>NC_005785.6:733643-1467287 GCF_000091025.4 Eremothecium gossypii ATCC 10895 | reverse complement strand
CCGGTGAGAGACCCATACACCACACCGCTGAGAGACCCATACACCACACCGCTGAGAGACCCATACACCACACCGCTGAGAGACCCATACACCACACCGCTGAGAGACCCATACACCACACCGCTGAGAGACCCATACACCACACCGCTGAGAGACCCATACACCACACCGCTGAGAGACCCATACACCACACCGCTGAGAGACCCATACACCACACCGCTGAGAGACCCATACACCACACCGCTGAGAGACCCATACACCACACCGCTGAGAGACCCATACACCACACCGCTGAGAGACCCATACACCACACCGCTGAGAGACCCATACACCACACCGCTGAGAGACCCATACACCACACCGCTGAGAGACCCATACACCACACCGCTGAGAGACCCATACACCACACCGCTGAGAGACCCATACACCACACCGCTGAGAGACCCATACACCACACCGCTGAGAGACCCATACACCACACCGCTGAGAGACCCATACACCACACCGCTGAGAGACCCATACACCACACCGCTGAGAGACCCATACACCACACCGCTGAGAGACCCATACACCACACCACACCGCTGAGAGACCCATACACCACACCGCTGAGAGACCCATACACCACACCGCTGAGAGACCCATACACCACACCGCTGAGAGACCCATACACCACACCGCTGAGAGACCCATACACCACACCGCTGAGAGACCCAGCCTGCTGCCTGCGTTTATTCTCTGCCCTGTGAGATGCGCCCGGCTGATCCTGGTACCATGCTCCCAGAGGCTACGAGCTCCGCGGCTCGCCTGTGCTACGGTGAGCCCTGTCCACACTGTGCCATTGTAGCCTCGCCAATTGCATGCACGCCTCAAACCAGCGTTTCCCTAATGCCACTTCCCACCAGCTATGTATGATCCAATCGCCGAGCCTGCTCTATAACGTCAATTTTGGGTTTCTCCGAACGTGTGGTTATCTCCGTCAGATTTTTCCGGTAGACAATACTATTGTAAATCCCAAGCCATATTTGTGATCGTGCATGGCGTGTATTGTTGTAGTGCATCACAGATGGCTCTGTAGATACTATACAGGCACGTGTCAGTTTTCCTACACAGAAGAAGTTGTAATGCACATGCATCACTAGTATGAACCCCAAATATTACACTATGTGACGTCAGAATCTGTATTGTTTGTTATTGTCCGGAGGCATCCGGTAGCCCTATTTTTTATGAACATTAAAAGTATTTTTACGAACATTTAATCACGGTTACACAACCGTACAGGATTTTTAGTTACAACTACTGTCCTACGGTTTTCCGGATACATTATGATATATATTACTCGGTAGAATTTAGCAGCCGGCTGAGAACCCCAATTCGTAACGCATAACATAAAATCCTACGTGAGTTTTTTCTTGGGATACCGAGTGCGCGGTGGGTACGTGCAATAATTACTTAATCGGTGCCGTCGCCCCATACCGTAGTAAAATACTGCGCGGGAAGTTGAAACCGCTAACAAACCATAACATAAAGAATATGATTTTCACGACTTAGTGCGTTCCTGCCCCTGCGCCCCATTGTCATTTTTGGACATAATGGGGTTCCTCATTACAAGTGGAACATACAAAAGACAAACCAATCTGATCGGAACAGAGATTAGCGGAGGTAATGCCACTCAAAGTGGTCTGTGGATCATTCAAGCATATTTATTAATTAGATGACATTAAACTATTAGACCTTGGTTTGGGTTGCTGGACTTAGGGTTGTGGTAGTCCGTGGGTTATATATTTTTTGTAGACAGTCACCAACACACTTGATGTATTTCTTTGAGCTGTGTGCGATAGGCTCGCATTGGATGCGGCACTGCTCATTGGCATCCTGCCCCTCAGCAATAACCATAGCGGCGCCCGCTAGAAGACCGAAAAAGTAGGTTAGCTTCATCTTGTGATATTATTCTGTGTTTAATTAAATGGAACTTTAGTGCTCTGGTTCTCTGCCATAGAGATCAGGACCTTGGTTAGATATCCGTGCCCTTATATACACTGCTGCCAAGGATCGATGGACTGTAGCCGAGCACCTTCCAACTCAAAAGATCCGACATCAATGTATTACTGAGAGCCAGTATACTTACCGCTTATCACACTAAACCCCATAGCCATGGTTACGAAGATGCTGATCTATCATCCCACACAGCTCGCCACTGTAAACGGACTTGAGGTGGGCGACAGAAGGCCACTACAGGATGAGCGTAAATCTCCAACAGCTAGCAACACATGCCATTATTCTATACGAACAGTAACGTGCTTGATATTACAGAATACCGATTAGGTTTTTTCCTGCCAGACCAAATGCTATTGGTCAAACTCAAATTTAGTCAGGCTTACATTACCTGCGTACCCTCGAAGGTAGCAATGTTAGGCACTCTGGCAGTAGTTTGTGGCAGATTTTGCAAGTAACGAGCTTGCTCGGCGTCATGCCGTCATTTATTACATTAGAATTAGCCAGCATTGGCCACTACGCATGCTATACCCGAATTCCCGTATATCAGGATAATCACCAGCTTCCATATCGTGCACCAATTTATATGGCCCAAGTCACTGAACATCTAGAATTGTGATACCTTTGTCCAATTGCATACTGGCTAGACATCAGTTGGAGTTCAGCTACGCAGTCAGGAGTATGCATTCCCATGTGGCACGATGGGATCAACATTCAAGCCGAAGGCACTCTTTTAAAAGCTCAGTCGGTTGCTATATGTTTCCACACTTTCGAACCTGACTATATTGGCCAACTTTTTCGTTCGGCGGAAGGTAACCAATAAAGTGACAGATCCTTAAGCGCAAATGCCGCGGCTTGCTTTTTTACCTTCTGCTAACGGTTGGCAAAAAGGTATGGCTTATAGATAAATGTACCTTTTGTCGCGTCACGGCCAAGAGTAATGCGCCCTGAAGCATTGAATCATGATGGCTACACTTGCAGACTAAATACACTTCTTTCAGGAACTTGTACGTGTGCTCCCTAAACAGCCCTTGTCGCTTGGCTGCTTCATTAACTCTTTGTATAGCAAGCTATGGAGGCTCGGAAACGAAAAGCTTAGACTATTACTATACACTGTGCTTGACTTTACGGTTGAGCAAGCGCTACGCACACAACGGCAAGGTGGTTAGTAAGTGTGTTTGCGGTGTTATGGACGCCAGTAGCGTAGCTTCCTTTTTTGAACGATAACTACAGCATCTGGTGCAATAATTTTTGTTGGTGTTTAGATACTAAAGCACAATTTCACCAAACAAACTTTAAAAGTAATCAATACGGCGGAACCAAAAGGGCCTAGTTGACATCACACGGTTATAGATGCCACTACGTTTCTCAGTGCACCTGGAAATACTTGGACTGTGTAAATGCTTAAAACTGGCGATGTATTAAACAGGGAGGGCGAATTACGTTCTAGAAGTGTCCATCACCGGCAAATGGCGACAGTAATTTATGCTCCCCCAATGCCTATTCACGCACCTATGCCTGAGTCGTCGCAGGATAAAGTGGTCCATTAATATCAGTGTCCCCGAACAGTGCATATTGCGATATACAACAGGCATCAGCTGCCGGAGTTTGCTGCCTGTGAATATATATAGGTCCCATTGGGTGGCTCCATTTGATATCTGCGCTTCAGCTGGAACTTGCCAGTAGCAGCAGATATGACGACCGGTTACTCGCGATTGGGTGATACCAGCTAAAAACCCCTGTATGCAGCAATGCATACTCGGATAAAGCGCGCTGAGTCATATATTAGCTTCGGCAGTGGAGATCAAACCTGTGTAACTAGCAGGTTCAAAGCAGGCTTCATAGCTTGATCTGCCACTGGTATTATATAAGCACAGTCGTCCCACAGCGCTATCTGTACTGGTCCGATGATTTACTTACTTACTGGTGGCCAAGCCACATGCCATAGCCACCACAAGGATCACTCGGGGTACAAACCAAGCCTGGCTTTCTGCGGAGCCTGCAGTCAGTGAATAGATTACGTCGATTTGAATATTGTTTGCGTACTTCGCGGGTGCTTATGAAGCTCACCTGTAAGAATGGCCCGTTTCTCAGACTACGCAGTGGGAAGTCGGCGTCAGGGCATATTGTTTTATCCAAGCCCCAGAGGCAGGATGAATATGTATCATGTATAGCACAGAGGCGTGGCCGAGACTACAACAAGCCACTTCAAGGTGACGTTATGGAATGGGAAGATGCCAAGGGTAACCCAATGCCACAGCTTCTGCAGGGCGATTGCTGCAGCAATTCAAATGTATAAAAAAAGGAGACAACGGCATCGATGGCCAGGAACTAGCAATGAATACCATGGCGATAATACTCAAAGGTACGCATAACCTGACCAAAGCTGACCTGTACAGGGCCCTGGGTGTGAATGGAACTGCCAAGCGTCGGGGTGGAAGTGGTGGTGGGAGCAGAGGGGGCGGGGGTGGAAGTGGTGGTGGGAGCAGGGGAGGACTATCCAGCTCATCAGGCGGCCATGGGTCTTCCAGCGGTAGCACAAACCCCAAGGGTGCTCCTCCGGCATACAGCCCGAAGGATCCGAAAGGAGCACCGCCTCCGTACAGCCCGAAGGATCCGAAAGGCGCACCGCCTCCGTACAGCCCGAAAGACCCGAACGGCGGGGCACAGCCGCCGCCGTACAGCCCTAAAGGCCCAAACGGCGGAGCACAGCCGCCACCGAACAGCCCAAAAGACTCGAATGGAGGAGCGCAAAGGCCGGGGTTGCCCTCTTACGGGGGCGGAGGCGGCGGCCGGGGCGGCCCCGGATTTGTCCCATTACCAGTTTTTATACCTCCGGTTGGATCTGGCGGCTCCGGGTATCACGATGGTGGCAGACTACCCGGCAACACCACATCACGCAATGGTGCAGCACTGCATGACCCCGACAATAATCTACTGGGGCTAATTTTCTTACTTATGTATGTGATCGGCCTGCTATAGTGGGCGGTATGTCTGTCCTGGACTGCAGCGTGAGAGCATAGCTGACCCCAGTGTACCACCACCTTCACCACCGGTGGTCTGAATCCACAGCAAAGCAGCGCGGGGCTGAAGCCTGTACTTCTGCCTCAAAAGTCACTCGAACAAATGTTGCGGGGATCGTTTCTTTTTACTGCCATTTTTCAGGTGCTCAAGCGCAGGACGTCCGCGATCTCATCTCATATGCCCGCCTACCGCTACTGCAATAATGGCCAAGAAGATCTCCAAGCACTCAAGAGCTGCAAGGCGGAATGAAGTGGCAGAGCCAGAGGCTCGTTCGCTTGCCACTCTTCCGAGAGCAGAGAAGACAGACATCACTAGCACGCTAATCAGAACGGCCGGTAAGAATGAGGCTCTTCTCGAGGCCAAGATGAATAAACAGCGCAGCAAGAAGCAGCGTGTCACGAAGAAAAGCTCCAAAGAGGCTGCCATGTCTATAGACAAAGAACGGTTGGAGCGTGCTCTGAATTTCACAAGTAGGCTCGACGGCAAAAGGCAAAAATCCATCACCAGAGCCAAGTACGTGCAATCTGCACGGAAAGCGGGGTGGGACGCAACAAACACTATGATACGGAAAGAGCTTGGCGACTTGAAGGATCTCTCGCCGGGGCAGGAGGGTGAGGATAAAGATGCAATGGAGGAAGAACGTGAGCCCGAGGAGGAACCAGAGCAGACGCTCGACGCAGTTACAGAGGCTCCCAACATCTTCAGCAGCCTTGCGGACGATGTGGAGGCATGAATTACCACGGCTGCCTATGTACGAACAGTCAGTAATTTTATTTATATCTTGTAATGACTACTATTGCCCACTAATTGCGCGCTTACGTCAGGTGTTTTCCTATGATTGCTCTCGTATGCGGCTTGGGGAATAAAACGGTCTTCGAACAGCATACTACCAATAATGGCTTCTGCCAACCACCCCGTCATCAGTTACCGAAGTTATCAATGGGCACAAAGATGAATGTTGTGATCGTGCTTGTGCTCGGTGCCGTCTGCCAGGCGCAGGAGCAACTCTGGGAGGAACAAGCCGCGCTTCTCGGGAGTGATGAACGGCAGCACAGACTAATAACCTCTAATTCAGGCGTTTACAAGTGGTTTATGTCCTTAGACGATATGCCCAAGGGCATTCTGATTGGGTTGGCAATGACAACAGTAGCCATCCTGTCTGGGTTTTTTATTGTTGCGACAATGCTCTACCTTACTGACGTTACCGGGAACTCCCCAAAGATTGATGAGAAGAAGGCCTTTGGCAAGAAAGGAGAGACTGAAGAACTCGCGGGGGTTGTGAAAACCCCCGTTGATGGTGAGGCATCCGGAGCGACTGAGGCGCTGACCGAGGTTGCCCGGAAGCTCCGTAGTCACGCGGCTGCAGAGCGTGCGGAAGCAGCTTCGCCCAAGGCGTCCTAAGGATATACAGGGCATATTCGAGTTATATTTGAGCAAGAAACATCCTGCCTAGGAGTGCAGCCTAGCTAGATATGCGTACTGTCGGTCATAAGCTACATAATAATTTCTGATGATTTGTACAAACTCCAACAGCTCCGCGATCCATCAGTAGGCGGTTAGCACCTCGATGGCTGAAGAGAGGCTTTTGGTTTGGATACCCGAAGCTGGCTAAACGCAGGCTGCGATCTTGTTTCCACAACGTCATCAATGCCCTGGAACTTGTGCACTGACACACTGGACCAAAGACATCCTCCGTGGCAGTCTTTATATCTTCAATGCCCATCAGCTAAAATAGTTGGCTGCACTAGTGACAGTCAAGTCTGTTAGCACTGGCGACTGGTTAAGTGCCAGCCTTCTTACCGATATCGACTACTAGAACCTTTACTATCTGCACACATTCTAGAAGGGCGTCCATGTCGAACGGGCCGCCGAACTTAAGAGAGTAGCGTTCTCCTTCAGCTCCTTTCAAAACTCACAGTGGATACACCGGCTGCAGATACAATCTCAAACCAGTGGAGCACAATTAACCACTGTTTACATATATACCAATTTCAGTGATACTCATAGTAGTCTCCTTTGAAATTAGCGTCATAGAGCTGACTCAAGTCCCAACTCTAATGGAATATCTTGATGCGTTGTCGAAGCAGTTTTGTGAATGTGGCGGCTCGTCATGACCGATTCAGTGAACCCCCCTAATTCACTTTGCAATGTGTCAATGTGTCAAGAGGGCCCACAGTTACAGTGGGAGGTTCGCCCCTAGAGGCGCTAACAGAATTGTTTCTAGTGAACAAAAGGTTACGCTACTCGTACTCAAAGCAATGGAAGTTACGCCTTCTTGAAATGAAGAATCGTTGGTAGCGGCCATATCTGTTTATTTGTAAGTATCGATATGGATTTATTTTTAGTTACTTATATGAAGTTGTTATGAGGCTATAATAATGTGTTGAAACAGTCCCGGCCTGCAATGACGAGTACCTCTCATACACACCTTCCGTATAAGTGACCACCCGAGAACCTTCATATGCGCAAG
The DNA here is from genome assembly GCF_000091025.4 of Eremothecium gossypii ATCC 10895. NCBI lineage: Eukaryota > Fungi > Ascomycota > Saccharomycetes > Saccharomycetales > Saccharomycetaceae > Eremothecium > Eremothecium gossypii. Next base: position 1,459,798 of record NC_005785.6, on the reverse strand, counting down.
AACGGCCTCTGATTCCGCAGCACAAGGTAAAGCCCCAGTCTAACCAATCTAAGGCCACCGAATCCCTTCCCACATAGCAGAGGTCTATATATAACTTGTAGAATTTGCGTCATAGGCCACGACAGGCTCTAAGGAGCAAAGAACACAGGACTCACCGGTATACGCGCGGTCCCGGACCTCAATCCCGGACCGCCCCGCCACGTTGACAGAAGTGCATATTGCAATCGATTTGGCCAATGTTTATCCCAGATTTGACCTTAGCAACACCACTGTAGGCCACTCCGGAAGACAAAGGAGAAGAATACTAGACTAAATACCCAAGCCCTTTGTAGACACACCATCTGCCGGGCCAAAGTTACTTGACAGGTAAAAGAACGTCAGTAGCATAACTAAAAAATATTGTTGTGAACCAAAACAGCATTAAAGAAGGTCAGCCTAGAGAAGGAGGGCCCGAACCGCCTTGACTTGAGTGTAGTTCTCAACGACTTCTGCGCCCATCTCCCTGCCAAAACCAGACCCCTTGTATCCGCCAAATGGTACTGAGCAGTGGAAATCGTTGTAGGTGTTGATCCACACAGTACCAGCGTCTAGTCTATTCGCAACATCAATTGCTTTCTTCATGCTGCTGCTGTAAACGCCTGCCGCCAGCCCATACTGAGTGTCGTTGGCCATCTCCAATAGGTCATCAATGTTCGTGAACTTCGTTACCGTCACAACCGGCCCAAATATCTCCTCCTTGACAATGCGCATGTCCTCCCGGACATCGGCAAATATGGTGGGCTTTACGTAGTAGCCCTTTTCACCAAGACGCTCTCCACCGGTTACCACCCGTGCGCCCTCTTGTTTGCCAATCTCAATGTAGCTGAGAATCTTGTCCAGCTGCATCTGCGAGGTTTGTGCGCCCTGGAATGTGTCTTCCAAGAAGGGATCGCCCACCTTAACAGACTCCGCAACTGCCTTGATCTCCTGCAAAAACTCCTCATAGATTGGTTCCTCTATGTACATCCGCGATCCTGCGCAGCAGACCTCCCCACCGTTGAAGAAGATGCTGTTCAGCACGTTCTGAGCTGCCTTCTTGAGGTCTGCATCGGCGAAAATGATATTAGGTGACTTCCCACCCAACTCTAGACTCACCTTCTTCAAATCCTTAGCCGCCACTTCGTAGATATGCCGCCCTGTGGCCGTGGAGCCTGTGAAGGCTATCTTCTTTACTCCTGGATGCCTGATTATTGCTTCCCCGACCGTCTTACCGTATCCGCTGATTATGTTAACCACACCTGCGGGGATCCCAGCCTTGCGCACATGGTTGCTGACGTACAGTGCCGATAGTGGGGTGAACTCGGCGGTCTTGAGCACCACTGTGTTACCCGTGGCCAACGCAGGACCGACCTTCCACGCCCACATGAGCAACGGGAAGTTCCAGGGGATAATCTGCCCGCACACCCCGATTGGCTCACGCCGGGTGTACGTGAGGTGCGAGGACCCCGTATCGATGCTCCTGCCGTCGACCTTGTCCGCAAGGCCTGCGCAGCACCGCAAGTAGTTCACCACCATACCAATATCGAACCTGGCGTGCGAGATGGCCTTCCCATTGTCCAGGGACTCAATCGACGCAATCACCTCCAGATCCTCCTCAATTAAGTCTGCTAGCTTGCTCAAGGCCTTCACCCGGACCATCGGATCCGCGCCGAACCACTTGCCGCTCTTGAAAGCCTTCTGTGCCGCACTCACCGCGATATCCACGTCTTCCGACGTACCCTCGTACACCCGCGTCACCACCTCCTCCGTGGCTGGCGCAATGACCTCCATCATTCCGCCCAACTTCGAGCGCACAAACTCGTTGTTGATGAACAACCCGGTGGGTTGTTCGTACTCAACGCCATTAGGCAACTTGATTGTGACAGAAAGGTCCGACTCCGATCCGTTTTCTTTATTGTTTCCTTCCGCGTTCTTCGACATTCTAAAGGGCTCGATATATGGACTTAAAACGTATCGATAAAATTACAAACAAGACAGCTAAGCATGTAGCGACGAGCACCAGCTATCCTAAACAACCATATATACTTTTCAATAGTTCATAAACGCAACCGGGAGCCTGCTCTGCTGCAACTGATGTGTTGGGGGCTTGGTGGGCTTGGTGCCAGTGGCTTTCCTACAGGGCGTACAGGGCATGGAACGCGTATGCCGATAACCGAAAGCGTTTAGCTCTAGTTGCCGTGTGTCCAACAAAGCCACAGTAGCCTATACGACTACTTGGTGGTGCACGAGGATCATTGCACCTAACAATAGGCGGCGTGCTGCTACCCCGCACAGGCACTATCGTGTGATCCGAGAGGGGTGCAGCAGACGCCGTGCACGGTCCGATGGAACCTGCCCCTATATCCTGTCATGTCCCTCGCTGCGAAAATATGTAGAGCCTTACTGCCTCGACAAGCATGCGCCTGTCACTATCGTTGGCTGCCCAGAGGGGATTTCCGAAGAGGTTCAACTCCTGAAGAGTATTGGGAAGAGCGTGTAATAGTTGCGTGGTGTTGATAATACAATTGTGGGAGAGGTCTAGGGAGCGTAGTGGTATCCTGCTGATTATAGGTGGCACTGCAGATAGCTGCATCCGGCGTAGTCGTAGTGTGCGGAGGTACTTGGGGAGCACTTCGGGCCAGTTCCACCGTTTGTAGGAGTTTTTGTAGCCGCCGACGATTTCCAAAGTTTCTAGGGTTTCTGGGAGGGAGCCGCCGACCAACTGGAGCGATTCTCCACGACATTTGAGTATGCGCAATGCAGGGAAACCCTCGACGGTCTGCAAAGCAGGATTGTTGGCCATGGTTAGAGTGCGGATCTGGGCGTTGCCTTCGCCATCAACCACCTCTATGGGGTTGCCATCGAGACGTAAGATGCGAAGATGGACAAGATATGCAAGGTTGCGAACGCAGGTGATCTTGTTGCCCGAGAGGTCCAACTCTTCGATATGGCGCCAGGAGATGGACTCCTTACAGAGCTGCAGAAAGTCGACCACGCCGGCTAGCTTGTTGTGGGATAGGTTGAGCTTCTGCACATGTGCCTTGGTAGGAAGGTAGTGAAGCCCGGAGATGCTGTTGAAGGAGAGGTCCACTACCTTCAAGTGGCGGCAGGGCTCAAGCAGGGAGAGATTCTTGTGGTTTAGCTTGTTGTTTGAAAGACACAAGGCCTCTAGATGGGGTAGATGCGTTAACGACATATAGCTACCGATGCCGTTGTTGCTACAGTTTAGGTGGATGCACCCTGACGGCACGCCCTGCAACGAATTGAGCTCGTTGTTGGACACATCTAAGGAGGAGCAGTTGCGCACAACTTGGTCCAGGCCGATCAAGGTCGAGAGCTGCTTCCCGCTCAAGTCCAACTCCTCAACGTTGGCCCAGTCCTGCTTGTTCGGGATAACGTCCAAAAGCACACGCACCACCGCGCTTTGGCTCAGGCTGAACGAGGTCTCCAGCTGCTGGATGTCCGTGATATTGCCAGGGCTGACATTCACACCCGCCAGGTAGGAGCTTCGCGGCCGACCCCCCTGAGAGATCAGATGTTCGGACGCCGCGACGCTGCGTTCCTCGGTCGAAGTCATATCGGCTGGGATTTTGAATTTCTCTGCAAGCTGAGGCGGCGCAAGTGGCGTGTCATCCTGATATGCATACGAGTCGGACCTCACCGCGTGGTTGGGAGTCCGCGACTCGCCGGTCTCCTCGTAGGACAACGAGGTGTTGACTGTGTGCGACGCCCCAATGTTCGTCGACGATTCATTGCGCTTCTGAAGGCCTTCCAGTGGCTCCCACACACCCCTCTCGTGGTCGAATACCATTCCTGCGTCCTCGGGTGTTATCAGCTTCAGCTTCGCTTGGCGGCTCTCGGAGTCGCGCGCCAGCGAGCCCGGCGGCGAGGGCGAGAGTGGCTCGGAGTGGAAGGACGAGCTCGACGTTGTGCGCGATCCCAACCCGTCAAGGTGGCTCTCCGTCCGCCCGCCCACGAAGAAGTCCGCATCCGAGTCCCCCGCAGAGTCGCTGCTGCGCGGCTCTCCCACATCCCGCATGCTAAAGAAGTTCGACTTCTGTTGCCGCAAAACGTTCTCAAACACGTCCTTCGCGGCCTGTGCCGGGTCGTCGTCCGAGTCCGCTACTGCCATCGCTGGCTCGAATGCGTTACCGCGTCCCTGCGGGCTGCCCGCCTGCCGCCGAAACGTGTTCGTGGGCACCACCGAAATGTCCGAAAGCGACGTCGTCACCACCAGCTCCGGCCGCCCCTGGTTCACGTGCCAGTCACCAGGCGGTGTCCCCCGCCCCCCTCGCCGCATGTAACGTCGCCACTGGGCCTCCCCGTCTTCCCGCGCGTTCTCTTTGGCGCGCGCCGCGGCCACCTGGACTGTTCCGTAGTTCATCGACCAGTTGCCTAGCCGCTCTATATAGCTTGGGTCTTCCCAAGCTTCCTCGCTGGCCCCAAACTCCTTCACCGCAAACGCATCGTTCGCACGGTAACGCGGCCGCCCGCACCGCTCGTCCTCTTGTGATCTTCCGGAATGCTGCCCAGCGCGCACCGCCGTTCCCACTGCGCTGGAGCTCTTGAAATCCTCCATGTTTGCGCCCGCCCGTTCCAATGGAGATTCCCGCCCTGCTTCCATCGCTACTGGCTCTAGCATGCGGCTGCCAGCCCAGGCTGCCGCTCCCTGTGGTCTCAAAACCCTCTCTGCCTGTGGCTTACGCAGGCCAATGCGTCTAGCGTCGGCCTAGTTACCCTCCTTACGCGAATTTTGGGGCCGGGGCAACCTTGACCACAAAGAAGCCAGATTCGCAAGCGCAGAGATCTCCCAGGCGCAGATATAAACAAGCACAAGCGAAGATCGCAAGCTGTTGCATTAGGAGCGTGGAGCGCGGCATAGCAGTCGCAGATGGACCAACAGGAGTCGGAGGAGGAGCAGTTTTATAAGGTGCTGCAGGAAAACCTGCGATATGCGTTCACAAGCCCCATGGCAGCGACGCAGGCATTCCCCACGCCGTACTCACAGGGCACGCGACGGGAGAAGGAGGGGGAGGTTGAGGCCGGCAAGACACGCACGTCGCTGAACGACGTGAACGCGCAGCCGTCGATGGTGTTGAATTTTGAGAACTTCTCGAATGAGCTGCTGCTGGAGGGTACGGAGCAGCTGCGGGAGCTGTTGCAGGAGTCGCCGGCGGGCGGGGGGCTGTGGCAGGCGAAGACGCCAGCCAAGACGCCAGGCAGGACGCCTTTGAAGTTTCTGCAGCAGCAGCAGCAGCTTATGCAAAGCGGGCCGCAGCAGACGCCGCTTCAGAATATCGACATCAACCACATGCTCAACTCCGCGGGCAGGAGCGTGGCGTCGCCGTCCAAGCGGCTGTACGCGCTGACACCGCACAGCCGGAAGCTAGAGGTGGAGCCACCGTACATGCGTGCGTGCGTGGCTTCGTCTAACAGTGCGCTGGCGGACTTCCAGCGGGCGCGCAAGGAGCATGGGAGCACACTGATGCGCACGCCGGTCGCGAAGAAGAGCCGTCCAGGCAAGAGGCCGGACATGCTGGCGGGCGCTATTGCCTCATCTCCCTCCTTTGCATCCGCACTGCTGCCGACTGCTCCCGTAGCGGCAGCGACGCCGGCGGCAGAGCCCAGCCTCGGAGACTCCGTGGCGTGTGACGGCGATGAAGCGGATGACCAGGACTGCTATGGCTCCTCTCCGACTACCATACAGCTCACGTCTTCGGTGACGAAGTCTGCGCGGGCACACCTTGGCGAGTCGCCACCCCTGGCCTCTCAGCGCGAGCCGGCCATCGATAACCGTCTTTTTGACATTGCAGCGTCGCCGACCCCGAAGGTCCCAAAGCCCCCGCCCGTGGAGCCGCTGCGGGTCCCAGAGCTTCCGAAGCTCGGCTCCTTCAAAAGCGTCACGAGGCCCCAACTGATACCTTCGCTTACGTCCCTACAGCCTGGCCAGCCCACACCGCTACCTGGCGCTCTAGCGTCCACCCTCTTCCTGGACGCCGCCAGCGTGCGTACTGCTGCGAATCCGCCGCGGGACAAAGCTCGTGCCAAGACCTCCCAGCCGCAACACTCCAAGTTCCAATTCATAATGACCAACGCAAATTCCTTCACGCCCAATGCCGACGGCACCACCAAGCGCCGCCTCAAGCGATCTCAGTCTGCAGTCGCTCCAGATGCGGCCCTCAGGCTCGGTACGGGCGGCAGTGCCGCTCACGCCTCCTCCAGCTCTGGCGCTTACACTAACAAGAAACGCAAAAAGAACTTCGCCATGTCGCAGTAGCCTGAGGCTGCGTCTAATGGTCCTTGGGATGGAATATAGAAGAGACAGTTTTATCAACCACAACTACTGGTATGGCTGACGCCGGCTTCCGGCAAGCCGTGGGGAACACGCCCAGTGTGCGTCCGACGCCCTGCGATGCTGCCGATCGTATAATCTTGACCACTCGATAGTACGCATGCACATCAGCGCACATGATACGATAGCTACCTATCTTACTACCTATCATGTATCGTCTCTGTATATTGTATAAATATGTATCACATGACAGACACTGTTGAAAATTCGCTATACCTTGAAGGAAAATCAGCCTGGTATTTGTTACACCAAGTTTCATCTGCCGCAGCAACAGCGCCAGGCACTACCGATTTCTAAGGCTTAGCGATCGTGTGCATTGCTATTTTAAAGATATTGAGTTATTCGGATCATAAGAGATTGTACAGCAAGAATGGTGGGGAGTAAGTCGGAGACACAGAGGCGGGACTCGTACTTGTCTCCGCAGAGGTTGGAGGTGCAGAAAAGCGGGACAATGTCGTGCATGATTCCTGAAGAAGTTCGAGCGACATACACGCAGCAATATACCGCTCCCAGGGTGCAGTCTTATTACGTTTCGAGCTTACGGAAGCCGTCGCGGGTAGACGAGGAAAAAGCAGTGAACCTGGAGCGACTGAAGAGCTACTATTCATCGCGCAATGCGACTGTTTGCCAAGTACGGGGCCCAGGTGCGATGTGGACCTGCAGGAGCTCTGAAGGCGAAGGGTCTACGGGCTCACGGCGGGCCACTACGTACGGTGTAGAGGGAGGACTGCAATCTCAATGCCCCACAGACTATGAGTTTGGGCGGCACGACCACCTAGGTGTTATGGGCAGCGATTTAGATACCATTTCAGGTGATATGGGACGCTCTTATGTGAAATACTACGACAAGCTTTCTACAATCAACCGCGATGCCAACTACCAGTTGCGTAAGAACAACATGTGGATACCGGTATGCGGCGAAGATTACGGGAGGCCTGTGGAATTGCTCCCGAGCGGCTTAAATTACGACAGGAACGACGGAATGGGCTTGCTGGAGACAAAAGAGCTGTCTCCTGCATCGGTGACGAATGTGCCGACGAGTAATGAACTGTTCATGGGTGGTAGCACGAGCTTGCCCCTTTTTGGAGAGAAGAGCCTCCCTTCTCTCATCTACCATTCATCTATAGAGCTCAAGAACAAAATATACATTTTAGGCGGCCTAACAACTTGTTACAAGAATGATGACGGGGCACCCGATCTCTATGACTTCCACGTGGATGGCATTAAGAACCTGCCACCGCCGATTAATGACCAGCTTGTGAATAATCCTGCTTTACTTTCTAACCGTCGCCTCTATGTGGTATCGGCTAACGGGTTTACTCTGCGCATTCCAAAGCTTTCGGGCCAGGTGCCTCCACCGCTTCTCTGTGGGCGCATATCAAAGCTGTCAGATCGTTATATTTTCTATTATGGCGGCTTTGAGATCAGAACTGAGACTGTGATAGACGAAGACACTGGAAAGTACTACTTGAGCAGGAGGGCATTCCTAAATAACACGGCATATGTCCTAGATGTTCAACTCTTTAAATTTGTGAAGGTTGAATTGGTAACGCAACCTACCAAGTTTTCTGCATTTAGTCCCACAGTTCCACGATTTGGTCATATGCAGATCTCAGTTAAGATGAATAACTCAATCAGCAGATGTACAGAAAGCGAAGATAGCAAGAGTACCGCTAGCTCTATGCGCACAGGTCCTCAATCATACGTTAGCTCGGCAGAAGATGACTGTCACCAGCAGAGCTCGGAACAGACACTCAGCAGGGTATCGACTGTGTCCAGTACACACGCTGCCACCATATTCATAATGGGAGGGTACAGACAGGTGGATGACCATTCATACGAAGCGTTACAGGACATGTGGCGAGTCGATGTAACTGTGCTATCGAGGGGTAAGAAAGGATACATGAAGTTTGCAGAAAGTGCGTCTGCTACATTGATAACTCGTGTCGGTTCGGATTCGAAGAACTCATGGCCAGAACCACGAGCCTTTATGGCCTCATGCATTGTAGACAGTAACCTCCTCAACCGGACTTTCTCCTTTGAAGACACGCTGCGCGATGCCAAGGACATCTGCACGACTCCCGAAGAGACGAGTCAGGCAATTTTCGCCAATCTTCCAGCAAGTGCAAAAGTTGGCAGGCCTGCAAACCGCGACGCACGCCAGCGCACGCCACTGTCGGGCAACAAGGACGCCAAAACAGTCATAATCCATGGTGGATCGGATGGCTCACGGGTATACGGCGACATGTGGTGGTTCGACTTAGCGGACGAGCGCTGGTCACGGATCGCACTTTATTCACGTGACCCGGATTCCGGCGAGCGCCGGCCAATTGGCCTTCCTGCCGTGGGCCACAGCATTTTCCATTCTCGCGACGAGTTCCTCCTCTATGGCGGTCTCAGCCAGCAGGACATCTCGTCCCTCTTTCCGGAAGCGCCGCCTTTCTACCGGCCCCGCGAGGAACCCGTTGATGCACTAAATTGTAGCGCTGCCGTTATCGCCATTCCCTCAATGACCATCTCTCCCCTGGACTGCAGTGCTCACCGCGACTCCACGCAGCATTACACCCATCTCCTCTCCGTCTCTGTTCTTGCCATCCGCGGCCAGCTATGGCTAGTTGGGGGTGCTGTCGCCTCATGCTCTCCCACCTCAATAACCATTGCCCTACGCGGAGCCATCTCAGAACTTACAATGCCCCTCACCGAAAACTCCGTGGCACGAGAGTGACATTCCTAAATATAGCTGCTACATATTATTGACCGGAACTACACTCCGGGACCCTAATCAAGTACCACTGGGCCGCTCCTGTAGAGCCGCACAGGCCAGCTTGCCACAACTATCCCAGGGTCAGGGCGTATCCTGCACCTTGAAGGGCACCATCGCGAAATCCGGAAAAAATTGTGAAAATTTTTATACTCTGCAACGCTTCGTCCCAATATCGATAAGTTGAGAGAGAACATTGATCCCAGAGAAAGGTAGCTTAAAGTAGAGTCATTCTGTTACGGAGTAGTTAGCTTATGCATAAAACAATTTTAAAATATTTTTGCAGAGCAGTCGCCACACATAAGACAACTCAAGGCATCGCAATAACTAGGCTTTGAGATTCCCGTCTGGAGGTATTAAAGTAAGGGTATTCTATAATTGAGCAGGTGCAGACCAGTTTTCTGCAAGCACCACAGGTAGGTGGGATAACGTAGCGGAGCAAACGTGTGCAAGGCAACATAATGAACACCGAGCGGCGCGTGTCCATGGCGGAGCGTCGTCCCTCACTGATGAAGAACGCGGACTCGCGCGGACAATTGGTAGTTCCACACCTGGCGGGGATTGAGGATCCGCTGCCGGATACGACACCTGAGAACGTTGACGTGGTGATTGCGGGCACTGGACTAGTGGAATCGATATTGGCAGCGGCGCTGGCGTGGCAGGGCTCAAGTGTGCTACACGTGGATGCAAATAGCTACTACGGGGACTCAAGCGCGACTTTGACAATCGACCAGCTCAAGGCCTGGGTGGTAGCGGTAAACGATGGCCACTATGCGGGCTGCTACGAGAATGCGAAGCTCTACGTGTCGAGTAACGTGGGACCACAGGGTAAATATGCTTCGCGTGAGTTTGGCATTGATCTGGCATGTAAGATTCTGTTTGCCAAGTCGGACTTGCTGTCAATACTGATTAACTCACGTGTGCACCAATACTTGGAGTTCCAATCACTATCGAACTTCCACACCTACGAGAACGACAACTTCGAGAAGCTGACGAACTCGAAGCAGCAAATTTTCACAGATCAGTCGCTGATGTTGATGACTAAACGCAGCCTAATGCGCTTTTTGAAGTTTGTTTTGGATTGGGAAAAACATCCAGAGGTATGGAAGGAGTACGTTGACACACCAATAGGGGAGTTTCTGCGGGAGAAGTTCAAGCTTGACGATAACCATATATCCGAACTGGTTTTCTCGATTGGCCTGTGTTATAGCCATGATACCAAGACGCCCAATGCTTTGCAACGTATCCGGCGGTATCTGACGAGTTTTGATGTATATGGCCCATTCCCTGTCCTTTATTCGAAATACGGTGGCCCAGGCGAACTCTCGCAAGGCTTCTGCCGCTCTGCTGCAGTTGCAGGTGCCACGTACAAATTGCAGCATGGTCTTCTCTCTTACAACCCTGAGACAAGAGTTGCTGTCTTCCAGGATGGATCCAGGGCGCAGGTCACCGAGAAAGTTGTTGTTTCGCCCACGCAACGTCCTCCTGATAGCAAGAACGTGCCTGAGCAGCCGTTCGAAGTCCAAAGACTGACGTGCGTAGTGGAGAAAGATTGCGCTGAGTGGATAGACGAAAACGAACACGCTTCCGTTGTCGTGTTCCCTCCGGAATCGCTCAAAACTAAAAACAGAAGGGCAGTCCAAGTTGTTGTGCTATCGTCTGGGAGTGAGGTTTGTCCCAAGGGAACCTGCGTCTGGTATCTGACGACCACAGAACCAGGCGCTCGGGGTGAATTGGATCTTGATGCTACCTTGGAAGCCATGGAGGCCAGCATATTGCGTGAGTCTTCCGATCTCGCAGATCGCAAAGAGCTTTTTGGTGTAGCTGAGAATGGCAGGCCGGTTGTTAACTCAGTAAAACTAGGCAAGTCTTTCAAGGAGTACGTTCCTCGCGAAAGACTGCGGTTTCTGCTAAAGCTTTATTATAGGCAATTTTCCTCTACTCCACCCTTCGATGTTGTGGATCCCTCCCTATTTGATCTGGAATCAAAAGCTAAGCACACTGTCGGTGCAAGCGATAATGGCGTGCTCTACACCGCGATGCCATCCGGGGAGATCTCATATGACGAGGCCATCACCGCAGCAAAGGTCCTATACGAGAAGATCGTCGGCAGCGATGATGACTTTTTCGTGATGGACTTCGAAGACGAGGACGATCAAGTCCTGGATGAAAAGACGTATAATGAGTCTGCCCTAACTGATGATGATGACGTCGATATGCTGGAGACCGAAGAGGTAGAATTTGCGGGCAAAATAGAGCTATGACAGCGGCTACCTATGTTCACAGAACTGACCACCCCAAGCTGCAATCTGAATTATGAATGAGAGTAAGCCATTTTCTAGGGGGTTTTTGGAAGAATATGTAACCGTATGTCTAAAAAGTGTAAAATAAGTAATAGTTTCTCCATGTCTGGTGCTTGTGACTACCTGTGAGTTCCATCCAGTATGACTACTTGATGAGATTGCAACATATCAGTGTGACTACTAAACCCACACATCCAACAAACACCCATACACGCGTAAGAAGGTCGCAACTTAGTAGGAGATTTACATCACCAAGCACGGGTTGCAGCGCAAAGCCCGAGCGCACAGGATCTGTACTTTACCAGTACTTGGAGGCGATGAGGCGTCGGACACTTCATTCCTAGTTCGTTACGGAGCAGTATTACTGTCGAAGAAGTCACTAGTAAAATGTCTGACGTTGAAGAAGTCCAACAAGTTCCAGTTGAGCAGCAAGAGGTTACCATTGAGGATGCCTTGAAGGTTGTCTTGAGAACCGCCTTGGTCCACGATGGTTTGGCCAGAGGTTTGAGAGAGTCCGCCAAGGCCTTGACCAGAGGTGAGGCTCAGTTGGTTGTCCTAGTCGACTCTGTCACCGAGGACAACATCATCAAGTTAGTCGAGGGTTTGGCTAACGACCCAGAGAACCAGGTCCCATTGATCAAGGTTGCTGACGCTAAGCAGCTAGGTGAGTGGGCCGGTTTGGGCAAGATCGACCGTGAGGGTAACGCCAGAAAGGTGGTTGGTGCCTCCGTGGTTGTTGTCAAGAACTGGGGTGCTGACACCGCCGAGAGAGAGATCATCTTGGACCACTTCTCTCAGCAATAGATGGATGTGATACACCGAACGTTATAATTCTGTAATCATACACATTATATATCCATTTACTGAAGCGAGTTTTCGTCGGCTTTTCTAAGGTCAGAGGAAGAGGGGGATGTCCGTGTTCGATGGGGCAGGGTGGTAGGACTCGTCTGGGTCCTGCGTTTCTTCTGCGGGGAATGCGGATGGCGGCGCCAGGCCAAGCAGGCTGCCCGCGCCTGTATGTGCTGCGGATGTAGCTGTTGGCGTGACAGATACAATGCGCGACCCAGAATCCGCGAAGCCAGAACGGCGGTGTGCCGGAGACGTAAGCATCAGCTGGTGAACATCGCGCACATCGATGTCGCCCACGCTCGCCTTCTCGAGGAGAAACACTTCAATTACAACGGTCGGGTACTCTGCGCTGACGCTTCGGCTGGCGCGTATCAACTCCCGCTTTTCAGGTACGAGGATAGCATTTGTATCGCTCAATATGTTGACAGCCAGCAGCCCATGCACATCCTTTCTGATGAGCACCTTGCTTGCAATCTTAGTGCTTGGCCGAAGCTTGTCTAACGCGGCAAAGTCAAACAGCCCAATTACTGGTGCATCATGTATGAGCGTGGTAGAATCATTTTCGTATACCTCCAGCTTTTCCAGCACCGAACGTTCGCTTGGCAGGATGATCTTCGACAAGCCCAGCTGTCCCCGCGACACCAGCGCAAACATGGGCCGGGCTCGTGAACTCGTCACTATGTATAGATAGCATTCCTTGCACCCAATTTCCCTGAGGTCTCGTAGTGCGCTATAGAGAACATCCCCCTTTAAGATGCACTCGAACTCAAGCCGCGCACGATCAAGCTCCAGGCCTGTGCGATCCATTTCGCCGACCAAGTAAGTCGCATACTCAACCTGCTCGGTGATCATGCTATCCTCAAGAATCAGCATAAATGGCGTTCCCTCCCCGTCGTAAGATAATGTGCATTCGACTACATCGTCTTTGTCGCGATTGGCTACGCTGACTGTGTCCAGCAGGTGGTTGAGCTTCATGCATAGTTGAATCTCGCCCTCAAAACCCTCTCGGATGCTATAGTACTGGAATAACTCTTTGGCAAGGAACAGTTGTATCTCTGCAGCGTGGTTATTCTGACGTATAAAGGTTAGGCCATCGCGGTCTATCGTGATCAACACGTCATCCCGCTGCCCAAATGGCGTCATACAATTGAATGCGCACATCAAACGGTCCAGATGGATCGTAGTGGCCGAGAAGAGCGCGGTGGACTCTAGCATCTGTCATGTGTTTGCGTGTATGCCGCTGAGGCACAGTGGAGGCCCCAAGGCGTATGTCAGGATACTTTTTGCATTCAAAGCTCGAGGAAATTGCACTCCTATGCTGCATATTCCTACATGAAGCAAGGAGCCAAGCGGCGCAAAGATGGTCTCCAAAGCTAGTAGGGACCAACTCAGGAAGTATGGTGCTGTATCACTTGCTAGTCTTTTGGTTGCAGCCTCTATAGTGGCTTATCGGTGGTGGAATGCCGCACCCTCAATAGAGGTAGAGAAGAAGCTGCGCCGCAGTGTGTCCAGATGCGTTGTGGTTACACAGGGCATACAGAATGAGGACATGATCCATGATTTGCTATTTGAGGATACCGTGATGCTACTGGCACCTGGGTGCACAGCCGAGGGCCGACTTAAGTCTGCCAGTCGTGAGAATGCCTACAAGGTCATTTCCTGCACAACGTGGCAGAGCGTGTGGGCATGTGTGCGGCACTTCCGCAAGCACACGCTTCTAGTGCGTACATCTGAAGTACCAAGCGGCGTGCCCGCAGACATTGGCGGCTACGTCAGCGACATAAGTGATATTTAGTGATGTAGTAATGCTCCTCAGCGGTCGTCGGGGTTGATGTTGCGGCGCCGGCCGAAGACCACACGCTCGGTGGATTGGTTGGCACCTCCCATATAACCGTACTCTTGGGTGCTCCACGCAGCAGCGCGTAGGTGGTTCGGCTTGGGACGAGGTGGCGGACGTTTGCGGGCAAGCTGCGGGCCGATGACAGGGAAGAGCTCAGGATGCCGCCTATGTGCATAGCGCGAGAGGGCTATAAAAGACAGGTAGACACTGGCAGGGTCCTTCTGCTCGTAGAGATCGACTGTCTGAAAGAGCTCGTCCTCGGGCACGCCGTAGGCGCGCGCAAAGGTCAGGAACCTGCTGATATGCTCCATCTGCACAAACGGCATCCGAGACTGCTTCCAAGGCAATAATTGAGCATTGTTATCATCTGCAGATAGCAGTGCGTTTGCTAGGCGACACAAAACTACGCCGTCGTGCAGTTGTTCGAGAAGTGGGCCCTTAGGGGCGGCTTCGTTGAGTACGGCGTACAGCCATGTTTTAATCTGATCCACAGTTTCCGCACTGAACTTACTATCCCTCAGCAACCGCAGGTCATCGTCAAGCGTTGTGACATCAGGCTTCACCCCGTAGCTCATAATGCCTGGGACGGATGCCTTGGTAGAGTAACAACCAAAAAGGCATGTTGGATCAGCTGCATAAGCTAGTAAAAAAGAGCAGACGCCGCCTGAGCCACTAAAGGCAACGACCCGCCAATATATGATAAATAGAGAATATAGAATGTTGCCACTAGGCCAAGATGACCTGCATTGAGATCCAGCGACAAAGTGCCAGGAATTAAGGGATCTTCAACATTCCTGATCATATGAGAAGAGCAATACAGGGTAAAACGGCGGCGTTAAAATTTCACAGACTCAATCAAATGTTTCACAATACCTGGGTTGGACAAGGTCGAGACATCCCCTAACTGATCTGCCTCCCCAGCAAGGATTTTGCGCAATATACGGCGCATAATTTTGCCTGAGCGAGTCTTTGGCAAGTCATCCACGAGCACGATAAGCTTAGGGGCAGCAAACGGCCCAATATCGCGACGGACAGACAGAATTAGGTGCTTTTTGATCTCCTGGAGCTCCCTCTCGCTCGCTGTGTTCCAGCTGCTCTTCTGCTTCAAGACCACAAAGGCGGCAATCGCTTGGCCAGTCAACTCATCTGCAAACCCAACAACGGCGCACTCTGCTACCATGCTCTCTTGGATAATAGCAGCCTCCACCTCCGCAGTAGAGAGGCGATGTCCAGACACGTTCACAACATCGTCCACGCGGCCAAGTATCCATATGAAGCCTTGTGAGTCGCGGGCCGCTCCATCGCCTGCAAAGTAGTAGCCCTTGTATGGATTGAGATAGGTGTCAAGGTACCTATCGTGGTTGTTCCAGATTGTGCGAGTGAAGGAGGGCCAAGGCTGCTTCACAGCTAAAACACCCTCTACATTCGGCCCAAGAAGTTCCTCACCTGTTTGTGGATCTAAAATGGCCAAATCTATCCCGAAGAATGGGAAGCTGGCAGACCCCGGCTTCATAGGTGTGGAGCCGCCTGCTAACGGAGTTACCAAGTGGGCTCCAGATTCAGTCTGCCAGTAGGTATCAATAACGGGGATTTCCCGTTTGCCAATTACAGTGTAGTACCACTCCCACACCTCTGCGGCAATCGGCTCGCCTACAGTGCCAAGTGACCGTAGCGTCCGCAACGAGTATCCATCCACGTAAGAGTCACCTGCGCGCTTTAATAAGCGGAGAGCGGTGGGTGCAACATAGAATTGTGTCACACTGTATTTGTCAATAATGTCCCAGTAGCGCGAATAAGAGGGATACGCTGGCGTACCCTCGAACACCACAGTCGTACATCCGGAAAACAATGGTCCGTACACGACGTACGTGTGCCCCGTTATCCATCCAATGTCACCCGCAGTAAAGAAGATGTCATCGCTGTGCACATCGAACGAGTAAAGCATACTTAGATATGCTTGTAGTAAATACCCTGCAGTGGAATGCTGGACACCCTTCGGAGCGCCCGTCGACCCCGAGGTGTACAACAAAAATAACGGGTGTTCGGAGTCTACGGGCTCGCATGGACAGTATGACTTGTACTTCTTGACCTCAGTGTCCCAATCCAGGTCCCGGTCGGCGACGTAAGACACGGAGGGGTTGCATGTGCGCTTGTACACCAACACCTTGCGTAGCTGCGGGGTCTCCTTGATGGCGTCGTCCACAATGCGCTTCGTCTCGATGATCTTGCCCCCGCGCTTCGACTCGTCCGTGGTTACCACGACCTCGCTACGCGCGTCGTTGATTCTGTCGCGGAGCGAGTTGGACGAGAACCCCGCAAACACCACCGAGTGTATGGCCCCAATCCGCGAGATCGCAAGAAGCGTCACCAACGCCTGGGGTATCATGGGCATATACACCGCCACTGTGTCTCCCTTCCGCACGCCCATCGAGTACTGAAGCACCTGTGCCACCTTGCACACCTGTGCCAAGAGCTCGCGGTACGTGAGGCTGTACCCCTCGCCTGGCTCGTCCGCCTCGTAGATGATTGCCACCTTGTCCGGCGTTCGCGCTGCGTGTCGGTCCACCAGGTTGTAGCACGCGTTCAACTGTCCGTTCACGAACCATGCGTTGTTATCGAAGCTCGGCCGCCCGTCCGGCCCCGGCAAGAACACCGCGTCGAACGGCCGGAACCAGTCCACGTACGTGCGCGCCCGCTCACCGTAGAACGCCGCCGGGTCCGTTATCGACTGCGCGTGCATCGCCCGGTACTCCTCCATGCTCGCCACGTTGGGCTTGTAGTACTCCGCCAGCGCCCCTAACCGCCCGCCAAGCGGTTTCTGTTCCACCTGCCCAACGCTCGTCAGATGCGCGTAGTCTGCGTGCTGTACGTCGGCCCCGTTGTTATATTCTGCATGTCCCACACCTGCTGAGGTCACCATTTTGTGTGTTCGCCCTCTACCCGTTACTGCTTACTGCTGCCAGATTGAGCTCTCTTATACACGATTTGCCGCTGTGGTCGGACTACACGACCCCGCCACCTAATAAATATGTGCGGCAAAACCTACTAAATCTGTTGTAGAGCCACTCGTCAAGAGGCGCCTAGCGAGGCCACGGGGACGCCGCACTAACGCGTTGACATCTGTGATCGCTTGTGTTGGTTCCTTACGTTACTCCGCATTCTGCTGTGTATCAGTCCCCCTGTTGGAGTCTTGGTCCGCTAATTGCATACGGACGTAAGGAAATTTCTTTTTTCCCAGATGTTCAGTGCATACGTATATAGTGATGATAATATGCATTTAGAAGGGAATGGTAGGCGTTGCGTTTCACGTCTAATGTGCAGTACATGCTAAGGCGCGAGTCATTCATATCTAACACTCAGCAAGCACAAGTTCAAGGCATAAGGTAGGCTACGGTGCATGCCAGGAATCTGTGAGTCTTTTCAAGTTGGTGCAGAGATAAGGCGACATGAAACAGTTTCTAGCGGCGCTCGGATGGGTGATGTGGGCGCTGATGGCAGTACAGGTGGGTGCGATAGACCAGCAGTCGTCTGGAGCCACTAGCAACGATAATGCGGTCCCTAGGACAGGGTATAACCTGCGAGCCTCGTCTCTGCTGACGTGCATGGAGAACTCACAGTTCCAGGCGCTGAAGTTTGATGTGAATTTCAACTTGGAGAAGCGTCGGGTGGACTTCAACATCGATGCGACGACAACGATCACTGACAAGGTTGTGGCGCAGGTGCAGGTGACGGCGTACGGGCTGAACGTGCTCGAAAAGACTCTGGACTTCTGCTCGTTGAATATCCCCGCGCTGTGCGAGCTGCATGCGGGGCGGATCAACGTAGAGTCGCACCTGGAGATCTCGGACGATGATATTATCAAGAAGATACCAAAGGTGGCGTATATTATCCCGGACCTGGACGCACGAGTGGTTGTAAAGGCCTTTGCGAAAGCTGACACCAGCTACGAGCATCCAATGGCCTGTGTGCAGGCGGTGCTGTCGAACGGCAAGACGGTGCAGACGAAGTATGCATCGTGGCCGATCGCCGCGATAGCTGGTGTGGGTGTCCTGACTTCCGGGTTTGTGTCTGTGATCGGGCACTCAACCACTGCCGCGCACATCGCTTCGAACTCGATCTCTCTTTTCTCGTACTTCCAAAATTTGGCGATCACGTCTATGATGGGAGTGGCTCGTGTGCCACCCATCGCTGCTGCGTGGTCGCAGAACTTCCAGTGGTCCATGGGTATTATCAAGGTGGGATTCATGCAGAACATTTTTCAGTGGTACGTCCAAGCCACGGGCGGTACTCCGGTGGTCGTCGTGGCCCACAAAGATCTTCTTTCGGTGTCTGTTCAGCGGCGCCGCATGAAGCGTGCTATGGTGAGAGGTGCCAACTTTGTTTACGAAAAGCTGACCAACTTTGTCGACCAAATGCGGACCGAGCCTGTGAAGCAGGTGACTGTCTCGACATCTTCGGACGTGAACTTTGACAACACTCTTAAGGATTCCACGATCTATATGTCCGATGAGCGTGATACTGAAAGCTTCTTCAACAAGATTCTGGTGCTCCATGGTATCCAGCGTGTGGCCTTCAAGGCTGGAATCGAACTTTCGAATGTGTTTCTGACGGGAATATGCTTTTTCCTATTTTTCGTTGTGGTAGTGGTTATTTCGCTGGCAGCATTCAAAGCAATAGTGGAGCTTTTAACCAGGTTCCGGATGTTTAGAGAGTCAACCAAGTTTGTGGAATACAGAAGATGCTGGGCTCATATTATCAAAGGTACGCTGTTCCGTATAGCGATCATCGCGTTCCCCCAGGTGTCGCTGCTGTCTATATGGGAGTTCACGCAAGCGGACTCTCCTGCTCTGGTTGTTGACGCGGTTGTGATTCTGTTGGTCGTCGGTGGCGTTTTGTTCTACGGAGCCTCCCGTGTTATTCTTCGCGGGAGAGAGTCCACCAGGTTGTACAAAACGCCCGCCTATCTTCTATACGGCGACTTCAAATTCTTGAACAGATTCGGTTTCCTGTATGTGCAGTTCAAGGCGAGTTCATACTGGTGGTTGATACCACTGCTGGGGTATTACGTTCTACGCTCTCTCTTTGTCGCAGTCTTACAGGACTTTGGCAAGGCACAGGTGGTCGTGGTGTTTGCGGTGGAACTAGTTTACTTTGTTGCCCTCTGTATCGTCAGGCCATACTTGGACAAGCGCACAAACAGCTTCAACATCGCGATCCATTTCATCAACCTGCTGAATGCCTTCTTTTTCCTCTTCTTCTCCAACATCTTCCGGCAGCCTCAGGTGGTGTCCAGTGTCTTGTCGGTGGTGATGTTTGCGGTGAACGCTCTCTTCGCCCTCTTCCTGTTGGTATTTACTATCGTCACATGCTTGTTGGCGCTACTACACCGTAACCCCGATGCACGCTACGAGCCGATGAAGGATGACCGTGTGTCCTTCATTCCAAAGATCTCTGGCAAGGGCCAGTCTGAAAAGGAACTGGTTGACCTTAGCAAGGCAGTGATGATCAGCAATGAAACTGATGCCGAGAAGCACGCGCGGGGTAACGCCCTAGCTCGCCAGGGCGACGGAAACCGTCGGGTTGTCTTCGACGATGGGTTAGACGACGTTGTCCCAGGGAGCCGGCAAGTTGAGATACAGCCAGTGCAGCCGCGGTCGGCCATGGGTGGTCCAGATGTTTTCCGCCCAGGCTACCAATCTGTACCGACTGCTCCAAGTACCGGCTCCGACAGTCGTTCCTCTGGCAGCACGGCCTACCAAGACACTGATATGGCGCGCGACAACCTCTACGGCGTGCCGGGCGCAGCGCACAGCAGCGCCTCTTATGGTCACCAGGGTGTACCGGGCCCCGCAGCCGCGCGCAACCCACACCAGTTTCACGGTACTCAAAATGGCTACGTCCAGCAGCAGCCCCATGGCCAGCATGGCCCCCACCAACAGTACAGCGCGGGACGTAACTACGGCTCCGAGCCACAGTATCTATAAAATTTTAGTCCCACACGTATGGCTGCGTCGGCGACCGATGCAGCCGCCGTATTTCAAATCCCTTAAGGAATTAACAGTACATAGTAGGACATAAAACCCCTTTAGGCTCACTTAGCGAAGCGCCCCATCCAGCAAATCTGGTCGCCCACAACCTTGCCCATCGCGTAACGCACGGCCTCGTCAGCCAGATCGCCACGCACAGCGAAGCCGTGCACAACGCCGCTGAACAAGTCGATCTGATAGGTGGCGCAAATCCCGGCCAACTCCTTCTCCGCCGCCCACCGCGTCTCCGCAGGAAAATGCTGATCGGTCTCCGCAGCCGAGATCAGTATCGGCTTCCGCACCCGTGCTACCTCTTCCAGTTCAAGAAACGACGGGTGCGCGACCGCACATGCGTCCGCATGCCCATCCGGCCCAATTTGTTGCACGGCGTACTTCGCACCGAAACAGTATCCCGTCACGCCGACGAAACTGGCACCTCCCTCGCGCACCCGCTGCATGTACTCGGCTACTAACTTCCCCGTTACCGCCGGGCCGTGCCTCTCCAGCCACTCTCCGAAGTTCACGCTCCCATCCAACCGCTCGACTGCATCGCCCTGTAGGATATCCGGTACAAGAACGCGGTAACCTGCCTCGGCTAGCTGGTCCGCGATTAACTGCACGTTTTTAAAGCGGTGCCCGTATATATCCGTTAGCACCACGATCACCCGTGTCCCTGCACCCACCTCGTATGTCTCTAATCCGTACACTTCGCGCAGTCTACCTGCGCTGTCGCCTTCGTGGCGCGCTCCTTGTACACAGCAGCTCGACATGGTGTTTGTAGCGCGGGTGGCGGTGACTGTGCGCCGCTTTAAATATCTGGCTTGGCGTTCACCTGGAGGTCACGTTGCAGGCGCTGCAGCAGTTGCACCGGCTCGCTTAGACACGCCGCTTCGAGCACAACGACAAGCGGGTGAGGATCTGCGCAGAGCATTTGGTCTACGACTTGGATTCGGGCGGCGGCTTCTGGCAGTGCGCCCGTGCTGCACGCAGCGACGCGTTGCAGGCCTTTCTACATATGTGCCGCACATGTGGCGAGACTCTGCGACAAGTTATACTCAGTATTTATATTTAACTGTTGCCGTAGATGGCAGGGCCAGCTGGATATAGCGTTCGTCGCAGGAACTGGGCGACAACGAAACAGAACTGCAGCAATGGACGCCGAGGGAAGCTGGCGTAGGGTTAGGCCGGGATCATCACGGAGAGATGAAGGCGTGTCGGGCAAGGTAACGAAGACCAAGGGCCGCCGCAATAAGCTGTCGTTCGTGTGCCAGTCGTGTCGCAGGTCCAAGACCAAGTGCGACAAGGTCAAGCCATCATGCACGCGATGTGTGAAAAACGGATCTGTGTGCGTGTATGACGTGGAGACACAAACGAAGCCCAAGTCGCGCAGCAAGGATTCGCGTATCCAGCAGTTGCAGCGTGAGATCGAGTATTGGAAATCCAAGGCGCGGGGGCACACACTGCATGGTCGGACGGCAGACGCGGGGGGTACAGACCCGGTGATAGACTTCCATCATGCGTTTCCGATGATGATAGTGGAGGGGCAATGCAAGCACGAGATTCGGCCTTCTTCGGCGCTGTCCTACATGGGCAAGGATGTATATCTGTTCCTCTTCTGGTCGTCGGCGTCCCCGCAGATCGGCGCTGAAGCCACGCGGGCGCGCATCGAGCGTGCCGCGCGCGCGTCGCAGACTCCCAACGCAGCCAAGTTCTTAGCTCGCCTACTCCATAGCAAGACGCGTACCTCGTCGCGGTACACTGTGGGCCAGTTCCGCGCCATATGCATGAAGTACAACTTCTTCGAGGACACGTGCCGCTCTGAGACAGAGTACTCGGAGCTGCTGCTGTCGGTCAAACAGCAGTTTGAAGCACAACTTCCAGTTTTTCCAGTAATCCGCGCATATCTACGTTATTTCTACCGCGAGGTGTACCCGGTTGTGCCGTTTATGGACATCTCTCTGTTCGAAGAGGTTTTGCGCGAATTGATCCTGCCTGATATAAGCGATGAGTCTCGGGTCCAGGTGAATTTCGGTGTATCGGACATACGAAAAAAGGTGGTCCATCTCTGCCTAGTGGCATGTATACTCGGCATAACACGCGCATCGATAGAATTGGCAAGTGCGGGAGGCAATAATCCTACTGATCCAATTTTAGTATCACACCTTCGCAGACAAACAAGTAACCAGATCTTTGGTCTAGTTGGCTATGTGCTTCGCCTGCTAAATCTCATTCACTGGGTTGATGAGTACACGACCCTCACGCACCTGTACGTGTATACATACTCTCTGGTGACGCCCGAGCTAACGGCGACAGAAGTGACGGATCCAGTGGACTCCAGCCCGCTGCTTATATGTTGGTTCGCCAATGTCCTAGGGATCTCGAAGTACCCGGACGACAGCGAGCTCCTAAGATTGAAAGATTCAAGGATACTGAGCCTGCGCCGCAAACTCTGGTTAGGCATCTCACTGCTGTGCAATTATGAGCAACGGATCCAGGAGAAACGCGTGCAGTATACGCCGTTCGATGTGGGTTCTCTTGTCTTCTCCGAAACTGAGTTCCCGCAATCTCGCGATGCAGCTATCTGGACTAGTCTCCAACGAGCTTATTCTAATGATCCGCTTGAATACAATATCCAGCTGACGCTATATCAGAAGTACAAGGACTATCTTGTCGGCTCTGTCCTTAACCTGGCTTACACTAAACCCAGTGAAGTGCATGTGCGGTTGTCGGATATTACTCAAGCACTGGACGAAACACGACAGATGGCGCATGAAATTCTCATGCTTGCAAAGCCTACTCAGCAGTTACATTATGTGCTGGAGGGCCTGACGGATATAAATGTGGATTTCACCAAATCTTATAATTCGCACAAATATCAGGCCCGCATTTTGCTTCTTGTGACGTGTGTGCTCACAACGTCGACGCTTTACTTATATTTTGAGAACCAATTGATGCATACTCGGGACGAAGATGCTGCCCGACACTATACTGTCTTTTTTAAGGATGCCATTCGCGACGTGCTGGAAACGACCTTTTTTTTATCGGAGTACTTGGAAGGCAAAGTGAACATCCTCGGCGGAAGCCACTTTCTCATCTGCCATATTGTGGAGAACGCGATGATTCGCTGCTTCCAGGTGCTTTTTGGCGTGATTCTGCGTCTATACCATGCCGAGGAGGTATTGCATAAGCAGCTTGCCGCAGCCTTCAACGCATTGGGAGATCTGGAAGATCGCCTATCCATGATTCGTCGTCTGAAAACCCTTACAAAGCAGACGCTCACCGTTTTCCATGAGCTCGTCTCAAAGCGCCTCCGCTGGACCCTTTTCTCTTGCTTAAAACGTCTAATCACTTTCGATCTCGCGCTGGACATGATGAAGGAGGAGAAAGTGATGGAGCTTGTTCATGCTCCAAACATTGAAAGGCTCACGCATTGGGGTCTTGATTCTGACCTTGAGACGATGGAGGGTATCAATGTCGTTATCAAGGCTGATCAGAGGTACCTCTCCGAGCTGCACCAAATCTTTGTCGACCTGCGAGTGCAGGACTTCATATCTGCACATGGCTCAACCGCCTAAGCCTACCGGCGCCCTCCAGCCTACGTACTTCCTACCTGTGCGAGTAAGCAGTCGGAGACGTTGCCACATCTCCCAATGCGACTACAGAACGGACGCACAGCTGGATTCTTGAAAAAGTTTATTAGAGTTTAACGTCGAGATTAAAGTTGGAAGCACGGAATTTTTGCAGGATCGCCGAGGGCATTACCTCGCACTGCCTCCGGCATGGTATCTCGCAGCTCCCCCGAGGTCTGACCGCTATCTGGACTAACTGAGGTGCTCTGCGGACACGGTATTAGCGGCGCGGGTGTCGCGGGCAGCAGCAACAGCAAATTGACCACCGTATACTACGAGGCTGCCACTTCCCAGCCCGAGCCCTGCCACCCTCCTGTCCTATGATCCGTGCGGTGGACGCTGCTGAATCCGGTAACATTGTTAAATGTCGGTTTTCCTTGACTATTGCAGCACATTTTATACAACATATAAACAGTTGGCAGCCGCCTCTTCAAAGAGACTTATGGCTAGGGAGCTACAGGAGCATGTCCTACAATTGTATGGCTGGCAGTTTGTATCTCTGTAGGCAATCTGTCTTGTAAATTAATAGGATTGAAAAGAGTTTTATCAGCAAATATATTTATTGTGAGACTAAGCATATGTTGAAAAGTGCTGTGTTTAAAAGTGGCTTCAATAAACTTATTTAATCAGAGGGATTTGCAATTACGGACAAGCCCTGGGGCGTTTAGCAGGAGGTCGTACCACATAGGCATCTATTCATATGAGTTCAATACCCACGAGTGGATCTGTGCTGAAGCCCAATACGCATAAGAGAAAACTGTCCTATGTATGTATACCTTGCAGAAAATGTAAGACTAAATGTGACAAGCTTAAGCCGACATGCAGCAGATGTGCAGAGTTGGGTCTGTATTGTGGTTACGACATCGAGAAACAATTAACAGAAGATCCCAGTGACAAGATACAGAAACTCGAAGGTCTCGAGAGGGAGTTGGAGTACTGGAAGGAAAAGACCAGGGAGCTGGAACTTCTGGAAGCCCGGGGAATACGGCGTGATTCAGCCAAATTGCGGACGGTTGTAAACATAGCGTCTGGAATATCCGGAAACGACTTCGAGACTGAGGTGGACGAGTTGAGTTTCAACTGCTATGTGAACAATGTGTTCCGTGTCGAGCCGGAGCGCACCTGGTTCAAAGGACGCAGGCTGGCATTCCTGCTGGCGAATAGGATGCTTGACAGGTATATGACACCGTTGTTTGATGATATCCTCCAGGAAGTTGATGCAGCAATTGCGCGAGACAAAAGCGTCAACCCCCTCAGCCCCGATGAGGAGTCCGTACAGTATGCAGTACTCGAGCGCGAGCTATTTGTGGAGTCACAGCTGCCAGACTACATGCCTAGTATCCGTCACTTCATCGAATGTCTGCGCAAAAATCAAGAGAAACAAGAAGTGACGAGGACAGGCCTTCTATACGCGATTGCACTCAATTCTATGGATTCCGTATGTATAGAGGATATTAACCTTCAGCAGCGCTATTCAACCAATTTACAGGAAATATTAGAGCAGTGTGAGAAGGTCCTACCGTCTTATGAAGCCATCGAATTTTATAAAGTTAATTTTTACAAGCATGTCTATCCACTTGTGCCAGTCTTGGAAATCCCGATCTTGGAAGAATGCCTAGCCGAGATATTGGAGGAGGGTCCCAATGGCAGGGTACGCCTGATGTTTGGGAAATATCGGCTACGTCACAAGCTCATCAACCTTGCGATTTTGTTGGTGATGTTGATAATATCTCAGCAAAATGTTGCCGGTGCGTCAGCGGAAACAACTTCAATGCTCCAAAGGCCGGAAAACCAACTCTCAAAAGAGCTGGTCTTTTTGTCACAGATGTGTGTGGCACACCTGGATGTGACCCATCAGCCGGAGGAACAACATATGACCTGCTTGCTTCTGCTTTGGTATGTGTCAGTGCTCGACCCGGAGTTTCGTAGCGAAACATTACTGCAGGAGGAAGCCGACGCGCTGCTCAGCCTTATACTCAACATGGGCATGGAACTCGGGCTTGGAAGAGACCCAGAAGAATACTACCAATTTCGCGACATGTTGGTGCACAAGAGCCTAATTAATTACAGAAGAAAGCTGGGCATATGCATCATGCCCTTGGTGCTGTATCACAGCGAATTCACTTCCCTTTCCCCCACCAACATCCTCGACTTCGCAGTATTCGAAAACATAGTAGAGACAAGCGCGGATGCGGTCTCCGCGTACTTAGACCGTGTGGCGGCAGACATGGTGCAACAAAGTGCATTCGAGCTTGAGGTGCACCGAGTGACGTGCTTACGCCACATTGTGTCAAAGTGGATAGAAAAACTCAACAAGCTTAACAAATGCAGCAGTTCTTCCATGAAACTCTGCGAAGTGGAACAGTGCACTGCGAAGGTACTCGCCTTTATCAATTCCAACTTCCCTCTGAACAACGTCAGCGCGGGCCCCAGCCCGGCAGCCTGCATGCTCGATCTTGGCTACCGCAAAGTTGACATCGACTGGCCTGCGCACATGTCCATCGCCGCTCTTGTTTACCACATTGCTTGCCGTGCTATACTGGTGCAGCTCGAGCTTTCCCTAGCCTGCTGCATCGAGCGCACCTCCAAGGCCTTCTCTGGCTATCTTGCGCGGGCTTATCAACGCCGCATCCTCAACGCCACAGCAACCGTCTTCACTATCTTCAACATCTGCGCGCATCACCACACCCTCCTCAAGTCCGTGCCGCCCACGCACAGTCACCGCAGCGCCGCTAGCCATGTCGTCCACGTTGCCGCTGACTACTGCGCGTACGCCGTGCTCTCGCTCTACGTGCGCTTCGAGCACGCCGTATACTTCCTCGGCGTCCGCCTGGCCTACCCCGCGGCAGATATGCAGCTACCGGTTGCACAGGACAATGCTACGCTCGGTCTGCTCTCGCGCATTACAGACCTCTACAGCGAGATCGCAAACCACTACTATGAGTTTGTCGAGAACGGCCTCAGCACCGCCTTCTACTCCACCTTCAAGAACTGGCTGCTCCTTCGCCGCTTCTTCACCCTCAAGAAGTCCGGTCTGACCCTCCACGGCTGCCAACCCGATGCCTCTCATACCCAGCCCGGAATCCCCCCCTTCGCTTACTCGCTTGAGGACATCGCGGCCCTTCTTGCTACATATACCGCCTGTCACGAGGACCTCGCCCATCTGCTCGAGAAGACCTGGTTCACCCTGCTCCACTCCCGCATCGCCTACATCCCACCCGCCTTTCCCTCTTCGCAAGACAAGCCCTCTGTCGCGGACACTCCCCCATCTAGCGCCCCGGCCCCCGGCCTGCGCCCACACGGCTTCGATTCCGACACCATGTGCTAGGTCTACCCTAATTGTAGCCCAAAGGCTGGATCTAGCAATTTCTACGTATCTACATGCATTTCCGTGCTTCTTGGTTACGGCGAAGCTATCACTCATGGTTAGCTACACATTACATATATGGTAGAGCTGCCCCAGCTTTTCACCATGACTCCCGTCTCGATGTGGGGGGAATAACGGGGGGCAGTCATGCTGAAAAATTGACCAGCAAATTGTTAGGATAGGACTAAGTAGGCAGCCAAGGGCAGACGTTCCTAAACCACCTAAGGAAAATTGTGAGAGTCTCGGCTCAGATATGGTCAAGCTAGAGGATATGAGTAGTGGGCAGCTGTCCGAAGAGTCACCGGATCGTAAGTACGTTTCGAAACGAAACCGGATTTCATTCGTGTGCCAAGCATGCAGGAAGAGTAAGACCAAATGTGATCGAGAGAAACCCCGGTGCAGCCGGTGCGCGAAGAACAATGTCAAGTGCGTGTATGACATCGAGAAACAGCGAGCGCCGCGCGTGCCCAGCAAGGATGCGACGATCAAGCGGTTGACACAAGAGCTGGAATATTGGAAGAATAAGGCGGCGAGATACATGGAGCTGGAGGAGAGCGGTGAACTGTCTCCGCGCAAGCGGCCGAAGAGCATGGCGAGCGATCCGAGCGCAACGGAGCTGGGTCTGAGTGAGGAGTACTCGTCGCCATCTGTCGGAGCCGATGCGCTCCGTGCAGATGAGATCCGCATAAACTTCTACGAACTGTCGCCGCAGCTGCTGATCAAGGACTCAATGAAGCGGGACGTGAAGGCGTCATGCGAGCTATCACAGATCCGGCAGGACAAGTTTTTGTCGATCTTTTTATCGTCTGTGTTTGCCAGTGCGTCGAAAAACGCGCTGATTCACTCCATCCCGTCAGACGATGCGTCGCCCTACTCGGATCGGGCGAAGAGGAAGCAGAATGCGCTCTCGCTGCGCGATTGCATGTTCCAGTTTGCGACGAACAGCAAGGATCGCGAGCAAATTGTGCAGTTCACTGAGCGCATCGTGCAGGGCGGGGTGGTCGAGGAAAATCGCACGGGTCTTTACATTCGAATGTTTACGAGCACATTATGCAAAAACTATGTGGAGGACCGCTGTCCGCGTGAGGGATCATACTCTGGCACGTTGCAAGAGCTTATTATTGAAGTTGAGGCTTTCCTGCCACCGCTGGAGATCATCCATACCTATATGCTGCATTTCTACAAGTATGTTTACCCTATCATTCCCTTTCTCGAGATGGGTATCTTCGAATCCGCCTTAGCCAATCTATTAGTCGAAGACCCCCTACACGACGGAAGAACAAAACTGAATATTGGTCGCGAGAACATACGCAACAAGGTCGAGAACATAGCAATACTACTTATGGTGCTTAAGCTCTCATATGTTTCCATGAGTTTTCCAAACACATCACCCGGGTTGGAAGATGCAAACATTACCGAAACGGAACTGGAATGCTTGAATTCCTATCCAATATCTGACAAAGCCGTGGCTTTATCGCAGAAGGCTATAGCAACCGTCAACCTTTTCAACTGGACCAATGAGAACTGCATTGCATGTCTTTTGTACTTTTGGGCTTTTTTTGTATTTGCACCGCAAGACGGCGATTTTTGTTTAGGTCAGCCTACAGAGGTTATTTTGAGTTTGGTCAATGCTATGGCAAGTAATATTGGTTTACACCGCGATCCTTCCAAATATGAGCAGCTGAATGACCCGTCTGTGACCGATCCCCGTATAAGGAACTATCGGAGGAAGCTGTGGATATGTATCTTCATTGTCTGCAGATATGAAGCAGCGCTAAAGGGTAAATATCCCCAGTCTATGAAGGACTACACGAATTCCTTTTTGAGTGCAGAATCTCCGAAAAACTACATGCAGCTAGTGTTGGGGGATATGCAAGATCCTGACCCATATACGGAAATGATACATTCACTGACGTACAAAAGGTATCAACTACTCATGATGATATCTGAACTTGATGAGATTTCAATCCGTACGCACGTGAGCCTCCCGCTTTCGCGCATCGAGACCCTACTTGACAATATCCAGAATTTACTTGACACTGAACTGCATGCGGACTTAATAAACATTGATCAGGAGTCCGAATTCTTGGACTTGAACCTATGGAGTGGTCGGAAAGATATGGTGGATGCTGTCAAGATTAAGAAGTTGATATTTTTTCAGGCGTATATGACAACACGTCTGACGACGATAAGAACGGTCATAAACTTGATGTTATATTTCGAGCGACTAACTTATGAATCCAACAAGGAGTATATGCAATACTTCCAGAAATATTTCATAAGAATGGTCAAGGAGACTGTCTCTTTTGTTGATACTGTTTTGTCTCAGCTGGAATATCGTGCTAACGATTCTTATCTGTACTTTATGAAGTATACTGTCGACAAGGTTATCCAAATCAGTGTTCCAACTGTCCTTCTGTCTATTTTGTCGATTATACTTCGTATGGTTCACTCTGAGTATCTCCTGCAGAAAATGTTACAAAGTGGCGAAATGATAGGAATCGAGGATGTTCATACCACGAAGCAAAAATTGGAGTTGATCTCCAGTATAAAAGATAATACAATTGAGATACTTGAGAATTTGTGTACTGCGGTGACCCGAAAGCTAGGCTTCAAGTACTTCTCAGTCTTCCAGATGCAGGTCTTCTTCGACTATTGTAGTCAGATTATGAAGAAAGGAGAAGTTTTGAATATATTTTCCAGAATTACACAGCTGACGTATCACCCCAGGATTAGGAAGGGCATTTACCAAGGATTTGGAGTTGACGTTGACAGAAAAGACACCATTTTGAACTTTCTAAATGATGCCACGTTCATCAAACAAACCAATGTTGAACAACTCCGGAAAATAAAGGAACTATCAAGTACTCTTGCTCAGGCTTCAAGCAATACTCCCCAGCAAAATGCTAATGTAGTGAATTCAAAATACCAAGTAGATTCCTCACCGATATCCGCCGATCATCCTACAATGACAGAGTGCGAAAATCTTCCGTTCCCAGTTGTATATGACAGTCAATCGATTTTAAATGTTCCAACGAACAACCATGAGACTACTCAGCCATTTGGTAGTGACTTTCCCACATTCGCAAGCAACCAATTGGATCCTCTGGTCTCATTTGATGATCTAGATCTGCTCGATTACGAATTTTTATTTGGAAATGGCAACTAGGTCAAAAATAAGGTACTATGATGCCAATAACTTTATATTATAATTACGGTAAATAGGTATGTATGTTAACGAATGTCTCTAAAGGCTTAAAATTCTATATGATTATTTGTGCTTGTTTGCAATAACTTGTGTAACTTTTAAAATAACTTTGCTCTTTCCCTCTCGAATCAAAATTCGATTCTGAGTGTGCAAACTGAGAAACAATAAATCTGAAAATAAAAACATATAATACTTAATTGGGAACATTTCTCCAGCTATTTATCAACCTCGAGAGTGTGAAGGTAAATATCGAAGCAAGCCCAAGTAAGGAACCAGCCACGACAGTTGCTTGCCAATAAACAGTTGTATCTTCTTGAATAGGTTCTGGCACTAATTCTGGAGTATTCTTAGCCGGCTCCAATGCTACATCTGTTAATTTAATAAAAAGCTCGTTCAGAGAACTTGGCCACATGCAGGATATATGCAATGGATGCTCTAGAAGAAGTTGTTCAGTAAAATCATCCGGTTGGACGTTACAGCGCTGCTGCTGTTTATCGAGATCTGCTTTGAGTGCAACAAAAACCATGGGTAGAGCCTTTAGGTGTTGATATCTGTTCACCAAATTCACCAAATAAGAGAAGGACTCCGGATCGCTCGAATCGTATGCCAAACATAGAACATCACATTCCATTACCTTCTGTTGGTTTTCTAAAATGGCGGGCTCCTGTTGTCCAAATTCTTGCAGAATCAGATAGTACTGTTTACCACCCTTTAATTCTAGACTATTGACCGCAATCTTGGGACGGATTGTCGGAGAATAAGTTTCGGAGAAAGGCCGGCCAAGAAAAGATTCCAATAGTGAACTTTTTCCACTATTGGGTTTTCCAAGAATATAACAATTGAATACTTTGCGATCGTTCACAGGTGCTCGGTAGAATATGCCATTACGCCGTCTCTTCCTTCTAGCGCGTGTTACATGCAATGCTAGCTTGGCATCTTTTTCAAACCCAAGATAAACTAAGTATTCAGTCGTTGTCTTGTAATCAATAAATGTGGTCATACTCCAGTGAGCTAGCCAACCTTGTAATGTAATGAAGCCGCGGTTATTCACGACTGTAGAATATGGAAAACATGTTTCCGACCACAACTTGGGTAACCCTGGAGTGCACTTAAACAGAACATTGAGCTCATCTTCGTTTAAACCTCCGTCGTTATCCTTGTCAAATGCTAAAAATACGTCAACCAAGAAACGATATCCAAGAGGACTGAGCTCAACACTGCTGGTATCAGTTATGTCAACCTTTGGATACAGAACCTTGTCACTAATCGATAGTGAATCGGTATAATGGAATGACCGCAAGATACCCCACGTAGTCTCATGTCGCCCATTTTCGGCGTACATTTTGTTTAATACCAAAAATCCCATCTTTGTAATTCCTTTGTTCTGAACAAAGAGCGAGCAGTCTGCATACTGCTGATTAGAAGCAGAGAGATCGACAAGAGTCTTGTATATGAAGTTTAATTCGTTCACGTCCATAGTCTTTCCAAAGCATTTCTTCTGGAGAGCCGCTATTTCTTCACTGCTCAAATAGTCATCCTGGTCTTTGTCACTCAGTACAAATATCCGCTTTAAGGCCTGTATCGCCAGTGGCTTTAGCTCACCTATCCGTGCGTCGAATAGCGGAGCTAGAGGATGCGTAATAGCCCTCTGGCATAGGTAGAACGCCTGATTAACATTAAGCTTGTTTTTTGCGCTGCATTTGATGCATGTCTCGACCTCTTTAAATGCCTTCAAGATCGGAATAAACTCTTCGTCCTCCACAATCGTACCGCAATCGCCTTCACCCCCGGCAGTCAAGTTGCTGCGGCAGTATTCTATACCATCATCGGACTTATTGCGGCATAATATAACCGGCAGATTTAGACCCAGAGAACGGAACATCATCATCCAGTACAGTGCGATGCGCTCATATGAATCATGATCCGCGTACACGAGCCATATAA
Source organism: Eremothecium gossypii ATCC 10895 (assembly GCF_000091025.4). Lineage (NCBI taxonomy): Eukaryota > Fungi > Ascomycota > Saccharomycetes > Saccharomycetales > Saccharomycetaceae > Eremothecium > Eremothecium gossypii. The sequence continues at coordinate 1,427,501 of NC_005785.6, read as the reverse complement.
CATCCGCGTTTTTTAGCTCTTTCTGCAGGCCTGCAAGGTCTGAGTTTTTAGTATCAACCAGAATCGTATTCTGCGGCGAGTAAGGGCTCGCCGAGAAGTCTCGCGGGATCGTCACGGCCGGCAGTGCATCCTGAAGGTTGGGGATAAATTGATCTTTCACAAGGCATGCAATTAGGCTTGACTTGCCAACGCCCTTGTCGCCGCAGACAACAATGCGAATGCGTTCCTTCGCCATCTAGATCGATGCAAGCCGCTTGCCCATCTCCTGACTACGCAAGAGAGAACTATCCTACCATTTGCAGCGTGCATGAAGCTGCCTATTCCCATAATGACTAAACCCGGACACCATCATGAAATCCGGGTAATACTGTAATTGGGTGGCAAAACCGAATAGCGTATAAGATCGTGGTGGAGAGTATCCTTAGCGGCAGAGAGAGCAGTTTTATAATCGCTTATCCAAAGCAATCTAGTTCAATGGTATGTGACAGTGAGAGCGTTATAAACCGTCCATGCATTTATACTAACCAGTTTGCTTCAGACATCAATTGGTACTGGTTACGATCTCTCCAATAGTGTGTTTTCACCTGATGGCAGGAACTTCCAGGTAGAGTACGCCGTGAAGGCTGTGGAGAACGGAGCGACTTCTATTGGAATTCGTTGCAAGGATGGTGTTGTGTTTGCGGTGGAGAAGCTGATTACTTCGAAATTACTGGTTCCCCACAAGAATAAGAAGATCCAAACGGTGGACAAGCACATTGGCTGCGTGTATTCGGGCCTGATGCCCGACGGCAGACACCTCGTAAACATTGGCCGTCAGGAAGCTGCCGACTTCCGGAAGTACTATCGTCAGCCAATTCCGCTACCTGCATTTGCTGACCGTGTGGGCCAGTATGTACAAGCTCACACGCTATACAACAGCGTGCGGCCCTTTGGGATCATCGCGATTTTCGGTGGCGTTGATGAGAAAGGCCCTCACTTATACATGCTTGAACCAAGTGGCGCTTACTGGGGTTATAGAGGAGCCGCTGCCGGAAAGGGCAGACAAGCCGCTAAAGCGGAGCTGGAGAAACTGATTGGGAACGATAAGTCAGAGCTGTCAGCTAGGGATGCAGTGAAAGAAGCGGCTCGGATCATCTACGTGGCCCATGAGGATAATAAGGAGAAAGAATTCGAAATTGAGCTGAGCTGGTGCTCCGCTTCGGAGACGGATGGCTTGCACAAGGAGGTACCAAAAGAGCTATTTGATGCAGCGATTGAGTTTGCGAAGAAGGAGACCGGTCAGGAGAGTGATGATGATTCAAGCGATGACAACGCATCTGGAGGTGAAGAGTCCTCAACAAAGAAGGATGCTGACGGTGATGTCCAGCTTTCATGATAACAGCCCGGCATTATGTGGAGGTTCATTTCATGACAATTGACGGATGTTACTAAGTGTATATTAAGTTAATCCACCTATATAAATTAATAACATGCAAAGCAATTTAGAATTTGTCGGAAAGCAGGTTAAAGCATGTCTACTCTCCTTAATCTTTCGCGAAGCTGTACATTTTCTTCTTCAAGTGAACGAATTCTATCCACGGCTGCGTCTGATTCTAATTTCCTACGTTCGCGTTCTGTGTACCATTTCCGCGTCAGCTCTTCTATCATTAATTTTGAATGCTGATCAAATGTATCTGATTCATCCGAGCCCTGCGACACCTGGGATAGACGTTTGATTCTTCTGTCCTTTTCCTTTAACAGCAGCTTTACATGTTCCTCCACTATTGATGATGTGGCATTTTGGATGAACATATAAATAGAATCCAATTTCAGCTGGTTTCTTCTGCTGTTTGATAATGTGTACCCCTTATCGATGCTGTCCAATTTCTTCATAGCTTGGTCAATGGAGTCCTGTTGAAGGATACTCTCAAATATACCAAACATCTTCCGCAGGTGATCTATCATGCGTGATTTAATCCTATTGTTCGCCAATTCAAATTCATTAGAGTCGTAGCCATGTTTAAGGTTAGAGAGCTTTTGCTTTAGTCGGTAATTTTCGGTCATGATCGCTGTATGCTCTTCTTCCAATTCATGTAATTTCTGCTGTAGTGTATGGTTTTCGTCCAGATACATGGAGGACTTGCGCTGGGCCAAATTCAGCGACTTCCTTACGGCTTCAATTTCTTCCGCCTTCGCTTCCAGTTCAGACTTTAAATTATTATTTAGTTGTACAATTCGCTGCTGTAGTGATTTCTTGTCAGCGCTAGCCACTTTCAAGTCCGCTTTAAGCTCAGAAATTTTAGTTTCAAGCTGTGCAATGCGTTCCTGGTGCTTTATTTCCTGGTCCTTTAGTTGGCGTTCTATATCGTCCGAAGCGTCATGTTTTTGAGCACGTCTGAGGCGATCTTTTAGCTCGTCAAGTTCCTGATCCTTGTCATGGAGTTCAGATTTGTATCTGTCCAGCATATTCTTAAGCGCCTCGATATGATCCTGGTAAGACCTCGAAAGATCTCTGCTTGCACGTGTTGTGAGATCATCCAGAGCAGTCAGATAAGGGTCACCCTTCGCACCCGGCAGGGTGGCTCCATTAAAAGATTCAGCATCCGTCACACTTCTGGCCAGTTTATTCAATAGCTGTTTTTGCTTTGTCAGCTTCGTTCCTATAAGTTCACCCAGATGGTCGTTATCTGCCATTTTCGCTTGGATAGACTGAAGGAAAGTGTGGTATTCCTTGTGCATAGACTCAATTGCAATTTCTAATTGTGTGTCCATCTCGGGGGTCATTTCAGAATTAAAGCCAATCATATCCTTGGCTGCAACCTCTGTGTGCTCGTCCAGCTCCAGAGGCGCAGGCAGCTCCTGCTTCACGACTGTCGCATCGGTGGCCTCCATGACTGTGGTGGACGCCTTATGCTGCTCTATCATTTTTGTCAATGTCTTGGACAATATGTTTATCTTGAGATCTAAATAGCTTGCGCCTAGGCTGCACGCTTTCTCCAGGGACCTTTTTTCCTCTTCTGAAAGGTCGATGCTGGCCAGCAACAACGCTAGCATGGAGTTGATGCTTTCGGTGATGGATTCCGAGTGTTCCATGTAAGTGTTCACCTCCTCCAACATGGTCTCATAGTCCTGCTTGTTGGAAACCAATTCCTCTTTGAGCTTGATGAGCTCCTTGTTCTTATCTTCCAAACTCTCAGCTAGTTCCGCGTTGGCAGCCTTGAGGTCCTCCATGCGGCCGCCATCGTTTTCTCGAAGAACCGCAAGAAGCCGACTGTAGAGGTGCCGATTGGGCTGCGCGTCGCCCTCTTCATGGTAGTTCGACTGTTTTATCAGTTCCGTCAATGCCTTCACCTTGATCTTGTACGTCGTGAGCTGTCGCCGCAGGTGCTCGATTTCTGCCGTCGTCGACACCGCCGTACTCCCTGAACTCAGCGCGTCGCCGTTGCTCAGCAGCACCGGGCTCACCGGCTTCCGCGGCGACACGTACTCGTACGGCAGGCTCGGCAGCGGCGCGCTCATGAACGACGCCGACATGTGCTTGGGCCGCCGCCCGCTCGACTCCGGCGACGACTTCAGCCGCCAAGGCGTCAACGACCGGTCCACCTTCGGGGGCTCCAGACTAGACGTGTCTGCACTCCCCCGCCCCCGGCTGGAGCTCCCGCTCGCCTCGCTATCTGTCTCCTCCTCCGACCCTGAGCTTTTGCCCCGCCGCGCCGCCAGCTCAGGGCTCTCCCCGAGCCCCGCCTTGCCCCGGTAAACCGCCAAATTCACGTTGAAGTCCAGCGGCTTGACGGGGTTGAACGTCTTCTGCATGCCGCCGTCCAGGTCCCCGTTTACTCCATTGCCCTCTTGCGCTGCCATCGTCTCACTTTCGCCTGCAAATATCCACTTTGGTCCCGTCGCCTGCTCCATTCAGCACAGATTGGATTATCGCCTCTAACACCTCCCTGAGTCTTGCTGAAGCTTGCTTGGTGCTTTGCGCGTACTGTTTTTGGACATCTATGTAAACAAGCGAAAATACCCACTTCTGTGTCGCGTGGATAAGGTGCGCGCCCACATTGCGAATCCCACGGCACGGCCACTTGCTAGTAAACCCCAAAGCGTAACGCTAGTTCTCTAGCCGGGCACTGAGACCGTTAATGCAGCAGCCAATGGCCTGCATTTGGGATGAGGTTGGTCAGATGGAATCACGTGATATAGATGCTTGGCGAGGTCAAGGTGAAAAATTGTTAAGTTAAAATTTTGGACGCATCACCAGTTCCAGCGAGAGAAGATCAGTCAAGCAGCAGGTATAGAGCGAAGATGGCAGCGGTATTCGACGATATAAGGCTTGAGGACATCCCTGTGGATGATGTGGATATGCAGGACCTTGAGGAGACGTATGCTGTAGAGCGGAGCATCGAATTTGACAGATACGTGGTTGTCGACGGGGCGCCGGTGGCGCCGGAGGCGAAGGTGGGCGCGCTGCAGAAGGTGCTGACGAAGCTATTTTCGCAGGCGGGGTCAGTGGTGGACATGGATGTGCCTGTCGAAGAGGGGCGGACGAAGGGACACCTTTTCATTGAGTTTGAGGACGCCGGCGCTGCGCGGCGGGCGATCAAGATGTTCAACGGGAAGAAGTTGGACGTCAAGCACCGCCTGTGGGTGAACGGACTAGACGACATGGAGCGCTACGGGCGGCCGGACTTTTCAACGGAATACCGGGAGCCTGTGGTGCCGGAGTTCGAGGCGACGGAATACCCACGGTCGTGGTTGCAGGACGAGACGGGTCGGGACCAGTTTGTGCTGCAGAAGGGCGAGATGACGGCTGTATTCTGGAACCGGAACAACCTGCAGCCGGAGAACGTTGTCGAACCGCGCCGCAACTGGTCGAACTCTATCTTGAACTTCTCGCCTCACGGTACGTACCTATTCTCGTTCCACGACCAGGGCATTGCGTCCTGGGGTGGGCCGCAGTTCAAGCGTCTCCGTCGGTTTGCGCACCCTGATGTTAAGGCGATCTCCATGTCCTCGACCGAGAAGTACCTGGTTACCTTTTCGTCGGAACCTCTAGAAGTCTCGGATGAACCTAACGAGGCTTGTCCATTCGGGCCCGAGTCGCGGGGCCACCAGCTATGTATATGGGATGTGGCAACAGGTGTCTGCGTGAAGACCTTTGCGCTGCCGCCTCAGCAGCAGCTGCAATGGCCTATGGTCAAGTGGTCCTTTGACGACAAGTTCTGCGCTCGTCTTGGCCCTGGCGCAATTGCTGTGTACGAGACCGAGAAGAACTTCCAGCTGTTGGGCGGTAAGGTGATGAAGATCGAGGATGTTCAGGACTTCTCCTTTGCTCCTAAGGGCATCAAGTTGGCGTCAAACAGACCCAACGACCCACCATCTACTGTCATGGTATACTGGACTCCAGAGTCGAACAACCAGTCGTGTAAAGCTGTCCTGATTGAGCTACCGAACCGCCGTGTTCTGCGTACCATCAACTTGGTGCAGGTTACTGATGTCTCCTTCCATTGGCAGAACCAGGCAGAGTTCCTCTGTGTACAGGTGGACCGTCACACGAAGTCTAGGAAGACCATCTTCACCAACATGGAGATTTGCTCTTTGACTGCCAGAGAGTTTCCATTTGAGAAGGTGGAGATTAAGGACCGCTGCATGCGCTTTGCATGGGAACCTAATAGCGACCGTTTCGTGATCATTTCGAGATCTGAGAATGTTAACGATAACCCTGCTATTGCGAAGAACGTTGTGAGCTTCTACGCGCCTGAGAAGAAGGTCGACAAGAAGGGTGTCATCATTGACAAAGAGCTCAGCATCTTCAAGAAGTGGAAACTTGTGCGTGCCATCGACGGCAAGTTCTCCAACGAAATTACCTGGTCACCTGCTGGACGTTTTGTATGCGTCGCTGCTATTGGTAAGATTGGTTCCCGTAACGAGAACATTGATTTCTACGATATGGACTATCCAAACACTGAAAAGATCATTAACACTGCTACTGACGTTAACGCTACCCTGAGAGACGTTGCCCACATCAACTACGCCAGTGCCACTGATTACGAATGGGACCCAAGTGGACGGTACCTTGCCTTCTGGTCTTCCGCGTGGAAGCACAAGGCCGAAAATGGATACAAGGTATTCAACTTGGCCGGTGCCATCGTGCGTGAGGAGCTCATCACCGACTTTAACAACTTCTTCTGGAGACCAAGACCAGACTCTCTACTATCCAACTCTGAGAAGAAGAAGGTCAGAAAGAACCTCAAGGAATGGTCCGCGCACTTTGAAGAGCAGGATGCTATGGAGGCGGACAGTGCTACAAGAGAGTTAATCCTAAAGAGACGCAACTGGTTGGATGAATGGTCCAAGTACAGAGAGGCTTGCAAGCAAACCCTATCCGAAAGTGGATTGTCCATTTGCGATTGTGTCGAACTGTCAACTAAGGATGAGGACTGTGAGCTTGTCGAGGAGATTAGAGAGACTGTGGTTGAGGAGTCCACCGAGGAAGTGCCATTTTTCGAGGAGTAATCGGGTTTCGGCTGTTGTTGTATAATAGTGGCAACACTGGTAATTGATTATGTATATATACAAGTACTACATCCAGCGTATAATGTTTTCTTTTCCGCAGCAGCGTCTCGTCGCACTCATGCGATCTGGCTGCGGCCGCCACCACGCAGACCGCGGACCGCCTTCGGTGAGATCATTACCATACAATCTAGAGAAGCAATAAATAGGTTTTTCGTTTATTCAGCTTTGGTACGCAGCTGCAGCCCATGCCAGCGTTTGATGTCGTCCGCAAGCACGCGGTTGACGAGCTTGTGCTGCTGCACCATGCTCTTGCCCTTGAAGTGTGTGCTCCGGATATCGATCGTGAACATCGAACCACAACCCCCGCTCACATCAGTGACTTTCACATACCCCGGCGCAAGCGCGTCGGTTAGCTTTTGCGTAATGAGCGCCTCTTCCGGCGTGCTAGTATAATAGCGCGCGAAGAGACGGGAGTAAGAGCCCACAAGCCGACCTCTAGCTAACATGGGGTCGTTTGAGCGGCAAATAATGAAACGGGAGCAGCAGATGAAGTTTAAATCTGCGTGATCTGCAGATATACGTGTGTGCGCGTGAGCAGTCAGCCTGAGAACTTTTCGGAACATCGCTTTTGCCGGCAACGTGGGGGAAGCCCTACTTGCCTTACAAGTCAACTCATGGCACACCGGCTACCCTTCTGATGTTTGCATTCCCAGTCAAGAGGATGTTAAGCCAAGCGTCATCTCTGCCCGCCAATATGAGCACCTGTGGCCCGATATCAGAACAAATAAAGCTCAAGGTGCGTGAGCGGTTTCCGGATCTGCGGCACTTCGCTATATACAATGACTCGTACAAACACGCTGGCCACGCCGGCATGGAACATGCGGCAAACCGCACAGAGTCACATCTGCGGTTGGAGGTCGTGAGCGAGCAGTTTTCCGGTATGGCACTGCCTAAACGACACAGATTGCTGTACACGCTCTTGGACGACGAGATCAAGCACCACGGCGTCCACGCGCTACAGCTGACAACAAGGACGCCCGAGGAGCATGACCGAAAGACAGAAGCGCAACTTGGTTAGATATGTACTTTATAAGCTATACAACTAGGCGTCCTCACGCAGCGACTGTTCGTAGCGCTCAAGCGTCATCAGGCGGTCCGAATCCAGTTCCGCCGCGTCATGCAGACGCAGCCGGCACAGCCAGCCCGCTCCCATGGGGTCCTGGTTCAGCAGCTGTGGCGACGCCTGCAAAGCCTCATTCGCCTCCACCACCACACCGCCTGCCGGCGCGTAGACCTCCGACGCAGACTTGACCGACTCGATCGAGCCCAGTCCCTCGCCCACCTCCACCGCCGCATCTGCGGCTGGTAGCTCCACGTATGTAGCATCCCCTAGAGCATCAGCCGCGTACTTCGTCACTCCCACAAATGCTGTGCCGTCGGCGTGCGCTGCGATCCACTCGTGCTGGTCGGTGTACCGCACCGCCGTCGGGCCAGATGCGTTGTACAGGAACGGCAACTGCCCGCGGTTCAGCACGTTGTGCTGGCCGCCTGATTTCGCTCGCACCTGCAAGCCCACGCCACGCGCCACATGCCGTCTCAAGGTTGCAAACATCTCTCGCTTGTTTCCCCGCGTCTCGAGCCTGGCTCTGCTCGAGCATCTAACGTTCGCCTCGAGCACCCACCACCTGCATGACTGATCACGTGACCAAACGTCCGCGCGGCGCAAGCACGCCGCTCGGCTGCCGATCCTCCATGGGCCATGCACTTCCTGCTCGAACGCATAAATTAGCGCTGACCCCTGCCGCACCAGGAGAAGGGGCATGGCAGGAGCTAGCGCGACCTGCAGCAGCGAACGCGGCGAAGTCAGCGCGGCTGGCCCGCCAGACGCAAACTGCGCATTTGCCATTCCTGAATCTCGAGCACATTTCTTTTTCAGCAGTTACTTTCTGGCGAGCAAAAGAAACGTGGGCTGTGAGCCTAAGGCTAAAGCATTGTAGACAGCAACAAGAATTAGTCTATGAAGCACAGTGCTTCTGGATGTTCATTTGGTAGTAGGAAGACGCTAGCTAACTGGTTTACGCACAACTGCGACTAAGCAGGCGAATAGGTTGATTCGGAGGTGGCAGCGGTGCGCAACATACAGGCGGAATTAGAAGCGGACAGAACTGCACCGCGACAAAAAATGGCGACAGTATACTTGGTGAATTGCGGAACGGATGCGGAGGTAGCGGAAGATGAAGAGTCGCCGTACGTATCAGTGGTGGTGGAGGGGGTGCCTGAACTTCTGCGGGAGATGTTCCGGGCTCGGTTGGGTAGCGAGCGGGACTACGAAGGCGAGATGTCAATTGTGGTCTACGACGACCAGGAGCAGGAGCTGAGTGTGCATCAGCTGCAAGAGCTGGTGCAGAACTTTATGCCCTGCTTGAACATTGCGGTGACCGGAGTGGAAGGCTGGCGGGCGACGGTGCGCGCAACGCTTGAAGCAGCGGCGCACAGCGGAAGAGCGAACGGGAGTCAGTACTGGATGTACGCGGAGAGTGCAGGCGAGCACTCGCGGTGCTCATTTAAAATGTACTCCATGGCAAAGCACCTCTCGTCTCTCGGCGATACACATGGGGAAAAAAGTAATGAATACCGGAGGTACCTCATGAGGCACGTGAACCCTTCGGACCTTGTGGTGGTGCCTCACGACGACAACCATTACTGGTCGTTGCTCGATACGTGGTCGTTCAATGCACACGCACTGGATATTGTGGAACTCATATGGTGTGCGAAGTTGGTGATCTCGAAGCTTTGCACGGCCGCGGCGACTGCTTGTCCTGAGCCAGTGGGGATCATCCTGCTGCTGCTGCACCTGGAATGCAGCTACCACCAGGGGAATAAATTCCACAACTTCAGACACGCGGTGGATGTTATGCAGGCAACATACCAGCTTTGCGATTTGCTAAAACTGGATCCGGGTATCTCACTGACGCTCTGTATCTCCGCAATTGGACACGATGTGGCACACCCGGGCACGAACAACGCGTTGATGTGTAAATATGGATCTCCTGTTGCGAAGCACTACAATGGCGTCTCTGTGCTGGAGAACTTCCACAGCGATGTCTTCATTAGCATATTAGGCCAACACTGGCCCGAATTCTCTGACGTTGTGCAGCGGCAAGCGATAAGAGATGCTATCATATCCACCGACATGGCGTTACATGAGCAGTATCTCCTTAAGCTGAGGTCCTGTGGTACACGATCTTTGCGAGAAGATATCCCATTACTGACATCGCTGATAATAAAGGCGGCTGACATTTCCAACGTCTCGCGTCCTCTTATAATTTCTGCCCAATGGGCAGTTCTGATATCTTATGAGTTTGATCACTGCACCTTTCTCGAAAACAGACTGAAGAATGAACCTCATAACGAGGGCGAAGGTATGATGGACGATCTGGATAGGGTACCGGACTCTATAGACGAGATAGTGTCAAAGTTCCCTGGGATACCCGGAGGCCAACTTTTCTTCATCACGACCTTCGTAGAAGGTTTATTTGCAGGTCTGGCTGAAAAATTCGGAGAACTCAAGTTTCTGAGTGACAATGTACAATCTAACAAGAGTTTTTGGCTCCAGCTGGTGTAAAATGCTATACGAAAGGCATTGCTAACCCTCGCATGTGTTTGTAGTTTTGATATCATTTTTCAGTAGTCGAACCAATCAGTTCAGACCCAGAGTCGAACGAGGCAAATTTTATCAGATACAGTTCATTACGTATTGCATAGATCATCAATCTATTCTAACATATATACATCTACTCTCAAATTAGTAAGCACTTTCATCCACGAGGCCACGTTCCTTGCATTCCTTTACTATGGCAAATGCCTTCAACAATTTGCGTCTCGCGCCAAGAGCGCTGACACCCATATCTTCAAGTATTGCATCGTCCAAGTCAATCAATTCTTGCCAGCTCTTGCCATTCAATGACGCCGAGTACTTGTGCAACCTCAGGGATTTCAACCAAGCAGGAATGTTTTTCAATAGTTTGGGGTCACACAGAGACTTCGGATTCATATTGGAGCTGCTGCTGACGTTCGAAGCAGCATTCGGGGTTGAAGGGCCAGGGCTGGTTGGTTGGGCAGCAGGCGACTGTGCCTCAGAGAAGTTGGAGCTGGAACTGGTGGACTTAGTTAAAGAAGTCGGAGAGTGTGGGCGCTGCGGCTTAATATTGCTAAAACGACCGCCCGCCTGACTCGATACCTGGTGGCCAGTGCTGCTGTGGGAGTTAGGGGGAGCGCCATTGCCACTATTCATAGCAATATGATGCGAACCGTTCTGATGGTGTGACGTATGTCCGTTTCTCAACCGGCTTGGCTCAGCGGATCTGGGACGGGTAATGTCATTCAAGTAATCAAACATAGGCTGTGCACTATTCATCTGTGGGCTTGGCGACCACTGCCTGTACATGCTGTTCACAGCTAGACTGTGGCTAGCCATGTTGGTATTGTTGGAGTTCGTCGAACCTGCCCCCGCTGCTGCACTGTCGCTTAGGATGGAGTCCAGCATCAGCGACCCGGGTAATTGGGCCGAAGAAGCGCTCTGCGTGGAGGTCTCCAGTGTGGCAACGCGACTAGGAATTGGAGACGCAATTGGCCTCAAGGAAGGCGAAAGGTAGCCGCTATTGGTCAAGCTTTCAAGCTTCAGCTTCGTGTGCTGCAAAACCTCTTCATTCAACGAGGACAGCAAATTATCCATGACCGTATTCTGCTGCGCAGACGTGAGCATCGACATCCAAGTACAAAGCTGGTTCACGTCGTTGGTGAAGTTGACCATGATGTTGCTGTTGTTCAAGGACATGCCCGTGGCAGATTGCGGCCCGTCTGGGCCCTGCCCCTGACCATGCTGCAGTCCGATAGCGCTCGATGGCCGCGAGCCAAAGGAGTCCAGGAAAGCTGTCTTGACAGAAATGGACGACGCCTGCGGCTGCAGTAGTGGGGACAGCATCCCAACGCCCGATGTGTGCTGCTGCTGGTGGATGGATGCATCTAGGGACATGGCTGACGACGAATCAACACGCGACGGATGCGCCTGTTGGTCCAAGATGTCGTTCAGGCTCAGCGAGTGTTGCGATGGGCTCATCAGCTGCGCCGAGCTCCCACCAGCACCCCCGCCAAGCGTACCTAGAGCAGTCCGCTTTGGTGACAACAACACCGCGCCTGGATGGGCCCCCCGCGCTAGAGGCGACTGCGTTCTCGTCGGCAGCGAGGAGACGCCATCTCCATTGTACCCCGACATCATCTCGCGCGTTTCGCGTGCCGTTCCCAGCAACTTCAGGTACGTGTGTTCCAGCGTGTTCGCGTGTGCTTTTCTGCAACTGCCGGCACCTGTTCAAGTGCGATGCTAGCGATGCCTCTTCTTTGCTCTTGCGCCGGTTACCTAGTAGGACCCAGCACTAAAAAGTAGCACCCAAGACTCCGCACGCACCCTGAACCAGTTATCGCAACGCTATACACTGCCAGGAACTGTATTCTATCCCCAGGGAGCGTTACTACACGTCTGAAGAATGTTCAGGTTTTCACTTCTCTCGTTCTCTTGAAGTAAGGAGAAATCTTTTTCCAACGATGCAGAAAATCTTGACGATAAAAAGAAAAGTGAAATTTCTATTGGTGTCCGATGGTTTGGCCATAACGAACGGAATTCCGACGGATGCGGAGGCTCGTGGCGTGGCGACGCGACCTCTGCTAGGCATCAACGAGAGAAGCAAATAGGCTTAACGAGGAAGCCATTAGGCACGAATCCAGTGTTAGATGCCCTTGGAGGGGCGGTGGAATTGGTGCGTGTATTCAGAAAGCACCGCTGCGATATCATTCAAGAGCGGTAGTGCTCTACCGCTGGGTTTTTAGACAATCCGAGCGCAATAGCGGAGGGCGATTTTATGTGGGCGGTGTAATAGGACCGCTGCACAATAGCTTGTAGAGGTTAAATTCCGCTGCGTACCGGCCACGGAAGCGTAGTACTCTGGGCTGCCCAGAGCCTGAGCACGGGTCCTAATCTTCTTTCCGGAAGGGTTCCCATCCCTCACTGACGCGGATTGGCGTGCCTAAGGTTATAGTTTGCTGGAACAGGGGGGGCGGCCGGCGGCCTGCCACTAATCAGACAGACAGCGTAGACACATGTTACGCGGTGCAGTCTCAGACGTCAAAAAAGTGTGGGGCCGTTGGCGGATGCAGAGGCTGAGTGAGTGCTGAGTGCCCTCTGCGGATCGCATGTGCAGGGAAACTGCAGCTTCCACAAAGTAGCGGAGTGCAGCATATTTTTGCCCCTGCCTGTAGCTGCTCATGCCTGTTCTCCACCTGGCCGCTGGCAAGCCGGGTGCAGCTAATCGCGGAGGGTGGCGCGCCGCGTATGCAGGATCGTAGTAAACAAGGATCGACTGCAGCAGTACCAGCTTAGGCGGCAATGATGATACTCATGGATCGATGGCGCCGGGTGGCTGGCCGCCCTTAACGGTTCTTGCCATTCGCATGGCATTGCAGGCCTCCCGGATGCCGACAGGGGCCATGATCTGTCCTTGTGTCATTCTTTATATGGCGTCTCCTTGTTCAGGGGCGGAAGTCCGGACGATTATCGTCTATCGCTGACCCCGTGGTAAGTGGATGACTGGTGTGACCGTGTTTGAACAACTTTGCTGCGGTCCGCGTTGACGGTAATCACATCGGAGTAGATGGTACGATTAACGGCTGCTACATCTGGCAAATATGTCCTATGTAGTTGCTGCTTTTGAGAAGTATGTAAAGATCTGAGAAAAATCTGGGGGTGTTGCGTAACATGTTTTGGTGATGTTGTACATACAGCGTATCACGCGGACATTACAAGGGTAGATATATACATCACTGCCCACAGTATTGTTCTTGATGCCGGGCGCACGGACAGGCCTTGGCCGATCTTGTAAGCCCAGTACCGGAACTCCAAGCTGGTGGACACTGCAGATCACGTGAAAGGCAACTCAATGGCCTAAGCCAACTATGAGTAGATGAGTCTGGCGCAACGCAACTAGTAAAACTTGGCTATGATACTATCGCACTGCTCGCGAACGGACTCGTCACGCGTTTTCATTTCTTCGAGGACATCGCGGACCAGGGGCTTGACCGGCGGGCGGAACATTATGAGGAACTTGAGAGCCTGGAAGCCCAGCGGCGCACGAAGTGGATCCAGACACAGAGAGGTGAATCGAGATATATGATCGCGATTTAGGTGAGGTAGCTCACTCACTAGGCGAATAAACATCTTACGATGGGAGTTATCCAGGAAGGGTACAAGACCGTCCAATACCCGCAGCGACCACTCGTTGTACACAGGGTGGGCGTCGGAGCGCACAGACTCAGAAAACCATTCCTCGGAGAGCCACTCTATGACCACTGCGACGCGGTTGCTGAAATCTTGTAAAAAGTAGTTGTAGATATGTTGCCGTACTAGGTTACTCATGCTTTCATCTGCCTGTAGTCCACGCGAGCTGAGGCGTGTGAGGAGCACCACCCACGAGGTGCGGTTATCCCATTGCAAGAGCCGTGCGCGATTGAGCACAGGTAGCTGGTCGAGCGGCGCTGTCAGCGCAGCCGCATCCTCGCTTGCAGAAACGTCACATATATTCGACACTATCAGCTGTAGGTGCTGTAGCTTCTCGTCGCGCGACATGGGGGCAGGAGGCCCCAAGGTGAATTCCTTGCTCTCCTCCTCGTCCTCAACGTTCGTGCTGCCATCTTCTGTGTCCGCAGTGATTGCCCGCGACTCTTCTAACTTGGGCTTCTTTTTCTTACGGTCGCTGTCATCTGCATCACCAGTCGAATGCTTCATTGCCTTGTCCATGAGATCTGTGTAGCGCTGGGCAACAATGGAAAGGCCTGCGATCACTTTGTTTGTGTCTGCACGATAAATGGCCTCGGTACAGAGTTTTACGAGTGTTTCTTGGCTGAGACCGGACAGGTCAATCTCAGAGTTTTTACTATTCATTAGTGAGTAGATTGACGCGTAGTTATTATCAAAGGCCACCGGGGAATTGTTAAAGAAGTTGGAAACAGATGATTTCGACATGGTATAGTTCTGTAGCTTAATTAGAACGGGCAGGTCTGAGCTCTCCGCGACGGGAGTACTGTTTTGAATGGGTGGCACAGCCAGTGGCGGTTGGGGCGTGACCATGCCAAGCTGTGCGCCCGCTGTCAGGCCCGCTGGTACTGGAGCCGGCACGCTTATCGGCGGGTCTGCTGGTGTCGGCGATTTGGAAATACGGTTGTTGCACGCTGCTAGGTATTTTTCGCGCTCCGCTGGGCTCATCTTCTTCTCGGTCAAAGCAGGGTCGAAGTTCAGAATACCCTTACTCTTCGTCTCCTCTGCAATCATGTGCAACGTTTGCGCGATCTTCCCCAGCTTGTGGTGATAGGGCGCCAGGTCGCCCGAGTTCCGGATCAGCTGCGCTTTCATGCCAAAGTTAACGAAATTCTTGTAACAGCGTTCGACGCAGCGCTTCGCAAGGCGGTACCGCAGCGCAGACTCGTTTTCCTGCTGGTACTTGTTGTCAATATTGAATCGAAGCAGGCCCCCCAAAATACGCGCTGTCGCAACGGGCCGCCGTTTCATGATGAAAGCCAGGCAGTTCAGCACCGCAGAGAACAGCGGCGCCACCATCAGCGGCTCGTCGATCAGATACGTAATCAGCACATCAAGGAGCTTGCGTGACTCCGACTGCAGTGCAGCCTTGTTTTTGATCACCGGGTGGTTGTCTGGGATAGTGCTAATGCTCACTCCAGACCCGCGCGAGTGCACCACCACCATCCGAGCGAGCAGTTTTGCTGCGGCCATCTTCACGCCCAGCGACCGCGCGTGGTCTTGAAGGGGGTCTCCGGCCTCCAACGGAAAGCACGTTCGCCACTGGTGTAATATCTGTTCCTTCAACAACATCAGGTCCTTCCACAGCGTCTCATTCGACGTCTTCGCGACCAGGTCGAACAGGCCCTCGTAGTAGCTGCCCACGCCTAGTAGCACGTCGCGGTATGTCACGTGATCAACCCACAGGCCCTGGCACATCCCTACCATGTCGTGCAGATGCTGCGCCGCGACGAACGGCTTCTCGCTTGCTGGGATTCGGTCGTGCGCTGCCACATCCAGGTACAGTCCGGCACAGAATCGCGACAGCTCCCGCGGCCGCGCCGCGTTCTGCTTGTATAAACTCAGCGCTGTCTCCAACACCTTGGGCAGCACCTTGTCCGGTTCGTTGGTCATCGCCAACTCCCTGACCTGGTGCAGCTGGTGCAGCTGCTGTGCAAGATCCATTGCGTTGCCTCTGGCGTATACTGGCCGATGCGGTCAGGAGGCGTTGTCAAAATTTTCGCTATACATAGCTACCTACTCTAGGCCTCGCGGCACGATGTCGATCAGGAAGTCGAACATGTCGGACTTCTGCAGCGCTTGAGCGATGTCCTGCTTCTGCAGCGTGCGTCGCTTGTTCTCCTCGGCGATGCACCACGCGCGCATAGTCAGCTCTGTGATGAAGATCTCGCAAGCCTTTGCAAACAGGATCGGTGCTTCCGCGCTGATCATCTTGACATCTTCATCGGTCTTCATGACCTTCTTTATGCGCGCTAGCGGCAGGGAGTGCGACTTGAAGTCGTCGCGATGTGGTGAGCCGGGCTCGTTGGTGGACTCGATCTCATTGATCAGCTGCTGCCAGTATTGTACCATTATCTCGCGGTAGCGGCCTGCCAGGCCCTGCCCGACGTTGTGGAACACGTCGAGCTCATCGGTCTCGGCAGGCGGCTCCTCGTTGCCCCCCAGCGCCTGCATGGGGGGTGGAGCGGATGGAATCTTCCCGCGGGCAGCGCTTTTTTTGGCAAAGTGCGGAGCGAGAGCCACCGTGCGCCAACCACGCCATGAGGCAGTTCCAGTCCTTCAGCACCACGGTCGAGCGTGAGCTCGCGGCTGCGCCCACCGCGCGGCCGGCGCGCACGGCGGCCGGCTACGATGAGCCCGAGAATTTCCTGGAGGTCGAGGTCCGTGACCCGCGCACCCACTTTCCGCATGGTGACTCCAACCGCGGCATGTATACAGACTACCTAGTTGTGTGCCGCACGAACCTGCCCAGCTTTCCACAGCGCGTGTCGCAGGTTCGCCGCCGCTACAGCGATTTTGAGTTCTTCAAGCGCTGCCTGTTCAAGGAACTCTCCCTGTCTGCGCACCCGCGGGTCGTGATCCCCGCGTTGCCCGGCAAGATACTGTGGGCGAGGCGCTTCCATGACGAGGTCATCGAGGAGCGGCGTGAGGGCCTCGCACAGTGGCTAAGCACAGTGGCGGGGCACCCGCTGCTCCAGAGCGGGTCCAAGGTCCTGGTGCGCTTCTTGCAGGACGAAGTGTTCAACGGCTAGTTAGACTACGTACTCTAAGCCGCTGCCCGTGGGCGGTGCGGATAAATTTTGCGGGCGCTGTAGCACGCCGAGAGGAAAACAAGGCAGGCAGCACGATGGTGAAGTCGAAGTTACTGTCGCTTGATGCGTTTGCGAAGACCGAGGAGGACGTGCGTGTGCGCACGCGGGCCGGTGGGCTGATCACGCTGGGATGCGTCGTGGTAACGCTGCTGTTGTTGGTCAGCGAGTGGCGACGTCTGTGGGAAGTGGAGAAGCGGCCGCAGGTGGTGCTGGACAGGGACCGGCAGCAGAAGCTGGAGCTGCGGCTCGATATCACGTTCTCGCAGATGCCGTGCGAGCTACTGAACCTGGATATCATAGACGACACAGGCGAAGCACAGCTGAACTTGTTGGAGGAGGGATTCACGAAAACACGGCTGGACAAACACGGACGGACGCTGGGGAAGGAGGAATTCCGAGTGGGCGAGACGTTGCCGTCTACAGACGACCAAGACTACTGTGGGCCGTGCTATGGCGCACGCGACCAGGACCAGAACGAGAACCTGCCGCGCAGCGAGCGCGTGTGCTGTCAGACGTGCGGGGAGGTGCGCGCGGCGTACGCAGAGATGAACTGGGCCACTTTCGATGGCAAAGGCTTTGAGCAGTGCAAGCGCGAGGGCTACACGGAGCGCCTGCAGGAGCAGATCAACGAGGGATGCCGCGTCGCTGGCACCGCGCAGCTCAACCGCGTTCACGGGAACATTCACTTCGCCCCGGGCTCTGCGCACGTTGGCAAGGGCCACGCCCACGACGATTCCTTCTACAAGGAACACCCCCATCTCTCCTTCAACCACGTGATCCATAGTCTCTCCTTTGGGCCCGAAATTGCCGGCAACCCCGGGCCGCTCAATGGCCGCGCCATGGAGGTTCCGAACGGCCATAGCCACTTCTTTTCCTACTTTGCGAAGGTCGTGCCCATCCGCTACGAGACGCTTGCCGGCACCATCACCGAGTCCGCCGAGTTTTCCGTGACCGCCCACGACCGCCCAGTCCACGGTGGACGCGATGCAGATCACCCGAACACCGTGCATTTCCGTGGCGGCATGGCGGGCATGACCATCAATTTTGAAATGTCTCCACTCAAAGTGATCCAGCGCGAGCAGTATGCTTCTACCTGGACTGCCTTTGTGCTGAACGCTATAACTAGCATTGGGGGTGTCCTAGCCGTTGGTACTGTCTTGGATCGCGTCACCTACCACACGCAGCGTACTCTTATGGGCAAGAAGACTCTTTAGCGGCACCAAGCGCCCAACATCACGTGTTGTTAGCCTCTTCATGTAGATTTGATGGTGGTTCAAGTGTTTCGTATATAGCGATATAATCCCAAACTAGAACGAAACCTCCGAAAAAGACCAAATATGCTGTTTCTATTAATCATAACAGTGGCAGGCGCTCAATCAAGGGGACAGGGTAGGTCACAGTAAGCGCGTTTTATTTGCTTGGGAAGTTGCAGTGTAGGTCGCAGGTTCTCCGGTGTCAGGCAGAGGAACAGAAAACAGTCTAAAGGAGTCCGAAACCGGCGGAACGAGAGTCGTCGAACGAGAGCAAAGAACAGCCACACAGTCAAGCGGGATAATGTCGAACCAGGCGTCGCAATCGACCATTTCGCTGCGCAGCGTGGTTTCGACGGCGACACAACAGCTGATGAACAAAAAGGTGTCTGAGGAAGACTCGCTGTACCACATCTGTGTGGGGGTGAAGCGCAAGCTGGAGTGCTTGCCGCAGCTGAAGCCGTATCTGGCACTGGCACATGCGAATGCGGCGCTGGCGAGTGAGCAACAGGCAGTGCTGTTGGCGCAGAAGGATGCAATGGAGGCGGCTGAGGTGCCGCTGAGCCCGCTCAACCCGGCGCACAACAGCATGATCTCTGCATCTGCAGGGGCGGCGACGTCGCCTGTGTCTGAGATACGGCCGACGTCGATTTCGAGCAGCACACTAGATGAGTCTGAGGACAGCAACGCGGTAAATATGGAGGACACCGTCTTGACGTTTGCGATGGGGATTCTTCCATCGTCCGTGGAGTGCGATCCCGTGACGGAGCTGTCGAAGCTGTTCCAGCAGGGCTCGCCCCTGTGCATTATCTTTAATGCAGTCAAGCCGCACTGCAAACTTCCCGTTGTTTCGTCTGACGACACGAAGATATGCAAAAAGTCGATCTACGATTTTATTATGGGGCTGAAGCTGCATTTTGCGTTCAACGACGAGGAGCTGTTCACCATCTCTGATGTGTTTTCCAACTCAACTGATCACTTCACCAAGGTGCTAGACGTTGTAATTGCTCTGCTCAATTCTGTCCCTCAGATTTTCTTCAAGCTGCCCTCCCCCACAATGGAGGAGCCACAGGTCAATGGCTATTTATCCGATCATAACAAAATTGTTAAGGAGTTCGTGGAAACAGAGCGGAAGTACGTTCACGATCTGGAAGTCCTAAGCAAATACAGACAACAACTATTGGAGAATCAGATTATCTCCTCTGAAGAGCTATACATGCTTTTCCCGAACTTGAATGAGATCATAGACTTTCAAAGGAGATTTCTGGTTGCTCTAGAAATTAACGGGCAGGTTCCTGCGCAAGCACAACGGATTGGTGCTCTTTTTATGCATTCGAAGCACTTCTTCAAGCTTTATGAGCCGTGGTCTATTGGGCAAAATGCCGCAATTAATTTCATCTCGTCCAGTTTTGACAAGATGCAGTCCCAAGAGTTTGTTATAGGCAACAAAATGGAACTGCAATCCTTTCTCCTAAAGCCGGTTCAAAGGCTGTGCCGATACCCACTGCTGCTCAAGGATCTTTTAAAACTCTCTGTGAAAACAAAAAGCGATGTGGACACTAAGGAGTTACAAACTGCTCTGGAGATTTCTAAATCTATTGCCAGAAGTATAAATGAAAACCAAAGGCGCACGGAGAATCATGAGGTGGTTAAGAAGTTGTATGGTCGAGTGGTAAACTGGAAGGGCTATCGTATTGCTAAATTTGGCGAACTTTTATATTTTGATAAGGTGAACATTTCAACAAGCAATTCAAACGAACCTGAAAAAGAATTTGAAGTTTATTTGTTTGAAAAAATAATCATACTCTTTAGTGAGGTGCAACAAAAGAAGTCAAACTCTCGGAGTTTGAAAATTAAAACTAATTCTATCTCTTCCTCGTCCTTGCACCTATCTGGAGCAAACTCCCCGTCCTCTAGCGCTGTCAGTCTGACTGGAGATTCCAAGTTAGATCTGCGGGGCCGTATTATGATAGTAAATCTGATCCAGATTATTCCGATCGAAAATCACTCGTTGAATATCACTTGGGAATCAGCCAAAGAGCAGGGCAATTTCATTCTAAAATTTAAGAATGAAGAGACCAGAGATAATTGGTCGTCTTGTCTCCAGAATCTGCTACGCCAGATTAGGAGCGAATCTTATAAATCTACGGCTACGGGTAGTACTGATCGCTCTTCATTCTCCTCTCCGTATGGACACCCGCATTATAGTGCTGCTTCCATCAACAGCAGTGCTGTAAGACAAATATCAGAAGTGATGCCTAAACAGCTCAATCATCACCAGACCTTTGAGCACGAGTACAGATCCATATCTGAAAACTACAAGAATTCTATCCCAGAATCCATGTTGATGGTACGGGTATCATTCAACAACGATTTCTACACTTTGCTGGTATCTATGGAAGCCGAAATTGATGACGTTCTAGTTATGCTCAAGAAGAAGTTAGCCCACGCAGGGTCCATTTGTAAAATAAAGTATCAAGATGAGGATGGCGACTTCGTGATGTTGGAGAGTGAAGACGATTGGTCAGTTGTTAAAGATATGTTAAAGGAGAGCAAAGAACGGATACTAAACGTTTGGGCATTTGTTTGATTGGAGAGGTATTAACAAATGTGCAGACTATGTAGGAGCGACTGTACGGCTGCTTAAGTACGTGCTGTGGTATTTGTACAAAATAATAATGGTGAACGAATTTCTGCTTTCGATGTAGCTAGGTGGGTTTACAGTAAATTGTGTGACAAGAGAAAGTTGCAGGTTACATGCACTAGCCATTGCCAACACAGAGCTACCCGAACTCTTGTCATCCATTACGTGGTGTCTCCGATCCAGTACCACACATGAAATAGACAATAAATTGAAAGAAGGCAGATTATACTTTCAAGGATATGGTTCTTGTGCTAAATAAATTATCAACCAGAACAAATAAATAAGTACCCGTATAATGGGCTATGTCAATGTGTATTTGGGACCGTCGCTACCTTCTGGCACCACCCAATCGATATCTTGCGTCGGAACCTTAATATCGCATGTCTTGCAATGTATGCAGTTTTGCGAGTTGATCTGAAATTTGACGCCCTCCGGACTGGAAGAATCTTCCACGTATTCATATACGCCAGCGGGGCAAAATCTTGATTCAATCCCCTTCCATTTTGGGTAAGCTTTGGCTGTATGTAGTTTAGGATCCTGGTCAGGAACCCTCAAGTGACATAACTCATCCTCATCGTGGTATGTCCCTGTTCTTGATACTGAGGTTAAAATGTCAAACGATATTTTGCCATCTGGGCTTGGATATTCAATCTTGCGGTACTCAGATGCTGGTCCTGTAACAGCTGCATCGGATTTATGGTGATGAAAAGTCCAAGGTCCCCGCCCTTTGAGGATGTAAGAGTCCACAGCAGAGTAAGCCATTCCGCCATAACCACCAAGTTTGGAACCAAAAGAAGGACGTATGTTGCGAACCTGCCACAGTTCGTCATATACCCACGACTTTCTAAAAGCAGCTTCATATGATTCCAAGTTGATCGGAGTCTCTACCAGCGATGCGCCATCCATCTCCTCCAATTCAGATAACGAAGGAAGAGGTGCCAGTGCTTTAAATATCTCCTCAGCAGCCAGCATGCCTGTCTTCATTGCAGTATGCGTACCCTTAATCTTTGGAACATTCATGAACCCTGCTGTGGCACCAACGAGGCAACCGCCTGGGAAATGTAGTTTCGGAACAGACTGCAGACCACCCTCATTTAACGCACGGGCGCCATATGCCACGCATTTACCACCCTCCAAAACATTGGCATAATATGGATGGTGCTTCATTCTCTGGAACTCTTGATAAGGTGAAACCCAAGGGTTTTTGTAGTCTAAGCCTACGACCAGGCCAACAGTCACAAGTCCCTCGCCAAAGTGATACTGGAAGCCGCCCCCATAGAGATCGTTACTTAGTGGGTAACCCATAGTATGTGAAACAAATCCCTTATTGAATTTTTCAGGCATCACTTCCCATACTTCTTTTATGCCCAATCCATAGGTCTGATTATCCCTGTTCTCTCTTAGAGCAAACTTCTTCACCAATTGCTTCGTAAGAGATCCATGGCAGCCCTCTGCAAAAACAGTTTGTCTGGCATGGAATTCCATTCCTCTTTCAAAATTCCCCTTCGGCCTACCCGATTTCGAAAGCCCCATGTCCTTAGTTGCGACGCCAACAACAGAGCTGCCATCGGAAGAATATACAACGTCTGAAACCGCAATTCCGGGGTAAACCTCTACGCCAACCTCCTCTGCCTTTTCAGCTAGCCATCTAGTCACTTGAGATAATGAGGCGATGTAGTTGTTTCCCTTGTTCACCATCACAGGCGGCTCAGGAATTGGGAGAGCAAGGTTACCCATCAAGAAACGGAACTCTTCGCGCTCGACTTTGGTTACTAACTCAGATGGGATTGGAATACCTTCGTCACAATCGTCGGGAAAAAGTTCCCTCCATGCTCGAGGTTCTAAGATTACCCCAGAAACTATATGTGATCCACACTCTGAGCCCTTATCAAGTACAACAACCCTTAGCTCCCCGCTACCATCTTTGTTATCAAGTTGTTTGAGTTTGATTGCAGTTGCGAGTCCTGCGGGCCCACCGCCAACAATGCACACATCAACCTTATCAACTTCGCGCTCTGAGCCGACTAGAAGCTGCTCTTCTTCTGAAAGCTCACTGAAGGGAAGCTCAGCAGTCTTCCGAAGTGTCGCACTGCTGGCAAACCAACGACTTCCTTGCAGAGTAGCTGTCCCGTTTGTATGGTGTGATTTATTAATGACTTCATCACCTCTTTGGATACCTGTGATGATTTGTAGTCGCACGCGGGAAAGCCCTGGAAGAGACCGCAGAGCCCTTCTCGTTGTTTGCCTGGTAATCATTCTTAGACACCTTATGATGGTTAGACGGAGGCTGATGGAGAGACACGGGTTCTTCTTTTAGCTTTTAACTGTTGGTCGAGTAGAATAGTAGGCTCATCTCGAAGATGTGGCTTTCAAATCCACGAATTCTCTACTCTGATTGGCCGAGGAGGGTAAATTAGAAGACGGGTACAGAAGAAAGGAACCCAAGTCTAAATCCATAAAAGCCTTATTACATATATCTGCCATCTATCCCAGTAGCAAACATTGTTTTCAACTATGGAAATAAATGATGTCTACATTATTAAATATCCAAAATTAACACTGACGCGGACTCTGACAGTGAAATTATTAATAAGACCAACCCGACCCTAGAATTCTTTAATACATATCAGCCATTAAATAAAAGCAGTGGCAACGATAAAAGCACCCAGCATCCTGACAGAAGGATGACCTGGCTGTAACACGTGAAACATTTCAGTCATTATTTTTGCATTGATTCAATCGAACATTTCATCTAATTCGTCAACAGTCACCGATTCCGGCGAATCAATCTCCTCAGTAAGGAACCCGCCCCGGATAGTTTTGAGCCATGTATTGAGATCGTTTCCCCTATCCTGCGGGTCCATTTTCATTATGATGGGACTCTGTGCGATGACTGCCTTGTGTATATCTGCAATTAGCGTTGCGGCATTAAAGCTTGAAGGGGACTGCGCTGATGAAGAGGCGCTAGTGGGGGTAGCTGTCCCCCTAGTGGGGAGAAGTTTAGAAAGCCTTGGAGCCGCGGCTGCCGCAGTGACATAGCTTTGTTGGGGTGCAGATGGGGGTGGGTTGTACGATCGACTCTGGGCAACCCTCCCAGTCGAGACCATGTGTACTGGACCGTCTTTCTTTGGTCTTTTGGACAGTGGTTCGTCTAATGTGCCAGGTGCCCGTTTTCCACCCTCATTGATCGCATGTCCGCTACCCGCACTATTGCTCATGGAAACATTACTCGTGAGCCCCAGTGACACGGGAGAAGTAGAGTAAGGAATATTAAGTTCGGAATTCCCGTA
The DNA here is from genome assembly GCF_000091025.4 of Eremothecium gossypii ATCC 10895. Classification (NCBI taxonomy): domain Eukaryota; kingdom Fungi; phylum Ascomycota; class Saccharomycetes; order Saccharomycetales; family Saccharomycetaceae; genus Eremothecium; species Eremothecium gossypii. Next base: position 1,403,370 of record NC_005785.6, on the reverse strand, counting down.
AATCCCATTTGAGAAAGTATTATTATTAACTGCTAACGTACGGGTGAAATTGCCAGCGTTTTTTGCATCAACTAGTGTTGAGTTTAACTCAAGCCCTTGCGGATGAGTCTGATTATTTTCCATTTGCTGATTTGATTTAGCATTTATACTAGAAGAGCCCGGTGCCTTTTTCTGTTTCGGACTGGCAGAATATTGTTTTGCTTTCTGCTTCGCAGATGCAGCTTGGGCCATCTGTTGATATTCTGGCGCCAGTATACCACGATATACATACACCATTCTTCTTGGCGATGCATCTGACCATTCGCGAGATAGAGCGTAAGTGAGGGCTTTCTCACCCTTTTCAACTTTTTTAACATATGCATTCAGTTTCGCAGAGACGAGATTGGATAGCTTGGTAGATAGATTAGCCATTTCCGGATGACGTTCTACCAATAGATCGCATAATTGCTTTACAGTCATGCCGTGCTGCTGAGGATCCTTCTCCCATAGTATAACAAAAACCGCATGCAGAACTTCGTCATCCAACGGAGGTTCATTATTTTTTGGTTTGGGTCGCTCCCCCGTAACGGGCACTATTTTTGATATGGCAACGGACGATGATGATGACGTCAGCGACGTTGAACTTAAGCTCTTGGGCTTGGAGGCCAATTCCGTTAAAGACTTGGGTGACTGTGAGTCAGAATCGTCATCAATTGACGAGCTGGGACTGTTACTCGAGTCACTACCATGCACGAGCTCTTCGTCCCGGCCTTCATTAAGGTAATTAGCGTGGAAAATAGGAGATTTTGAGTTACGAATAACCTCGCTCTCAACAGTTGTGATGGTAACAGGTCTGGAATCAGCAAGCGCCATTGTTCAGTTTTAGGGGAGAACTAGTTGATATCCAGATCGCAGGCAAAAGTTACAGGAGTCAAAATGGAACTCGGTGATGTATCTTACTGACGAATCTGACAGACGTGAATTTAGTAGCTGATGAGTGGAGTATCTGCGGCTACTAATCGATATCGATGGCCGTGTATAGCTAAAAGGCCTACTTATATGTGGCCTATGTCCCTCAATGCGTCAGCCAACAGTCGAGTGCCGTATCTCTACCAGGCCAAAAGTTCAACCCTTATCAAACAAAGCGAAGACCGCCCACACAAGACAATGAGCGGTGTCAATACTGTTCAATTCTGAATTACAGGGTAATACGCAAAACAAATCCCCGTGAGTCGTTTTCTGCGTCTTTATGCCGGCTCACGCGGTTTTCTCCCGCAAAATGGTCCGCTCGAGAAGCAAATAACCAGTAACTGGTAAATATGAGACACTAGTCTCCCTTGTCTGAATTGTTAACCAGAAGAGTGTTCTTCTCTTAATCCTAAAAGAAGAGTCATGCATATACTAGAAAAGTGATGAAAAGAATGGCAAACCTGCGATGGCCGTGTGTATCGTGATACTAGATGAGATAGCTAAAGTTGTTGTACGGAACTTTCTGTGAGAGTGAAATAAACCCATACATTTTGAGAGAAAGTTGCTCAGACTGATATACTTCCGCACTCAACGGCAGCGTAAAAGAGATGATTACATTAGAACTCTGCCGTGCAGGTCCGGGTACATCCTACCGCACTCCTTCGGGGAGTACGCCCATCTACACTCTACCTTGGAATACATTTTGTTTAGCTCAGCGGGACAGAGCACCAAAGAAATCCACCAAGAGCAGATTGAGAGGATAGAATGCATTCGCTGATGATATTAGATACAGCAAGACTGCATGTTCGACTCAATGGGTCAGAAACTAGCACTTCCCTCATCTCATCGGAGTAGTCTCGAGAAAGCCCGTGCATTACACCGTTATATTTAGCGATCGTCGAAAAAGCAAAAAGAAGTTGGCCTAATTGGGAAAAACGCAGTCATAACCTGCACACACAAAGGAGTTGATGAGGAAGCATACCTACTTGCTCTTGGCTACGGCCAGAGCAGCTTTGGTACGCTCGAAGTCTAGTGGCCAATACCTATCCTTGTTGGTATACGGTTCATCCATATCGGACCCCGTCGGCGGTATTAGCCAATAGTTCACTGCAGTATGGATATTGGTTTCTTTGTCGCCAAGCGAGGTGACTTCATGGAACCAACCAGTAGGTAACCACAGCAACTCACCTGGTTCTACATCGACCACAATCCGATGAGCCCGTTCAAATAACGGCCAACGCACGCGGACTTCCTTCTGAATAAGGCCTCGAAGCTGTTCGTCTTCTATTTCACTAAGATGCACCGCCGCAGGAGGCACACGAGAGAAGTGTGGCGGCTCGCTGCCCTGGGCATTGTCCATCTCGCTGTCTTCTTCGATTGTTCTACGGAGCGTCTGCTTCTCTTTGTCTGATAAGCTCTCGGAGTCTAACTCCAATATATGCGCAGCTACTTCCGCAACAATGGCGCCGTCATCCCGTAGCGAACGCCAGCCGGGGGCCTTATCGTTACGCTTGTAGTCAATTACGCCACTCTGATGTAGCTGTTCAATATCGCCGATCGTGTACATTTTGGCTGCATCTGCGGGAGAGAACAAAGTGAACCTTTTATGACCCTCAATAGGAATGTAAACGTTGTCCGCGTGGTCATGGTGCAGCCCGGAAGAGGTTCCAGCGCCGGGGAGCCGCCTTCCCAGGCCGAGCATGTCGTCTTTAGGATCGAACATGTCCGCCGACAAGTAGGCACGGTCGTTTACCGCCGCACCACCCATCCATATATTTATTTGCTGCGGTATTAGGCTGGGAAGAAAGGCCGGTAACATAGGCAAGTTGCTTGCCAACTCCGTCAGTGGCGCCTGGTACAACTCGCGCAGGCGCTCCTGCGCCTCGAGCTCATACAATGGCCCCGTCTCCAACTCCGCTATAGGAGCGGCACCATCCTCCAGCTCATCGTAGTCATCGTGCACATCACCAACAGCAATGCCGTCCGAGTCCTCGTCGCCGATAGTGTCTAGCGCGGTCGTAAAAGTATCCGAGCGCTCCGTTTCTGTAGCACTGTCGCCCTCATAGTCGTCTTTTGCCACGTCACCGAACCCAGCTGCGCATGTGCCCGCGGTCTCTTCCTCATCTTCTTCCTCATCTTCTTCCTCATCTTCTTCCTCATTCTCGCTCTCCGCCGCCTGCAAATCATCACTGTATTGCGTAGTCAGGTACAGGTCCCTTTCGCCGCAACGCAGCCGCTCAAGGAACTCCCCAAACGGCATTGAGAGGCGCTGTGCGCCGCTCCCGAACCCACCGTCCACCTTCCGCTCCACCTGCAGCACCTGCGCACCGGTTACTACTTCCAGCACCCTAGCGCTACTTAATCGTGCCCAATCATAACTGCCCGCAGTGCGCGCCCGGATCTTGCATGGCCGTCTCCCAGCCACGTATCTCGCGTAGAAAGCCCGCACAGACTGCTCATCCGTGGGCTCGTCGATTACCTCGATCGCTGCGTCTGCGTCTGCGGGGGCATATCCCTCATATCCCCCACGCAGCTTCCGATCCAGATCTACGGCTCGTTTGCTACGCGTGGTCTCACGGCTGGTCTCCGCTGCTCGTTTCGACATGCCGCCCTCGTCGCCGCCGGGTGCGTGCCACGACGCACAGCGACGGCTTTTTTCCAGCCGTGGGATAGGGAGCTCGAATCGGCAATGTAATATCACGTGATTGTTGCGGGGTTCCGCGACCCGTTAACGTCCTATGAACCGTTCCCCTCCGCCCGGGGCCCCTTGCGGTGCTTTGCCCGAAGGGAACCGTCGCTTAGACTACGGTCGGCACAGCTATGTAAGGGGTGCAGATCACGCCCGTTGAGATACTGTCGTGCACGGACTGTTTTGTGGCGTTAGAGTCGGCGGCTAACTTTATTTCCGCGGAGGGGGGCAAACTGCGCCGAAATAACTGGGCGTTCGACTAGCGTCGAGAATGCGCGCTATCCGCTGACTGTCAACAGGTCCTGCAGGCTTGAGCGGCGGTACGGAAAATGGCGGCTCTGTGTAGCCGCAGGAGGTAAAGAACGGCGAGCGTTGTCTATGGAACTACTGTCAAGGACACCAGCAAAAGGCGTAGATGTATGGCAGAATATCAATCAGTGCACATTACTTGAATCATTTATTTAGCGGCTAGGAGACTGCATTTATGGCGGACTGTGCCATATGGCCCGTAGAGAGCAGTAGAGCGATAGATAGACAGCGGATAGTGGGGCCGGTATGCTAGCGTAGTTTCTTGACCAGGGCATGATCCATGTCGAAGAACTCAAGGTCCATGGCCGAGGCGGCGCGCTTAGATTGCGCAGTATGCAGCAAGTGCGCGGGGTTCTGGACCGGAGGCGTGTGCTGATGTGCAGTGCCTTTTGCGCGCGCCGACGCTGCGACGGACACAGGCGCGGGTAGCGTATGGGGCTTGGCACAAAGCGACAGCTGAGTGCGCGATGAGTTGCTCGGAGTAGTTGGTGTGGGAGGCACAAAAGTCTTGATTGTCGGCATATGCGGGGCAAGCGGGCCCAGAGCGGAAGGCGGAACAGAGCCCGGGGGCGTGTCGCCGCCAATGCGGATATCGGGGGAGCCGCCGGCAGCACTGGCCGGTGCTGAGCCTGCACATGGCGAGCCCACGCGAGTGCCTGCATCACGCCACGAACGTTTTTTCTCATCAGCTAACCGGCGGTAATAAGCGAACAGACGGGCCATAATGGGGTTGGAGTGGAGCGTGCCGCCCTCGGAAGCGTACTTGAGGTTAAAGCTGGACGGGAAGTTGTCCTCGCAGGCTAGTAGACAGAGAAGCTGGTTGCAGATGACAATGAGATTTTTGTCAGTAGTACATCGCCTGCAATCTATGAACTCGGAGAGCTCAGCGAGTCGGAGTGCGCAGGTTATAACTGTAACGCTTGCCAAGGCAATGGCGCTGGAGTTGTAATTGTAGTTCAGTGCTGGGTCAAAGCAGGATAGCTCGCAAAGAATCGTTGCTCCATACTTTAAATCGTTTAGATTGAGGCGCTTGAAGCTGAGATTGGCTATCTTGGTTTTCAGGAGGATATCCACGAACGAATCGTGACTCGGAGCAGAGCACACAGACCAGTTAAGGCTCTTGAGGATGTGCAGCTCCATTTCCTTGAACTGCTGTTTCGTGTGCTGGTGGCAGCAGAGGCTCTGCAGGCTCGGTATTCGGGGCTTTTTGTCTGCGAACTTGGACGCCAGCCAAAGAGCGGTAAGCCCTAGTAGCTGATATGTGGGTGATTTAACAATGATCTTGGAGCAGTACCGATCAATGATGTTGTAGCATAAGAAGAGTGTCGAGGAGGAAAGTCCCAAGCGAGTGTGGCAGCTCATGATAAAGTCGAAAATCAAAGTGCGCATCTCCACGGTAAGTTCCGGCTGGGACTGGAAGCTAGTCCATGACGACCGGGTCTGATTCTCGAGATCAATCAGATGCTTGAGGATTTCAATGCTGTACTCCTGGCAGGCAGATTGGTGCGCAACCATCTCCATGTGTATTAACCGGGGATGGGATGCCTTACTGTCCCACACAGACCTCCTGATTGAGGCCAGTTGTAGCAGCGAAACCTTATCGCATGAGAGTTTTGTAGAGTCCATGACGAATATGTGTATAATATGCAAAGGTGTTCGGGTATGAGATATTAACAGCCCAGCTGGAGATGACAATGATTACTATTAATTATGCAGGGTTTGTGCTGTGTCTGCAGGTCAACGAGGTGTGGACAAGAGACGATGCTAAGGATAAGAGCCCCGGTTCGTCCCCTTTAATGCAAGCGGCTGATCCTTGGTATGCAGACGTCTCGACCGCGTGCAGGTAGCCCGGCGGCGAGTCAGTGTGGAATAGGCCACGAACGTACCACGTATGCTATGCCCTGTAACCTCCGTGCTCCGGTGTCGCGCGGAGATCCGTGTGCTAGTGCGCTCAAGAGAAACGGTTATGCAGATCCAGGACCGAATTCTGCGGTGAGCGTGCAGGTGCGATGGCAGCGGCAGAGAAGTGGATGGAACGAGGATGGGAGCAGGGCAGCGGTGGAAGCTTGGGTTGGAGCGCAGCACTGGCCATTGTGTCAAACATGCCCCCAGGATCTGAAACACCCTACAAGCTAAACACTTATATAAATGAATTGCCCATGTAAAAGAAAAGAAAAGCATAGTTAGAGGGACATGACATTCCACGGCAGGAGATAAGGTTTTTTGGGTAAAAACCTGCGTATTGTCGCTATAGGCCTACTGGTCAAACGTTACGATGTTATAGCAACTGGCGAATACAACGCTGTACTGGATTGCGACAGGCCCGCAATAGCGGCCAGCTGCGAAAAGCGGCCCCAATGCCTGCTCGCGGCCGATTTCCTGCTGCCTGCGGGCCGGATGTACGTAGAAACCTTGGCTAGGAAAGGGGGGCTGCTGGGCTGCAGCTGCCTGTTCCCCGTGCCTCGCTGAAAGTGTCATATAGAGCAATTACTGTGCCCTAATTAGCAAGCATCCACACGGAAAAGCGAAAAAGTAAGCTGAAACCTTGGTAGCGGCAGAGAAACTTCACCCGTGACCCCAAATACCCCCCCCGTTTGGGGCTGCCTAGTGGGCAGGTCCGCGGAGGCTAGGAGGCACAGGCGCAGTGGGACTGGGAATAGCAGCGTCCATGCGGCAGGCAGGCAACAACCCCATAGAAGCTATAAACGTAGTAACGTCTACCCTTGCAGCGGCAGAGACTCCAACAAAAGGGCACCGCATGTGCGGCTACCGCCTGAGCCGGCCGGGTCAGCTGCCGGCGGTGTGATCTTGGTAGAGCCCGACTCTAGGCCGGTACCGAAAGGAAGACAATGACATACAACCCTGGAGGCGTAGTAGTTCCCACGAGCGGCCGCGGATCAGACGCGACCGACCAGACAGCCCTCGGCATGTGTGCCGCCAGTCCCATGCTACATATCCGTTTTTGGGGTGGGCGTTACCAGGCCAGCGCTACGTTCATATTCCGGAGGCGAGATGCGACCCAGGGCTTTCCTCTTCCGGAAAAGGGTATGTAACCAGTGCCGCTACCAGAAGCTGGGCATCTGTGTCGCCATGGATATCCAAACGAGGTGACGGCGTAACGTACTCGGTATATATACTGCGAAGCCTCCGACAGCAGTAGCGCGGAGGAGTGCGGAATTAGATAGGAATTGATGCGCATCGGGCAGCACTGAGCACGGCCCAGAGTCAGACGGCCCAAATGCCGCGTTTGCGGCATTTGGGCGTTGGGAACTGCGTGTTAGTACCGGTACTAATGGCACATAGATGTAGGTAGCACTTGGTTCGCACCGCCGGCGTAGACCTTGCTTGGTCTTCTGTAGAGCCGGCCTGCCAACGGCCGCGAGCTTGCGCAGCTTTGAGAACTCTGTCACGTGACCGACACTGTCGCCCGTAAAATTTTGCAATCTGGTGCGAAACCTCTAACGCACACACAGACAAGGCGAGCAAGCTCAGGGACCGATGCTATTCTCCAGGGCGTCCAAGATACGCGTGTCGCAGCTGATGCGCCGGCTGCAGTCAACGGCGGTAGGCAGGGCTGCTTCCAGACCGGAGATGCTGCAGCTGGAGGCAAAACTGGCGGATGTCATGAAGGACAAGAAAGATCTCGGGCGCGTAATGGCGGCACTGCGGGAGACAGTGCAGGGCGTAGTCGAATCAGGAGGATTGTCTGACCGGACGCTATTGCGCTCCAATTCGGTGACCAATGACCTGGGAAAGCTGCTCGAACAGTCAAACAAGCAGCTGCGCGGTGAAATAGAAACAGACACAGTGCCTCCGACTCCATACGAGATTTTAGTTACATTAGTGGACTTGAAACTTGCCCGGCGGACTCATTACGAGCAGGTTATGCAGTATTTGCTTGCCAATGGCGATGCGGAGGCCGCTCTAGGCGTGTGGGTAAAGTACCTTGAATTCGTGGCCCAGATGCCGCAGAGGGAGGGCGCCGAGGAAACATATGTGATGGCCTATGCATCCATCGCGTATTTCTTTTTGGGTGCTGCGGACGTTGACGTTTTGTTGCAGCTACTGAACAGGGAAGCAGGACAGTATAAAGACATTCCTCTATTCAGAATCGAGCAGCTTCAGTCGCAGATAGGACTCTCAGAGTCGAACCTGACGAAGGTGCGCGAAAATTTGGCGGCAATCCATAAGCAGCTACTTGTGGATAAGAAGGGCTACTTTCTGGACGTAATCTTGCCGGAGTGCTATTATCCTCTACTACATTCCTACTACAAGCGCTATTCTGATCTTGAAGGCCTAGTAGACGAAGACTTAGCAGCAGGGTTCATGATTAACTTTTCGCGTATTGGGAAACACACCCTAGCGATGAAGTGCTATAATGATGCTGTTAAGAAAGCTGGTGGAAAGCCTGGAGTAGTGTTGAAGAATGCCCTGCTTACTGTCGTTGCCCGTATGGGGGAAACAGCCATTAATAGAGTGAATGCCACTCGAAGAATCGAGGCTGTCTGGAATTCTTACTTTAGAGAGGATGATGTTATTGACGTTTCCTCATATAAAGCCTTGCTAAATGCTTTGATTATATTGAAGCGGTTTGACAAAGTCCAGAGTGTCTGGGAGCTTGATATTCCAGAGGAATTGAAGAAGGACCATACACTACTGCAGACCTATCTAGAAGGATGCGCTCATCGCACCAACGTTTCCTTGCCTGAACTTTTGAAGCAGCTTCCTGAGGCGGTTACGGACGTCAACTTGGCGAACGCAGTGTTGTTAAAAATGGCGAACACGAGTGGAAGTGCGTCTATGTTCGATTCCTTCTACGATAAGACATTTAAGGGCCCGGGCTCTCTAAGGCCAACCCCATTGACTTTGGCGACTCGTCTCTTGATGGGTTATGCCACTGCTTCCGATCCTGCCAAGTTCAACTTCTTTGACCATACTCCGATACCTCGCACGATGAAGAACGCTGTCGCAGAAGAATTTTTGAAAATTTGTTCCGATAGCGAGGCCATTAAACGTTTCTATGAATCTTCGAAGGCTTCTCTGAAACTCGACGTGTTCAGTTCTCGTCGCGTGGGGAAAATCATCGAGGCATCGTTTAACATTGGGGACTGGAAGACAGCCGAAGCTATCTTTAAGGACCACATAACCACGTCGAACGCCAAATCGCAAATCAATGTACACACGTTGCTACCGCTGATTGCAGGGTTCTCGAACCTAATTTTGCGTAACAATGAGCCAAGTTTCCTTTCCAAGTTGGATACTTATTGGCAACTGGCGTCGAGAGTTTACAAGACAATACCCTTCGAATTTCTCAACAAGACCGCGACCGCCGTTGCCTCGCTGTGTCTAAAGGAAGCTAAGCTTACCGATGAGCATTACAATTTCATTAATGCAGTCGTTATGTCCGAGCTTGCAAGATCTAAAAAAGATCATGGGTACGTTCTAAACGCCAGAATTTACCATAGTATTACTAAAGATCAAAAAATTAGCGTTCCGCCGGAATTGTTGTAAGCGGAAAACTTGCAGAGTATTATGTGCTGCGGTTTTTCAAGCCATTCTCGAAGCCGCCTATGCGTCACAATGCAACTATCATCATTACGTGGATTGCTATGAAGACTTTATCCGCCAGAATATTTTGATTATCTGCAGCTAGTGACCTCAGCCAGACTTTGTCATAGTTATTACCTGTATAAACTACTACTTGTATATACTTCATATCTAATAATGATCTGCACGCAAACTTTGTGGCTGTCAGCCCCTAGTCCTGGAATAGCAGTATAACGGGCACAGGAAGCCGCAGTGCAGATACGAGGAATCAGCGTAAAATATTGCTTAGTATTACTCGACGGTTAGGCAAGCTATTTACAAATTTAGAATAGGACCACGATCAGTTTATATGGTCAATGCGAAGGCAAGCAGCAGCAGAGCCCAATCCGTGAATTTGTCGATAATCTAGCAGTTATTATTCCTTCCATGCGCCCTATTTCTTCCAGTTAGGAAAGAATTCGTCCCAAATTGGGGACACCCAGCGGTAAAATCTGTCACGCGCATTTGTCACGTTGTCCAATCCCGGCCGGACATCCAGGTTGAAAGTAGGAAGGCCGTTCTCATCATCTGGCCCGGCGTAGAAGTCAATTACATAGCGCACCTTGCGGTAGCCGGGATGCTCAGGATCGGACGCCGCGGGGTCCGGCCGTAGGATAGTCCAATCGTGCCTGTCGAAGGGCAATTCCGCCGAAAACTTGCTTGGGAACAGGGTCCCGAGCAAGTGGTACCAGCGGGCGCGCGGCGTGAGCTGCGATGGCTTCCCCATGAACTGCAACAGCTTTGGGTGTGCCGCGGCCGCCTCTGAGTACCGCCGCTCCCAATCCAAGATCTCCTCCCAGCAGCCCTCGTTCAGGTAGTTGTGCACGTACACCATCGACTCCACCGCGTCCTCCGGAATCTCCTCGCCAGTGTACGGGTCAATCTTGCCCTTCCGCACCATCGCGTTGTACATCTGCTGTGGTGATGGGTACTCCCAGAACTCCCCCTCGCCTGCCGCGTCCGTGTTGCCCTTCGGGATGCTACTCACCGTCCGCTCCGTAGGCAGCTCCAGCTTCTGGAACGCCTGCCGATGCGCCGACAGGTTTGGCATGTTGTTCAGCGGATTCAACGCCCCGCTGTCGTGCATGACCGGACAGGCAGCCTTCTCCTGCGCTGCTCCACCCGCTGCCACTATACCCGGCGTGCTCTCGTCGCGATGCTTCACCGGGCAGCCTTGGCCGCTCGTCTGCACTCTTTGCGCGCTCGGCCGTGCCTGATTGTCTGCCCAAAACCAGCCCATACCTTCCAGTGATCTCAGATACCCGTCTACTCGCCGCGCCACTCCACCAAGTGCCTCTGCTACTCAGCTGCCGGTCGTCTGAGCCATCAACCCGTTGCGAAGAGCCGAAATCTGCGCAAACATCACCACTCCGCGGAGGTGTATGGGTGTTGTGTATTTGCGCTGACCTGCACGATTGAAAGCTGGGGCCACTATCAAGGCCCCTACAAGCTCCCAGTAGCCGCTGCTGGACTACCCGTGGGTTGTAGCCCGTTTGGCTGTTGTGCGAGATGTCTTCTCTTGTACTGTCCGTTACCCGGCCGTCGCGGTCGGCTATAGGTGGCCGTTGGCGTGTTCTCAGAACAAAAGATCACCTGGGTTACTGATAGCAAAGGCAGCATAGGTTTCGCTGCGGACGTTTGGAGTGGTGCATACACGGCAGGAAGGTGCTCTATCCTATGGAAGTGCAAGGGGATCCGCACACAGGAGGTGCGATGGCGACGATGGCTCCCATGACGCAGAAGCTGACGTATCTGATTACGAAGGAGCTGTCGCAGAAGGAGTCTCCGACGATTAAGCTCATAGAACTGAACATTTCCAGCCTTCCAGAAGAGGCGGTGGAGCTGCTGCACACGGTGGAACGGCTGTCGCTGCAGCGGAACCAACTGACAACGCTACCGACGAGCTTCCGCAACCTGACGAAGCTGCGTTACCTCGACCTACACGGGAACAGGCTTGCGGAGATCCCCGCGATCCTGCTGCAGTGCCCGCACCTGGAGATTGTGGACTTGTCCTCGAACGAGATTTCGGCGCTGCCGCAGGAGTATTCGCCGCTGTGGTGCAGCAACGTGAAGGTGCTATCGCTGAAGAACAACCGCGTGCGATCGCTGCGGGACCTCTACGCAACAATAACGCAGCTGAAGGCTCTGACGATTTTGGAGATAGACGGCAATAAGATTCCGAAGGAGGAGCTTGATCACGTGACGTCTCATGTGCCAACTAAGTCGCTGCCTCCTGAGGAGTACTGGCTGATGGCGCTGCGTAAGTACATGCAGGACTTTCCACAGGGTATGCCTGCTGCAGGTGCAAAGACTGCGCGTGCGGCGAAGCGGATGGGCTTCATCGGTGCTGAAGAGTCAGGATCTGCGATGCACTCGGCGCCGGCGCAGGACTCGGATTTGATCTCGCACTCCAAGTACAACGACTACTTTAAACGACTGTCGGTCCTTCCCGAGGAAACCAGTAGTTCCACCCATGCCAGTGCGTCCTCCGAAACACGGGTGTCTCATGAGGATCTTGTGGTAGGATGCCGGAAGCTGCTTTTCTCGTTCACCGAGTGCCAACAAAATATCCGTAAAATCACCTCCCTCTGCGCAGACAAATCGGTTGCTGTAAATATGGTTTCCTTGCTATACACAGTCCGCTCGCATATCGATAATTTGGTGGAGGTGCTAGAACAGGCCGAAGATACCCCGGATACCAATGTCCACGATCAGCTCCTTGTGAACCTTTGCGTTGGAATAATATCAGTATTCAAGCAAATCATTTCATTACTTCGGAAAAACTTTGATGCATTCTTCCGAGCAAACGACGTCTGCTTCACACGAATGTTTTACATGACACTGTTATGTTCCTATACCGAAATGTGCAATGTGTGGAACCTGGTGGTCCCAGAGAATATTAAGAGGAAGAGGCCGGTTGTTACTCCACGGCAGCGCTCTTTCAGTGTCCAAACACACCATTCTTTCAAACACCTGCCACCCAGGCAGCGCTCGAATACACTCCAGCGTGGGACGCCTTCCTCTTCTGCACTGCAGCCACTGCAGCCACCTTTGATTAACCAGTTGCCACTCAATTCACCGCCCAGTTCCAAAAATACTACACCACTATCCAACTTATCGACTCCCCCTCCCCCAACTAATATTCCTTCATCGTTGACTGGATCAACCATCTTGGATCCGAGAGCAGATGCTTCGCCAAGGACCATGAGATCAGACTCGCAGATACATTCGCCTAATATAAAACGTCCACAGGACTCACAACTATCTGCGGAACAAAGTAACCAACATGCGGGTCCATCGGGGGAAATGAATATCGATACACAGCTATACCATACCCTTAGAACAGTTATTGGGATGGTAAACGTGGTTTATGCACAATTGACGCAAGCCATTCAGAAGACTGCTATTGCAAGTACAACAGATGATCATCCAGGTATAACTCCCGCTATTGCTGCTAAGATTAAAGATCTCACGGAAACTTGCTTCCAGTCCATGGAACTGTCCAAGGTTTTGAAATCGCGCCTGTCTCTGATCACTTCTACGGAGTCGGAGCAGTACAATACCAACGCAGAGAAGCTCAATACATGGGAGGATATCAATGCTTTTTTGAAATCTATTATTGCAATTTTAGCCAACACCAAACTAATTATGAAGGATCTACCTGTGCTGAACGAAGTGCGGCCTAATTTAGCATCTCTGGCCAAGATTACCAAAGATGTGACCGTTATCCTGGACATGAGCTCATACAGAACGGTGTCCGCATCCACGCAGCCTGCCCAGCAGCCTTCTGCACACGGACCCGGTTCACAATTGCAGACGCCACAAGAAGGTACTGAACACTACATTAACTTGTCTGGCAACCACAGCATCAATACCCCTCTGTCCACTCCCTCTTTGGTGACAAGCCATGTAAACAATCCTTTTGACCAACTATAGTAAATAACTATGAGCATTACATAATCCAATGGTCCCTTCTACCAAGTGCTTAGCATCACTCACTTTATCATCCGCATCTGTCGAGTGTTTCCTCGTAAATCTTGGTGACTTCGTAGTGGTAGCCTCTAATATGCGCGCGTTCCAACATGTTTGGCACCTTTACTCTCGTCCGCTCGGCAATGCCCGATAGCCTCACCTTGTCTGTCCCGGATAGCTTATATTGGCCCGGCACAGCACCATCAATCAGGCGAGCAAACATCTTGTCGAGGATTAGCAGCATCTTGAAAAGCCTGGACAGCGTAGAGCGGCGCGCCTCTTCGTCGAGCTCTTCGAGAGAGAACTTGTCAATGTAGTCCAGGAAATCGTCCGAAATTCGAATAAGGTAGTACGACTGTCCAAAGTTGGTGTTTTGCGTGCCCTCGTATTCTTCGGCAACGCGCCGCCCGATACTTTGGTCCAAGAGGACCTCTGTGTTCGAGCAGCCGTCAATTGAAAACCAAATAAAGTCTACCAGCTTTTTGATGTCCAGTATAAGATCAATCAGTGTTACATAGCCTTGGTTGGCATTCAGTCCTCGGTTCTGCACCATTTTTCGCTGCACATACATGAGCTGCTCATCGCAGTAGCTCACAAACTTCGATTGCTGCGAAGAAGACAGTCGCCGCCGCGACTGCGTTAGGCCCTGCCCGGGATTCGAGAGCTGGTCTGAAGACGCAAAAGGCGAGTGCACGTTGATCCTCGGTTGGAAGTCCGCGCTGTGATCAAACACCTCGTCAATGCTGTCGTCCAGTGTCCGTTTACTCGACTGTGTCCCAGAGGTGTGTCCTTTGCTCTCCATCTCGTCACCCTCGTCGCCCTCGTCGCCCTCGTCGCCCTCGTCGCCCTCGTCGCCCTCCAGGTCTGGATTCAGCTCCAAGTCCAGCATCTCCTGCTCCGGAATCCGCTTGACCTCTTTTATCTGCACGTTCTGGTCCGGGCCCACATGCTCCGGAGTCCTGGGCGTCGAGCCTGCCCCATTCACTACCCTATACGCCATATCAAAGGCACGCGTAAGTGTTCAGTTCACGATTAACTATATGCTTCAATGCCATAGATGCTTTAGCTCCCTGACACAGCCTTTTTCCCGCAGAAGGGTGTGCTCTTCCTGCGATTATAACCCCAGCGGTACCTTACAGGTAAGACCGCACACATAGCCGGTCACTACAACGCCAAGAGCGGGGTGGCAAATACGCGGCAAGGTGCTCAGGTACCCCGTCGCCTCCTGCAGGTGCTCTTTAGGCGTCAAACGAATGTGCTAACGTTTGCTTGTGGTGTTGGGATGTATTCGTGATTTGCGATGACTGCTAGACGTGCTTTATCACGCGTTGCGGACTTGTCGACCAGCACCAGCCAGTGGCGTGTTGACGAAAGCAGTGTCCAAGTGTTCTTCGACGCTGTAAGCTTGTTTGTTTGATGCCGGGTGATATTTTAGGCCTTCTGGAAGCGATCATTGACCCTGACAAGACCGCGACGTCAGACAGTGGATTAGCCGCCCAGGGTAATATCCAGGTTGAGCCAGGACACTTGTTGCGGATAGGGCGGAACTTGGAAGAATGCGACGTCGTTCTCGCGCACCCATCTGTATCTAGTGTGCACTGCACGGTGTGGGGCATCCAGTTTGACGGGGAGAGCGTGCCGATGTGTTACATCAGAGACTGCTCTCTGAACGGAACATATGTGAACGGGCAAAGTCTCCTGAAGGGAGAGAGCTATATGCTACAGGACGGCGATGTGATCAGTATTCCCAACGACTGCGAGTTTCGGTTTTCCGCCGTGTCAACCTGTTACTCGCCGCTGTTGTTTGAGCAGCTCGGGATCAAGCGCCGCGTGGGGGAGTGGGAAATCACGCCGCAGGTGGTCGGCAGCGGCACTTTCGGACAAGTTTTGGTCGCGGAGCGCAAGAGTGCGCATTCCAAGCACCGGCCGCTAAACTATGCGGTGAAGGTCATCAGGATGAAGAGGGAGGCACTTGCGAAAGAGGCGAGTATTCTAGTGCGGTTGAACCATGTAAGTGGCATTGTAAACTACGGGAGAAGAGCATGTACTAACTCGAGGCCAGCCCAATGTCATTAAGGTCCATGACACGTTTGTCGATGAGAACGATAACATCTACATATTTGAAGATCTCGTGGCTGGAGGTGATCTTTTTTCGTACCTTGCAAAAAAGGATTGCCTCGCGCCGATCTCCGAGACCGAAGCACTAGTGATTGTGTACCAGATTCTCCAAGCGCTTAAATTCTTGCACTCCAAGGGTATTGTTCACAGGGATCTCAAACTGGACAACATTTTGCTCTGCACTCCTGAGCCCTGTAGTAGGATCGTCCTAGCTGATTTTGGAATTGCGAAGGATCTACCGAGCACACGAGTTCGCATGCATACAATTGTCGGTACTCCGGAATACTGCGCACCTGAGGTCGGTTTTAGAGTCGACCGGAACTCCTACAGGAACTTTTCCCGAACCGCGAGTATGGAGCAGCAAGGTTACGATTTCAAATGCGATCTGTGGTCATTAGGCGTCATGACACACATAATGCTAACTGGGATCTCTCCATTCTATGGGGACGGAACGGAAGCTTCCATAATCCGTAATGTCAAAATTGGCAAGCTAAACTTCGGAACAAAGCAGTGGGTAGGCGTCAGCGACACTGCAAAGTCTTTCGTGCGACAACTGCTGGAGGTCAACGCCGAAAAGAGAATGAGCGTCCAAGACTGCTTCAAGCACCCATGGATAGCAAAGCACCGCAGCCACCTGGAGAGGATATACAACAAAAAAATCGTCGCTGGGGGTACATCTTTAACTAAGAATATCGCAGAGATTGATTGGAAAAGAAAAATGCCGAAAGCAGTAGTCCTATCACCGCCAAAGATCCAAAAGAAAAAAATGCGGAAATGATCTCGTCGCTATACATGGACCTTCGATGCCCTACTTGGTTTTGCCACGGGTACCATCGCTCGTCCTACTCCTACATGGTGGCAGGCGCAGAGACGATATAACCAGACAGTTCGTTCATAATGACTGAGTTCCCATATTATATTCTCCGTTGGCACTAGCCTCCAATACTGGTTGTGTTCCACATGAACGAACCTAATTCAGGCTGGATGGGCCCTCAATGATGCTATTAACAGTGCTGTCATTGCTTTATACAAGCTTCTGACATGAAGTTGCAAGCCTTGCGGTAATTGACGGATTGGACTTCGTGCCGGAAGAGATAAAACACTATGAGCAACAAGTGACTCGGAGCTTCATAATTAACTGCTACTCGTATATCGGGCTTACCATGTGACCCATACTGTGCTCAAGGTAATTTATGAAATCGACCGGGCGCATGGCTATAACTAACTACAAATATCTTGAATGTCAGACGAAAGCAAATTGCACTAGCTACATGCACATCGGCAATCTACCAGCGATAAAAACTTTCCCGTGTTTTTCGTATAAACATCATAATATACTATACCATTGACCACATTATAATGGTTTGTGTTATTTAGATGCCGTAGTCGATTGCCCAGAAGGCATTCCTCAACTGCGAAATAGGTAGCTTGAAACGTCAACGAAGTTTGGTTATCGGATAAGATATGCAACAATGGTGAATAGTTGCCGCCCCCGCTCTTTATTCAGTAGGCTATCTGATTTACCTTCACTTAAGTTACTTTCCTGATTTCCAAGCTGATTGCTAAACTCAATCAGTTTACTAGAATAGTAAAACAGCAGAATAACTCGAGTGGATGTTAGTATCCTAATTTTTGCTTTTTATATTTGTACACTGGATCTAGTATCTCGCTGCGTTCTGATGCTAATTTTACGTGAACTTAGCGTCCCGAGCACCGCATTATTCCGGGCATAAACTTCTAGCATACCTTAGCCCACGTTTTTGCTAAAATGTACGATAGTCCAAGATCAAGATTTTAAGCAAACAGTAACTACTGCTATTATGTCAATAGCATGTCTGTGTCGTTTATCGTGGATAAATATTCGGAACCTACGGCGACTCGGCGTGCCTCAAGCATCTTTGCCAGATCTAGCTTTCCATGTCCGAGGTGTATCTTTAGGATCGATTCTAAAGCAATTGTTTGTAACTGTGTTTGATTGCTTGAATGTGGCTTCCCAAGCTTCCATAGGGTTTTAATGATGTTGTTGGTAAATTTTATCGAACTTTCTTTGTCTTTTGAGTATCTATGTTTCGACAAGCTCAATAGTGGCATAATGTTGAAAACGGGCATCCGTAGCCTTTGACCTGCTTTTCCTAATTGTAGGTTGTAAAACTTCGCAAATACGCCTTCATAATTAAAGGAATGAGGAATGTATATCCCAGATTCGAGTATTCTTAGCCAAAAAGTGAGCATCACAGCCGTAACCTTAATAATATCCCTTCCTGGTGCACCCATACTATTCCTTTCGACATAATTTCCATTCCGTTCCCTAATTTCCTTTGCACTGGGTATTATTCTAACGAGCTCATTAAGTAAGGACAACTTATGTTCATTTTCCAGTTTTCCATAAAACCTTAAAAATTCATCAATCGCAGATACAATCTGCTTATCAGTGGAATGTATAGCTCCGGCGGATATTAGGTATCCCCGCCAAAATTCCCTGTTCCCATTGAAGTGGCAGTTATAAAAGTTTAAGATCTGAGCATTGAATGGAGCTTCTTCGTCCGGAATATAGTTGAACTTCTTAGTTAAAATTTCAAAAGATGCTAAGCGCAGTTCATCTTGCTGTTCTCCAATTAATCGCAGTAATCTCATAAATGTTTCTTTCATCAACCGCTCATCTTTGGTAAAAAGTGGCAGATTATTTTTGATCAGCTTTACCACACCAGTCCTCACTAGCCGGCCGACGTCTCCCTGTTCAGTTACTGTGTAATCATCCAATAATGATACAAGGTCAAACAGTAAATCATTATCTCCAAGATTTTCAAGCATCTCAGACATTGAATTCAATAGTCTAGATTTAGTGAAACTGTCCATCTGCGGGACCAGAACATAGAAAGACTTAACAAACACTGGAGTACTAGTATGGGGTAAAGCAGAGCATGATAAAGTGTGGTTATACTTGATGTACTTGTAGAAGGTTTTCCAAAAGAGATCCTTAGCTTCTTCGCTAAAGAAGGTTTGGTCATCTTCAGAGGCACGTTTCACCAGCTGATTGAACAAATTGCTAAATTCAGGAAACTCAGCATCTGATTCTTCGATCTTCCGAAGGGCTTGGAACAGACGATTTACAACGGAAACCGAAATCCTTTGTTCAGGCATGTACACCAAGAACTTTAGGAAAGAAAGGATTTCGAAAGATTCCGCTGCGGAGCCCGATTTATTTAATTCCTTCTGCGTCAACTCGCTAAAACATAATATGGCCAGTTCTTTGTTTTCTTGTGTATGCTCTGTAGATGGTAAACTTGTGAAAAGATACAACAACCTACTAATAGTGGAATTGTTTTGTGACGCTATATTTCCCAGTTCCTTAATTGTTTCGTCACATTCAAGTTTCTGTTTGGAATCACCACTTCTGTAGATTATGTTGAAAGTGGCACATGCCAATTTAACGACCTGAAAATAATGGTTTTTGTTAATGGTGTAATTTACTAGCCAATTGCAGATAAATTGGCTGCAACCTGCAGTATCTTTTAGGATATTGTAAATCGTCGGAATATTTTCCATAAAACACCGGTTGATATTAGTGACTGACATTTCTATTAACTTGATGATAACCGGGTATTGTAGAACGCGGGAGCCGTGTCTTCCAAGCAGTTCCTGTAGCGCAGCATTAGAAGAGCGCCGGATTATCAGCTCAAAGTCCGACATGGAATTCATCAAAAGATGAAGTAATAACGATAGGTTGATATCATCCGGAATATCGGTCATATTGCGCGCCACCGACCAACATATAAAATTGGTAGCATCTCGAATATGATGACCTTGTACGTTGGAGATACGCATTTGTTGGAAAAATATAGTATGAGGCACAATCTCCTTGCCGATGATCTCTAATTGTTCCACGCGAAGTAGTTTGAACCGTGCAAACTCGGCCAAAATGAGCAGATAACTGTGCAATGAATCTGCATCAATTGATTCAAGGATCTGGTGGGACAGCACTTGCGTGACTTCTGAGACAATCGTGCTGACAAAATCGCCCGCTAACTCTGGATCGTAACTATGGATTATAGTTGCAATCTTTCCTAGATTCCGTGCCAGTTTAAAGCGAAGCTCTGTGAAAGATAGTCCGAGGTGCCGCAGAAAAAAGGATATGACATCTTCTATGGTGTCCCATTCATCTCTTGCTGCAAGCATTCTGCAAAGCTTGGGTAAAATTTTAAAAGATAAAATGCCTTGTTCCTCGTTGGTGATATCGCTGGATGTAATCATGTTTAGAACCCGCTGCAGCAAAGGCAAGTCAAAGAAAGCCAATTGCACATCATTGTTTTTCACAACCAAGAGCTTTAAGGTCAGATTCATAGTTTCTAGGTCCATGGCTTTATCAGTTACATACCATTGAAATAGCTGGATGTTCCGAATAAAAAGCTCTGCATGGATACTGCAAACGATCGGTTTCAGTGAGAGCGAGTTTTTAAAGCCACTCGTCAGTTTATACACCTCTTCATCGTTTTCTAGTTTGAATGGCGACATGATAAGCAGATTTATCCAGACTAGGAGTAGGAAATTCAAGTGCCACGAGCTGGATTTGGTATCATTTATCGACAAGTGGCGTAGCAGTTGGGGTAACATATATATGTCGCACTCTAGCTGGCGCATGCTTTTCTTCCATCCGCAAACCTTCGAGAAGTTGTAAAATAATTCTCCAATATCGCACTGCTCTTTATCTGAAGATCCGAAGAAGTCCTTTGTGAGATCCTTGATGAAATGCTTCAGCTTCCGATCAAGTTGCAATGGATCGGCTTGAAACTCATTTATGGCACGAATGGCCGTTTCCTTGTTTGGGCCCCCATTTAAATTGCTACTTATTGATTCTAGGAGCTCATCAACAGTCTTCAGGTCCATCTTGAAACCTCAGAGCTTCGTGCAATGAGTGGTAGAGAGAACAGTCTTCAGATGACATATATAAAGTATTTTCGTATATAATGATTATACCAGGTAATGAGTAGTGAATTTAACATAAAAAGAGCATATTATTATGTATTTACGTCGTTGTATTCACGATCATAAGCTATTGGGTACCCGTTGTAGCCTAGCCTTAAAATAATCGACATTTTGGAATTTAGTTATTGCGTGGAAATAAGGTATATATATTGCTTCCAAGTTTAATGTCGCTTTTAACTCACTAAAATATGGATGTAAATTGTCTCAATTGGACTTTCATGTTCTATCTATACACTAACTGCGATGCGACTCATTGTGCTTCAGTATTCAAAACATGTTTTATATATGTAATATGCGGACGTAGAAGGCAACTAAATATGAGAGGCAACTTAGTCGCTGTCGCTGTCGCTGTTTGAATCGCTGGAATCTTTTTCATACATGATCTCGTCGCCATTATCTTCTTTTAGAACGCTAAGTTCCAAGTCCTTATGAGATTCCTTGTTCTCTTGAGAGACCTCGTCATCAAAGATGATCTTGGTGTTGGAAACGACAGGCAGGTTTTCTGCTTGCGACCTGTGATAGCCTTCACTTAGCAGTGACCCCTCGAGGGACACCATTCTGCCCGCAGTGTAGACATTTTTAACAGTAAATTTGAGTTTTCCGTCCAGCTGCTTACCGTTGCCGTCAACCCAGTGGCCTAGAGACCGGGCCTTGCGCATTCCTGTGGAAGAATCGTTTTCGCTGCTCCCGTTGGTACTCTCTTCGTTATGAATAAAGGTCCAATCATCCGGAATGTTATTTTTCTTAATGGATGCGTTGAAAGCGTCGTGGATCAGCAGACCAATGTGTGAGGCTGACTGTATGAAGATCCATCCCTCGAGCACATCGCCGATATGTGGCGACCATACCACAAGATCTACGCTGCACCAGGTAAACGCAAAAGGGGTATCTGGCGTCAACTTGACTAGCAGTTCTTCATCTTTCGCAGCGCCTTCATTCATAATCGCCACATTCTCATATCCCAGTATTACACCTCCAACATCTCCGTTGTATTTCATGACCATGGGATTCAGATGTTGCCGTTTTATGCCCTCCAGAGGATGTTGCTGGTAAAGGGGAGCTAGCGAGACGTACATAGACACTGGAAGCCGCGTGATGCACTGTGATGTGTTATCTTCACTGCTGATGGGGTTCTTGCATAGCTTGCGATGCTTGTTGATGAACTCGGCGGTCTTGGACCGTTTGAGCGGGCTTTTTTTGACACCCATTCTAACCAATTTGCGTAACTACCTTAGCAAGCAGGACAGTATAACCACGTTGATGTCCGTTCAGCGACAGCTACTGCTCTTGAAGCTCATCTCATCGCATGAGGACTGGCGTCTAATGTGAAAATTTTCTGTACGTATTGTAACGTAAAAAATGATACAAACTTCCATGGTATGTGTCACGTGATACAAAATTGGCGTCAGTCCGCTGGTAGTTGACCCCAGTATCCGACCCCAAGGCTCAGAATTTAGCATTACATTAGCGCAACTGTTTTATTAATAATACTATAAAGTTTGGTACCATGGGCCATTTTGTTTCCTTACAATTGCTATTAAATTGAACTTGTCAATAAACCAACATGAATAATAATTTAACTAATGAACTAGAACAGCATGTAATAGCTGGACCATTTAGTACGGCCTCAAAGAGACTCATACCGTGAATTGTAGCAGCAGATCGAGTTCCTGATCATTGAATAGAAGCGTCATTTTTTCCACTTCTGGGCGAGTTTGCTGAGTTGCGATGGGCGGCTCGCTGCGGGCAGAGTGGTCGGAACTGAGACAGCTACTGATGCTATTAGCGGGTAGGGAGCTCTCAGGAACTGCATAAGCGGTAGCAGATGGATTGTGGAAGCCTGCCACACTGCTGATGTTAATAGATTGCGTAGAGGGAACAGGGTGCATTGCCTGCGGAGGAGGGAATGCCGACTGTTGGTCATTGTGCTGCATCTCAGTGACGTAGGAGCCTTGTTTTGGAGCGACAATTTCAGGCAGTTGGAGTAGTACACTCTGAGCTGTATTTTCTATCGTAGATGAGAGGAAAGACCGCGTATGTGAGGGAGAAGACGTCATAGGGTTGTTGGCGAGGAGCTTATAATGCTTTTCGTTTCTAGAAACAGGCAACTCAATCCTGCCAACTGCGGGCGCGTGGCCAAGCGCTGAAGGCTGCAACACTTCCTTGAGCTTGTTGAGGCTGTATTTTTCCAACCTTATGAAGTCCGCGTTGCCGTTACTGCAGACGTTCCTATATAGCTCTTGCTGCTTCAACATCGTGGAAAACCAGTTTTTAGTGATACGGCAGAAGGACTGTCTGAAGTTGAGCAGTTGTGTCATCTTCCGCAACCCGAATACCAAAGAAGTAGGACGATTAGTATCTCCCTCATAAAGCTGATGTTCTGGATCCATCCATGGGAAATGGATCCCATAGTTGCATTGGGTAGCGCATGTGAACGCCACGAAACTGTAGAAGGGAGCAGTTAGAACAGGGTATGGACGCTTAGCGGGCGAACTAAAAGCATAGTCCAGTAGCATCCCAAGCACTTGAGCTATTTCACGCGTAGCTTTAAAGGACCGTCTAGCGTTCTCTTCCCAGTAATGCTCGTCTGGGGGGGATTCAAATTCGGAACAGTAGGGCTTTTCGCATGAGCGTGGCAAGAACGGCATATATCTTCGAGTCAGGAAAATAATAGTTAGCAGGTAAAGGCAGTGCATCATATGATAGATGGCATCCTTCCTAATGAACTGCTCGGAGTTCTCATGCTCTATGGAGCGGATACACTCTTCAGGCAAAAACTCCCTCCAGTGCTTTAGATCCATCCAAATTTTGCCTATTGGTGAATATGGATCCCATGGTTTATCTGAATTGAAGTCCCCATGACCAACGGTATAACGGTATGCTTCCCCCCAGATACTGTATATTTTAACAAGAAAAGCGTATTCCATACCAGCGCCTGAAACAGGGAACTTCGTGAAGTATTCGTAGCAATTTTGTAGCGTCACCTTTTCAAACTGATGGACACCGCGGCAGTCCTCGGGGTCGGCGACCGCGCCAGCTTCATTTGCTGATAGTGAAGCTAGCACGCGTTCTGGGACAGGAAGGGGGTATCTCTCATAGTCGGCGACTACAAAACAACGCTTCTCTCCGGCGCATATCATTCGATCGAGCAGGAAGGCGCACCAGTATGTGCGCCATCTCATCTCTTGGACCACTGGAGAGCCCTTGCATTTGCGCACGAACCGCTCATCATAGACTAGCGCCTGGATCATGCGTACGGCACAGGTATGCAACATCCACGCTGCGTAGTGTTGGCTCTGACTCCACTTGATAGTAGAGAGTAGCAAGAGTGCCGATGCCAAATCTAAACTTGGCTCCATAAATATCTCATTTGCAGATATAGCAGCCATCGACAGCTTCTCATAAACCGCGTGCTTGACGTTATAGGTGTGCACACCAAGCCAGTGACTAGTCGGGACCAGGGAGGCAGGGTCATCCTCATTACATGGCGCGAAGAAGCTGGCGTGCGCCAAAACAGCACCCACAAGTACCGCGTCCATGCGTGGTATGTCCTCGTGTAGCGTTGTCATGTTAAACAGCCGCAGTTCGGGAAAAGACTGCACAATATCCTCCACTGCACGTTGCACCACTGCATCGGGCACCTGGCGGACCAGCTCCCACAACGTCATGGCAGGCTCCCATGTGGTCGCATCTGTCTCCGCTTCGACTCCGGGCTGGCCACTTGGCCGGAGATCCACCCCGCCCTGGAACCCTTCCGCACCTACTCCGACATAACCCGTCGAGTACGCCCTGGGCAGCCCGTAGTACATCTGCTGGCCCAGCTCGTACATCTGCGCAGCTTGCTCCCGATCGTATAGTCCCTGCGCATGCACAGGAGCCTGGCTTTCATCAGAGCCGTCCGCTCTGGCTTTATGCTCGTGCAGATCTGCAGTTTCCAACTGCTGCACCGGATACCCGCCCAGCGCCATGCCAACCCCTTCTAAGTATAGTTCCGGCTTCTTGCGCCTCTTCTTGGGCGGAAATGATAACACGCATTTCTCCGCTATGCCTTTGTGCTGGCAGTAAGAGCAGGGTGGCTCGTTGTTGTGCACGCATTTGATCTTGTGCCCACGGCATCGTGCACAAGCCAATACTCTTCTCATGATTTTGTGTCCTATTACACCTCCTTCCTTAGCGATATTCCATGTATGTCAAGACTACTGTACGGTGACTTAGCCGGCTGCTGTCGGGATGGTCTATCTCAGTTACCAGTGAAAGTAGTGCCTGAAAGTGGCTTGCATTTTTTCTACATTTAGTGCGAAACTCGTTTAGCCTCTGTTCCAGCTCGGTGACAGCGTAGCTGCTCTCTTGGCTGTATGATGTCAGCATGTCTGCTTGGCAGCCTGCAGCTATGATCACTGCGCGGTACTAGCCTTCGGGGCACCTTTATATAGTATCTCTGTTGACGGCGCTACTGGCAAGATAGATAAATGCGGCATATGCGAGTTGCGACTTATCGAGCCGGACGGGAATCGTTCGAGCGCTCGTGCGTGTCCTGTGTACTGCATCTCTGCTAGAAATCACTGAACTTGTGTGGCCGGCTTCTGCTTCCTGGCGCTGCGCTGCTCAGAGATGCGAAAAAAGCCTATCAATGCGGCTACTTACCCGAGATCTTCAGGCTCCGAACGGACTCTTGTTATTAGATCCATCAATACGTGCGCGATGACCGTACCGTTGCTCGAGTGAATCGTTTCTTTTTAGAGCTGAAAAATTTTCGGGTTCAGCTGCAGCTGCCTCAGCTCATCTCATCTCCCTTAGCTGTAAAGAGACTCCGCAGGTAGAGGCTACTGGGGCTGACCGATCGAGGGTTGAGTACGCGATGGATATATCTAAACCTGTTGGAGCCGAGATCAGCAGCGTGGACTTCAGCGTGATGTCCGCTGCGGAGATCCGCGCGCTGTCGGTGAAGCAGATCACTAACCCGACTGTGTTGGACCACCTGGGCCACCCAATTCGCGGCGGTCTGTATGACCTGTCGCTGGGGGCGTTTTTGCGGAACCTGTGTGCGACTTGTGGGCTGGACGAAAAGTTCTGCTCGGGGCACCAGGGCCACATTGAGCTGCCTGTTCCGTGCTACAGTCCTCTGTTCTTCAACCAGCTGTACATATACTTGCGGTCCTCGTGCCTGTACTGCCACCACTTCCGGCTGAAGGCTGTTGAGGTGCACCGGTACGCGTGTAAATTGAAGCTGCTGCAGTACGGACTGATCGACGAGGCATACAAGCTGGACGACTTAACGGTTGGCGGCGTGGCGTCGGACGAGGCCGAGGAAGAGGGCAAGGAAAACGATGTCTCTGCGGCTCTCGTGGCGGAGCTCAAGATGCGGCGCCGGGAGTACGTGGACACGGAGATTGCCAAGGCGCTTTCGGATGGGCGCACCTCGAAGTACGGTACCTTCACGGCCACGGTCAACGACGAGCGTAAGAACCTCATCCATGAATTTCACAAGAAGATACTTGCCAGACCAAAGTGTGACAACTGTGGCATGTTTTCCCCGAAATTCCGCAAGGATGGGTTCACGAAGATCTTCGAAACTGCGTTGACCGAGAAGCAGCTCACCAACAACAGAGTTAAGGGTTTGATCCGGGAGGATATGATCAGAAAGCAGCAGCAGTCAAAGCGATTGGCTGGAGAGACAGTTGATGATGAGCCTCAGTCTGGGCGGTCGGCTAACTTGAAGCCCAAGACGGGATCTACGTATATCCTCTCTACGGAGGTGAGAAACATTTTACGTGCAGTCTTCAAGAACGAGCAGGTGGTTCTACAGTATGTGTTCAACTCAAGGCCCAACCTGAAGAAGACCTTGGTCAAGGCCGATATGTTTTTCATGGAAGTGATTGTGGTTCCACCAACCAGATTCCGCTTGCCCTCTAAGCTTGGCGATGAAGTGCATGAGAATACACAGAACCAGCTACTTTCGAAAATCTTGACTACCTCACTGTTGATCAGAGACCTAAACGAGGAAATGTCCAAGCTACAGAAGGACAAGGTCTCTCTTGAGGACAGAAAGATAATCTTCAACAGGTTAATGAACGCCTTTGTTACCATCCAGAACGATGTTAACGCCTTTATTGATTCTACCAAGGCACAAGGTAGTACAGGAGGAAAGGTACCTATTCCTGGTGTCAAGCAGGCTTTGGAGAAGAAGGAGGGTCTATTTAGAAAGCACATGATGGGCAAGCGTGTGAATTATGCTGCTCGTTCCGTGATTTCCCCAGATCCAAACATCGAAACGAACGAAATCGGTGTTCCACCTGTCTTTGCAACTAAACTGACGTACCCAGAGCCTGTTACAGCTTACAACATTGCAGAAATGCGCCAAGCTGTGATCAACGGCCCTGACAAATGGCCGGGCGCTACCCAGATTCAAAATGAAGACGGGTCGCTTGTTTCCTTAGTTGGTATGACCTCAGACCAGCGGAAGGCTCTAGCCAATCAGTTAATGACACCTTCTACACATGGGTCGACCCATACACTAAACAAGAAGGTCTACCGTCATATCAAAAACCGTGATATTGTCATCATGAACCGTCAACCCACACTGCATAAAGCGTCTATGATGGGCCACAAGGTCAGAGTCTTGCCTGGCGAGAAGACCTTGAGGTTGCACTATGCTAACACCGGTGCTTATAATGCTGACTTCGATGGTGACGAGATGAATATGCATTTCCCACAAAATGAAAATGCGCGGTCGGAAGCTTTTACTTTGGCTAACACTGATTCCCAATATCTGACTCCGACTTCTGGCTCCCCTGTTAGAGGTTTAATTCAGGACCATATTTCTGCCGGTGTGTGGTTGACCAACAAGGATTCTTTCTTTACTAGGGAGCAATACCAACAGTACATTTATGGCTGCATTCGTCCTGAAGATGGTCATGCTTCTAGATCAAAGATTATCACTGTCCCACCTGCTGTTGTAAAGCCTGTTCCGCTATGGACTGGTAAGCAGATAATCACAACTGTTCTTTTGAATGCAACTCCTGCTGACATTCCAGGCATTAATTTGGTCTCGAAGAACAAGATCAAGAATGAATATTGGGGTAAGAGTTCCTATGAAAACGAGGTTATCTTCAAGAATGGTGCTCTCCTTTGTGGTATCCTGGATAAGTCTCAGTATGGTGCTTCCAAGTACGGTATCGTGCATTCCTTACACGAACTATACGGCCCAGACGTCTCATCGAAAGTTCTCTCGATCTTGGGTCGTTTATTCACCAATTACATTACTTCTACTGCGTTCACTTGTGGTATGGATGATCTGAGGTTAACAGATGAGGGAAATAAGTGGAGAATCGATATATTGAAGAAGTCCACTGATATCGGTCGTGCTGCTGCCGCAGAGGTAACCAACCTGGGTGGTGATGTGAGACCAGATGACGCCGAGTTGTTGAAACGACTAGAGGAAATTTTGCGTGATGACAACAAGCTTGGAATTTTGGATGCTGTGACATCTTCTAAAGTCAATACCATTACGTCCGAGGTTGTGTCTAAGTGTGTCCCAGATGGAACCATGAAGAAGTTCCCATACAATTCTATGCAGGCAATGGCACTGTCTGGTGCAAAGGGTTCTAATGTTAATGTGTCGCAGATTATGTGTCTATTAGGCCAACAGGCGTTGGAAGGTAGAAGAGTGCCTGTTATGGTATCTGGTAAGACGCTACCATCGTTTAAACCGTTTGAGACAGATGCAAAGGCTGGTGGTTACATTAAAGGCCGTTTCTATTCGGGTATTAAACCTCAAGAATACTATTTCCACTGTATGGCAGGTCGCGAAGGTCTTATTGATACAGCCGTGAAAACCTCTAGATCTGGTTACTTGCAACGTTGTTTGACTAAGCAGTTGGAGGGTGTCCACGTTTCCTATGATAACACTGTTCGGGACGGCGACGGCACTTTAGTGCAGTTCCTATATGGTGGTGACGCTATTGACGTTACCAAGGAGTCTCACATGTCCGAATTCAAATTCTGTGTCGATAATTACGACGCCCTATTGAAGAGATACAATCCATCTGCGTTGATTCAGCATTTGGACGTTGAATCTGCTCTCAAGTATTCTAAGAAGGCAATGAAGAACAGAAAGAAGAACCTCAACCTGCCACATTACGCGCGCCATGATAAATACGACCCTGTTTTATCGAAGTACAACCCTTCGAAGTTCCTAGGCTCGGTTTCTGAGAACTTCCAGGACAAGCTAGAGAGCTTTATTGACTCCAACGCTTCTTTGTTCAAAGGTCAGGCTACAGTGAATGAGAAGAAGTTCAGAGCTCTAATGCAACTGAAATATATGCGTTCTCTAATCAACCCCGGCGAGGCAGTTGGTATCATTGCATCCCAATCTGTTGGTGAACCTTCTACCCAGATGACTTTGAACACTTTCCATTTTGCAGGCCACGGTGCTGCTAATGTCACTTTAGGTATCCCTCGTATGAGAGAAATCATTATGACTGCCTCTGCTGCCATAAAAACGCCTCAAATGACGCTGCCTATTCTTCCTGATGTTACAGACGAGACCGCTGATATTTTCTGTAAAAACACCACAAAGGTTATACTTTCTGAAGTTATCGATAAGGTCGTGGTTGTTGAGACAACTGGCGCGGCTACTGGAGGTGCAAACGCTAGAACTTATGTTGTTACCATGAACTTCTTTAATGAGGAGGAATATGGCGAGCAGTATGATATCACTAAGGAAGAGCTTCAGACTGTCGTATCCACCAAGTTCCTTGTTGCACTGGAATCTGCTATCTTGAAGGAGATTAAAAAGCAGAAGAGAACACATACTATGGAGGTTGGTGTCGCAGTGCCTAGCTCGGAAACAGCATTTGGTATTAATGAGAAGGCACACAGCAATGACGAGGATCACGACGAAGAAGAATCTCGTAAGAAAAACAAGCAAGCTGTTTCTTACGAAGATCCTGATGACGAGGAACTAGAGTCAATGCGGCAGGCTGAACAAACTTCAGACGAGGAAATATCTTCTGACAAAGAAAGCAACTCTGACTCCGACTCTGACTCTGATGCTGAAATGGAGGACATCCATGCGGTAACTGCTGGAGCGAATAAGAACATGAGTAAAGAGCAGAAGGACCGTCAGTCTGCCATCATTTCGTCCCACAGATTTATCTCTAAGTATAACTTTGATGATGAGTCTGGCAGATGGTGCGAGTTTAAGCTAGATTTAGCTGCTGACACGGAAAAGCTGCTGATGGTCAACATTGTCGAGGATATCTGCCGGAAGTCTGTTATCAGAGAAGTTCCTAATATCGATCGGTGTGTTCACCCAGAGCCTGAGAATGGCAAACGGGTGTTGGTCACCGAGGGTGTGAACTTCCAGGCCATGTGGGACCAAGAAGCCTTTATTGACGTCAATGGTATTACTTCCAACGATGTGTCTGCCGTCTTGAAGACATATGGTGTTGAAGCGGCCAGAAATACCATTGTTAATGAAATTAACAATGTTTTCTCCCGTTACGCTATCTCCGTGTCTTACCGCCATCTAGACTTGATTGCTGATATGATGACGAGACAAGGTACTTATTTGGCCTTCAACCGGCAGGGTATGGAGTCATCCACTTCTTCTTTGATGAAGATGTCTTATGAGACAACTTGCCAGTTCTTGACGAAGGCTGTTCTTGACAATGAACGTGAAGAATTGAAGTCTCCTTCCGCTAAGCTTGTTCTGGGCAAATTGAACAGTGTCGGTACCGGTGCCTTTGATATTTTAGCGAAGGTACCAACTACTGCATAAGTTTAACAGGCCCCACTATATCATGTATATAAAATACCGTACAAGCATAAATGCAATAATACCCTGTAATACATCATCACTATATCAAAGCTGAAGCTTTCCGAAAAATTAAAAGATTTAATTAAGACTGTTAAAAATGTATAGGATGTTCGTTTAATGCGAAGTAAGATATTCTAAAGATGTACCTATAAAACAGACTAAAATACTTGTAGTTTAGGCTGTTTAGTCGATGCCCAGAACAGGCTTCAATTTACGGATCAACATCCAGTCAGAACGTGGAACCTGATCTCTGAAAGCGGGATCTTTCAAAGTGTCGATGGACTTTCTGGACAATGCTGAATACAAAACGTCCTTTTCATCCACATGACGGCCCCATATAGGTTGTTGACCAGATGGATTCTCCAGACGCATGGCCACACCAGCCGCAGTTTGACCCTTCTTTACCTCCGTTACAGATTGATGGTTGATCTCCAAGGAGACCACCTTACCCAATAGCAGAGTGATCTTTTCTTTCGTGGTAGGATCAGTTCTAACAGCGCAGATTGGCGTACCAATACGCAGCGATCCTTCTATCACATCAACACCGATAATCATAGGCTCACGCTTGTTGATGATCTGAAGAGTGTTCAAAACGCAAGGGAAGATGGCGAATTCCATGAAGTCTTGACGGCGTTTCTGCATGAGTTCCTCCTGATATGCGGTGAATGCATCGAACAAGTGGTAAATGACATCTGCGTTAAAGATCTTCACACCTTGCTCTTCCGCGTACTGCTCGGCTTCTTTATCTACCTTCACATCGAAACATAACATTACTGCAAACTCAGGTGCCTTTTCCAGCATGGTTGTGGTCTTCATAACGTCACGCTTGTACACAGGACCCAGACCAATAGACATCACTGGGATTTTCATATCCTTCAAGAAATCTAGCAACGCTTCTAGGGAACCCAGAGTGGATGCCTGTACAACTACACCTTTCCCGGTCTTATCCACAGAGTCAAGTAGGCCAGTCAGGTCATCCATCACATCGTCCATTAAATCTTCTTCATCATCCTCCGGTCCAACCACCAACAATCTAGAGCCCGAGACAGCCTTCTCTAAGTCATGCGCAGCAATCTTAACACCTAGCGCAGCCTTTACCTCTTTATGGTGGACATACTCAGACTTCAAACGTAGCTCACGCAATGGTTGCGGAGTCAACAGAGCCCTGATGTTTGTTACAATCGGCCCGTTCAACCCACAAAGCACGATACGGTCACCTTCCCTCAAATATCCATTAGACAGAATGATATCAATGGTGGTACCAAAACCCTCAATCACCTTGACTTCAAGCACAGTAGCCTCAATATGAGACAAGTATTTCAACTGTTTGGACATTCTCTTTTGAGTCAACTCCAATAGCAACCACAACAAGTCAGGAATACCTTCACCTGTAACTGCAGAAGTAGGAACAATCGAAACATACTTCGACATGTTCTTATTTTGGAAGTAGAGTTCTGAGTTCAAACCCTGCTCAGACAGCTGCAGCTGAATGTTTCCTAGACGAGTCTGGAACTCTTGCTGGACCGCTCTGGTTTGCTTAGAAAAGGAGTCTCTGAAAGAGTTATTTGGGAAAACCTTCCAATCGTACAGTCTGTCAATCTTATTCAACGCAACAATAAATGGTGCCTTTCTGTCCCTCAACAATCTGATGGATTCTAGGGTCTGCTGCTCCAAACCGTGCATGATGTCAATCACCAAGATAGCAATGTTACACAGAGAGGAACCTCTCGAACGCAAGTTGGTAAAAGATTCGTGACCGGGGGTATCAATTACTAATAGACCTGGGACATCAAAAGTTTGTTCCTCGTACTGAGACATGGCTGCTGTTTTCTGACGAATGGCCTCAATTGGGAAGTAGGTGGCACCGATCTGCTGTGTAATACCACCGGCTTCACCACCTTGGACATTCGTTTGTCTGATCTTATCCAACAGCTTGGTCTTACCGGTATCGACGTGACCCAGGATACAACAGATCGGGGAACGAAGATCCTTGTTGTTACCAGATGTCTGGACAGGCGCAGGCGCCGCAGGGATAGAAAGAAGAACATTGTCCTTGACCTCTTCCACGGTTGGCTCTGGTGTGCTCATTGGAGTCTCTGAGTGGTCAGCATAGGATACGCTTTGCTGTTCTTCCGCTGGCTCATCCTCGTCGTCATCGAGAGCAAGTGCCTCCCAGTCGTCAACCAACACCTCCTCTTCAGCCTCATCGCCACCTGCGTCAGTAGCCGCCTTGGAATCTTCCTCAGAGATTTCGGAGCTCTTAGCTTTGCTGGCCTTCTTCTTACCGTATACGATCTTCTTTGGCTTGTCTGCAGCAGGTGAATCACCAGCCTTTTTAGCTAAACCAGCGACCAAGACATTGCCAGAAGCCAAAAGCGCGGCCCGGCGAGCTTCCATCTGCTTCTTGGCCTCCCGCTGTTTCCTTGTCAGCAACTTGCCCTCTGCCTTTAGGCGCTCCTTGCGAGCCTTTTCCTTCTCACGCTTCTCGCGCTGGGCCTCCTCGCGCTCCTTCTCCTCGCGCTCCAAACGCTCCTTCTCCTCGCGCTCCAGTCGCTCCTCCTCCTCGCGCTGTAGGCGTTCCTCTTCCTCAAGCTGCTTTTTCAGCTCGAGCTGCCTCTTGAGCGCGGCAAGACCCGCAGGCACCTTCTTCTTCTTCGCCGCCGCCGCACTTCCGGTCTCCTTAGCCTGCTTCTCCTCCTTGGCCTTCTGCAAGTTCTCCGCATACAGCTCCTTCGTCTTCTCCTTCTGCGCCTGCTGCTGCTGCTTCTTCTTCTGCGCTGCCTCCCGCTTGCGCTCCTTCTCTGCTTCCTTCTTCTCCCGCTCCTTCTCCTTCTTGGACTTCAGCACAGGCTTCTTCTCCGCCTTCTCCGCCTCCTTCGTGTCCTGCTTCTGCTTTGTCCGCTTCAGCGCAGACATGAAGTCTGCGGTCTCCGCCGCAGGGCCGTCGCCGGCCTCGGTTGCCTCGGTTGTGGAATCCATCTCCTCCGTGGGCGCCGTCTCGGACATGTCCTCCTCGAAATCTTCATCCCAGTAGTTGTTTTGGGTCTTCTTTCCTTTCTTCGCCATTTTTACTCGTTCTACTTTTAGCTCCGTATGCCAATATGCTTGTCCTTCCTAATTAAGTTGCTGATGTCATGCACTGCAACAGCTCTATCTAAATATTCTGTCCTAATACGTTAGCCTCAACTTCTAGGACTCCAGCGATTCAATACACCTTTCTGCTGATCTTCTACTGGCCTGAACACTCGCTCATTCAACTCACTGCCCGCCATGTAATGGCTAAGAAAGACCCTGAAGAAGTTGGCGGAGATGGCAACCAAAAAATTTTCACCATGTCATTGAGCACGACAAGGCAATAAAACCGTTTTCCGTCATCTTGCTCGAGGCTCACGTTAAGTGCTTGTGCAGAATCCAGCGAAGCCAGACAGTATAGAGTCGGGCGGAGGCCAGGAGGCGGATCAGAAGCTAGATAAACAAAATGTCGACGACTGTGGAGAAAATCAAGGCGATCGAAGATGAGATGGCGCGGACGCAGAAGAACAAAGCGACTTCGTTCCATCTCGGGCAGCTGAAAGCCAAGTTAGCCAAGTTACGGCGGGAATTGCTGCAGGGCGCGTCGGCCGGAGGTGGAGGCGGCGGTGTAGGCTTTGATGTGTCGCGGACGGGTGTGGCATCGGTGGGGTTTGTCGGGTTTCCGTCCGTGGGCAAAAGTACGCTGTTGTCGAAGCTGACGGGGACCGAGTCTGAGGCAGCGGAGTACGAGTTCACGACGTTGGTGACGGTGCCGGGTGTGATCCGGTATAAGGGTGCGAAAATCCAGATGCTGGATCTGCCGGGGATCATTGACGGCGCGAAGGATGGGCGCGGGCGTGGCCGGCAGGTGATTGCGGTCGCGCGGACGTGCAACCTGCTGTTCATCGTGCTGGATGTGAACAAGCCGCTGCACCACAAGCAGATCATCGAGAAGGAGCTGGAGGGCGTGGGCATCCGGCTGAACAAGTCGCCTCCGGACATCATTGTGAAGAAGAAGGAGAAGGGCGGTATATCGATCACGAACACAGTGCCGCTGACACATTTGGACCACGACGGGATCCGCGCGGTGATGAGTGAGTACCGCATCAACAGCGCGGAGATTGCGTTCCGGTGCGACGCGACAGTTGACGACCTGATTGACGTCCTCGAGGCTCCCAGCAGGCGTTACATGCCGGCTATCTACGTGCTGAACAAGATCGACTCGCTGTCAGTGGAAGAGTTGGAGCTGCTGTACCGGATTCCGAATGCTGTGCCTATATCTAGTGGACGGGAGTGGAACCTAGATGAGCTGCTCGAGGTCATGTGGGATCGCCTGAACTTGGTGAGAGTTTACACCAAGCCCAAGGGGACCATGCCCGACTTCAATGACCCGGTTGTGTTGCGGTCAGACCGTTGCACAGTGCGGGATTTCTGTAACCAAATCCACAAGTCTCTGGTTGAGGAGTTCCGGAATGCTTTGGTTTACGGTAGCAGTGTGAAACACCAGCCTCAGTACGTGGGTCTTGCACACACTCTAGAGGATGAAGACGTTGTGACAATTCTGAAGAAGTAATGTCTTGGCATTTATGCATGGTTTTCAATGCACACGTTCTCGCGCTGCCTTCTCGGGCGATTTGTAAGCGAGCTAGAATTGTATGTATAAAACCCTCTATCCGCTTGGAGTGGGCGCATAAGAAATACGAAATACGATCCATCCAAGGCACATTTGCAGCCCTCGAAGGACTAAGTTCGCGCACTTTCCTATCCGTAATCTTAAATATTATAATATAGTACATTTTAAAGAATATCGATACACCTAGCAGCTGAGAATACACCTTTCAAGTTAAACGACCCATTTGGTAACAAGACATACAGGAGCGTTCCGTGCGTTCCAAATATTCCTATTAACATTGAGAGCAGCCCACCGGGGCACGAGATCATTTATCAGCAGTACTATTGGCCGCAAACCTTTTCCGAGGAAACATACCCGTTCCCATAGGCAACCCAACTGGAACGCTTGCACAGTGGACACCAATGTCGTCTTCATTTGGCGCGGTTTCGTTACGACGCTTGGCCCCGGCAGTGGCTAGAGATGATTGCGTATTGTGCGGTGAGCAGCACCCAGTTTTCCAGAACATCTCGGCCCTGATGCGCTCATGATATGCTACCAGGCTTGGGTTCCAGAAGCACTCCTCCTTGGCTTGCTCCGAAACGGTTGGCCTGAGTGAGCGCAGGTAGCTAAATGCTTCCAATAGATTTATGTGGGCGTTTGTTCTGAGAATATTAGAAACAAGTAGTGTGGTCATCATATCATCATTGCCGTTCCTGGAATAAACCAGCACATTCCCCAGTTGTGATCCCTGGAAGAGTGTCAGCAGATCATTAAACTGTTCCATTAGTGTCAGCCCTGTCGACCCAATAACGTTGCTCTTGAATTCGGCTGAGCACGTGGTAAACGCCGGCATATACGCGCACTGCGCCTCTGGATAGCTGCCATCGCCATGACCGACACCCCCAATCGCATGGGCGAGTTGCTGTATTTTATCAGTGTGAATCTTGCGAAAGAGGGCCACATCGGCGTTTTCGTTCATGACTTTCGCGTGCTCTTCATCCACAACCGCGGCAACATAGTTCTGGTGAGGCACCGCCCTCATGTGTTCTACCACCTTTTGAATTGGTATCCCGATCGAGATGAAAAACCGAATATTCTTACTCTCAATAAACTCTGCTTGGGACAAAGTGTTCAGAGGGCCGAAGAACACATTGGCGCTGAGCTGTTGCGGCTGTAGCTGGTCCATTGCCAGCGCCATTTCGTACCGAAAGTTAAAGGAAGTCATGAATTAACGTGTTCTCCTCCTTCTAATACCGCGTGTCCAACAAAAATATGAGCCTTTCTGCTAGCAATGACGCCAAACCGCCAGAGATTGTGACTTATGTTTGGTTCCTGGTAACTATCGCATCTTAAGAATGGTTCGCTCTCTTTACTTTTCTGCTCTTTACTTTTCCATTCTCTTGGTGATGAGATGCACGTGACTTGTATCACGTGTTTCCGATTGATTAGGCGGAGACTCTAGATTGATGCGCTAACAGAAAAAATATCGCATTGCTTCAGTAGCTCAGTCGGAAGAGCGTCAGTCTCATAATCTGAAGGTCGAGAGTTCGAACCTCCCCTGGAGCAATTTTTTGAGCTCACGTTGAGTTGTACTCCCGAAGCCACAATTTTACCCAGCTGCTTGTAGTTAGAGGATAGAGGGAAGCTCCAAATCTTGGCATCATAATTCATTCATCATCTTTCAATCTATCTATATACAGAAAAAACATTAGTTTACGTGAGCCTCAGAGTTTTAAAATCATATCATTATCATGTAACGACTAGCCCATAGGCGGGCTGTCTATCATTCTTGTCTATCATTATTACTGGGGGCGAAGCGCATCCAGCTCGGCCTTCAACCTTTGTACCTCCATTGCATAGAGGCGCTCATTGTTCTGCAAGAACAAAATGTAGTCGACAGCCTTCTCCAAAATCATACTTTTGTTCAATTTTGGAGTGGCGGATGTGAGCGTGGCGGTGTCCATCATCGTTGGGGAAGATTTCTGGCGCAGAGCATCGTCCACCTCAAATGCAGTGGCCTCCGATGCAACCCAGGGTATAATCTGCTGCAGTTTCGCAAGCTTTGTGTTAATGTTGATGCGATAGCGCTTCTCGATTTTGTTGTGGGCCTCCTTTTGGTGGGGGGTCAAACGCTTGCGAGGAGCCCGCTTGGGCTTGTATGCAGCGCGCTCGCTTTGCGTTAGCCCCTGGGTCTCTTCCTCCTCGTTGTTGATACTGTCCGCATCGTCCCGTTCGTTGTCCGCCTCCGTCGCTTGCGGCGCAGTATCAAACCCGTCGAAGTGCAGCGCAAGTGCGGCCAGCGATTGGTCTCCAGCAAACTGCAGCACGCCTGCGTCCTCCTCCTTTATGCACACCGGCGAGTTCGTGACAGAGGTCTTGTTGGACGGCAGGGCTTCACCATCAGAAAGCGGCGCAAGCGGCGCTTCCGCGTCAAAAAGAGACGCAAATTGGTCAAATGGCGATGCAGCAGACGAAGTCTCGCCGCTTGAGCCGTCAGAACCAGGCAAAGAATTGATCGGACCCTGCGCTAGCCATTCCTCGAAATCGGCTGCCCCAGAATTGTTCATTACGCTGACTGGCATATTTGTGTTATGTCTGTGGTCTAAAGAGTTAACCTTGAGGGATCAATACTATTGATGTCTACTTAATAAGTCATGCAGGAGAAATACCCGACAGCTGTACCTGGTAGCTCAAATCGTTTTTCAAATCTCTTTTATACGACCTCATCCGTCTAGGCTTTCATTGAAAAAGAAAAGCTGCTGCATAATCGACCACACACTTTTTTTCCGAGGCTTGGTAAGCTGGAGCAACTCAGACCATCTTGCAGTTCCTACGGATAATTTTATCACGCCAGTTGGAAATTTCGCTCCGCTCGCCGAGCTCCTTCGGAATTTGATGCTCGAGAAGGCCTGAAACGAGCCGAAAAAGTATGGTGCGTAAATATCACCATTAACGATATGATCGAGGCGCGGTATCCACAATAATGGTGCATATGCATTATCCTGTGCATATCGTACGTTATGGTAGCGCAATGGCAGAGTTTCCCGTGCAGATTAGAACATTGTAAGTTGGCTGGAGAAAATGTGCGGCCTAGCATGAAGAATGCAGTAAAAGGCAGATCGATAGCCGGCACGCCAAGGACCTAGAGATGGGGGATGGGCACGCAGCGCCAAATCAAGGGTTTGATGGATATCGGGAGTATTTTGTAGGGAAGCAGCGGCTCCAGAAAGCGCAGGAGGAGCAGCTGCGGGGTGTGTGCGGGGCACGCACACCTATCTTTCGAGGGTGTCGGGTGCACGTTAATGGGCACACCGACCCCGACAGGGAAGAGCTTCGGCGCGAAATCGTGATGCATGGGGGGACGTTTGTGCACTATCTGGCGAGGCCGAGTGATGTAACGCACATCGTGGCTGAGCACGTACCAGTGGCGAAGCGTAGACTATGGCACGCGTGCAAGGTAGTGCGGCCTGCGTGGGTGTCGGCGTGCTTGTGTAGCGGGGAGCTTGTACCCTGGAAGCCTTACGCGGCCGCAGGCACGGAGGCCGCAGCGACCATTATGGCCTCTGTTGGGAGTCCACAGGGGCCGCGACTCACTTGCAAGGATCCTGGATTCATTGAGGACTTCTTTGCCAAATCGCGCCTGCATCATCTCTCGGCCTGGAAGGCGGCTCTACGCGAGAGGTTTCTCGACAGGCATCTCCGGATGAATGAAGGTGCGCTAAATGATTTGCGGGCTCCACCAGCACACGTCCTCCACGTGGATTTTGATTGCTTTTTTGCGACTATTTCAGGCATCAAGGCGGGCTATCCAAGCAAGGCCGAAGTACCGTTGGCAGTGTGTCATGGGGGTTCATCTTCGGACGTTGCCTCCTGTAATTATGCTGCTCGGGAATGTGGAATACAAAATGGCATGTGGGTCTCCAAAGCCAAGAACTTGTGCCCCCAACTGGTTTGCCTCCCCTATACCTACGATGAATACGAAACGATTTCGAATGCCTTCTACGAGGTATTGGAGGGTTTAAAGGCTTTCGACGCAGTGTATCCAATTTCGGTGGATGAGGCTGTCTGTGTTATTGACATGCCGCTCGATACACTTAGTTGTCAAAACTTGTGTATACGCATCCGATCAGAAGTAGCAGAGCGCACAGGCGGCTGTTCGGTAAGCGTGGGGTGCGCACCGTCCTTAGTTCTAGCCCGGTTGGCTCTCAAACGTGCGAAACCTGATGGCTATCTGGTTTGCACTAAAGAATCAATTAAGGGGGGTGATACGCAGGTCGTATCTCCTGCACATCTATTTGAAACGTGTGCCCTACGCGACCTTCCAGGCGTAGGTAGAGCAATTGCAGAAAAGCTTTTATTAGGATCCACAGGCCATGAGCATACTATTGCTCAGGTTAGCCAATTATTTTCACGCTCCGAATTGATAGCACGGCTGGGATCTATAACAGGTGCCAAGTTGGCAGATTTGTTTCAGGGGCTCGACGATGTAGAGTCCAGTAGAATGCTCTGTAACCCCAGAGCATACTTTGCGCGAAAGTCTTTATCTGTTGAAATCAACTGGGGTATCCGCTTTGATGCTGTCCCGGAGGTTGATGCCTTTCTTGATCGCCTTGTCCAGTATCTGGTTGGTAAGCTCAATGAGCTCCGCATGACCACGTCCCATATTGTTTTGAAAATAGCACGCAGAAGCAGGGATGCCCCCATCGAACCCCCCAAATACTTGGGCATGGGTGACTGTGACAGTTATAGTAAATCGTGCAGATTAGGTCTTGCTACCAATATTCCTGGGGTTATATCTGCAGAGATAAAGGCAGCTTTTCGCATGCTATGCTGCCCCGCAAAGGAACTGCGTGGTATAGCCGTTCAGTTTCTTAAACTGAAGGAGGCATCCATTTCTCAAATGCCCCGTCAGCTCAGGTTTCCATTTGGTACAATCAGACCTTTAACAACTCCAAAGAATCGTATCACAGCGTCGGTTACAGAATTGCCACCTGTAGTTTATAAAAGGGCCACTCCTATTAAGGATTTTTTTGACCGGCACAAGAGGACCTCGAGTTCACCATCACCTGATTTCACTCACATGATGTCTGCGTCAGCCTTGTGCGAGTCATTCC
Source organism: Eremothecium gossypii ATCC 10895 (assembly GCF_000091025.4). Taxonomy (NCBI): domain Eukaryota; kingdom Fungi; phylum Ascomycota; class Saccharomycetes; order Saccharomycetales; family Saccharomycetaceae; genus Eremothecium; species Eremothecium gossypii. Next base: position 1,363,207 of record NC_005785.6, on the reverse strand, counting down.
TGGGTGGATTACCTACGGATCTAGCGGAAGAAATCAGAAGAGAGCATAGAATCTATCAAAAAGCAAGACGTTCTTATTTGCAAAGTTCTCGAAAGAGAATTGGGGCAGGCGCCCATGGTAATAAGTCCGATCATGCTCTTAAAAATTTAGGAATCCTTGAGCCAGTTACCTTCCAAAACTTGATCTCCCAGGAGAAGATAAAGAGCTTAGTACGAGAGTGGATCTCTCAAACCTTGCGATCTGATGGCCCCAATCATAAAGACCTGGATCTTTTCACCAACTATCTCGATAGACTAATTTCCGGGGGTCCTCGAAGGCTCCCTACCCTCCTCTCAATGGCGCGCCTGATATCAGATCAATTGCGGATACACGAGGCACAGGGCGATAGGCCAAGCTTCCAAGAATGGGAAGAGTACCTAGTCAGGGTCGTCCTGGTAAGACTGAACCGCTGCAAGCAGCTCTATACACAAAATGTAGAGATTCTATTCGATATATATCCGCAGATAGACCGCCCATAAACACTAATGATACGCTAATTCATACACCTACAGCGTGTACATCAAACACACACACAAGTTTGATGCACACGCTTTATTTGTTCCTTGCACACACTTGATTTAGACGGTCAACACCCTCAAGGTGTTAGAGTGGCCAACACCAGACGCGAAACCCTGAATAGTGACAATAGTGTCACCCTCGCTCAGGATACCAAGCTCCTTGGACTTCTCCACACCGAAGTTCAATCTGGCCTCGACGTCATCGGTCCACTCATCAGCTGCCTCCTGTTCGTAGACGAATGGGAAGACACCTCTGTGCAAGTGGCAGTATCTGGCCGCTCTTGGGTTTCTGGTCACCATAACGATTGGAACGTTTGGCTTGTACTTGGAGACCAATCTGGTGGTGTCACCGGAGGTGGATAGCACGACAATGGCCTTGGCCTTCTGCTCGAAAGTAGCCGCGACAGCAGCAGCAGCGATGGTCTCGGAGGTTGGAGTTGGCTTTGGAGTCAAGTTTCTGAGGTCATCGTAAGTTGGAACGTATGGAATGGCCTGCTCAGCAATCAAAGCAGTCTCAGCCATGGTCTTAACAGCGTTGATTGGGTAGATACCCTTGGCGGTCTCACCAGACAACATAACACAGTCAGCACCGTCCAGGACAGCGTTACCAACGTCAGAAACCTCAGCTCTGGTTGGTCTTGGGTTATAGGTCATAGACTCCAACATCTGGGTGGCACAGATAACTGGCTTACCAGCCAAGTTACACTTGGCGATCAACATCTTTTGCACAGCAAATACCTGAGGCGCTGGGATCTCGATACCCAAGTCACCTCTGGCGACCATAACACCGTCGGTGACCTTCAAAATCTCGTCGAAGTTGTTCACACCCTGCTGGTTCTCAATCTTGGCGATGATCTTGATGTCCTTGCCATCCTCGCCCAAGATCTCTCTGATAGTTAGGATGTCTCCAGCAGTTCTGATGAAGGAAGCGAAGACCATGTGCACACCGTTCTTGACACCGAAGCGCAAGTCAGACTTGTCCTTCTCAGACAGAGCTGGCAAGTCGACATCGGTACCCGGCAAGTTCACACCCTTGTGGGAGCAGATCTTCCCTGCGTTCAAAGACTTGACCTTCAAGGTCTTGTCGTCCACGACCTCCAACACCTCGAACGATAGAACACCGTCGTCAACGTAAATCACTCTGCCCTTCTCAATCACCTTCGTGATGTTCTTGTAGTCGACAAACATGACTTTGTCGTCGCAGGACTTGGCGTACTGGTCGTCGGTGGTGAAGATCATCTCGTGGTTAGGTGGGATTGGGTAGTCGACGTTGTCGACAGTGGTACCAGTTCTGATCTCAGGACCCTTGGTGTCCAACGCAATGGCCAATGGTCTACCAGGGTACAACTCCTCCGACTTTCTGGCGTTGTCGATCACCGACTGGTGGTACTCGTACGAGCCGTGCGAGAAGTTCATTCTCACGATGTTCAAGCCCGCCTTTCTAAGCTCCACCAACGTCTCTGGGTTGTTGGTCTTAGGACCAATCGTCCCGATGATCGACGTTCTTCTCAATGCAGAACCAGTGTCGTAGTTCAAACGAGTTAGCCATCCCAATCTAGATTCCATTTTGTATTTGATTCCTTGCAGATAGAAATTCTACAACAAGTTGTGTCGGGTCCCGTTCTGGGAACGCCCGGCCTCGCTACATATATATATAAAAGCGTCGTCCATTTTTTCGCTTTTTCTGGCCCATTCTGTCTCGCATGACCCTGGGCTGCACTCCTGGATACTTTCAATCTTCGTGCCCGTTTTGCGCAGACGAGGGTTGTGCACATTGCATCACCGGGTCTCGAGCTCAGCGATGCCTAACCCTCTACGACTGTTACGTACTACGGGAAGCTAGCTCCCTGTTTTCAGGAAGCAACCCACTGGAAAAAGAGGGGCAAAAGGAAGCCAAAAAAGCAATTAATCGGATGCCGGTAAGAAATTCCACCTGAAACCGTAGATAGCGATTGAGCTTGCCGTCTGTCGTGAAGCCTGCCGTGGTACGGCGTGGTCAGCTGCGCAGTGGCCTGACACAGATGCGCGGGCAGAATGCTAGCGACGCACAGAATGGGACGATGCCACGTGCACGAAGTCACGTGGTGTTAGTGATTTTAGTCACGTGTGAGATCGGCAGGCGGACAAGACGAGATACGCGAACCGACCATCACGGTTAGCGCACGTACGGCAGGGCGGACAAGACATAATGGCAGCTCCTACGATGTCGGCGACGTCGCTCTTGACGGAGCACCTCGGGTACCCGCCCATCTCACTCGTGGATGACCTGATCAATAGCGTCAACGAGATAATGTACAAATGCACGCAGGCGATGGAAACGTACCTGCGACAGCGGCATCAGGTGGGGGGCGAGGACTTCACGGAGGAGATCAAAGTCGGCACCGCGAAGCTGGAGACTCTGCTGGAGAATGCGGTGGACAAGAATCTGGACAAGCTGGAGCTGTACGTGCTGCGGAACGTTCTGAGCGTGCCGGCCGAGCTCGTCGAGGGCGGGCACTTCAGACTGGCGCACTATGACAAGCTTGTGCTGGACACAGACCCCGCGCCAGAACTGCGCAGCCGGCTGGAGGAGATCGAGGCTGCGTTTGCGCTGCATGACATACTCCTGAAACGCGTCCGCGAGACTCGGCGCGCGCACGAGCGCATCGTCAGCTTCAAGGAGCAGGTTCGGAACTTGCTTGAAAATGGGGCCCCCTCTACGAAGGAGGAAGCCGAGCGGCTCCGCGCACTGCTGGGCAGCCTGCGCCCCGTCGACGAGACCATGAAACTACTGGCGGTGCAGCTGCGAGCGCTGTACACGGAGAACGAGGCCTTCTGTAGCGCAGATAGCGTGGAGGAGCTACTGTGCAAGTACTCCGCGCTCCATCATAGCGGTGCAACGCGGAGCGGCTACATCCACAATAGCGCACGCACGCTGCTCCGCCAGCTTTTCGGCGACGCAGCCGAAGATGCCGCACCCGATCACGAGCTCTCCCTAGCGGACCCGGAGGGAGGCACTATCGACCACCCCAACTGGGACGCGCTACAAAAGCACGTGTGATGTATACAGTGCATATAGCCTATTCATAATTTTTGTTTGCATTACACAAGCCGAATTATAGAAAACATAATCCCTAATATGTTTTTATGAGAAAACCGTAAACCTAAGATTGCTGGGTTCCATAACCCTCTTATTACCGAATTGATAGTGTGTTGAGATGATAATTAATACAACCTTCTTTCCATATGCGTGATGTGTATGTGTATAACTGACCGTTGAGGTGACAGACGTGTGGGAAAGAAGAAAAGTCCGAAAATGACGCCCCGGATAAGATGTGGCCAGCTCACAAATATTTCGCAAAATTGTCGTCATCTAGCCAACCAATCTTCTCGTAAGCCGCAAACAAGCGGGATGCTTTGTTGACGTCGATTCGGCAAGCCTTCTGCGCATCTGTCCTCCGGAAGGGCATGCCTTGCTTTAAGCGATGTACCTTTTCACAGAAAAGTCTGCGTTTAGAATCTAGGTATAGGTCACAAGGTAGCCGCAACGTCTGAGCCAACACCAATTCGGCCGGGTGGAGTTTATGGCGCAACGGGTCGTTCGATAGGTCCATTGAAGAGCCCTTCCATTCAACTTTGAGACACTTTGTGTTGTTGTTTGAGGGGAGCGTCGACAATGGCGGCGAGTAGTCGGGAAGTTTCTCCCAGCTCATATTGGGCACATACGTGGGCGCAGAGTGCACCTCCTTGGCAGACGCAAGCGGGGTAGTCTGCGTGTGGCCCGAGACGTGGGGGTGCGCCCTCTTCTTGCGGTTCGCCCGCGGCGATGGCCGCGCAAACCCCGCCATTGGCGACAGCGAACCCTCCACAGCGGGCGTGCCTGTGTTCTTGGTCACCCGCCGCGTGCGGTACACCTTTTCCAGGTCGGACCCCGAGGCATATGTCTTGTTATACCGTGGCCGCCGCGCAAGCCCCGTTTTCTTCGGCCTGGCGCCGCCGCCGTAGCCCATTAGTCGGTACTGCGCAAGAAACCCATGTGTCGCGTATCGATACCGCTTTGAAGTCATGCCTGGAGCCCAGCTCGGCGTCACAACAAGTGCTCCGGCATCCCGTCCCACCGCCGCCCCGCTCTCTCCCGGCCCGACTCGTGGTGACAGCGGCGGTGACGGAATCAGCCGTCCCTCCCCGCCCCCGCTTTCCTCGTTATCTTCGTGGTGCATCACGCGACCCTCCGCGTGCAGTTTTCCCAGCAGCCGGGCTGCACCTTTAGGGTGAATGTGTAATTGTGCGTGCTCTGGCTGCGGCGAATTAAATTCCATCGCAAATGTGTCTTTGCCAATCTGTCCCGTAACTCTCAGCACTGCTATTTCCCAAACTTCCCAGTGCTTACTGATATACTCGAACTGCTTTTTGGTTCTGATCTATCAGTTTCCGGCGTGCTGGAGAATCCTAAGACGTCGTAGTTTTATAGATGATGAGATATATTGAACTGTTTCTCCTTATAAAAAAAGAAACAAATTACAAAAACCAAAAAAGAAATCATTAGGTAGTACAATGAGACCAGCTGCAAGCTCGGGGCCCTGCGTGCAACCGGGCATTGAGAGGCCGGGTGGAGTCGATAACGAGGCGGCCACTCGAGCACATGTTGCGCATGGACAGGAAGCAAGGGCGAGCGGCGGGGTATGCTTGCTAGGGTCCAAGGCGGAAGAGTCGGCCACGGAATGACTCGGGCGTTTCTTTTTTTCGTGATGTACTGGTGCGGAAGGCAGCGTCAGCGTCAGAGATGGTGGGCTGGCTGAAGGTTGCGATCGAAGCCAAAGACTTGGCGGATGAGATCGTCAATCTCGTCGGAGAGGGAGAAGTCATGGGCAAAGTGCAGGGAGGCTAGGTGGTGGCGGAGGGGATCGGACGGCGGAGCGGCGCAGCGGCGAGGGAGATCGTATGCGGGAGCGAGGTCCTGAAGCACGCGACGGAAGAAGGAAGGCTCTGCGGCAGGGTCCGGGAGGGCGGTGGTTATGAGTGGATCAGGGAGCAGCATGACGAGGGCGTCGGCGCAGTCAATGGCGACGAGGCAGCTATAGAGGTGGTAAATTGAGGCCTTGGAAAGCGAGAACCGCCAGCGGAAGACGGAGAGGAGGGCGCGGAGGTCTGCGAGTGCCTCAAGCACAACCGCCTTGGCCTCTGTGCAGGCGTCTACGAAGGGGCGATTGAAGGTCAGCAGGACGATGTAGTAGTGGTACCAGAAGTAGGAGATAGTGGGGTCGGTGCTGATATCGGGATCGTTGATGCGGGCCTGGGACCACTTGAGAAAGTCGGGCAACGACTGGCGCCAGTGGTAGACCTTGAGGTTGAATTTCAAGAGGTACTCAATGCGCTGCAGCGTGTTGCTGGGCTCGATGAAGATCTTTGCGGTGAAAATCTGGATGATGCGAGAGAGGATGATTAGATTCTTCAGCGGCAAGGATATTTGCAGCACGCACTTGCTGTCGAAGCGGAAGTCCTCGGTTCCGTCTATTTCAGGTAGCTCGTCGCTCTCCGGGATGGTTGAATTGGAAACGCTGAGGGTCGGCGTTCTGCCTAGGAGGAGGCAGATGAGGTGGTCGGCGATGTAGCAGCCCCAATAGATGCGCGAGCGGATCTCCAGCTCACTTTCGCTGAGAGCGGAACTGTCTTCGTCTGTTACCCAGACCTTGGGATCGAGCTGGAAGCCGATGTCGTACCCCACGCGGATTGCCAAGCCGCTGAAGGACCATGCAAGCTGGTTATTACCGTTACCGAGCTCGTAGAATGCGAGGCAAAGGAGCGCTTGCACGGTAGTAATCTTTGCAGGACTTTGCTCGTCAAAGACTATGCGGAGGAGCCTGTCTTTTGCCGTCTGAGCGTACTGCTCGCTTTCCGAGTGCAACTCAATCGATAGGCGAGATCCGACCGCGGCCATCGCGTAGATCAATTCCTCCGAGCAGTACCGCGAGCTTTCATAGCTGTCACTATTGTTAAAAAAGCCATAAAGGAAAGACTCCCGATGCAGGAAGATGAAGTGCCCAGGGTATAACCATGTGTAAAAATTGGACAGACTTTTCAAGATCTTGGGGTCATTGTTGAGCATTGAGCTCGGGCGATCCTTTGTCCTCAATATCACTGCTGTACGAAGGTCACAGATGCGCTCCGTACTACCAAGTTCTTTTTCGGCTGGAGTGCTTTTTTGCTGGTAACTCATTGGGCGGTCTGGGTAGATACTGCCCTTCAAAAACTTCCGTCGCCGTAGTATATCGTTGTCACCTGGACTGGAGGATGATTGCGAACCGGAAGATCGAGATACAGATGACTGTGATGTCGACGAAAGCGGCCGTTCGAATTCCATATCAGGCTGCATGAGCTGGAGCTCGCACTGGTTGCCTGTGTGCTCCTTCTCGTTGGAAACAACACCACTGGTATCCCGAAGCATCTGTTGGCACTGGTAGTGGCCCTCCATGGCGCTCTCTGCACCCGCAAGGTTTCTGAATCTTTGCCCTTCAAGCGGTTGCCCCTCTAGCCCACGGTCCCTTAGCGCCACAGTGTCTGCTAGCTCTCGCACCTTACTCTCCAGGAACGCCACCTGTGTCTCCAGGTTCTTAACGTACGTGATAGAGTACCGTTTCTTGCGCAGATCCTCATCGTTTACGTTGCATTCGAGCTTCAGTCGTAGGCAGCTCGAACAAGGGTAATTAAGATCGCACTTCTTCCGCCGCCGTCGGCAGTTAGTGCAGGCCAGCCTCTTCTTACTGACCCCTGTGTAGCTTTCTCGCTCCGCCGGTTCTTCTGTCAAGGGCCCGCGGACAGGTGACGCCTCGCACCTTATCTCAAGCTGCGAACTTGGTCCCGTCTCTTGTATAGCCTTGGCCATGTTATGAACTACGCACGTACTAGCGACGACAACCTTCGCAATCCACGCCCTTAAGGCAAATATATACTCTCCAGTAGCGTCTTAAATGGAAAAGGCATTAATTAATGCCTCTCAATCAAGTCATCTCCTAGTGTGTTTCCGAATTTTTTATCTAATGCCCTACTGTGCTTCATCGAGACATCTAGTACAAGATGATGATCCGATTAATGAATCGGTAATGCAGAATTAAGCGGTCCTAGAGGGATATTCCATGGCCACCTGATTGGGTAGGGTATATAGTGCTATTTATTTAATGACGTGTACGCCGTGCACCCTAGAGCTCGTCGTGGTCGAGGGCTTCCTCGGAGGCTGACTCGGTGTCGGGAGGGTTCCCGGTCCAGTCATTCACAGAATTACTAGGCCATGCGGCAATCCATTCCCCGGTTGCTGGGGGCAGGAATTTATTGATGCGTAGGGGCCGAATTTTCAGGAGCAGCTGCACACTATTGACCAGATCTTGGTCAATGTCCAATAAGGAAGTTGCATCTGCAGACAGCCTCTGATAGTGAACACGGAGGTGGTCACCAGCACTGAGAGAACGATAGCGACCGAGGTCGACCACGAAGGTACGCGAGGGGTTGAAGAACCTGAGGTTATGTTTACCAAGGTAGTTCTGCCAGTAGCCCTCCTCCCAGTAGCCATGGCCACGGTGAGGGCGCATGGTTAGGTACGCGGAAGTCTGTAGCTCAGAGAGCTCTAGGACATCTGGAGTGCGCTCTTCGGTTAGGGAGAGCATGATCAGCCGGCCACGCATAGTATGTGATAGCATTACGTCGAGGAAGAGCAAACGGGCTGCGTCCAGCCTGCGGTCAACGAAGCGCTGGGGACGGAGCCAGGAGGGCCAGGCGTAGCGAATGGGCTTGCAGGCTACGTGGCGACCAGGCAAGCTTTCGGCGGTGCGCAGCACGGCTTGCAGGTCGGGCGAAATCGGGGCGCCATACGCGAGCCAAAATGTTACCGAAGTATGTTGCGGTGTGCCTGCAAGAATAGCAAACAACTTTTCCTTAAAAGATGTTTCGTCAGATCGGTCATAAATATTGACGTAAATATTTATACCCTCCTGTTCATTAGTATCACGCCCTGTGGCCTTTTCGTCTGTCCCACGGAGTTTCACGAAGACCCTTTGAGGAGTAACGTCTACTATGGATATTTCTGCACTGGGGACGTAGTCTGCCTTCGCATTGGTTGAAAATGATGTCACTTCATATTCTGGGCTGCAGCTTCTGATGGAGAATCCATACCCTAAGGTAGGCGATAGGAACTGGAAGTAGCCAAACACACTCATCGTTGAGGTCGAGTCTACAACCTCACCTTCGGCATTTAGAAGTTCCAGGCACACATCCATACGACTCTCGACGGTTGTCTTGCTAACTGGCAATTTCTCGTCGAATGCATATCCTTCAATAATAATGCTAGCAACCTCAGGGTTGCTAGGCTCAGGGAATAAAAAGTGTGGGAGTTCTCTGCCCACGGTGAATGCTTCCGTAGGACTTAGCGAGAGAGCATCATCGGAATAGATCCTGTGTATTGGGAAGATAGTGAGCTTTTTGGTGGGTAGTAGTAGAAGCCGGATGTCAAGGAAGCTCAAAGATTTGACTTGGTCGACTAAGTGTAGGAAAGTCTGTGACCTCTCCTCCAGAGGATCCAAAATTACCGCTAATTCGACCGGCGCGGCTCGGTTACCATTGGCTATGAGCGCCCCAGTTAGCTCATCCGGCAATATCTCCAGGATGTTCAATCTGGGTAATGTAGATTCGCTGGTATGTTCGATACCGCTATGGAATATGTTGGAGCCGGAATAAAACAATTGACTTAAAATAGAAGTAAGCTGTTCGACAAAATCAGAGTCTTCCTTGGCATCGCCCATGCCTGGGACATGTGTGTCCACGATCCCTAGCAGATCCAAAGTGCGACTGGCTTCCCTTTGTAGGAAGGACTCCCACAAGCTCTTGCTGACAGAATTTTCCGGGCCAAATTGAACATAGCGGCCGTTGATAACCGCAAAGGCAGTTCCTACAGTTTGCTCCCGGGTGAGATCAGGGACCCATGCTTGCAGACGTTCAGCGATAGCTGTATAGAACCTTGGAGCATCTCTAGCTTTGCGGAGTAGCGCACCAATAGTGTCCAATGGGTTTTCTTCTTCATTCAGTGATCTCTGAAGTTCCTCATACAAGCTAAAAGTCTCGCCGATATGAAGCAACCTTATGCGTACCCCATTGAATTTTATTTGAAGTAAATTTTTTAATCTTTCCAGGGCCGGTTTCGATTCAAAATCATCTACTAACGTGATAGTGTGATAAAGCTTTTTGGCCTCACCTTTCTGATAAACTGTGACTCTCTTCTCCAGGTCATCCAGAGCACTTATCTGCTCAACTGTGTACGTAGCATCGTCAAAGTAGTCCACAATGTAACGAGAATCACGGGTGATTAGAGATTTGCTATGTAACAATTCTCTCACATTAGTTGAAGGAAACCGTCCTGCCATACTCTTCAGTATTTCCACATCGTGCTTCACAGTAGATGCAATTAGATAATGCCAGGTGTTCTTCTTGAACGGATGGATCTGACCATTGATTAGCAGAGAGTTATTGAAGATGGAGAAGTCTTGCAATATTTTCTTGACAGGTGGGATATCGGCAGCTCCTTCACTTCCGGGCCGCTCTCCGAGGACTAGCAACCTAAGGTAGTTCTTCACCTCTGCGATGCCGGACTCCTTATGCCGGTAGATATTCTCAACGATGGGGTTCGAATCCCCCCGGTAAAGTGGAAGTAAGCCAATCCGCTGCGGATAGCCCTCGTCAGCTACACTGAACGCACGCACCATGCCACTCAATATTTCCCTGGTATCTTCATTATCAAGCGAGTCGAAGTCCACAACGAATACGAGCTCATTCCAGTTCTTGCGGTACGAAGGAATCACGCCGTAGTCTGACTTTTCAAAGATGCTCTCCAGCTTGGTACTCATATTGCTGTACTGCGGATCTTTCTCTATATCGTTGAAGTAGATTACGCTTTCGCTGAATCCAGGAACACGATGGAAATCGTAGCGAGCGGGCTGCATGTCCTGAGCATTCAAAACACTGACTTGGCAGAACTTCGAAAGCAACGACCTGGCATCTTCTACGCCTAACTGACCGTACTTGCTCTGCAAGGTGGTAACAAGATGCTGCATCTTCTTCCGTTCGTTCATGATAGCCAGCAGGAACGTGCGCATGTCGAGCGACGACAGTTTCCACGGCTGGCCATTGATGTACAACCCAATTGCATCGTACGTCACCCCGGTCGCGGTCACCTCTTCCAACTGCACCTCCGTCGAGTTGGTATCTACCTCGCGGTCTACCAGGTGCTCAGCAAGCAGCGGGAAGTTGTTGATGAGCTGTCTCGCATACTCGAGCGTCTCCGCAAAGTCCTCTGTGCGGCCATGCTGCTCCGCAATCAAGGCCGCAACTTTCAGGTCCAGTAGCGAGAGGTTTTCATCCTTCACGCCACCAAGCCTATATTTCTTGGCAGCAAACTCCGCGGGCACCGCAACCTCGCCGCGCACTGTGCTGCTCCACCAGTCGCCTTTCACACTGTACTCGTGCGCGTAAACCGCACCCACGCGGGGCTGGCCGCAGCCCGCACCCGCACATGTCGGACGCCACACAAGCCGAATCCGACCCTGCTGGGCCTCACGGTACAGGTTCCAGTTGAACGCCTCAAACTCCTCGCTCCCCGCCTGCCCGTACAGAACCACGATCGGTGCCTCGGGCGCCGTCCCAACGACGCCCTCGCCCACCCGCAGCACTGTCGCGTCCGCCACCGCCTGCTGCGCGTCCAGCTCCCCGGACTGCAGATAGAAAGACTCGTCTGACCCCGTGTACCGCTTGCCGTTCAGTTCAAACCAGTTCGTCGCTGCGCCGTGCTCTACTTCCTCGACCACGCCCACCGACGTCTCGTACAGCAGTTCCAGAAGCGTGCTCTCGTCCTCTCCCAACTCGGCCCACAGCTCCTGCACGCTTATTTCGTCTTCTGCGCCGGTCAGTGCCCCGTACCATTGTCCCACATCGTTGATCCCGGCTCGCACAACACTCTGCCACAGCCGTGCAGCATCATACGCTGCTACCGTGGCCAAGCAAAGCCATGTAACCGCCAATTGCCTCCTGAGATGCAACATCTGGACTGTACTGCTACGTTGTTGTAAAGAAGCAATTAAAGACCACCTGATCTTAAATACATTTGGCTTCTTTTTATGGCTCCCGTAAGTAACGATGTTTGATGAATTTTTTTTTTGTCCATCTAACTAAAATCGTGATCTTTCCTAGTACGAAGACTGGATAAGCACGCTCTTCTTGGAACAGTTCCAGGCCATACCGTTCACGTTGCTGCGCACTATCCGGCTATTATCGAATACTGCCAAGATGACTATTGGGGACAAACAGAGATGGACAGCGCAGAACGTGCGTAGCACGTTTATCGACTACTTCAAGGCGAAGGACCACAAGCTGGTGCCATCGTCACCGGTTATTCCATACGACGACCCCACGCTGTTGTTTGCGAACGCCGGGATGAACCAGTTCAAGCCGATCTTCCTGGGGATGGTGGACCCGGCGTCGGACTTCTACACGCTGAAGCGGGCGGTGAACACGCAGAAGTGTATCCGGGCGGGCGGCAAGCACAACGACCTGGAGGACGTTGGGCTGGACTCGTACCACCACACGTTCTTCGAGATGCTGGGTAACTGGTCTTTCGGCGACTACTTCAAGAAGGAGGCGATTGCGTACTCGTGGGAGCTGTTGACGAAGGTGTACGGCCTGCCGGAGGACCGGCTGTACGTGACATACTTCGAGGGTGACGAGTCTCTGGGGCTTGCTGCGGACGAGGAGGCGCGGGACCTGTGGCTATCGGTGGGAGTGGCGCCTGATCACGTGATCGCTGCTAACGTCAAGGACAATTTCTGGGAGATGGGCGACCAGGGCCCGTGCGGGCCCTGCTCGGAGGTCCACTTCGACCGCATAGGGGGGCGCAATGCCGCCGCGCTTGTGAATCAGGACGACCCGAACGTCATCGAGATCTGGAACAATGTGTTCATCCAGTTCAACCGTGAACATGACGGTAGCTTGAGACCTCTTCCTGCGAAGCATGTTGACACCGGTATGGGATTTGAGCGTCTAGTGTCTGTACTACAGGACGTGCCTTCCAACTATGACACCGATGTTTTCCAGCCTCTATTTGCTCGCATTCAGGAGATTACTGGTGTGAGACCTTACTCCGGAAAGTTTGGTGCGGACGACAAGGACGGAATTGACACTGCATACAGAGTCCTTGCTGACCACGTCCGTACGCTAACGATTGCATTGGCCGACGGCGGTGTTCCCGACAACGACGGAAGAGGCTATGTGTTGCGTCGTATCCTAAGACGTGGTGCTCGTTATGTCAGAAAGTACATGAACTACCCAACCGGCAAGTTCTTTTCTCAGCTTGCGCCAACTCTGATAGAGCAGTTCAAGGATGTTTATCCTGAGCTAACCAAGAACCAGTCCTACTTGTTCGATATTCTGGATGAAGAGGAGGCTTCTTTTGCGAAAACCTTGGACCGTGGTGAGAAGCTTTTCGAGAAGTACGCCGAGACGGCCAAGAACAGTGGCTCGAAGATCCTAGACGGGAAGCAAGTTTGGCGTTTATACGACACTTACGGCTTCCCAGTCGACTTAACACAGCTAATGGCCGATGAGCATGGTCTAAAGGTGGACAATGAGGGTTTCGAGCAGGCGAAGCAAGAGTCCTACGAAGCGTCCAAGAAAAACGGCTCGAAGGGCGATGCCAACTTGATCAAGCTAAATGTCCATGAGGTCTCGCAGCTAAGTGATGAAGGCGTTCCAAGAACTGACGACTCTGCCAAGTACGGTACTCAGGATATCGAAGCGACAATTCTCCGTATCCACGATGGAGAAAACTTTGTTGAGCAGATGACCGAGGTTGGCAAACAGTATGGTATCCTTCTAGACCGTACCTGTTTTTACGCCGAGCAGGGTGGTCAGGAGTACGACAAGGGTAAACTCGTCATTGATGACGCAGCCGAGTTCAACGTGGACAATGTGCAGCAGTACAGCGGTTACGTCTTCCACACCGGTAACTTGGCTGATGGGAAGCTTTGTGTGGGTGACAAGATCATTGCCTCGTACGATGAGCTACGCCGTTACCCTATCAGGAACAACCACACCGGTACACATCTTCTAAACCACGCTCTAAGAACTATCCTCGGTGACAATATCGACCAGAGGGGTTCTTTGGTGACACCAGAAAAGTTGAGATTTGACTTCTCTCACAAGAAACCTATGTCTTACGAAGAGTTGGAGCAGGTTGAGACCATCTGCAACCAACAAATCAGAGAGAACAGGTCGGTCTACTACAAAGATATACCTTTGGATGTTGCGAAGTCCATCCACTCCATCCGCGCTGTTTTCGGTGAGACATACCCAGACCCAGTGCGCGTCGTTTCTGTCGGCAAGTCAGTTGACGAAATACTAGAAAGCCCAAGCAATGAAGAGTGGGCCAAGTATTCTATTGAATTGTGTGGTGGTACGCATGTTTCTAAGACTGGTGACATTAAGGAGTTTGTCATTATTGAGGAGAGCGGTATTGCAAAGGGTATCAGAAGAATTGTTGCTGTTTCCGCGAGTGAAGCCTATGAAGTGCAGAGAGTTGCCAGGGAATTTGCATTGGAGCTTGATGCCATCGATAAGCTGCCTTTTTCCATGATTAAAGAGAAGAAGATACGTGAAATTGGTGTCAGGCTGGACCAATTAAACATCTCTGTTATTACGAAGAACGAATTGAAGACCAAGTTTACCAAGATGGAAAAAGCGGTCAAGGATGAGGTTAAGACCAAGGCTAAGAAGGAAATGAAGCAAACCCTGGACGCGGTCAAGGAATACTTCGCAGCGAATGAGGATGCTACCTTTTTCGTGAAGTCTCTGGACATTTCAGCCAACCCTAAGGCCGTCACGGAGGCTGTTCAGTACTTGAAGAACTCCGCTAGGGACAAGACCATCTACTTGTTCACTGGTAACGACCCAGAGGGTAAGGTTGCTCATGGCTGTTTCATCTCCGACGATGCTCTCGCAAAGGGTATTGACGGACCCGCTCTTGCGAAGGTAGTATCCAGCAAGATCGGTGGTAAGGCCGGTGGTAAGGGCAACGTTTTCCAGGGCATGGGAGACAAGCCGGCTGGTATTGACAGCGCCATCGCTGAAGTTGAAGCTTCTTTCAAAGAAAAGTTAATATTATGAGCTAGCTGTATTTAACTCATTTGGCGCATCTATCCTGTACCATTCATTCAGATACCTTGTTGCTTTCTCGTCTAGTTCAACTTACATACCTTTCCCTTATATATCTACTAAATGATATATATCTTATGTTTCGTTAACATATATTTTAAAGCGTGACGATTTGGTGATTTTTCTGGTGAAATTTGCACAAGGGAAAACGCTTCATCGCAAAGCTAAAAGCATTACGGTAGTATACCAGGACAAAATGGTCAGGCTCAAGAGCAGGTATATTCTATTCGAAATTCTGTATCCTCCTGTAGATGCGAGTGATAGTTATGAAGAGCTATGTTTGCGTTCGAGTAAAGATATACAGCTTCGTTACCGCCAGATGTCCTCACCAGTGATAACACAAAAAAGCATTATGCAGGAGTTAAGGAAAGTGCTGCAGGCTAACTTTGGAGATTACGGGTTGGCTCAAGCAACAGCAATCCTCCAGGTCAAATACTTCTCTAACAAAACGTCGACGGGCATCTTGCGATGTAGTCGAGAGCACTACCAGCTGGTAGTGATGGCGTTAATGCTGATGAAAAGAATCGATGCAATATCGGACGTGATAGTTAACCCTGTTAAGGTCAGCGGCACTATCAAGAAAATAGAGCGGTACGCCATACGGAGGAACCAGCAACTAATGACCCTACTGGAGAGCTCTGATCCGCTAAACGAGTTTGCTAATGTTAGCGATGATGATGATACAAGAGATCAAGGTTGATTAATGTACATAAAATGAGGTAGCAAATATACTAATCCCGCAACAGTCCTCTGCATTTTTACATTCACGTGCGTTTTAGGTCGTGTTCGGAATCCTGCTTTGCATCAGATTTCTGCATTCCCGGCGATGTCTGCTGCTGGTCAACTGAAGTTCCAGGATCTTGGTCCTCAAATCTTTGTTCACTTGTCATCTTACTCAGGATATCCAAAGCATCGTTCTCGGGTCCAGTGAACCTTGCAGGTTTATAGAGTCTATCCATCGCATTTTGCGCAAAGAGGGGACCATCGTATACCTGCTCGGGGGCCCCGGGTACCGCAGTGCCTGCACCTTTAGTCAAGAGCCTAGAGTCATAGTGAACATCGGGCACTTCGGATGGTTTTGCTGCGCCCAGAATAATCTTTTCAGAGACATCTCTCCCCTGCGCGTGGGCGAGCACCCGCAAGCGGTCTGCCGTACTGAGCTTGGAAAGACGCATATCATTTTTCATTTGATCCCGTTTCTCATTACGCTCTGTCTGTCTTATTATCGCAGATTCATCGTACTCCTCATGGTCAATCGGTTGTCGCCTTTTTCTTTGCCGTTCTTCCCGGGAGCGTTGCGCTAGCTCACGTAGCTTGTCTTCTTTTAGTCGCACCTGCTGTTCGGCCTCTTGTTTTCTAGCTTCGGCCCTGTTTCTGACTTCTTCCCGTGCCTTCGATTCAGCTTCTTCCAAGGCATTCGTTAATTCTAAAAGTTTCTCATTTACTGCTGGTATGGCGGTACCCTCCCTGTTGTATCTCCCATCGATTGCAATACGTTTTTCCAGATCTATCGCATACCCGTTTGGATTTTTCCAGTTAGATACAGCGGAAGGTATGCGCCATTGCTCACGCTGCTCTTTAGTCAACTTCTCTGTGGCGCTGTGAAGTATAGGGGCAACAGGCTCATCTGTAGGCGGGGCAACGACTTTCTTTCTCTTTATTTGGGAAGGCTGTAGTGGATCGGCTACGTGGTCAACAATCTTTATGATCCGCGATGTGCTTTTATTCGTTAATGCATCTGTCGTTTTATATTCGATATAGTTCCCCTTGCCGCTTCGAGCGTCAGTGCTCGGCCGAGAGTTGGTGGCGGGTTTGTTGTTCAGCAACTTGTCAAAATATGCCTTCGTCCTCTGAAACGTTTGTTCAATATCTTGCTTGCTGGGGAGGGGTATTTCCATATTGAAGTCCCTTTGCCTGATGGGTATAAAATCCTGGAATGAGACATTTGGGATGCCATCCGGCTGTAGCGAGTCAAACACTATACCAGCCACGGGCTCATCGCCCTGGTTCTCAGGAGACTGGTGTGCAGACGCGACAGTAGGGGATGATTCCTTCTTTGGAGGTGGTAGTAACGTACTGAACGGCGCCGAGTTCATATTATGGGTGCTAATTATTCATCTAATGTTACAGTAACCATAGACACTGCTGATAAAGGATTAAGTCTACATACTACGTTAAGTCTCACGAACCGGAATTTTTTGACGCCATTTTGGGCATCTTTTAGAATACAGGTGTACGTGATTTAGACCACTGGCTAAGGAAATGAATTAGATATTAATTACCGCGTCAACTTCGATTTGATCTTGCCCGCTTTATGGCCACTCAACGTATTTGTGTCCTTCACATGGTCCAGGAAGGCAGCAAACCGCCTTCCAGGCTGTTTGTGTTTCTCGCGTTGTTGTTCACGCAAACTCGTACGGAAAACATAGCCCTCGTGCCGCTGCTTGTTCTTCTGAATCATGGATTGCGACGGGGTAGGATAGTGTAGCACAGCGGGTTTTTTGTACCACCCCTTCCTTTTAGGTTTGGGATCTTCATCCTCGGTCGGCGGAGGAACACCTGTGAAGCGGACTTTCTTTACCAGAGGAACCGTGGGGAACGAGCCGGCCAACTGTGGTTGGGCCAAAACCTGATTAGCATATGTCTGGTAGTTACAACATCCACTTAGGGATGACTCCCTGGACGTATCTTCATATTCTGAGGCCATATTCGCCATGACCTTTATTGCTGCGGGTCCATTACCCTCAGCGAGGCTTAAGCTTGCTATGCGCCGGCTCTCTTCATCAACCATGCTGCTAGCAAATGCATGGTATGGAAAGGTGCCGGGTGGCGTGGAAAGCGGACGTTCAATATTGGCATGCCTCGATTGATACCTCGATAGGGCCTCTCTTACTGAGCTTTGCAGTAGTATCTGGTTGGTCGAAGAAAACTGTAATGAGTTTGACCTCCTATTGGCATCCGGATCGGGAGAAGGAGATACTCTCTGCAGAGATAATGAGCGCCTGCGCATGGGAGGAGCGGTGGAAATACGCTTCTCGCCATTTGCGATTACCTGCTGTCGGAGAGGTGAAGCATTTGTACTTACAATTCTGTTGGAAGGTCTTCGCTGAAGAGTGACAGCCTGCTTTTTGCTAGTAGAGTTCGCCGCTGGCGACTTCTTATTCTCTTGTTTCCGTTTTTGTCCTTCCTCATAAAGACTCTTGTCAATTAAAAACTTATCTTCGACTGCGCTCAATGTGCTCACATCATCTTCGGAAAGCGTTTGCAGCCTTGATATATGCTCCGCGGAGCAACTGGCTTCCCAGGACTTCAGCAAGTTCGACATCAGATCAATAGCTTCTGTTAAACTTGATACCGTTGGTCTAACCGCTTCCTTATACAGATGCACCACCTTGTCATATGTTAGCCGGTGGGTTACGCCCTGTTGCAGAAACGGACTAATGTATTCGGTAACACGGGCTGAAAGGACTGTGGTGCCACAGCATATCTCGTCTAGCTTCTCCAAGACATTCCTGAACAGATATAGATTTGGACTAGCCAATTGAACTGTAGGATGTGAGAAGTGCGTCTTGTTCGGGAGGTAGGCAAGCCTCAGGACTGATTGGATTATATCAAGCAAGTACTTGGCCCGTAGGAGCATGGCAAAAATTCTATGCAGGGTGTGTGCCCAGAACGGAAGGCTGGTTAGAATGTTGTTCTGGTTTATCCCTTTATTCCTGACCGCACGCTGTAGTTCCAGATAATATTGGTTGATAGTGGGCATGGCGACCCCGTTGAAGTATTCCAGCAGCATGCCCAGCACCTGTATATTCAACTTCTGATATGCCATATCGGTGGTATCGGTATCCCTGTCCGTAATCAAGACAGCCAGCTCCAGCCCGAGCGTAATTTCTGACGGGACAAGAAAGTCGTCCACAGCAAGCGAGTAGAGGTCGTTCCACTCCTGCGTCTCGGCGGTACGACACGCATCGCGCTCAGCCAGCAGCAGCTTGTGGCGCCTCTGGTAAAGAGCATGGCAGTTGCGGGTAGTGTGCAGCAGATGCTCCAAGATGCGGCCATGCAGCGTCTCATCGTAGAACTTACTCCTCACGGCGCTAGCGTCGTCCTCGTCGGCGGGCCACCTGCTCCACAGGTCCACCGCGCCCAGACTGGCTGCCGCGTTCACTTCCGTCAGCTTCACGAGCCGCATCTGCGAGAGCAGCTCGTACCGCTTGCGCAGCGTCGGCGACACGCCAAATAGTGGGCCTTGGCACAGCGCCAACACGTAGCTCATCAGCGGTATGATCGTCCGCTCCGCCGAGTTCCCGGCCATGGAGTCCGTCAACAGCCGCACCACACGCTCCAGCTCTTTCAGCCTTGCCAACGCGCCCTTGCAGTGAATAATTCGGCTGTCGATTGCGTCAAGCGCAGTTCCCTCGCGCATTACAGGCACCGAAGCTATCGCAGCAGCTCTCGCAAACATCTCGTCTTCGCCAGTCCGCCGGTTCCCACTTGGTCGTCCTTACTTGGCCCACACTCTCCGTTCTCGCTCTGTTATGAAATAGGAGGTCCCCCGTATCTAAAGCTTTTGCACGGCGCCCTGTGTCCTGCCCACTGTAGAAGGCCTTGCTCCGCAGACAACGTATCTCAGCTGGCCTAGTGCCTAAACTGTCACCGATTTACGGAAAACACTGTGTTGTGGAGGTTCGGGCTTCGTGCGTACGTTCCTGATTTTTGACCAAGTCCGCCAGAGACGACAGAACTTAAAGCTGAATCAGCTCCGGTCGACGATGGTAATTGATAAGATATTTACATTATATATGGAGTAGTTGACGATGCAGTAGGTGCAAGTGTGTAGCTAGTGCAGCAAGACTAGTGGGAGATCATTTGGACGTGTCGTCCAAAAGCCATTTCCAGATCATATCGCGCTGCCGGCCATCGCGCGAGGGCCTCGACTTGCCAAACCAGATAGTCCGGAAGGCAGTCTTAAGTCGCATCCACAGGGTTGGAACGTCGCGATCGAGATGGAGTCGGGCACTCGATATATTCTTTGCGCCCGGGGAGGTGGAGTGGCTGTTCATGACGGTCAGACGTGCGACGTTGCGCAGGGCCTTGAAGTTGGAGGCGGTGACGGCGAGGCCGGCGACCGCGGAGACGGCGAGGACACCACCGAAGCCCCAGACGCTCTCCTCGATGAAGTTCTTGAGGTTCATGCCACAGAAGGCCGGGAGCAGCGTGGCGACGGTGAAACCCAGCGTGTAGATGGTGACCTTGAGCTCGAACAGCATCAGCGAGTTGCGGTTTGCGTCCAATATGATATTTACCACGTCCTCAGTGGACTTGATGTTCTGCAGAAGGGAGCCCGACTGCTGGACGTACTCGTCGCACTGCTTGTAGTAGGTTTCCAGGAGCATTTCGACCTCCGCGGCGTCGGCCTCTACAGTGCCGGGCGCGGGGGAGAGACACATGGCCGCAAGGTCCTCGTCGCTCTCCAGGAGCTCATCCAGCATGTCCCTAATCAACAGGGACTTCTGATAGAAGGAAGTCAAGTCTTTGGAGTGGATCAGCAGGTCGCGCAGTTTGTCGCGGTCGATCTGGTCCTCGAGCTCGTTGAGCACAAGCCCACATTGCTTGGACAGGTGCTTGAACTCTGTCTCCAGGCAGGTCATCACATTCACCAGAATCGACTCCAGCGCCCGGTGCTCGTAGTGCTGTGCAGGCTGCGAGCTGTGCGACGCCAACTTGGATTCAAGATCGTACATCAGCACGCCGAGTCGCGCCGCCGCTTCCTTGCTGGTCGTGTCGAACACGTAGACCCTGTTCTTCTCGATCACCGCCTTTATGTGCAGCAGGTTGACCAGGATACAGGTGGGCTTGACCACTATCGACGGAATCACCTCAATGGACGATGTATCCAGCTTCCGCAGATCGCGCGGGTACAGGCCTCTGTCTCGCAGAAAGGACAGCTTCGGGTACCGCTCCGACACGCCTGTCACGGCGCCTTTCTCGTTGAAGACAGTGCATGAGACGAACAGGTCATTGGGCGTGATGGGCTTGACAAAGAACGCAGGGCCCTGTGCGAGCCTGGCGCAGCTACTGGCGAAGCCTCTTGTGCAAAGTCGGGGGCATATCCTGGTAGGAATCCACCGTAACATGGAATGAAAAGTAACTGACGGCTGGTGCGATCCTGGCCTGAGCGGGCGCCGTTTCTGTCCTTGACCTACTGTGGTATGGCGACACCTGGGCGAGAGATGGGATGCGCTTTTCTTCGCTGAAATTGCACTATACCATCTTGCTAACGTCGCCTACACCACACCTACGGAAGGAGCATCTTAGCTATATAGGTATGCTATGGGACTAGAGCGGGCCTCGTGGAGGCCAGCAGCTACTGCAAGAGCAGCAGGGACGCCCGCCACCTTGGCACAGAAATGCAGACGCGAGCTCCGCGACCTCAGTCGAAGAACTTGCGCGACTTGGAAGGCCCGAAGAGCTCCAGGCGGATCTTCGGTAGAGCGCTAGTGTCCAAGAGCTTCAGGCGCTCCTCCAGCGTGTTGTTGACCACAATCCGCCCGGTAGCGTCGGTCACCACGACACCGCCCGCGATATCCTTGCCCAAGTGCTCCGGCGAGATTGAGAGCACAACATCCCGGCCAGACTCTTGCTTGTAGCGCTCGACGATCTCCTGCTGTAGCGAGCGCAGCAGCTCGGCGTCCGCCGCGCGCACACGCACGGTAGCCTCCGGCTCGAGCAGCCGCAGCAGAGCCTCCACGGCCAACTCGCGCAGCACAGGGCGGTAGCGCGCCTCGTTCGCCGGGATGTCGCGCAGTTTCTCGCGCGCAGCCTCGAATATCTCCTGCAGCACCTCTTCGCGCGTTGACAGCGCCCGCAGTCTCATCTTGTTCGAGATGCTGGACATCACGATCTGCTGCTGCAGCGACGCCTTCTTGCGCTTGTCCGCGGTCACGGCGTCTATGTTGCTGGTCTCGCTGCGCACCAGGCTCGACTTTTCTATTTCGTACTCCTGGTCCGCCTTCAACTGGATCTCCTTCGCCTTCTCTTCCGCCTCCTTCTTGATAAAGGCCTGCATCTTGTTCAGCTCATCGCTGACCTGGTTCGGCGTCAAAGACGTGATCGTGGACATGCTGCTGTGCCGTACGTGCGTGTTTCGTGTACTTGGTGCTGCCTCAGGCGGTGACCCAGCTAATAAGGGGGACCAGCTTTCACCTCGTTGATATCGCTTTGAACGTGAAATGCCACTATCGTGTATAGTGATATTCTCGTTCGTACAATGAAATGCTATCACGTGACTTGGTGGTGCTGAAACCGCTGTGCTACTGCGCTGAGAACTGCTTGGTGCGCCGCGGGTGGCCGGTGAGTCTGATGTTGTGCTCAAACACTAGCCAGCTGCCTGTTTAGTGTCACATTCCGATGTAGTTTTGCGTCCGTAGATTGGAAAAAATGCGCCTGCCTCCGGCACAAGGGAGATGATGATGAGCTCTTCTGTCAGCGGTAAAGCGCTACTTGCTCGTTGGAATACTTTCCGGTTGAAGTGAGTTTGCATCATCCATGATCAAGTGTGGCCTTACTAGGCTCAAGAGCGTTCGCGGTGCTTCTGTTCGAGGATATAGCGATGCAGCGCGGAAGCAGGCACGGAATGATACGAAGTGGCACGAAGAACCGCGCCTGAACCCTGTGGGAATACAGTACATGTCGCACTCGCTCCACAAGCAGCTTTTTGGGGCCTCAGAGAGCATGCGGCGGCGCAACCTAGACGAGGCGGCGCGTGGAAAGCTGGTGAAGTGGTCGAAGCTGTACCTGAAACTGCACGGTCTGCTTGGCTCGAAGACCAGCATCTCGGAGCCTATTAGTTTTGAGCTGCCGCAACTCCAGGGCACCACGCTGGATGAGCATTTCCAGCGGCTTGGGCACTTTGCATCAGATCCGTATCTATCTCTGTGCGAAAACAAGTCGACGGAGATATTGCCGCGGCCGCAGCGATGGCTGCGGAAAGCAGGCTGGTATCGTTACGCGCCCGGGCGCGAGCCTGAAGCGGTCGCATCTCCACTTGAGGATATATATGTGTTTGATGTGGAGTGTTTGTACAAGATCTCGGATTATCCGACCCTGGCGGTTGCCCTTTCGGACAAGGCATGGTACCTATGGTGCTCCCCGTATATATGCGGCGAGGATAACTTTGTGCATCTCATACCGCTGAATACAATGACAAGGCCGCAGGTTATCATTGGGCATAACGTGGGGTACGACAGATCTAAAGTGTTGGAGGAATACAATCTGGCACCGTCCAAGGCATTTTTCATGGATACCATGTCTCTACACATTTCCTCCTCTGGCATGTGTTCGAGGCAGCGGCCTTTCTATCTAAAGAATCAGAAGACCAAGCAGCAGGAGAACGATGGCGATCTGGATTATGAACTGAATGAAGACCTCGAGCTTGGCAACTGGTACAATCTTTCGACCATGAATTCTCTTCGTGACGTTGCCAAGCTGCACTGCAACATTAACCTTGAGAAGACACTGAGGGATAGCTTTGAGGCGCTGGATAAGCAGGAAGTTATTGATAAGTTTCAACAACTCGTTGACTACTGTTCAACAGATGTCGAGACTACTAGCAAAGTATTTGACAAGGTGTATCCGCTTTTCCGCGAACAGTGCCCGCACCCAGTGTCCTTTGGGGCACTGCGATTTCTCTCAAATTGCATACTCCCGGTACAACCCAAGATGTGGAAGCAGTATATAGATGGCGCGGAGACGCTCTACCAGAACGCGAGGCAAGCTATTGAGGAGAAAATCATCACGATCATCGAAGAAATTGTTAAGCTGAAGGACAAGCCAGAGGTATATGAAAATGATCCATGGTATAAGCAACTTGATTGGACTATTTCGCCTCTGAAGCTAACCAAAAAGGGCGTTCCTGCTAAGAGGCAAAAGATGCCTGGATATCCCGCATGGTACCGGTCGCTCTTTACAGGAACAGATAAAAAACCAAACATTACCATACGATCGCGGCTAATTCCTCTCTTCTTCAAGCTCACCTGGGAGGGATATCCCGTTGTATGGAACCAAGAGCACGGCTGGTGCTTTGAGGTTCCTGACGCAAATGCCGGGACCTTTCTCAAAAAGAATTACGCAATAGCCAATAGCCCTGATTTCGACCGGAATGTGGGTTACACTGCGTTCCGTATTCCGCACCCTAGCAGCGCCGAACAGAGAACGACCACACTGTTTTCCAAGCCATACATGCACTTTATGGATAAGAATGTCCTTCAGTCAGAATACAGTCTTGCTCGTGAAGCGCTCAAGATCAATTCATCTGGGTCATATTGGACCGCCGCAAGGGAAAGAATTAAGACGCAGCATGTGGTCTCCAAAGAGGATTTCCCTGACCAATTTGCTATGGTTGATGGTACTCCCTCCCGCGATGATCAGGTTGGGGCCATTATTCCAAAAATCATTCCTATGGGCACAGTCACTCGCCGAGCAGTAGAAAATACCTGGCTTACTGCCTCCAACGCCAAGGCCAACCGTATTGGGTCCGAGCTAAAGACAAAGATTGTAGCGCCTGAGGGCTATAGCTTTGTGGGCGCAGATGTGGATAGCGAGGAGCTTTGGATAGCATCGCTTATCGGTGACTCTGTTTTCAACATTCACGGGGGTACCGCTATTGGCTATATGTGCCTAGAGGGGACGAAAGATGCAGGAACAGATATGCATACAAAGACAGCTAGTATACTGGGATGCTCACGCAATGAAGCTAAGATATTCAACTACGGCCGCATCTACGGCGCCGGAGTCCGGTTCGCCGCGCAACTGCTCAAGCAGTTCAATCCAACTCTCAGCGAAGAACAGACTCGCGCGACAGCGGAGCGCCTGTATGAAGCCACCAAGGGCAAGACCTATCACTCCAAGATATTCAAGAAGTTCTGGTTCGGAGGCTCAGAGTCCATATTATTCAACAAGCTGGAACACATCGCCGAGCAGGACCAGCCGCGCACGCCTGTTCTCGGGGCAGGAATAACCGTATCACTTCTTAAGCGCAATCTCGGCAAGGATACATTCCTGCCCTCCCGCATTAACTGGGCCATCCAGTCGTCGGGTGTCGACTATCTGCACCTTCTGTTCTGCTCCATGCATTACCTCATCGAGAAATACCGGCTGCGCGCGAGAGTATGCATCTCGATCCACGACGAACTGCGCTACCTCGTGGCAAACGAAGACCGCTATCGTGTTGCACTCGCGCTGCAGGTTGCCAACCTGTGGACGCGCGCCATATTCTGCGAACAGATCGGCATCGACGACCTGCCCCAGAACTGCGCCTTCTTCTCGGCAGTCGACATCGACCATGTGCTTAGGAAGGAGGTCGACATGGACTGTGTGACACCGTCAAACCAGACCCCCGTACCTCACGGAGAGAGAGTCACCATCACCGACCTGCTCGCCCGCCCCGACGCCGCCCTAAACAACCCGAACCCAGCCGTCAATGTCGCGGACTACCCGGTTGTCCAGCGCCAGCCCGTGCTGGCCTATTACAACAGCACCTACGACGCGGCGTTTCTTAATTTCTTCCTCGACATGCAGATCCAGGACTCCAAAGCATCCGTCGCCGACATTGAGAAGCACTACCGCGAATTCCTTCTCCGGGACGCCTTCTCCGCCGACCGCGCAGAGACAGTCACCATGGCAGACTACCTCGCCGCAAACGGCGGCGGCAAGCTCAGCATCAACGCCATAGATACCACCACGCTCGCACCCCCGCAGCCCCAGCAGCGGAAGCCCGCGTCGCGCCGAAAGCCCCGCGTCATCAACCGCAGCCACCGCATCGCCATCGGCGGGCCCGCCGCCTTCGACGCCTTTCACGCCAGCGTCGACTTAGCCGAGGAGGACGCAGATCTGCGCGCAGCCGCCATCACACGCAACTATTTAAGAGACCGTCCGCACCTATAGACACTGCATTGTAGTATTATGTTACACGACCTACGGATCCGCGCCCGCCTGCACCCCTGCCCGCTCCAGGTACGCCGCCCGCAGCCGCGCAAGCTCCTCCGGCGTTCGCCGTGACTCCAGGAACGCTGCCACCGCGCCCTGCAGCTCATCGCGCACAGGCGCGGGGCTTACGTACACATCGTTATCGGATCCGTGCCCGCCTGCCAACGCTGCCGCACTCTCCATCGCCCCCGCGCCCGCCGGCGTCACTTTCTGCTGCCTCGCATACGTCGCTGTGATGTACTGTTTGCTTTCCGGGTCCAGCCGCCTCGAGAGCTCTGCGCGAAGCGCTGCCGCCTCCACGGCGTCCTCGCGCCGTTGCTGCGCCGCTGCTACATACGCTGCTGCCCTTACTGGCGCCGTAGGTGCTGCCTCCGCTGTCGCCGGCTGCGCCTCTCCGTCGCAGCCGGCCTCAGCGATGCTGGCGTCAACTGCGCTCGCCCTCTGATGCCCCAGTGCAGCTTTTTTTTTCACGTAGCCCTGGAATGCATCCTCACTACTGTTCTCGCTGTCACTATCGTCGCCGAATGCCCTCTTGGCTGCACTCGCCTTTCTTCTTCTCACCATTGCTGTTTTAGCAGAAGTGCTTCAAGTTCAGGTCTAGTTTGTGGGCTTTCGCGGTCGTATTCGGACCATTTTAGTGAGCACGCAAAGAAAGAACAACGCAGACTTCCTGAAGCCTGTAACACCGCAGAGCTACGGCAGGCCCACAGCGTTATCAGATGTCGTTCGATTGGCTTAATGTACCGGGTCTGAATGTTAAGGACGGACCGGAGAGTTCTGCAGGCAGTGCGCCGCCACCTACAGTATCGTTCAACTTCAGTGAGGAACAACGGGAAGACGAGTCGGCGGGCCGCAGGACGCAGGATACGCAGGAGGAGTACAGAGAGACAGCAGAGGACCTGCGAGTGCCGCTGTCACTTTCGGGGAGCCAGCTGGCGCCGGAGGAGCTGAAGACGTATCGACTGTGGTACAAGTGCATGGTATCGCGGCGACGTTCGCGGACGCTACGTCTGGAGGAGGACATCTTCCGGTTTCTGGGAAACTTCCAGCTAAGTGATTCCGTGAAGGAGCGGACGCGGAGCATTTTCCGGACGTGTCAGATGGCGGTGAGCCCGGGACAGTTCTATGCGATCATGCGCACGATAGCACACGCATTGCAGGCTAATGTGTTGCCCACGCGGCGGATGATTCTCGAGCGAGCTGCGGTGCCTGAGCCGCGGTCTATTCTCTCGCTGGACGCCGGGCAGGAGACGTACGAGGAGGTGGAGGAAGACCCGAAGAGCGCTGCAGACAACCGTGTGGATTTTGACAGCTTTGCGTCGCTGCTGCTGACAGGGAAGACTGTACGCAAGAACATTCGGCGTAAGATTAACAAGCGAAACGGGCGGGTCAAGAAGGTCTCATTCTCGGAGAACCTGGTGACCTTCCACGAGGAGCTACCGGAGGAAGAGGCCGCGGAAGACGCGGCCGACGGCAGCGAGGACCCGAACGAGCCCCTGGACTTCTCGATGCCGATGGACCAACTGCTTAAGAAGATGGCCGAGCGCAAGACGCGCAACACTGCTCTTGTCTCCGAAGCGCCGAAACAGCCGGAAACCGTGGAGGAGCGCGAGGAACTTGCCGATATGCGCGACTCGTTGAACCATTTCAAACACATACAGACCGCCGATAACGTCGCACAGGGCTCCTTTGCGACGCAGTATATGGCTTCCGTGTCGTCCAATGCAGACTCCGGCGAGGAGCCTGCGCTGGAGCCTCTGAAGCCCACGGCCACGGGGTCTGCGAACCACCTCTTCCGCTCTCATATGCAAGCGACCATATCGTCTTTCACAAAGGCGCCTGCCGCTCCTGTCACTACACCGCTTTTGCACCAGTCCGAACCCAGCGCACCAGATACCCAGGGCCCGCGCAGTGAACTCCAAGGCCCAAGCGGCGCCCGAACGCAACTGTCCACTCCTGCGCTGCAAGCACAGGGTACGGGCTACTATGCACAGAATGGCGCCCCGCAGCAAGCATCCACTCCCGCCTTGCAGGCGCAGGGCACGGGCTACTACCAACAGAACGGGACGCAGCAGCAGGTGATCACTCCCGCTCTGCAAGCCCAAGGCACAGGTTACTACCAGCAGAACGGCGCCTCACAGCAAGCATCCACTCCCGCCCTGCAGACGCAGGGCACGGGCTACTACCAACAGAACGGGACGCAGCAGCAGGTGATCACTCCCGCTCTGCAAGCCCAAGGCACAGGTTACTACCAGCAGAACGGCGCCCCACAGCAAGCATCCACTCCCGCCCTGCAGGCGCAGGGCACGGGCTACTACCCGCAGAACGGGACCCAACAGCCGGCGGCCACTTCCATACACCAGGCACACAACGCTGGCTTCCCCCAGCAGGATTCTTCTTCGTCTGCACACCAGGCGCAGGCCCCGGGGCTGTACCGTAATACTGCATCGCCGCTGTCGGCGCCTACGCTCCAGGTCCAGGGTTCTGCATATTATCAGAATAGCAACCCGCCGCTTCCGCCTCAGGCCACAGGCTATTACCAGGGGGGCAACCCGCCACTGCTGCAGGTTCAGGGCACAGGCTACTACCAGCAATCCCAGGACTCAGGTTCTGTGCCCGCCAATCGCTCCTCGACGCCTGTCCTGCAGCCCCAGTCGACCGGTTACTACCGCTCTTCTTCACCGATGCACTCGCCAATGCATCTTCCCGCCATGGTCTCCCAGCAATCGCCGCAGCCAAGCCATTCTTTGCTCGCCGTCCCAGACCCGCAGCGTCCATACTATGGCGGTGGCTTCCAGCCCTCCTCTTCACCCTCATCCACCAACCAGCATACCGCACCATCTCAATATGCCCCCACAAGCGGATATGTGATACCGAATACCCAGCCGGGCTATGCAGCGCTTTCCTCCCATCCCTCGCAGCACGAACCCGCCTATCTTGCTGCTAACCGCTATGGCTCACCGAACCCTCCTTTTTCGTCGTCGCCCTTACTTCATCAGCAACATCTCCCCCACAACAACTTCTTGCAGCCCCCTCAGCATGCATCTCAACCATTGCCGCCTAAAACCAACATCATTGGCGACCTCAGGGCGCTTCAGCAGCAGGTGGACCGGATCCATCATTCGTACACCAGAAGATAGCGTCGACTCATATAACCGTTATGTATTTCGTATATAATTACTTCAACAATCCGTGACGGTGGCTCAATTTTATAAAGCTTAAGCGATAATGGTCCAGTTCTCTATTGACCACAAAGCGACCTAGGAATAAGAGTTCCAAGGCATTTACGGATAACTTAC
Source organism: Eremothecium gossypii ATCC 10895 (assembly GCF_000091025.4). Classification (NCBI taxonomy): domain Eukaryota; kingdom Fungi; phylum Ascomycota; class Saccharomycetes; order Saccharomycetales; family Saccharomycetaceae; genus Eremothecium; species Eremothecium gossypii. Next base: position 1,334,148 of record NC_005785.6, on the reverse strand, counting down.
AGGAGTTGCAGGTTGCTATGTCTTCGTCTGTGCCATATGACCCATACGTTCCCCCAGAGGGGGCGCAGTCGCAGTCCAAAGCGGCCGCATTGAAAGCAGTATGTAGTGGAGCAGGCCTGTAGGAGAAACTGTAGGCGTGAGCAAACGAGCACAGAACACTAACAGGACACAGGAAATCGATGACACGGTAGGCATAATGCGGGATAATATCAACAAGGTGGCGGAGCGTGGTGAACGGTTGACGTCGATACAGGACAAGGCGGACAACCTTGCTGTGTCTGCGCAAGGGTTCAAGCGCGGCGCGAACCGCGTCCGGAAACAGATGTGGTGGAAGGATTTGAAGATGCGGCTATGCTTAGTTCTTGTGGTGGTACTTCTCTTGATCGTTATCATCGTGCCGATTGTCGTACACTTCACTTAACCGGGCGGGGGATGGCGGACTGCCACATTTTGGTTATGATACTAGGAGGCTCAGCTTCACCGACAATGCTGCGGGCCACTCGGCGCGACCGCCGGCGGTGTCAGCAGTCGATGCTGATCTATGCTGGGCTTGGCCGGTTGCAGGCGCGCGCTGCGGCGTGTTGCCGGCTTACTTTTGTAAACTACAGTTAAATACCCGTTTCCTATGAAAGAGTCTTTAATATAAATCAGTATTCATAACGATATGTAAATTGGGTCTTTAATATAACAAAACACATATACATGTTGCTTTCCGAGGGGAGCAGAGGCGAAGGGACTACTCCAAGTCCTGTGCCTGGGATTCCTGAGCAGAGACATTTTCTGTAATCAACTCTACGACCCGTCTTGATATTGGCAAGTTCAACCAAGCCGGAATGTGAGCCTCTATCTTGTTGATCTCGCGTGGTTCTATCTGACTGAACGGATCCGCGAAAGAACCGGTGGCCACGGGCAAAAAGATGTCACTGCTGTGTGAGGCCGACTTGCCGTCATTGGAGAGCGCAGACTCCTTCTTGACTCTGTCTGCCACGAAGCTGAGGATCTCCTGAGGGATAGGTACTTCATAGTCTGCGGCGGAGTACTGCGAAATCAATTTCTGGATTTGAGCTGGCTTCAAAGAGGAACAGATCTCCCAAATAATGTTGATGTCCTCCATGTTGGCCTTCTTTAGCTGTAACAACTTTGAAGCCTGCAGCATGTGTTCTAGACAATCGCTACCTTCGGGAATGTGATGAACCTTGCACCACTCCTCCAATCTCGTCACATTGTAGTTCAACTGCAAGCCACGCTTCCAAGACAGGAAGTTCCGCTTCATGATCAAGTCATTGAAGCAGATGGCATCAACGTACCGCAATAACGACATTATGACCTCACGGTACACTTCCGTTTCCACATGGTACGCCTTCATGGACCAGTATATCGTGTTGAAAAAAGTTAGAATATCATCCATCTTGTAGCTGCTGGAGCTCGAGAATATCTTTGGCAAAAAAGCAGAGGATTCAGGTACAATGAACCCTGGAAGAGACTGAGACATAACAACAGCTGAAACGGCCCTCTTTTCCAATTCTTTTTGCAATTTCTTCAACCAAATGTTGTAGATATTATAGCTTAATGACTCAAAGTCATCCTTCAAAACACTCACAAGTGTGACGTACTGCTTGTATTCATCCTCGTTCAAATCCTTAATGTAGGCATTATCGTTTAGGATAGAATCGTGCGCATAAATAGCAAAGGAGTACAGCTCACGCACGTTGGTCAACCAGAAGGCACCGTTTATAATCACGTTGTCACCCTTTAAGTTCGTCACCAACGTTTGAATCGTAGATAAGACCTCAGCTAAGAACCTTTCGCTCTGCTCGGTTAATCCTAACCTCCACATATCGCTCAAAATGATAATCAAAACCCTAGCAGGATACAATACCTCCTTCCGGGTTAAGTTGGCGGCAAATCCTGGCTGGGGGATCTTACCGCTCTTCAACAATCCCTCTACAATTTCGGATGTCAAGGGTCTATCATCGTTCAACAATTTGTATAGCTCGTCGTTTATCTGAGAAAGTTGTGACATAATGGACCTAGTCTCTTCCTCCATCAGCCCGTTATTCAGGGAGACAACATTCCACTGTTTAGGTGAGCCGATGTTGTCTAAACCGCTGTAAGAGCTAATACGCTTACTCCTAGTGGGCGATAAGGTGCCAGTGGCAGGAGCATTGCGAATAGCATTATGCAAGCGAGCAATTTCCTCTTTCAATGACGAGACCTCGTTCGACAAATCTGAATTCTGCGTTCTAGAATCAGACAAATCTTGTCTAACCTTCGAAAGTTCTTCAATCTTCGCCTTTACCTCCAACTTTAAGTCCTCTTGCTTGGACTTCAACTGGTCAATCTCCTGCCGGGCATCATCGACTTCTTTCATCGCAAGAGTCAATCTACCAGTAACCTCTTCATAGGCAGCAGCGTGTGTATCCTTCTGTTGATCGATGGATTTCCGATACTCTTCCTGCTTGGTCTTCAACAATTCCCGAATATTGGCAGATTCGTTTAGAGACAACTGTAGCTCTTTAATCCGGGAATTCAAGTCTTTGTTCTCCTTGACCTTAGCAGCCAACGACTCTGTCAACTCGATGACCTTGTTTTCTAGTTTGTATGATACTTCCTTCAAGTGGCTGACGGACTTCGCCTCCTGTTTCAAAGTTTCTAGCTTCCGCTTTGCGAATCTTCTTCTCACCAAGGATTGCACAACAATAGTACTTCTTCTATTTGTAATGTAACTTGTCCTTGGTTTGAATGCTCTAATGTTCTTCTGAATCGTTATAGCAGCATCAGTTTCGAGTCTTGCCCTCAATTCCTTGCGAGCTAATGATCTTCTCAAGAGAGACTGAGTCCTGATGATGGAATCTAACAGATGGATGGTATCGCGGCGAATAAGGGATCCTCTGTACAGAGACTGAATTGTGATTGCTGCCCACGTCTTGAATTCCAAGTCAATGCGAGCACGAAGAAGATTACCTTTTGCCACAGAATGGGTTCTTTTGATAGCATTAGTGATCTCGAGGTACCTTCTACGGTAGTAAATACCCTTAATCTTCTTTTGGATCATAGTAGAAGAAGAATTCAATTTGTCAGTTCTCTTCTTCTCCAAGAACGCTAACATACCAGCCTTGAAAAAAATCTTGGTATTTCCCAACTGGTATTTTTCTTTATCAGTAACTGTGGTATCCAAGATGTTTTTACAAAGCTGATTGATCTCTTCTTCAGTAGTGCCAGTGGCAAAGATTTTAGTCCAATTGGTTGATGGCACCAATATATGGTATCTTAAGGCAAACTCATCGTAAGTCCATCTGGTTGGGAACCCAGCACATGAAATCCTAATCGTTTCCAAAACACCACATGCTCTCAATTGGGAAAGCACCATCAAGTTGTCGAACTTCCATGCCTCCTTTTCTTCATTCGGTTTGATGCACCGAATGTAATGTACGTTCGTAGAGTTAATTGTACTCATCAATTCAACCAACGATTGCTTGAAAAGAGAACCCAACGTAGGTTTTCTATTAACAGTTCTGGTAGTAGGTCCAGGCTTTTTCTGGGACTCCAATTTCTCAGCCAGTTTTGCGGCATTTCTATCAATTGTTTCTAAAATGGCAAGCAAAGTCTCATTTGTTGACCCCTTTAATACCTCTAGGTGGCCGTCAGACACTGTATCTCTGTTCTTTTCAATGAAGCCTTCAACGTCGTACGCAACATCATGGGCGTAGTGCGAAACAACAAACTTCGTCTGGCCAAACCGAGGCTTAGAGAAAACAGTATTCGTTGGGGGTTTGTCTAGAGTCTGGTACAACTTCTGTGTCCAAGTCTCGTCCGAACCAGCTGGGAGTCGGGATTCTTCATCAAGGAGAGATAAGATTCCTAACTTATTTTCAATTAGGTCAATGCATGGTTGGTTATCATTGAACTCAATAAAGGACCACTGTATCTCTTCCTTTACGTATTCTTCCTGCTCCAACTTGAAGACGTGCTGATTGAACTCTTGTTGCAACTTTTCGTTCGCGTAATTGATACAGAATTGTTCGAAAGAATTCTTTTCAAAATGTTCAAACCCATAGATATCAAGGACGCCAATGAAGGACGCAATTTCATTTATCACTGCTGGGTTGCATAGGACATTATTTATGTTCTCAACCAACCAGTCGAACAATGCAGAATATATGAATTTGGCAACGGAATCACGAGCCACAACGGCCTGACCGTAGTTGAGATTCGAAACAATCTTCTCCGACCTAGTCGTAATCTGCTTCTTGGTGATCCATTTTGCGAAATTGTATGCATCAATGCCAAGCAACTCACATGCAATCTCCAAGCTAGGATCAGTTGCACTTACTGACGCATCATTCCTTGTTTTCTTGACATCTATATTACCGATGTGTAACAACGCAGCCAAGACCTTGAATAGCGCAGTCTGCGTGCGCTCTGTGATATCGACCAAAGAGAGGGCCTTGGTGGTGATAGCATACTCCTCGCGGTCATCCACGCCCTGGATCTCTGACGCGCCTCCCTGGTTCATATAGTGATATTCCTCTACACCACCCAACTTCAGTTCTTTCTTCGTTTCCTCCGGCAACCCTGCCAAAAGCTGATAGAAAATGTGGTAGTTCCGTTCCGAGGGTGGCTGGAACACAAGCCGCGACCGTTCCAAAAGATAGGTCCGTATACGAGCGCCGATAATGGAAATATCTTTGTCAAACAGAATCTCTAGATACTTTCCGAAACGTGAAGAGTTGTCATTTCGCGTCGTCTTTGCATTTCCGAAAGCCTCCATGATCGGATTCGTGGCCAAGATCTTTTTTTCCGTCTCCGACATCTCAATGTGATGCATTGAGCCACCACTCCCCACTAGATTGCTCTGTTCTACTGTCGCAAAGTAACGCATGATGTATTTGGCGGAAACCGTCTTGCCCGCACCCGACTCGCCCGACACCACGATCGTCTGGTTCTGCTTGCTGTTCTTCATCAGACTGTAAGCCTCCTCCGCAATCGCAAACAAGTGCGGCTCCAACTCGCCCCGCCGCCGCCCTGCGTACGCCTGAATCATGTCCTGCGAGTAGAGCTGATCCACCCGATCGAACGGGTTCGTCGCGATAAGCACAATACCCGAGTACGTGTAGATGTTTAGCTGCGCGTACCGCGCCTTGATCGCGTGCAAAACCGCAGGCTCGTTCAAGTACGAGAGCGACGTTAAGTCCTCGGTCGCCTCAAGAATCGGTGGGTTCCGCAACAGCGGAAGCTCCTCGCACGAGCCCTCTTCCACACTCGGCGCCGTGATCTCGACCACTTCGCCGTTCTCGAGCGTGAGGTCGAGCTGGTACTTGTCGCCCACCAGCCGGTGCTTCGTGATCTCCCCCCCGATCCACCCCTGCTCCTTGTCCGGGTACCAGCAACGCGTTCCAACTTCGTAGGACATTCTGATGGTCTGTTTTGTTGCTTCTGCTGGCCTGCGTTTATCTATGCAGCTTCCCTGCTCTTCTATAGCCTGTATCGGGTCCGAAACGTCTCTCTAAACCCGCGCAACCCCTGCAACTGCTCAACGCGCTCAAATCCTGCTGAAACGTCCTGAATCACACGCAAAATCCCTCTGCAAGCCTCTGCTAACCATACAAAACCGCTGTTTCCAATCCTTTTTTCGAGCGAAAGGATAAGCTGTTAATAAAGGTTCGGCTACCGGTTCGAGAGGACGCGACAGCACTAGACCGGGTAAGACATTACCCGGTCTGCCACAAAAAATGCCAACCCCACCCTGATTGAGACGGCCCCGCTGCGTCAGTAACCTGCACCGGGCGGCAGTATGGAACACGGTCGCAAGCGGAGAGGGGCACGCAGCGGCGTGGGCGCGGCAGCGGGGCGGTTTAGCGATTGCCTCTTTGAGTGCGCCACCGCGCCTGGCGCGGCCCCGAACACAGCGGCTAGCGTGTCAGTGCCTGCAGCACGGACCCAGCGGCTAGTAGAGCAGTTCCTGCAGCCTGCGGGAGAACAGCGCGTGACAGCCGCCCAAGGTCGCGCCGCTCTGGGCTCGTCTGTGGGCAGCGTCGAGAGCGCGGCGACTGTGGCCGAGGTGCTGGCGCTGGACGTGGGCGCAGCAGGACGGAGCGGCACTGCTGCGCCCAGCGGTAGCGGCCCAGCCGCGGGCCACGGGCGCCCAGAGGTGCTCGCGCTAGACGCGCGGGCGCGGGCCGCTGTGACACGTGGGCTGCTTCCGCGCGCCGACGCCCTGGCGGCAGTGGAAGCGGCGCTTGGCAAGTTGGGGGCGGAAGCTGCACGCGAGGCGGGCGCGGTGCGGAGGCTACAGCAGGAGGTTGTGGAGGCGCCCTCAGACGCGGTGCGGGCGGCGGAGCGGGAAGCGTTCAGCGCCCGCCTGGAAAGCGCGTTCCGGCCCGCGCTGGTCACACTGCAGACGCTGGAGACGCGGTTGGCGCATGGGAGGTCGGCGGCCGCCGCACTGGAGACGCGACTTCGGCGCCTAGAACACGCGGCCGTGCTGGAGAAGCGTGCTGCAGACATGCGGCGTGGTGAAAGGCTGGCCGCACGCTTGGCTAATCAACGTGCCGCGATGTGCGATATGGCTGCGTTGGCGTTCGCTGTGCTGGCCATCTGGTTAGTAATGTGGGGCGTCTGAATGTATGCCACGTGACTTGCTCTTGGTGGGCGGCAACGCACTTCCAGACGCAAAGTGCGCACTTACGCCCGAAAAGTGGTACTCTATGTAAACAAATAGTAAAGACGTTGATGTCACCTACACACGCACTGCTGCAGCTGCAGCCGGGCTATGTCATGCCGGTGCGTGTTTTCATCAACCGGCGAGAGGTACTGAATAACGCGGCCTCGTGCTCCCTGTTCGAAGCTCCGATTCTTTCAAACAGCGCGATTGTACGCTTGAAGTCGCCGTCCGTGCGCGTACACCTCTCGGAGGACGACAAACAGAGCCTGCTCGCCGAGCTGCGGGACGATCTACTGTACATTATCTATGAACTGGGGAGTCCGGGCGCGGAAGAGACGCTGCGCAAGTTCAAGATCGGGGGCCTAGCCGACTTCCGGGACATCGTGCGTGCGGCAGAGCAGGGTGATCGCCCGGAGCAGCCGATCCCAGGGCTGGATCTGCATACAATGACGTTCGAGAGGCTGGACAAGCAGCGTTTTCGGCTTCACTTCGAGCACAACTGGGTCGTCAATATCATCCTGAACGACATACGCAAGCTAGCCGTCTGGCGCCGTCTGCTGCTCTGCGATATCGCGCCAATTGGTGTACCCGCAGCCGCAGCGCCTGCGCCAATGCCAGCTGGCGCGCCATATGTGCTTTTGCGTGAGCGTCGCGGTCGCGTTTCGCCGCAGGGCATGCTACAAGAGGATGCCCCAGAGGGCGTGCCGCGTGAAGGGGACCTGAATGTGGAACAAAAGCCCGTACTGGACTATAGGTACAAAAGCGTGACCAACCTGGGGCCTGGGATAGAGATACACGTACTGCAGAGGCCGCGGCGCGTCCGTCCACGCTAAATGGCCGAGAGGTTTGTTGGGGCAGTCCGTACAAAATGCTAAAATTTGTTATAAAATTTCCACGGTCGATGCTTCGACGTCTTGGTAATACGGTGCGAGCCAACTAGCAGAGGGTGATACTTAAAATGTCGACGTTAGCTGAATCTATTGCAAAGAAGGCCCGTGTTGCTGGGAATGTGCTGAAAACCTTGAGCAACGAACAGCGGACTGGCGTGCTGCGTAGGATCCATGATGGGCTGCTGGCTAAGAAAGAGGATATTCGCAAGGCCAACGAGGCCGACTTGGAAACTGCAGCCCAGAACAATTTGGCTCCCGCACTTGTGCAGCGGCTGAATTTATTTAAGGGCGACAAGTTTGAGGCCATGCTGCAAGGAATTCTGGATGTTGCAGCGTTGGAGGACCCCGTAGGAAAGCTGCAAATGGTGCGCGAATTAGACGAGGGGTTAACCTTGTACAAGGTGACTGCGCCTGTGGGGGTAATGTTAATTATATTTGAATCTCGTCCTGAGGTCATCGCCAATATTTCCGCACTGTGTATTAAGTCCGGGAACGCTGGTATTTTGAAGGGCGGCAAAGAATCGGTGAACACCTTCCGAGAACTGGCTGCTGTGATAAACTTGGTTCTTGCTGAGAGCGAACCAGAGACAGGGGTTCCAGTCCACGCCGTGCAGCTAGTGGAGAGCAGAAGCGAGGTATCTGACTTGTTGCAGCAAGATGAATACATTGACCTTGTCGTACCTCGTGGGTCCAATGCGCTTGTGAAGCAAATTAAGGCGTCAACCAAGATCCCTGTACTTGGCCATGCGGATGGTATTTGCTCTATCTATCTAGATGCGGATGCGGATTTGGCGAAGGCTAAAAGAATTGTTTTGGACTCCAAGACTAACTACTGTGCTGCATGCAACGCCGCCGAGTCCTTATTGATTAATCCTCGCTGCTCAGGGTGGGAAGAAGTACTAGCACATCTAATAATTGCTGGGAACGTCAAGTTGCACGTTACTAGCGATGTGAAGGAGGCTTTTTTCGCCTACGCTGGGGACGATGCTGCCCTTAAGGGCAATGTTGTGGATGCAGAGGAAGGCGACTTCTCTAGGGAATTTTTGTCGCTCGATATTGCTGTAAAGTTCATTGACTCGGTTCAAGAAGCCGTGATCCATATCAATGAGCACTCCTCCAAGCACACTGATGCAATCGTTACTGAGTGCAAGCAAACCGCTGATTTCTTTTTGAAGGGTATCGATTCCGCAGGCGTTTACTGGAACGCGTCCACAAGATTCGCAGACGGTTTCAGATATGGATTTGGGACAGAAGTCGGCATTTCCACCTCGAAGATTCATGCGCGTGGCCCGGTAGGCCTTGATGGTTTAGTAACCTACCAGTACCAGGTTAGAGGCACAGGCCAAGTTGCGAGCGACTACATTGGTGCCGGAGGCGACCGTGCTTTTGTGCACAAGGACCTCGATCCGAAAAATGTGGCTTTCTGACTTACTTATCATAGATAGGTATAGAGAACCTTATAAACCGATTGAGGTTTAATGCATACATATAATTAATAATTTGCGCAGTTTTTAAGGGGCATTAATAATGAATGTCCTGTCCATATGCTCAAAGATCTTTAAATGGATTCATTGACGCATCTTGAAGCTCGCCATGCGTACCCCTCTTTTGCGTAGTATCATACATTCTTACAATACGATCCTGTCCGGCTTCCTCACTCTGGGAGAAAGCGAAGCCTCTTTGTTTTTTCATCCGCTGGACTTGTCTGACTTTTCTAATGGCTTTTTGGAACTGTTCAATTCTTGGCCTGTTATCGCTGATATCATACTTCTGCATTTCCTGAACAACATGATAACTCTCTGGAGTATATGTTCTTTTATAGTACTTCCATAGTAGATCTCGCAGAAGCGCTAGCACTGGTAGTACGTAACACATCGCCCAAAACGTAAAAGAGCCATAGACATGTGAAACTATACCGTAATATTCCTTTGAAACATTGAGCCCAGGAAGCAGGTATGCGTAAATTGGAAAGAAAAGCAACCAAAAGACTAACGAGCCAGGAATTGCTAGAACAGTGAACTTAGTCCATTGGTTGGTGATAAGTGCGGCTTTACCCAAAACGATTATAATACTCGTTGTATAAATGGCAACACCCCATACCCAGTGGTCCGCAGTTTCACCATGCATCGCTAACGCAGCCCCATAACGGTAAAACATTATCGAGCCAACAAATGTAATCAAGGAATGATAGAAACCATTGATAACCCACCCCCAGAATATTGTGACGGAAAAAAATTGTCCCTTCTGCCCTAAGGTGTATAATTGCGGATACCGATCTAGTAGTCTACTACTGACAAATTGGTCGAAAACACCTAGAACAAACGGAGGAGCAACAGTGAAAAACACATTGTAGAAGGTCAATGTCCAAGACTCCATGATTGACTGGCCAGAGAAGGCATTGTACAAGACGTACCAAAACTGTGTCATGTAGAGGGCAATGTTTTTGTAGAACGAGTACAGAATGGCTTGAGATATTCTTTGATAGGACCAAGAGCCATGTACTAGCAATAACTTCTTCAAATACTTGAACTGACCAAGAGCAAAGTCTGCGGACCGGGCAGCCTGCATACCTTCCATACCACTGATACCAACACCGACGTGTGCTGCCTGAATCATACTAACATCGTTCGCACCATCGCCGATAGCTAATAATAGAGATTTAGTCCTACGCTTGACCATCTTCACAACCAGAGCTTTCTGCAACGGAGAAACACGACAACAAATAACCGCACGACACATTTTCCCAATCGCAAGCAAAAATTCCTCTAAATCTGGTTCTAGTGCGAAACCTAAAGATTTTCCATCAATCACTAGAGCTAAAGTATTCATATCTTGTTGCGATATCTGGTGATCATTGATTGCTCTCAGTTTGTCTATCAAGTTGTTTCGAGTGGATTCCTTGGTATCTTCATTGACAATTAGCAGGTTCATATCCTCACTCAATAGTTTACAACTCATTCCTATATTAATAGCTGTTTCCTGACGGTCACCTGTCAGAACCCAAACTTTGATACCTGCCTGCTGTAGAGTATGTATTGTTTCCGGCACCCCATCTTGTAGTTTATCCTCAATCGCCGTTGCTCCCAACAAGACAAGACCTTTTTCAATCATCTCTGCCACCTTATCTAGCTCTTCCGACCTATTATGCATTGTAGTTGCAGCGGCATCATATAGTTTACTCCATTCTTCATACTCACTTTCTGGTATAGTTCTTGAGGCGATACAAAGAGTCCGCAACCCTTCCGCAGCGTAGTCCTCAAGATGCCGCAATGTTGCGGCAACGTATGGATTGCTAGTGGCAGCCAGTCTCTCCAATATCACTGTGTCAGCGCCCTTGCATAAAAGCCTAATAGAGTTATCTGGGAACCGGAAGATCGCACTCATACGCTTCCTTGTCGAGTTGAATTCACAGATATTTAGCAGTTCATAGACCACTTCTTCAGTAATATCTTCCCTGAGTATAGTTACGGAATTTGGCTTACGGATAATGAATTTGTATCCAAGGTCAGCCGCACCCTGCACTAATGCACCTTCATCTGGAGATGCAGCTTGGTACTTGATCGAGCCATTCTCCTGAAATTCAGGAATGACCGTATGGCATATGGACAATAATGTCAAAAATTCGTCAATTATAGCACCATCTCCAGAGCCTGGAGTGTGCAGCAGCTCATGCATGTCATCATACGTTCTGTAACCAACTTCAATGCCTTCATCGAATGCAGCATCTTTGTCCTCTGGGATTGATTGAATATAGCAGCGGCCTGCTATAGAACATGATTTGAATTCCATTACGTTCTGCGTCAAAGTACCGGTCTTATCGCTAAAAATATACTCAATCTGGCCCAGCTCTTCAACCAAAGAAGAGGTCCGAACTACAGTGGGCATATTTGACTCTTCGTGAAATAAATCCAAGTCTGATGCAATCATATAAGCCTGATAATACTTGATCATCTCCACAGTAACAAACAACGAGATAGGAACTAGGTTGGAGAATAAAATCCAGAATGTCAAGATATTTTTGAAGAATAGTGCAACCATGTTAGTCCCCTGCAGATATAGGTAGCTTAGATTTTCTTTCTGGTTGTACATGACTATCAGGTTGCCGAACGACGAAATCAGAGACAGGCAAATCAGCACGCCAAACAGCGCAACAATTTGTAGGTTTATGACCCTTTCAACAGCAGTTCTTTTAATGGGAGTGGCTGTTGCATTGCGCATTAGCTTGGTTTCATGCCCTGTAAAAATTACAATACCGAATATCCACGCAGTGTTCCTCAACGTGGCACCCCGTAAAAGAATTTGATCAGGAGACAGCGGAATACGATTATTATGCAGAATCATGGTACCCTCGTAAGTGTATAGACTAGTGTTGGGCTGTTCAGATAAGATCTTTCCGCGCATCGCACTCAGTTCGCGAACATCCAATATCTTTGAAGTTTCTGGCCTTGCTTGTTTGATCTTGAGGTTCGTCTCTCCATCGAGGTTCGCAGTCTCAATGTAGCAGAGACCCTCTGGTTCGGAAGATGAAAGGACTATCAAGTCCGCCGGAATGGCCTCTTCAGACCGGACACGGATAATGTCACCGACTGCTATATCAATCCACTTTTTCGAGATAAACTGCCCCATCTCGTCCGAGTACACATCTGCCCGGGAATGGTTCAGTTCTTTATCGGAGTTCGACCGCTTAAGGTCTTCCACACTTTCTTTAATAGCAGAAACCACGAGCACAACTATCAGCGTGCCGATTGTAGTGAACCTGTTGGTTGGAGTGACATTCGGAACCTGTTGTATAATGGAGGTGAACAGGAAAAAGAGGTTAGCGTACTTGGAAAATTCTTGAAATAGAAACTTGGGCAAGAAGGTGGCAGCGTTGTACTTGGTGGTAGAGATATGGTTGTCTCCATATCCCATGGCGCCGTTAGCCCTACGTTCGTTGATGTAAATTACCCGCGGTTCTCCCGCACCCGTATCTGCTGCTGCAGGCTTCCTTAGCACATAGTGGTCAAACAGCGCCTTCAGATTGAACTTATTTCGCGAACGCTGGTAGCGGTCACCCGAGTGCGTGTCCCGGTAGTCTTGCATTTCAAAACTTTGGTACTGGCTATTCTCCGTACCTCGCCCCCCTACCGAGTCGCGCAAGCCTCCCACCAGTCGCTGCCAGCCGGAGGGCTGCGGCACGGACAGGCGGTTCGCGGACGCCAGATACCGTTGCTGCCCGCGCTCGTCATCAAACGGGTTCTCTATGAGGTCGTTCTCAATGCTATCATCATGCCTAAACGGCGGCTCATCGTCTAAGTCTATCACCTCTTGCGGAAACCCTGTCCGTTGCATCTGCACAAGATCATCAATTCCTGAATCAATAATCGGCCCAGATCGACTTCCGCTGTCATTTACCGGCCTTGCGGGTTCCGGGGTATACCTATCATCTAGAAAGTCGATATCAAAAAGAGTTTCCTCGTTATGTTTATCGCGCGAACCACTCATAACGGCCACTCGATATAAGTTGAGTGTCTTGGTGACGCTTCCCTAGAAACTATTTCCTTATAGCGACTCCACTACGTACAATGTGTGGTTAAGCTTGCTTCCTGTTATAATGTTACAAGCCTCTAAGAGGCTCCGTTAACTGTGATTTACACGTTTAGAACTGGCCAGGGCTATCCGCGTAATGCTACGAGTGGCGCTTTATCTATTCCTCTAGGGATGATGCTGCAGTTAGAGTAGACGCTATTTTAGTATACAGGATGCCTTTTATGTGTGCTGCGGTCGGGAGTTGCATTTACTGTGCAATGTCCCGTTCATGCCGAGATTCTTCTTCGTACTCGATCTCAACTCTAGGGCGGCGCTTCTTAGATAGAGGACCGCGGGCTGCCTTAGAGTCGCGGTCCTCTGTGTCGCTGGCTTCGCTGTCGCTCGCTTCGCTGTCGCTGTCGTCGCTGTCCTCAGAAGCGTCAGAAGCGTCGGAATCGTCGAGCCACCTCTGGAGGTCCTCCACCTCGACCAGGTCGTCCTCGCCATCGTCCTCGACATATTCCACCTCGCCGAGGTCGCTCTCCTCGTCCTCGTCGTAGTCCTCGTCCTGCTCCTGCTCCTGCTCGACGTGGCCCATGACCCGCTTCCAGATCTTTTCGTCGACATTCAGCGGCTTGTCGCCATAGGCGCCGCTCTTCAGACGGTCCAGCAGCTCCTTCTCGATGGCCTTCTCGATCTTAGCTGCGGCGAGGGCCTTGCGCTCGCGGTTCTCGTCCCGTCTCTTGACCTTGGGCGCGACGCCTACGTAGTGTCTCTCCTCCTCGCGCAGCGCCATGCGGCGCTCCGTGATCATGACCTGGGTGAGCTTTGTCAGCCGCTGCTTGCACTTATGGATCAGAAACTTGTTCCAGAACAGCAGATGCTCATCTATCTGCTTGAGGGCCGTGCTGTAGTTTTTGGACAGCCGGATGCGCTCCCACAGTTTCGCCGGCGTGTGTGCCCGTTCTACCGTCTTCATATACAGGTAAAGCTTCCCATCCACCTGCTTAACCGTGGCGTATTTGGCATTGGCTAGCGGGCAGGAGGACCGATTGCAAAAGCCTGTGACGTTATATTCATTTCTGCAGAAGTTCTGGCCCTTGTCTGTCTTGATCTTGTACGCACAGAAGTGTTGATTGATAACTTGCCAGATGATTTCGTCAGACATGGGTAACGGCGGCGCTCCTTGTACTATGCGGTAACTGTGCAGAGCTTCACGAATCCATCTCATCGCATCTATAGTTCCTAATGTTGAAAAATTTTCAAAAAAGAAACGGTCACGTGATGCTTATTTAATCAGCCAGCGCTCGAGCCCGCCCGGGCTCCGCCGATTGAAGATCTACGACACAGTGCGGATGCTCCTCTTGCGCTGGTTCCCGCGCCGCAATGTGGCTCTCCCGGACTCTCATGTATCTGCCACTGTAGCTGAAGAGACGCCGAGTTAAGACCTCTGCATGGAGTGTGCGTCAAACCCGCGCACTGGTAAATCAACCCTCGCCGTCCCGTGTGAAAGCCCGATATGTTCTTTGTATAGTTTGTGGCCTTGCGGCGACCCTGGTGGCCAAAAAGATACACGAGTAGGGTATAGGACGTCATCTCGGGATAGTGTTCGAATGAGCAGGATAGTCACGGACTTGGCAATGCTTGAGGGTGTCCTCTCAGGCGCTACCTCAGCCGAGCGCCTGGTGCTACTACGGATATTCGCGCAGTACGAAGGTATAGAACCTTCCGCACAAGAGAGGGCAGCGCCTCTGCTGTGCTTCAGGACAATCCCGTACTTTGGAACTGCCACTGAGGAGGTGAGGACGTACCGCCTGGCGATCGACGAGAAGACATACTACGCGAGGTTTATAGAGAGGCTACCGCCGTACCAAGGGGATATCTTGGATCTGCGATGTGGCGTGATACATGGAGAGGTCGAGATCATGCACATAGATGTGGTTAGCATGCGGGAGCTTGCGAGGTTGCGGAGCTTTCTGGCGACTGAGGACGGGCAGCAGTTCATGAAGTTGACTGGCATCGACTAGCGGTCACCGCAAGCGCCGAAATTTTCACTGTCAGTCCATTTGCAGCGACACTACTGAGCACTTGGGCAGATGTCGTTACTCTGGAGATTTGAGCGCAAAGCACTGAAGTGGTTCAGGCAGCGGCGATGCCTCCACACCATTGGTGAGAATGATCTAGTGATGGTTCGGTCGCTATCGCGGCCTGATGAGAGCTACCATTTGTCGAAGCCGTTAGAAAGCGGGAAAGTTGTACACACTGCCAGAGGAACCATACTGCACGAGCAGATTATTGGCAAGGAGTGGAGGACACTGGTGGAAGCCGGGCAGGCGAATGGCGCCAAAAATACATATAAGTACATGCTCTGCAAGCCAACGCTGGAAGAATACATCGTCAACCGGCGGCGTGAGGCGCAGCCTATCTACCCGCTCGATGCGTCGTTGATTGTTGAGCTCGCGGATATTGCAGCTGACTACCCTGAGATGGTAGACGCTGGTGATAGCTTGCAACCGATGTCTTTAGAGAGCTACTTGCGCGAGACGGGCCGCTCGGACAAGCTGCCGGTTATGCTACCGAAGCAGCTGGAAGGGAAAGGCCAACTTGACAGACACATTGCAACACAGCAGCACAGCGCGTTTAACAGTCTAGGATGCGTTGGGAAGCGTATCACGAAGCAACGGCCGCTGCAGTATCTGGAATGCGGTACCGGCCACGGGTCATTGACTTTGTACATTGCAAAGGCCTTGCACGCGGCAAACGCCTTCTACGATGGAAAGGATGATAGAACGCGCGGAGCAATTCTGCATTCCCTTGACCGTAACGAGAAGCATCTGAAGGTGGGAATGGAAAATGTGAAGCAGTTCCGGAAAGGCCTATACTGGGCCGACGTAGAGTTTCATCTTGAGTCAAACGGTCCAAACGGTTGGCTGGAAAGCCCTGCGGCCGAATACTACGGTGGGCGTCTGGGCCGGAGCGATAACCGCGGCTTTCTAGACGGCGCCTTTCTCGATTTGCCCTCGCCAGAGGATCACCTTGCAAAGCTGAGCGACTGTATGGCCATCAATGCACCGATCATCGTATTCACGCCTAGCATCATGCAGATATGGGACTGCGTAGAGAGGGTTAAGGCGGAAGGCCTGCGACTTTCCCTCATAACCGTGTATGAACTGACAGCTGGCTCTGGAGGCGGTGGTATGCGCCAATGGGACCTCCGTAGATCCCTCATCAAGGAAACCGGCAAAAGCGGAATGGTTGTACGGCCCAAAGTTGGGGCGCGCGTCGTGGGAGGTGGTTTCGTGGCCGTCTTCCGCCGGGTTCCCAGAAAGTAGCGCCGGACACTCCGGAAGCTCGCCTCCAATCCAAGTATCTGTAAATAGGATCGCCAGTTCTCCATACTAGTATACATAATGCTATATTATCCGGTAGACCTTACATATCTCGCCCTTCAGAACGCAATTTTCTTGGCACTCCTCTTCTTGTTCTTCAACACGATCTTCTGTTGCTGCTGCTCCTCCTCCTCGGATTCCTCCTCGGATGCGTCCTCCATCTCCTCGTCGCTGTCGCCCATCTCCGCGTCCTCGTCGACGCCGGCAGCAGCGCGCTCGGCCTGCCGCTGCAGCTCCACCTCCCGCATCTTGAGTAGCTCGGGGTTGGACTCCACCAGCTTCTTGTCTCTGAGGAAGTCCTTCTCGGTGTTGCCCTTCATACGGTTCTTGTAGAATGCACGCTCGCGCTTCTGTCTGATCTCCTCAATCCGCGTCATCGCCTTGAGTGTGGTCTCCACGAGCTCTCTGTTGTACCTCACTGGCACATTTCTCCGCTGAGCAAATGTCAAAGTGGAGTCCACTGCCAGCTCTTTGCCAGCTGCCTTCCGGAAGGCCTTGGTCCACTTCAACTTACGTGGGTTTCTGCGCTGCTTGAACGCCTTGTGGCACTTGGACCGGCAGAACCGAAACTCCTTGGCGTCATTACGCACAAACATGATTCCGTGGCCCGGATAAACGGGCGAAGAGCAAAAGTGGCAGCTATAGATTCTCATTGGGCGCTAAGGAAGGCTGGAGTTCGCAGAATCAACGAGTGAGAAATTCTACTTCTCTCATGTAATTTTATCGAGAGATGAGCTAGGACTTTTACAAATTTTTCTGACTGCCAACGTTTCTTTTCTGAGCCTCGAGCCTCGATCACAGTTTACGACAATATGCGACCGTTAGATCTCGAGCTCTTCATCAGTAGCAGCAACCCGACTGCACGCAAAGATACAGGGCCTGTTCGCAGCTTGCGATGCACGCTGCGAATGCGGCAACTCGGCCGAGGCGGCAGACGGCATAATGCAGGCCCAGTATGTGTTTATGTAGATGGCCGGTGGCCCCGGGCGTAAGCGGTGGTTGACTGCCAAAAAAATTTTCCTGCTCGTGATGAGCAGAAAGAACAGTAGTGAGCTCGAGCATATACGGCCGAGTCGTAGAGCCTCAGAGAAAGAGCATGGCACCACCTACTATCGAGATCCCGCAGCTGCCCATTCCAGGAGAGGACAACTCGGCACACCCGGCGCAGCAAATCCGGCTCGAGCAGGCAGCTGTGCCTCAGCAGAAGCGAGGCATGGACCTATACTTCGACAAAGTGGTCGACTTCGTCGGCGAGCACCCCGTTGTCGGCGGAATCGGCGGGTTTGTCGCCCTATACGCCGCAGCAGGGCTGTGGAGGGCCGTCAGCATCCGCATGAACGGCGGCAAGGAGGCGACGAAGTTCCTGAAGGGGGGCTTCGACCCCAAGATGAACACGAAGGAGGCGCTGGCCATCCTGAACCTGACCGAGAGCACGCTGACGAAGAAGAGGGTCAAGGACGTGCACCGGAAGATCATGCTCGCGAACCACCCGGACAAGGGCGGATCGCCATACCTTGCCACAAAGATCAACGAGGCCAAGGACTTCTTGGAGAAGCGCGGAATCCGCAAGTAAGCACGGGACTTGGAGTCGTAAGTACATGTACATAATATTGAATTGTTGCTCTCACACCAGGTACGCCCCTGCCGTCAGAATGTCGGCCTCGCAGGAGGGGCACTGCGGCGTGACGTGTGTGACCTGGTAGTCAAAGCAGTCTACGTGCCATGCAGCCCAGCAGCCGCCCTCGTCGCGGCGCTTGGCGACGCAGCCCGTGCAAAGGACGCCCTGTGCAACAACGTGCTCGCACGTGCTGCAGGGCATCAGCATGTGGTTTTCCAGCAGGTATTCCTCCAGTTCAACCAGGAACCGCAGATCGAAGCCGTAGCTGCCCTCGGCCGTACGGTAGAACCACTTCAGCTCGCACAGGCGTGTCAGCAGCCGTTCGATGTCGGAGGACGCGAGCTCCGCGTATGTCAGCAGCGTCTTCGCGCGTTCCGCGTAGGTCGCGCGCTGAGGCAGGCGGCAGGGCTCCCCCTGCCACGCGGCCAGCACGCGGTCGACCTCACGTTCCGCTGCAGACCCGGCCTGCTCGCCCGCCGCTTCCAGTGGCCCCAGCGTGCCCACCTGTGCGATCGCCCACTTCACGAACTCCAGCTCCGCAGGCCGAAACGTCGTCGCCAGCTCCGCCTCGCGCGACGCCCCCACGTTCACATACACGTAGAAGCGCCCGCCCTCCGCGCCTGCCTGCTCCCCCGCGTACCGCCGCCCCAGCGCGTGAGTCACCCGCTTCACCTGGTACCCCAGCCCCCGCAACCGCACGTTCATCTCCGTTACGTATGTCCCCAGCTCTCCCCCGTCGCCGCCCAGCGCGCCCAGGCACTGTGCCAGCACTTGCTCGTGCACCGCCCCCCGCGCCCGCAGGATGCACTGCAGCAGCAGCCGCCGTCTATCGTCGCGCGTCGTCTCCGTCATTGCTCTCCTGCGCCCCGATGCACGCAAATCCGCTCTCGATGCCTTTGGCCTGCCCCGGCTTGCGGTGTCTGGGGTGATTGCCACGATGCTGACCAAACTGACACATTTGCCAAAAGAAACGCCAATGCTCTCTCGACCGAAGTCTCACCGCTCTCGTCGACCTCACCCGCCGCGCCAGGTGGGCTGACGCCGCTGCTGTCGCAGCCTATCCGGTAGGGCTTCACGCCTTCCTGTGCTCTCCACCTACTGCAGAACCTCCTGCCTTGTTATATAGATTCTCTAAATCTCTACTAAGGCCTGCGCATGACCCAGGCGTTATTAAGTAGCGCCCTCTTCACCGCGCCAGGCTATTCATTTCTTTTATTGTTCAAGCGTTAAGATTCTCATACTAGGCTGGAAAAATTAGTGGTGGGCAAGCATCAAAAGTGGGTTCTTTTATCACAGCTACCTAGACATCTAGCACAAAGAGAAAAGGAGGCAGGCAGCGGATAAGAGGTCCGAAGTTATCGTAGGGAGTTCAGAGAAGGCGCAGAGGAGCTATATTACGCAGGTCGGTACACAGGGCAGTGGATTAAGAAGGTAGCGGTGAACTCGGGACAGGCTAAAAGTTCATATGGGAGAACAGCTCACGGTCAGAGGCGTGGTATCGCCGCTAACGCCTGCCACAACACAG
Organism: Eremothecium gossypii ATCC 10895; assembly: GCF_000091025.4. Classification (NCBI taxonomy): domain Eukaryota; kingdom Fungi; phylum Ascomycota; class Saccharomycetes; order Saccharomycetales; family Saccharomycetaceae; genus Eremothecium; species Eremothecium gossypii. The sequence continues at coordinate 1,314,554 of NC_005785.6, read as the reverse complement.
CGGGTAGTGCACCAGCACCGCGGGGGCTCTGGTGGGTGCAGGAAGATGTGGATGCGGCTAGAAACGGCGGGGGGAGGTGCGGAGACAGGCGGGACCATCAATGAGGCAATCGCAGTGCCATTCGATGAGGGCGACACGGTGGACGACCTTAAGGTGGGTTTGCTACAGCGGCTACGACAAACGCGATGGTCGCAGCAGCGGGATGGGACATGCATAGCTGTGGGGTTCTATTGCCGCTGCACGCACGCGGAGAGCGTTGCGACGGCGCCGCCGGGCCTTGTGGCACCGCAGGCTCTGCGCGCCGGGCGCTTTGTGCCGCGGTCGGGCACGCTGGGCGGGCAACTCACGGACGGCGACTCGGCGGGGCACGACAGCCCGCAGAGCCCGCAGGCGGCAAGCAGGATGCAATCGCCGTCGTCTCTGCAGGGCCTGTGGTGCGGGCAGACTACGCTGCCGCCAGCGGATATTGAGCCAGTGGCGTACATAAGTGCACGCGGCCTCCTGGAGACGACGCATAACCAGTTTGTGTCCGCGCACGAGCGACCGCAGTTTCCCGCGCAAGATCGATTCGATCGAAACAAGATATTCGGCAGCGGCGCCCGGAGGCGTGCCTGGAGCGGACAATCCATGATACCTCCAGGAGGGAGCCCCTCGCCGTCGCACTTCCACCGCCAGGCGCCACCCGTGCACGCACATAAGGTTCTCTTCGAGCCCGATGTGCCCGTGTCAGCGATTTCCCAGACCATTTTTGGAGGTAGCCAGAGAAGCCGCGAGGCACTTGTGGTTTTCTTTGACACTGTTCCCAGTTGTTTGCCCCTAGAGTCGCCGGTTTCATCTCCTGTCTCGTCCCCGGTTTCTAAACATAGCTCCGTTCGCGGAAGTCATCTTACCCTATCTCCAGGCCCCGCGGCTTCCAGCGAGCTCACCGGGCCGCCCCATCTCGACATGCCATTTGCCTACCGCCAGAGCTCAGATGAGCTGCATGCGAAACTCGATACAGAACTCTTGGCCAACCCACTGCTTCATAATTTGCCACCGGTAAAGGAGAACTTTAAATTGATAACTGACATAGAGCAGTTGCGACAACTCTCTAGCACGATGGGACACAAGCTAGGCAGCCCTTTGCGGCAGGCCATCTTGCTTCTACCCAAGCACATTCGCGAGCACGTCAAAACAGAAGAGGATGGCAGCGAGACACAAATCCGGCCGTCCGAGCCTGTCCCGGCCGCCACAAGCTCTTCGGCGCCCGCGCCCGCGCCCACGTGCGATTCGTCTTCGGGTTACTTTTCGTTGGAACCGCCTGTAGGCGCGTGCCCGGGGTTTCAGAGTGAACAGATAAACGCCAGGGTTCCCGGCAGCAGTGCTGAAGACGCACTTTCATATTTCTCTGTACATGGGGACGCTAACTTACGAGACGCTTCCGTGCCCTCCAACCAGACACGTGATCGGGTGTTCCCGAAGATCAACGTACTCATTGTCGAGGATAATATCATCAATCAAGCGATTCTCTCATCTTTCCTAAGAAAACATAAGATCAGTTACGAAATAGCCAAGAACGGCGTTGAAGCAGTGGAAAAATGGAGAAAAGGTGGGATACATTTGATTCTAATGGACCTACAGCTGCCTCTCTTATCTGGAATAGATGCTGCAAAGCAGATACGGAACTTGGAACGCGCGAACGGTATATGTGCGTTCCAAAAACATTGTGAGGCGCGCAGCCAAGAAACTTACAGCGAACTCAACCGGGCGAAATTTCGCGCACCGGTGATTATTGTTGCACTGACCGCTTTTTCCTCGCATGCTGACCGCAACGAAGCGTTGGTGGCGGGATGCAACGACTATTTAACGAAACCTGTCAATCTGGATTGGTTGAGTAACAAAATCACGGAGTGGGGCTGCATGCAGGCATTGATAGACTTCGATGGCTGGACGAAAGGTGAAAGCCGGATGACGGACAACGTTCTCCTCAAGCCACAATTGACAGCGTGCCGCTCACACAACTCCGTGAATAACTCGATGTCCGCAGGCGCAACCATCACCTCGCCGGCGTCTGGTGACGCCACTGCAACTCCAGGGACCCCAATCGGCACCCTGGCTGCAACTATGATCCCCACACCTAATCCAATGGCAAAGCTTGCCGATACTTCAGACAGCCACACACTGGCATGTGAATGGAAGGAGAACTGAGCGCAGATCCGGTCTAAGACCAGCGTGAAGTCTTCCTTTTTTATGAATTGATGTTTTACACTACAGATCGTCCTATTCCAGACTGTTAATCTAATACTAAAACTGGGCAGGTAATAATAGTAACAGCACACTCTGTAATGACTCGAGTACTATACTGTATTTACAACTTCCTCTTCTATTTAATTTCTTAAACCTCTGTAATGGGTCGCTGACGCTGACGCGGACATCTCAATCCTGTCCGGGTAAGTGGTCCCCTATCACTTTACGGTCAGGTCATCGTTAAAGCTCGAGCTGTTGTATAATACAATAAACTACTGCCACCGAGGCAAGCCAGTGCTCAGACGAGATATTTCATTATGTCTGAGCAGCGGATATTTTTCAAGTACTCGGCTAATGAGATTCGAGCAGACTTGAGGCCTCATGATGGTATAAAGAGGCTGAAGACTGTTGCTGAGAAGCGCAAGAATGGACTTAGAAAGCTTATGGCTAATCTGATCATGGGTCAATATGCAGAGATGGTAAATTTGTTTCCAGAGGTAATAAAGTTTCTGGCAATTGAGGATGAGCTGGAGGTGAAGCGGATCTGTCATTCCTTCCTGGTCACACTGGGTCCTGCGAAACCGGGCTTACTTCGCGAAGCGGTAGCTATACTATTGCGCGATCTTGAGCAAAGTAAAAACGAGCAGATCCGGCTGATGACATTTCGGACACTGGCAGCTCTTCGTACCCCTGAATGCATAGACGAGACATTTAAGTTTATAAGTTCTGCCCTAGTAAAGAAGTCCTCTACGAGCATGCTGAAAGCGGTTATTAACACGCTACCTCAGATGGACTGTTATGACCACGAGCGCACCCTGGGGCTACTGGAGACTCTTTACGACCTTCTGGAAGTAGCTGAAGGGCCTCCGACCGTGTTGGTCGCGACACTGAACTCTCTAAAAAAGATCCACGAACAGAACAAAAATATGGCGCCGCTGTCCATTAGCAAAACCGCATGCTACAACCTACTACTAATTTTGACGAGGCTCAATGAGTGGGATAAAGCGTTATTGCTCGATTGTTTGTGTATCAGCTATGCTCCGCAGTCACACGCAGAGGCTCATTCTTTGATAGAAATGGTTGTCCCTCAACTGCAGCATGCTAATACCTCGGTAATTCTGAACTGCCTGAAGCTAATCACATATGCCAGCAATTACGTATCATCGATTGAGCAAAGTCTCGTAGCCAAGATCTCCAATTCTGTGATTGCACTTTTGGATAAGCCACCTGAACTCAAGTTTTTGCTGCTACGGAACGTGATTCTGCTTTTACTCTGTCGTGGTTCATCATCTCTTGAGCTTGAAGCTTCATACTTTTTCATCGAGTATGGGGACCAGGTCTATATCAAGGACACCAAACTTGAAATCCTGTACTTACTGGCTACAGACGATAATCTCCCTTCTATCTTAAATGAGTTGAAGCAGTATGGCACCGATATTGATATTCAAATGTCCAAGAAAGCGATACGTGCCATTGGGAATCTCGCTGTGAAATTGGAGAAACAAGTTAAAAGCTGCGTATCCGTACTGGTCGAGCTCTTGGAATTTGGGGTTGACTACGTCGTGCAGGAAGTGATATCGGTCATAAAAAATGTGATGAGGAAGACTCCTAATGACTTTGCATATATTGTACCAAAGATACTTGAGCATATCGAGCAAGCGAAGGAGCCTGAGGCCAAGAGCTCTATTTTGTGGATTATTACAGAATATAACGAAACGGTACCCGATAGCGAAGCATTATTGGAAGAGTTTGCATGCTCTTTTAAATCTGAGCCGCTGGAAGTTCAGTATATGACCCTCAACTGCATTGTGAAACACTTCGTGAGAAATCCATCAAAGGAATCCGAAAAGTTATGTATACAGGTTCTTAAGTGTGCTACGAATGAAATTGATGACCCCGATTTACGAGATCGAGCGTTTATCTATTGGAAGATTTTGACAGCAGCGCATCAGGGAGACGGGGCCTTGTTAACAAATGAGGATATTAAAGAAATTGTAGATGGTGAGCTTCCACTTATTGTCTTAAATAACAAGTTGGAGGAACAGGTAATCGAGGAATTAGAATTGGGTATAGGGACGATTGCTTCTATATACCTAAAGCCAGCTTCTCAGGTATTCCGTAAGTGCCAGCCAAAGACTCTTCCAAATAGGTCGGCCTTGAATCCAGATCGTTTTCATGTTAAAATAGTCAACGAGAACACCGATCCCGGTAAACTGCAACCTCCTGTCCGCAAACCATTATCGCATAGATCTAGCACGGGTGCACTTGGTCGGATGGATGATTACAGCACGCCCGCCGAAAAGGTAAACACTTTGCGCAAGCGTAGTTCAACTATGCTATTGACGAGTAGCAAACTTACGCGGAAGCCAACAGAGCTTGCAAAGCGGTTTTCCATTAAAAAGCCATTTTGACTTTATTCGCAAAAAGCTGCGCCAACGCGCTGGTATCATATATTTATGTACTTACATTAAAAGAGCAGTATCTTGACAGAACTCTTTTCACGTAGGAAAGTTTTCAGAAGCTTACATAGTAGCATACCATCATCTGATGTGAAAATGCTATTGGTCTTGGGATCCAGGTAAGAGGCGTCCACGATTATATCCAGCTTTTCCTTTCCACTAAAGAGTAGTGCGCTTTCTTCAATAATCTTCGCCATTCTCCCAGGGGTTGACAGAAAATACTGTACGTTCTGTGATGGAGTATCCTTTTGCGCTTTACCCTTCTTCTGGGAAGACTTCCCTTCCTTATTTCCGCCTCCAAGAATTTGGTCCAATCTAGCCAAATCATCTTTCAATTTGTTCTTAGAAAAGAGCTTCACAGCATTTGATGAACCACCCAAGCTTCTAAAAACGTCTGCAACACGAATGTTCGATGTAGAGAGGACTATGGCTCTAGGTGCCTTATTGAACATTTTCGCAAAAGTAGGGAAGTTCGCCAATGTACGCTCTTGTGTGAAGCTCTCAGTGGAAATAAAATCAGATTTCTTAAAGTAAAGTTCCTCTAATTCTAGGACACTCATGTCGGGATTCTTCTCTCTTATTAGCTTACTGAGATAGTCGACTACCGCTTCTGGGGATTTCTGAGGCAACTCTTTCTTTTGCTCCTTCTCGAATTCCATCTTCTCCATCTTCTTCAAATGGGATTTCGATTTGGACAGCTTTTTTTGTCTCTTGCTCAGATTGCTGCCCTCGTCCGCAACGTCTTCCTGCTGCCGCTTCAATGCAGGTACTGAGGCGTCAGCTGTAGCCTCATGGCCAACATCAATGTTTTCTATCTCTTCCACATCTGAATTTACAGATTCATCAATGGATTCAGCAAACTCATAGGCAAGTCCGTCGTCCAGATCATCAGCGTTTGGTGCCATATTATCTTTAGGAGAAGCGGTTGGGTATGAATAGGTATATACGATTGGGCTGCAATGGTACTACATGCGATGAGCTACTCATCACTTTGAAAAACCGTTCTCCATATAGTTACCCGGATATGATACTTTTATAACCGAAGCTAGAGCCACCTTTCTGCAGACGTTTTAAACAGAGAACGGGGGGGACCGCAAATATGGTCTAATTCTAACCAGGATTGATAGATCCAGCCTCTATCATTTCGCCGATCCATGTGTCGTATTGGTTTGCATATTTTGGATATATCCCACGGGGTGAAAATTATTTACACTGGCAGGAGGTGCCACTAAATGGTATTAATGCATAATTCCGAATTCGGCCGTCTGAGAGTCTTACAACAGGATTTATATTTCCAATTTTACTAAATACTCTTCGTAATATGGCACGTGTCAGTTGATAAGTGCTGTGAAATAGAGCCTATTTGGACATTCTCAGACAGGTTTTAGTTAATTTCCGCACGTATTTTGCTGAGAAGTTTAGTATTCAGCGACAGGGTTTCGGACAGCCGCGTCACAAGCTCCACAAGAAGCAAAATACGCATGTGCGTTTGATAATATTATTTAGTATTAGGTATTTCATAGAAGACTAAATTTACCATTGCGCCACGGATGGAGTTCTTCTACATCTGTGTCTGTGTCCCCTAATAGCATGGCGGAGTATTTTTGCCAAGAACATCCTGATTAAATCACTGCTGCACTAATTTGTTAGAGACAGTGTCAGGCTGTAAATTCCAAACGGGCATCAGTTCATCTGTTGCTCGACACTGGCGTCTGACGTTTTTCACAAAGAAACTATGATATATATAATGAGCCCCCAGTTTGTTCCAATCGAAACCGATTTGTAGCATTGCTCGATCAGTTACCGCGTGCAATAGAGCAAAAATGCGTTTTGTATTTTCTTTGCTCTGTATATTAGAGCTTCTAGTCTATGTTCACGGGGCGATAACACCGTCTTCATGGATTGACGATCTCGGCCTCAGCCGTTCCATTGATATTGGCAGGCTTTATGGCAAAGCTAGAAATTATTTATCACCTAAGAAAGAACGACTGAAAGATGATACCCCATTGAAGAGTGGCAGAGATGGCGGGGGTAAACCTGAGACTGTTATCAGTCCTCCATCGCACACTAAAGGCTCTACCTTGTTTGCTGAGCGTTATACGGTGCACCACAAGGAATTGAAGGCTCAATATCGTAAAGATTACCCTTTTGCAGCTATAGTTGACACCTTTTTCGGCACGGAAGCCGGTGGGCACATGTTTCCCGGGACAGCATTGCCTTTTTCTATGTGTAAAATGGGCGTTGATGTCATTGACACTGCACGAACCGATGCGTACGCTGGGTACCTCACAAATGGTGAAGTCGTCGGCATATCACTACTTCATGCATCTGGGACTGGAGGCTCTCCGACCTATGGAGTCGTATCTCAATTACCTATGATGGCACCATCTGTTGGGGCTATAGATATTTCAAGGCAGATTGGTTTCCAGAGAAGCACGACGGATAGTGGTCATGTAGGTTATTACAAAGTCCGGCTTAACAATTCTGTTACAGTCGAATTTTCATCGGGAGAGAGGTCTGGCTTGTACAAGTATAGATTTCCCTCTGCCAGTGGAATGCGGCCAACTGTGATGGTTAATGTCACGCATCACCTTCACAGTTTCGGCAGGCCTTGGTGGACACAAAACTTCGAAAAAGGATACATCCAAGTGAACAAAGACATGCGATCATATAGTGGGAAAGTGGTCATTGCCGGAGGCTGGTCAGACCCTGGAGCATGGACGGTGTACTTCTATGGAATTTTTGATCACGCTGCTACGGGAATAAGGGCGTTCCAAGGAACGAAGTCAGTGAATGGCTTGAAGATTAATTTGGTTAACGACCAGAATAAAAACTTTGGAGTTCTATTTGAGTTTGCCGAAGATGTGCGAGTGTTAAAATCTCATGTTGGAATAAGCTTTAACAAAGACGATGGGGTCGAAGTGGCAAAGTGGAATATAGTCAGAGATATTCCCCCGGAGCATAAATTTGATCTTTCTTGGTCAGTTGAAAATGCCCTTAAGCGTTGGGATGAGGAAGTCTTCAGTAAAACCATACTATTCCCAGCAAATGAGGACCCAGTGAGTCTAGAGTTATTGCATAATGCCCTTTACGGAGTCCATCTAATGCCAACAGAGAAGTCGGGGCCAGATGCACCATGGGAAACAGAAGAGCCTTATTACGATGACTTCTTTACCATATGGGATACTTTTAGATGCTTAAATCCTTTATTCAACTTCTTCAATCAGGAACGTGGTGCGGAGATTGTCAGAAGTTTAATAGAGATATGGCGGCATGAGAACTATATGCCTGACGGTCGGTCTGGGGATCGATCAGGACGCACTCAAGGAGGTAGCAATGCAGATATTGTCTTAGCAGACGCATATGTCAAGCGAATTGGCGGCCAAATCAACTGGGAAGATGGTTTTAAGGCTATGAAGGCGAATGCTGAAAATATTCCGCCATTGATAATAGACCCTATGGCGCCGGATTCTACCAACAAGTACGGACGGGGAGCCTTGAGTGATTGGCTTTCGCATGGATATGTTACAAATAGATACTCTCGCTCGCTAACAAGAACGATGGAGTATGCGTATAACGATTTTGCTTTGTACCAGGTCGCCAAGGGTCTAAATAAAACTGAAGATGCAAAACGCTACTTGGCACGTTCTACAAACTGGCAAAATATCTGGAACCCACGTGCCCATATTGCGCGCTACAACTACAGTGGTTTTATCCAGCCTAAGGACGAACGCGGGAATTTTGTGGCAAACAAGTACTCTCCTCTCTCGTGTTCCGGGTGCTACTGGTCTGATGATGCATACGAAGGCAGGCCCGTCGAGTACGGCTGGGCAGTTCCTCACGACATGAAGACCTTGCGCGGTCTAATCGGAAACGACTCTGTTTTTGTCCAACGGCTCGACGACATGTTCGGGCTCTACGGCGACTCACTCGCTGACCTAAGCAACGAACCGAGCTTCCTCACGCCCTACCTCTACAACTACGCGAATCGGCACGACCGCACGGTGGAAACTATCCACTATCTCCTACAGAACAACTTCAAGCCAGGCCCCAAAGGCCTCCCAGGCAACTCAGATGCCGGTGCCATGCAAGCGTGGCTATTTTTTGCGCTCATCGGGTTCTATCCTGTAGCCGGCACCGACTTGTACCTCTTATCCGCGCCAAAGTTCTCCTACCTCAAATTCACCCGGTTGCCGAACCTAGGGGAGGTCGAGATTATTGCCCATGACTTGTTCCCTAATGGCAAGCGTACATCTGATGCCCGGAACATATATGTGAAGTCCGTTGTAATTAATGGCTTCGAGCTAAACCGGAACTGGGTCTATCACGAAGAGCTTTTCAGTGAGCACGGTTCAAAGTTGGAGTTTTATATGACAGATAAGCCGGTTGCATGGGACAAGAATGGTCCATATCCGCCTAGCTATGGCCACTTAGCGGACGCCAATATTGCTCTTTAGCTGTGCGCCAGCATGGCGACGGACGTACGATATGATCATCAAATACGTATCACCGAACTATGACACTCTCTATGATAGATGGCCAGGGCCAGTAACTTAGACTCCTGCTGTACATAATATATACATATTGTTAGGTGATATAGGGCAAGGACATGGATTCCAGAAGTGCCAGTGAGTCAGACGAAGATGCAATTACTGCGGTTTCAGGAAAGCGGAATCGGGAAGGCGTGCGGGTCAACCCTCAGGCCAGCGGGAAGAAGCAGGTGCGAATAGCTGATGAAGGCGAGGAAGAACAAGACGAGCAGGAGGACGAAGAGGAGGACGTGGACGAGGGCGCAGAGGGCAAGCGGAGAAAGAAGAAGAAGCTGAACAAAAACCTGCAGGGTGTGAACGGCGGATATGCATGGGAAGACGAAATCCAGCGAAGCTGGGACCTGGTTAAGGTGGACAACGAGGGGAACATGGCCGCGCTGGTGGCGAGCATCATTGAGGCGCGCAAAAAGCGGTCTGCAAACAAGGACATCACCCCCTACCAGCGCGGCATCATCCGGACGATGATCCTAGTGATCGACTGCAGCGAGGCGATGCTCGAGCGGGACCTGCGGCCCAACCGGCACGCTATGACGGTGCAGTATGCGATTGACTTTGTGCACAACTTCTTCGACCAAAACCCAATTTCCCAGCTGTGTATTGTTGCCATGCGGAACGGTATGGCGCAGCTGGTCAGCCAGGTCAGCGGGAACCCGCAAGAGCATATCGAGGCGCTCAAGGCCGTCCGCAAGCAGGAGCCAAAGGGCAACCCGTCTTTGCAGAACGCGTTGGAGATGGCTCGCGGACTGCTCCTGCACGTGCCGTCTCACTGCACGCGCGAGGTGCTGATAGTGTTTGGCGCGCTGTCGTCCACGGACCCCGGCGACATTCACCAGACCATTGCCTCGCTTGCCAACGAGCACATCCGCACCCGCGTCATCGGCCTCTCCGCGCAGGTCGCCATCTGCAAGGAGCTCTGCAAGCAGACAAACTACGGTGACAACTCCTACTACGGTGTGATTCTGAACGAGACACACTTCAAAGACCTTTTTGCCGAAGCCGTCGTACCGCTACCCGTCAACAAGATGAACAAGGGCTTCACCCTTGTAAAAATGGGGTTCCCCACGCGCATATTCGAAGACACGCCCTCGTTCTGCACATGCCACTCCCGTCTCGTGCACGGAGGCTATTTCTGTCCGAACTGCAAGAGCAAGGTGTGCTCCCTGCCCATTGTCTGCCCATGCTGCGACCTAATGCTCATTCTCTCGACCCACCTTGCGCGCTCATACCACCATCTAATGCCACTCAAGGTCTTCCAAGAACTTCCCGTTGACATACAGTTTCCAACCGAGAACTGTTTCAGCTGTCAGAAGAAGTTTCCGAGGCTGCGGAACTACAAGACGCAAGATCTACTCACAAGCTCGCGTTACCGCTGTGAAAACTGCAAGTGTGATTTTTGCATAGATTGCGACGTTTTTGTGCACGAAATTCTACACAACTGCCCAGGATGCGAGTCCAAGGCTGTCTTGTAGCTTGATAAATCTGACCTATGAACGTGAAGCCTTGTTCTCCGACCATATGGTCTAGAAAAAGAAACGATAACATGGATTTGAAAAAAATGTTTGAGCTTCTGATAGTGATATCCACCATAGCAATCTTGAGTAACCCCGGCATATAGGACTCTTTACCCTTACTATCCCCAATCTGAAGTCGGCATTTCCGACTAAGAAGCCCGTAGCACACCTCCTCTGTTTTTGGGTCGGCGAGAAGATCACCTGCGTCAACTGCGGGCCGAGCAAGTGGATACTCACGAAAGAATCCTGCAGCAACTTATTCGGGCGATTACAAGCAGCTAGTTCTGTCATAAATTGGTATATTAGTGCTAGCTGGATTCTGCGGCTGGATGGAGAAGTATACTGATTTGCAGCACCCGTCGTACGTTCCGGGCACATTCAATATCTATTCGAATGGCCCTGTCGAGGGAGACTCGCTTGCCAGGCAAGCGCTAGGTATTAAGAAGGATCGCAACGGTGTTGTGCTGGTGCCCCAGCCGTCGGATTCGCCGAACGACCCACTTAATTGGTCGTATTGGCGGAAAATCATGCACTTTGCACTGATGGCGTTTATCACCGCGTTCACGGCAGCCACCAGTAACGACGCAGGCGCCACGACCGAGTCCCTGCATAGCATCTATGGGATCACATATGATTCGATGAACGTTGGCGCTGCGGTATTGTTCCTGGGGGTGGGGTGGTCTGCTCTGCTTTTTTCACCTTTGCCTTCGCTTTTCGGACGCAAGTTGACGTATATGATCTGCATCACACTTGGGCTCTTTGGAGCCATGTGGTTCGCGTTGGCGACGAAAACTGGACATGTAATTTGGTCGCAATTGTTTGTTGGCATGAGCGAGTCCTGTGCGGAGGCACACGTGCAGCTGTCGCTGTCGGACATCTTTTTCCAGCACCAGCTAGGGTCTGTTTTGACAGTTTATATTATGGCAACCTCTGTCGGTACCTTTCTGGGCCCGTTAATTGCTGGCTACATTGCATCTTTGACGAACTTTCGGTGGGTGGGATGGTGTGCCGTAATCATCTCGGCATTCCTACTGTTATGGATAGTTTTCGGCTGCGAGGAAACATACTTTGATCGCAGGCTCTACCAAACACCGCTCACGGTTGTTGCCGGGCATTCCACCGACGAAGAGGACAATAAATGCAGTGCATGCGCAGGGACCACCACCGGTGCCGAGAAGCGGTCTCTCGCCTATGCGAGCAACACGGAACTCAATGAGCGCGTGGTCATGCTTAATACGCAGTTGATAGATGGGTCCGAGGAACCACCGAAACGGTATTTTAGGCGCATCCGGCTCATTACGCGTGCAACGAACTTCAGGGGCTGGGGGGTAAAGCAGTACTTCAAGTATCTGGGACTGAACTTGCGGATGTTTCTGTTTCCGCCTGTGTGGCTGTCCGGGCTTTATTGGGGGACCCAGGATGTGTTTCTATCTTTCTACCTGACAACACAGGATACAAACTTCTACGACGAGCCGTGGAACTATAGCACTTACCGTGTGGCTATCATGAATGTCCCCACCCTGCTCGGCGCAGTCGTCGGCTGCATGTACGCAGGCGTTATCAGCGACGTATTTGTTCTCTGGCTTGCACGCCGCAACAATGGGATCCTCGAAGCTGAGTTCCGCCTCTACTTCGCTGCAGTTGCCGGTATCGCCGGTACTCTCGGTCTCATCCTGTTCGGGTATGGTGCAGCCCGCGCGCTGCCGTGGCAGACAGTTTACATCGGGCTTGCGTTCATTGGTTTCACCTGGGGTTCCTTCGGCGATATCGCCATGGCATATCTCATGGACTGCTACCCCGAGATGGTGCTGGAAGGCATGGCCTGCACTGCAGTGATCAACAACACGCTCTCTTGCATATTCACACTCACCTGCTCCTATCTCCTGGACACGTATGGTAACAAATCCACCTATCTGGCTCTTGGCCTCCTGAACTTGGGGATTACCTTGCTCGCTGTTCCAATGTTCTTATATGGCAAGCAGATCCGTACCTGGAGTAAGCCGTGGTACATCCAGTCCGTCCAGATCAGAGACGCGCTATGAAAACTACACACTACTGCGTCATATATAATCGTATCTATACTTTTTCATACTAATCCAACGGTCACTGTTCCATTACGGCGTACATTTTTTGGCTGGTCGTTGATGTTCGGAGCCGGCCTAGGGTGCTCGTAAGCGTAAAATAAAAAATTGTCCTTCTTGGCATATTGCTTTCACTGAAAGTCAAGGTCACAACGTATAGCATCTTGCATCACCGCAACATCATATATCAGTGAAGTTCATGCGGCAGTGACAGGACTCGGGTATACTTGAAGATTCAGCAGGATGTCTATGGACCAGTACACAGATAGACATCACCCGGACTACATCCCAGGAACATTCAATATTTATGCATCTTTCCCCGGAGATAAAGCCGAAAGATGGAGTAGGCTCAAGAAAGACAGCTGCGGCGTGCTTCTGACGCCGCAGCCGTCCGACTCGCCCAACGATCCGCTAAACTGGTCGGTCTGGCGGAAGTACGTCCACTTTGGGCTGATGTCATTCATAACAGCGTTCACTGCGGCGACCAGCAACAACGCGAGCGCAGCGCAGGACTCGCTAAACGAGCTATATGGCATAACTTTTGCGGCCATGAACACAGGCGCGGGAGTGCTCTTTCTCTGCATCGGGTGGGGGACCCTGGTGTTTGCTCCTCTTTCAAGTCTATATGGGCGAAAAATCACCTACATGATATGCATTGGCTTCGGGCTTCTGGGTGCAATATGGTTTGCGTCGACGTCTAATACGAATGATGCGATATGGTCGCAGGCGCTTGTGGGCGTGAGTGAGGCCTGTGCAGAGGCACAAGTGCAGCTTTCGCTGTCCGACATTTTCTTTCAGCACCAGCTGGGATCAGTGCTTACAGTGTATATTCTGTGCACGTCGATCGGGACATTTCTGGGCCCACTGATCGCAGGCTATATCTCATCGCTAACCAACTTTCGCTGGGTCGGTTGGGTCGGAGCTATTGTCTCTGGTGGGTTACTGTTGGCGTTCCTGTTCTTCTGTGAAGAGACCTACTTCGATCGCAAGGCATACATCACCCCTCTCACATGGACAGACAGCAGTATCTTACGGAGGAACAGCAGTAGCTCGTCTATGTTGACAGTGAATGCCAATATTAATGAGGATAAAGCATCTGGAGGAGGAAAAGATAGTGACGAAGAGCATTGCCGTTTGGAAAGGACCTCTTTGTTGGACGGTGCGGCGGAAGATCCAAAGCCTTATCACCGGCGGATTGCGTTGATCACAAAGGCATCTAATTTAAAAGGATGGGGTTTCAAGCAGTATCTGAAGTATATCGGCATAAATATGCGGATGTTCCTCTTCCCGCCTGTATGGCTGTCTGGTCTCTTCTGGGGTATACAGGATGTTTTCCTCTCTTTCTATCTAACCACAGAGGAAGATTATTATCCAGAGCAACCCTGGAACTTCTCCAACTACCAGGTGGCTCTCATGAATGTCCCGACATTAGTGGGGGCTGTTGTGGGCTGCATGTACGCTGGTGTAATCAGTGATTACTTCGTCTTGTGGATGGCTCGCCGGAATGGAGGCATCATGGAAGCTGAGTACAGACTCTATTTTTCCGCCCCAACAGCCTTCCTTGGAACTCTTGGTCTGTTGCTGTTTGGGATCGGCACAGAACAGCAGCTATCCCTTTCAGTTGTCTACGGAGGCCTCGTATTGATTGGTTTTTCGTGGGGTTGCTCGGGAGATATCGCCATGTCTTTTCTCATGGACTGTTACCCTGAGATGGTACTGGAGGGTATGGTTTGTACGTCAGTTATCAACAATACCCTATCTTGCATATTCACCTTCTTCTGTTCCCCGTTTATCGAAGCTGTTGGAACGCAAAACAGCTACATCTTCCTCGCCGTAGTGAACTTCTCTGTCACTCTCCTTGCATGGCCAATGCTTGTCTATGGTAAGAAGGTAAGAAAACTAACTACCAAGTGGTATAATCAGTCGATTGACCTACGTGATGGTGTGTAATACCTCCGACCAGTGCAGTGACCCGTACCGATATTGCATACAAACATGCATATATAGATTGTATATGTGAACTTCATAGATAAAAATCAATATGATGCTTAAATAAGTGTGTGTGTCTCATTCCTATAATCATCGTGTATAGTTCATCTGAATGTCAGGCTCTCCGTCAAGGACACACTGTGGAATCGGAAGTGGAGCAGCCCAATCATATGATCCAGATTCGAAGTGATACTTTTAACTATATTAAAGTTAAATCAAAAGAGCCTTGTTGGCGCAATCGGTAGCGCGTATGACTCTTAATCATAAGGTTACGGGTTCGAGCCCCGTACAGGGCTTAACTTTTTTGCATTTCTTCAAAGTTCCATTGTAGTTGCTGATAATATTCGCGCCACCGTTCACCCATACTTCTCTACCAACATCTGACGGTAAGTGTCAAGAAATGGCTGAATCGATGCAACGTATAGCGTCGGCCTTTGAGTCTGCCAGAGACCTCACTTTGGAAGCTGCAGCAGTGGCTTCTTCAAGGCTAGGGGAATCTTCATATTTCCACTACTCAAAGTCAATTGACTCCGAATCACTTCCGGGGTTACTCAACTCGAGATACACCCGCGAAGTGCGCGATGGTATGAAGCGCGTAATGTCCCTCATGGGGAGTGGTGACTCGTCAATTGAACTGGAGACCCATTTTGCGGATATTGTCAAGAACATAGGGTCGGACGATGTAAAAGTCAGACGTATGGTCTCCGTCTATCTGTTGAGATATGCAGAGACAAATCCAAACCTAGCACTGTTATCGATTAATTCTATCCAACGCAGCTTATCAGACTCGAACCCTGATGTCCGTGCGCTGGCCTTGAAAACGCTCTCCGATATCAATATTGCGTCCCTGTACCCCATCATCTTGCACTCTCTGAAAAAGACAGTGATAGATTCCAGCGAAGTGGTTCGGTGTCAGGTGGCAATGACGCTTTTGAAGCTATTCAAGGAACAGGGGATATCGATTAAGGATGATGTCATGCCGATGCTGAAAAGTTTGCTAGCTGATTCGGAGCCAAGTGTTGTCTCAGCGGCCCTCTTACTTTTCCAGAAGGCATTCGCACAAGAACTTCAACTTCTACATGGACATTACCGCAGGTATTGTTCTATCTTAAACCAGCTTACTGAAAACGCACAGGCCATCATGATTGACATATTTATTGCTTATGCTAAAGAATACCTTCCAAGGCCAATGGTAAGAGATACATCATCAGATGCGGAAGCAATTCAACTTCCGGATAGCTTTAATCAAATTCCATTCCCTGTTTATGATGTAGAATATGACCATGATCTGAACTTATTCTTATCATCCCTGAAGAAACTACTACATTCTCCAAATGCCATGGTAATTGTGGCAGTATCAAAAGCATTTTATCAGCTTTCGTCACCAAAAACATTCAAGGATTCAGGAATAGTTGATTCACTATTACGGCTGACTGTATCATCATACATATGTTCCGAGATAAAGGAGCTTGTTTTGCAATCGATTCTTGTCTACTGTTGTAGCGATCCTTCATTATTCCGTTCTCATTACAAAAGGTTCTTCCTGATGCCCTCGGATACAGAGAATATTTCGATATTTAAACTCAAAATCCTTTCAATACTGGTCTCTGATAGCAACTGTAAGCACATCGTGAATGAGTTAAAATTCGTTGCTGGCACAGAACAATCCGCATCCATTTTGGTAGAAGTTTCAAACACCCTATCCGTATGCGCCCAAATCTCATCTAAGTGGTCGTCACAGATTATTAGTTGGCTGTTAGATCGAATCAGCTCTAATACACCGATAGATAAGGAAGTAACTGCGTCACAAATCAATGTTCTTCGTTCACTGATACAAAAAGATCCAATTAAGCACATAGCTACCGTGGTGAAGTTGTCAAAAATGCTTTCTAATCATGATTTGCTGCCAAGTGCCAAGGCACCTATTATTTGGTTGCTTGGTGAATACGTTCAAGTAGAGCCACGCATCTGTCCAGATGTCTTGCGGCGGTTGTTACCACAATTTTCAAAGGAGCATGCCCATGTGAGGCTACAGATATTAAACTTGGCTGCGAAGTTACTCTCACATGATGTTGACAGCTATAGTGGAGACATGGAATATGATATTGGAACTTCGCGAATTGGGCAAATGTTTGAAGCTGCACTACAATTGGCAAAGTTTGATGATGAATATGACGTTAGAGATAGGGCTCGGATGCTAGCATCAATATTTGAGCAAAAGCGCTATGAAATAGCTACATTGTTGCTTCAAGCACCTAAACCATACCCAATGGCATCCTTAAATTACTGCCGTGATTCATTTAATCTCTCCGCGTTGAATTTATACCCCGATATGGAAAATTACTATGAACTTCTGCCATGGAATGCAGACCCGCAAGCTTCTGATAGAACACCATGCGAAGTTAAGGATTATAGCAAACTGAAGAACAGTTTTTCCTCCTCATCCTATTTTGGTAGGAATGAAGTTGAATTTACGAATAAACCCAAAAGAAGTGCATCCGTATCCTCGGTGCCCTCGAACACGTTTACATCCTCACATGGAAAGAAATATCAACTACAAAGTCTAGATGAGTTCTTTTCTGACGTGTCTGCAAGACAAAGTGTTCCGAAGGCGAAGAGAGTAATTATAGAAGAAAGCACTAGCGAAGAAACAGACCATACTGATGACGAGTCTGGAAGTAGCTCTGGCGATGAATCTACGGAAAGTTCATATGTTTCATCAAGCGAAGAAGAAACAACAGAATAGTCATACCCCGGCATATGTCGCATATTGAATGGTTTAATACGTAAAGCCGTTTCATCTGTGATAGTTTATATAACTTGCTCTAATTCTTCTATGTAATAGTTCTCTTCCTTAAACACGGGATAACAGGGGACTAGCGCATCAAGTTGTTCGATATATGCCGAATTGTACAACCGCCAGTAAACCTTCCGCACGTTACGAGCTGGATGAAACAGGCCAGCCCAAACATAGTTCATAAATATGGAAGGGCCCAAAGCATATCTAAGTGCTTCTAATCCCTCAAGTATGCGGACAATGGCGTGTGGGGACGTTTCGAAGACGTTGGGCATTATAAGATTTAATAGGTGAATGAATAAGTCTTCATAGCCGAGCCCCATGCAACCCAAGGCCAAATGCCTAACAACCGTCGAGGCGGTCTGTCGATGTACCAAATCTCTATCAATCAACGCGTCTTGTAAAAGTGGCGATATAACGTAAAGGTAATCCTTGGACATGCGTCCTATATATTCAAACATAAATGACATCGCCTTCAGGACACCATTCTGCACATTTGTCTCCGGTGTTTTGTAATCATTCATTAAGGCAGGTAACACTGTAAATGGCTGGCAAGTCTCTGCAACGATACCAATTGCGACAGCTGTGCAAACACGGAGCTGGCGCTCCTGGACCTTTAGATTATTCAACAGGGCAACCAAAACATCCTGTGGTCCTATGGCTTTGGCGATAAAACCGAAGGTGGCGTTCGCAGATATCCGAATGGATTTAGAAGGACTTTTGAGCATCTCCAACAGCTCAAAACAAATCCGCATCCATTCCTTAGGAGGCACGTATTCAGGGCCACGGTTTGCAATACGACCAACAAGCTTAATAGTGTTATCCTGAACCTTTTTGTGTCTATTTCGCAAGATTGGTGTTAGAGTGGGGAGGATTTGGTTCACTGGGGGTTGCAAGTCCTTCAGGATTGTAACCGCTACAATTGTATCCATAGCTGAAATAATAGACCCAAGAACATCAGGGTAAACCTCACCAAGGGACTCATACAGAATGATGTTCAATTTGTGCAGCATCTGAATCTCTGCGCATGCGTATATTACAGGCACCATAACTGTGCACAGGTCGGCGGCGTGCTGACGAAGGACCTGGTTCTTATTCCTCAGTCTAGTCAGGACAGTACTAATTATTGGCCCCAAGTACTGTTTCATTCTTTTGTCCAATGAGGTGGCCAAGGTACCGAAGGCCCTGAATATAATGCGGTCCTCAGATGTCTGTTCCTGGAAGGCTATCAATAGTGCATCGACAAGCCTATTTTCAAGCTCTTCGTCGATATCAGCGCTGCCCAGGAGTTGTACCACCCTATTCGTCGCGTGCGCAGCCATTGTGCGGAAAGGCTCGGATTCATCTCTCAGTGGATTTAAAAGGTTGCCCAACGTAAAAGCGCATCCTAACTTCAGAGATAGAACCACTGTCGTGTAGATAACTTGTTTATTGAGCTGTGGATCGAGAGCCACCCTTCTAATCCAGAAATTACTGAAGAAATGAGGCGCTACATGTTCCCGCAGGAACTGCGGCGTCACGCCCTCCGTGCCGCTGCACTTTTGCAGTACTTGCAAAACGGTCCTCTTCATCTCATCGTCTGGCGACGCAAACTCGCGCTGAACAATCCGCATGACTTCCTGAGTGTAGTATCCTGCGTACTCAGGGTCCATGAGGGGTATGATGAAGCCAAGTGCTCGCAAAAACGCCGCAAGTGCCTTGCCCCGGTGGGTTTTCACGCCCCGCCACAGTGGCTCCAATGCAACGTTGAACGCCTCTATTCCGTACGGATGGCTGCTTTGTGCGAGGGATGCGACCGACTGCGCTGCCATAATTCGCACCATCGGATGCTGGTCTGTCAGACCCATGTAGACGCATCTGACGAGATCGTTCAGGTACGGCAGGATGCCGATCCCGACCAAAATGGAAGTCTGTTGCACAATCTTCATACCCGTATGGCGAGCGCGCCAGGACTTCTTCGAATAGCACACCGCGCGGATGAACGGCACTAACTGGGGGATCCCCAGCGACTTCGCCACGACAGCCACGGCCCGTGCAGTGATGTTCCGGATAAACTCGTCCGCGCTGTCAATGTCCGGCCGTATCGTTGACACCATGGTCCCGAGGCCCACCGCGCGCGCCAGATTCGAGATGATCTCCCGCCCGCTCGTTCGTACGAGCTCGTCCTCGTCCACCAGCATCGGCGCCGTCACAATCAGGATCTTGTGCGTGTACGGACGCGCCAGACTGTTGAGGCGCAGCAGTAGGCGGTCCACCATCTTTATCACCAGGTGCCGCTCCTGGTCGCTCAGCGTTCGGTCCAGAACGATTGGTAGGATGCTGGCGAACAGCGGCTCCGCGCCATACTCTGCCGCCCGGTCCGTCAGCGTCCGCAGCGCCGCCTTGCGCGTCGCCGGCACCCCGTTCTTCACGCGCAGCACCAGCCGCAGCACCTGGCGCTGCAGCTGCTCCTCCTTGCTCAGCTCCTCCTCATCGCGCCCGTCCAGCAGCTGACCGAAGTGCTGCTTGTCCGACGCCTTGAAGAACTGCAGGTCCTTGACCCCCGGTATCTCCTGCACCAGCTCGTTCTGCAGCTCCCGCTGCTCGTCCGCGCCCATCCCCGGCAGCGTGTAGCCTTCGCCTTTGTCCGCATTCTTCGGCCTCTTCGCCACCTGCTGCAACGCAGCCGCCGTCTCCGGCGCCCGTTTCGCGATCTTTCCGTCTAGTCCCCGTTCAAACCGCCGATCTTGGTACCTTTCCGCCCTTGTGCTGGCCTGCTCCCCGCTCTGCTGGGCCTCAGAATCCCGTTCCAGCGCATCGTGCACTTCCTGAGGCATCGTATACTGCTCCAGCAGCGAGTGTTTCTCGTCAGCCTGCTGGCTCTTCACAAACTGTATGCCAGCCATGAGATACACCTCCACGTTTAGTTATAGTTGCCGATACTGCCTGCTTCGAGCTAAGGGTTTGACTAATAGTGTGATGCCCGGAAGTTTTTTTTATTTTAAAGGTGTAGTGTCCATTTATAACAACTGCAAGATCGTAACGTTGGCTACCAGTCGTGCCAGATAGCCATACGATAGCATTACGGGTTGAGGCAGGGCCTGAGCAAACTCATGAAGGCTAGCATAATAGGGTTATGGGCGCTCAGCTCGCTCATTGGGGTATCAAACGGCCTAAATAATATGGAAGGCTCGCGGGAGCGCACAAATGCGTCAATGTCTGGGGTAGATGTAAATTCAGGGAGCGATATAAGCATAGAGACCGCGGTTGTGGGTGCTGCGGCGAACGGGCAGGGTGCTGTGGGCGGGGTTGCGGACGAACGGCGCGGGCTTGTGTCGCTAGCGGCGCCCGCCAAGTACCCGTATATGGAGCACCTGGGGCTGCGGCCGCTGCCTCGCAACGCGCTGCTGGCATCGCTGCAGTTCTACATGCAATCCAACTCGTTCCAGGTGGGGAAGCAGCAGGACGGTTCGGACTATAACCACTACACCGTGTTCCCCAAGTCGATCACGCCGGTGATGGAGAACACGCAGACGCGGCAGCTGCACCTGCGGTTCACGCACGGGCTGTGGGACCACGAGAACTGGGGCCAGCTTCCGCACGCGGGGGCGAAGTCCGGGGGCTCTGGGGTCGAGCTGTGGGCGGTGATGGAGGCGGGTAGCCGGGACGAGGCATTTCGGAACTGGCTGCTGATGACGCACTCGCTGAGCGGCCTCTTCTGTGCATCAATCAACTTCATAGACTCGACCAAGACGACGTTCCCGGTCTCGTCTTTCCAGCCGCGCACGGACGAGCGGATCCCGCTGCTGAACGGTACCAACCATCTCTACCTCCTGCGCGGCTCGCTGGCCAATGAGCCGGTGTGCACTGAGAACCTGACTCCGTTTCTGAAGCTGCTCCCCACCCGCGGCAGGCAGGGCTTGTCCACGCTGCTTGAGGGCCACAAGGTTTTTGGCTCGCGGTGGCACTCGCTCTCGCTCGACGTGTCCACGATCTGCTCTGAGGAGGGTTTGTGTCACTATGAAATGGAGGAGTTTATAGAACTGGCCTTGGACGTGCCCAGCACGCTTGCGCGTGTGGAACGGCCGATTCCAAAGCCATTGGATGGTTCGAACTTGCGCTGTGACACCTCCAAGCACCATGACAGCTGGACCTGCTTTCCGCTTTCGGATAGCACGAGCGCCAAGATAGAGCTGTCAAAGTTGTTTGGGCGCTATATTATGGATGCTACTGAGCTCTCGGACACTCCTTCCAAGGCTTGCGTTAAGGTCTCCGACAACTGGAAGGTGCTCATAAAGGCGGGCGACGCATATTTTACCACCGCAACTAACTGTTTTGACGTGAAGGGCAAGAAGTGGCACGACATCTACCTAGATACCGACGATACAACGAAGGTGTACCCCGTTGACAGCTCGCCCGTGTTTGTCACGAGATCTTTGACGGGGTACTCGCAAGACAAGGGCGGTCTCCGCACGGTTTTCAGAAACCCCACGGACCAGCCCGTTAGTCTGGTGTATTTCGAATCTCTCCCATGGTACATGCGCCTGTACCTGTCGACAGTCAAGATCGAAACAGACGACAACCTGTCGATTAACGATGTCATCAAGTCGACCTACTACCTGCCAGCGCGGGACCGAGAGAGGCCTACACACTTGGAATACCAGATGGTCATTCCCGCAAACACGACGTTTGCTCTGACCTATCAGTTTGACAAGTCGCTGCTTCAGTATGCTGAGTATCCTCCCGATGCGAACCACGGTTTTGAAATTGAGTCAGCAGTGGTCACCGTTCTCTCGCCGTTCAAATACGAGTTCAGAACTGCTACTCTGCTACTATCGCTATCCACCCCTGACTTTAGCATGCCATACAATGTCATCATACTGACATCGACCGTCATGGGTCTCATATTTGGCACACTGTTTAACATGCTCGTAAAGAAGATCACTACCGTAGAGGAGGCTGACAAGCACATGCAACACTCTGGGCTGAGGGCGAGAGCTCGCAGCATCAAGCAAAATCTCTTTGACAAGCTTGGCTCGCAAAAACTAAAGAAAGACTGAGTGCGCGAGGGAGGGCACCTATGCGGTAGTCTTTATATATATACCCGTGTATGTAACAACGCCCTAAAAGGGATCTTCATATGGGTCTTCCTCATCATAATCATCGTCCTTCTCAAACTCGTAAACTATGGCGCCGCCAGTGTTGAAAGACTGGGCCTCCAGGAAAGGTAGTTCAAGCTTCTCTTTCGCCTGCTTCTGCTTCTGCGTGGTAGACAGATTGAACGTCGTCAGACCTTCCAGGTGTGCGGGCTGCTCGGTGTCACGGTCCGCCGCGCCGTCGAGCAGGGAGTATGAGTGGTTGGTGGAGTCGATTCTGAAACGGTAACTCAGCGATCGCCCGGACTTCCGGCGGTTCGTCAGCGTGAGCGCGTATACAGGGCCGTTCAGCCGCCTTGGGACCACGAAGCGCGCAAGCTGCTCCTCCAACTCCTCAGCGTCCTCCTCTGGCACAAGAGGGGCAACCTCCAGGATGGTCACCGACATAAAACGCAACAGCTCCAGGCCGTCCGGATAGTGCTGGAGCGCGGGCTCCGTGAAGCGCGGCATCGAGCTGTGATAGGTGGCCACTACTGTCACCCCCGGTCCCGCCAGCCCACCCACAAATCGCCCAAGCTCGTCAACTGGCACGTAGTTCATCGAATCGACCACCACCAGCCATTGGCTCTCGCCAGGCGCCCCAGACCCCGCTAGTGCTCGCTTCGCCTGTGCAACCACCTCCTCTGCCGAAAGCGCGCTGCAGTTTATGAATTGCGTGGCATACGATGGCCTATTCGCCGTTTCGTATGAAAGGTAGAGCAGCTGCAGTGGCGTGTCTTTCAGCTGATGCACAAACTCTCGTATCAGGTAGTGTGCGCTCTGCGCAACAGTGTCGACGCACAGAAGCAGCGAGGACTGCTCCCTGAGCGAAAAAATACGCTTCAAAAGCACACACGGGTTGTGCAGTGTTGAACTCATCCTAGCGTCCTCGATAGCGTCCTCAACAACCCACAGCGGTGCCTCAGATGCCCCCAACGTAGTACCTCATCGCAGAGTGAAAAGTTTCGACAGATCATATCGTTACATACGTTTGAGACCTTAAATGCGGTCACTCGCTGTACATGAAGAATAACACAAGCAGACCCTCCAGAAGCGCATGCAGCCTCCTGATCGACCGAGTAACGGTCATAACCAACCGTCACTTGAAACAACGTGTCAGCTCAAGATACTGTAGAGGGAAGACGTGTTGTGGTGTGTGGGTGTGTGCTCCCTGCGTTATCCACTAATGGCATATGTTATACAATGAACACTGCAAACCACAGTCGAAGTCAAACAGGTACCAAGGTGCAGTAAGCTGTGCTGGTTGTGTGCGAGGTCGCGGAGGCAGTATAGGCCAAGAAACGATTTCTACAGGGAAAATGCCGGTTGTATATGGTCCGCAGCCACTAAATTGTTTGAACACTGAGACCAGGCACGGGTTTGACGAGCAGTACTCCAGTGAGCAGCTGCTGGAGTCGCTGGCGAACGGGTTTATCTTCTACTTTGACGACAAGCGTCACCGCAGCAATGGGAACCCGATGTCAGAGGAGGAGAAGCAGCAAGACGCGCACAACTACTATCAGCCGATCCTCGACTGGAAGATCGTGAAGGAGCGGCAAAAGACGGTGTCTGCAGCGTTGCTGCTATGTCTGAATTTGGGTGTTGACCCGCCCGACGTGATCAAGACGCATCCGTGTGCGCGGCTGGAGTCGTGGGTGGACCCGCACAACTTCCAGGACTCGAAGAAAGCAATCGAGCAAATCGGCAAGAACCTGCAGGCGCAGTATGAGACGCTGTCGCTGCGGACGAGGTACAAGCAGAGTCTCGATCCGTGTGTGGAGGATGTGAAGCGATTCTGCAACTCGTTGCGGCGCGCGTCCAAGGATGAGCGGATTCTATTTCATTACAATGGGCATGGGGTGCCACAGCCCACGCCTTCCGGCGAGATCTGGGTATTCAATCGGGGATACACGCAGTACATACCTGTCTCCTTATATGACCTCCAGACGTGGCTGGGGGCACCATGTATCTACGTGTGGGATTGCAACAGCGCGGGTAACATTGTGTCGAACTTTCAGAAATTCGTCCAGAAGCGAATAAAGGACGACCAGGACGGGAACCACGACATGACGGCGCCTTCTTCCACCCAGGCATACATAGACTGCGTTCAGCTGGCTGCTTGCAGGTCTGGGGAGCTATTGCCGATGAACCCAGAATTACCCGCTGATCTTTTTACTTGTTGCCTCACAGACCCGATAGAAATCTCTGTTAAAATCTTTCTAATGCAATCACCCCTAAAAGACACTAAATACTCGATACTCTTTCAGAATGATGACTCTCGCTATGGTTCGGATAACCTTAACCGCATGCCTAATATTTCGATACCGGGGAAACTTTCTGAGAGACGAACGCCGCTGGGAGAGTTGAATTGGATTTTCACGGCGATTACAGATACCATTGCGTGGACATCCCTACCACGGCCTTTGTTTAAGAAATTGTTCAGGCATGATCTAATGGTCGCTGCCCTATTTAGAAGTTTCCTATTGGCAAAGAGGATCATGCCCTGGTATAACTGTAACCCCGTTTCAGACCCTGTTTTGCCCGACAATATTGCGGAACATCCAATGTGGAAATCATGGGATTTGGCTATTGATGAAGTTCTAACAAAGTTGGTCGATGATATGCATCATAATATGGATAATGGATCTGGAAAACTGGAAGTGCAAGCTTTATTGCAGCAGAGGCAGGGTCCTGTCAGATCTGAAACTAGCATTAATGGTATGCCTGAGTCATTAAATTCGCGCAATCCAATGGGGAACCTCAGCACTATGTCATTGGCGAATATGAATAATAACAAAGCATCTTCAAGCAATCCATCAATACAAAGTTCTTCTTCTTCTGCACTTGCACAGGGTCAACAGCAGCAGTTTACTAAATTCTTCGAACAACATCTCACTGCATTTGAACTCTGGCTAAAATACGGCGCGAATACAAGACATCCTCCTGAGCAGCTACCTATAGTCCTTCAGGTATTGCTGTCGCAAGTACATCGTGTGCGGACTTTAGTGCTGCTCTCTCGATTCCTCGATTTGGGACCTTGGGCAGTCTACTTATCGTTATCCATTGGAATATTTCCCTATGTCCTGAAACTACTCCAAAGTCCTGCACAGGAGCTAAAGCCAATTCTGGTTTTTATCTGGGCCAGAATTATGTCAATTGATTATAAGAATACACAGACAGAACTAGTAAAGGAAAAGGGCTACCTTTATTTTGTTAAGATGTTAGTTCCAGAATGGGGAACACAACGTCCAGCGTCAAATACAGGAAGCCCATTAACGCTCACTGCACCTGTTAATATAAATGTGCAACGTGCTTCTTCACAGGTAAACCCTGGTAATACTACAGCGGTACTAACTAGCAACACTACTGATGAGCAAAAGGCCATGGCCACTTTCGTGTTGTCTTCCTTCGTTAATGATTTTCCCCTAGGTCAAAAGTACTGCTTCAGTCAGGAATTGGTCCAGAAGTTGTGTTATTATGTTGACAATTCAGAGGTTCCACTATTACGCCAATGGTGCATTATTTTGATTGGTCAGCTTTACCTGAATAATCCTCTTCACAAAAGCATCTGTTTACAAGAAATGTTTCTTGCTCGGATAATACGATCCTTAAAGGATCCTATTCCTGAAATCCGCTGTGCAGCATTATTATCCATGAAGTACTTTTGCTCCGATTATGACGACGCCGATTTGATTTTAAAGTTGCATCAGGAATGTCAACAACAGATTCCTCAGCTACAATCACGATTGCAGCAATTCCAAACTACAAGCCAACAAGCGCAGCAGCAACAGCAACAGCTCCATATCCAGCAGCAGCAGTTCCAGGTGCAGCAGCAACTGCAACAAGTACAATCTTCTATGGTGCAGCTGCAGCATGTTGATATTAAGCAGCTCAAGAGAGAAGAGATAAAAATGATATCTGCTGCATTGGTGCATGTCAATGATGGATCACCAATGGTCCGCAAAGAATTGATTATCTTTATCTCTCAGGTAGTTGAAAGGTACATCACCTTTTTTATTGTGATTGCCTTCAACGAATTAACAGAAGAAATAATAACATTAGAGTTTGACAGCAACGAAGCCAACGACCTCAAGCGCAGAACAATGGTTGGTCATGGATCCATTTTCAACACTGTATGGAAGGCTCTCTTGATCCTTGCGGCTGATCCTTTCACTGAGAACAGTATTCTGGCAGGAGATGTCATTGATTATATCCTGATCAAGCTGAAGGATCATCCTGATTTAGGAGAAATTGTGACCGAAATGGAGAAGTACCTGATAAAAAGAACTGCCAATTCTCATCCTAGTGGGTTGGCCATGGTGGGAATGGCCGCTACAAAGCTGCCTACTCCAAAAAGGCCAATTAGTCTAGGCGCCTATGATAAAAGCAGACCGACACCAAGCGCTAAAAAGACGCCGCCATCCAGTCAGCGCAGTTATTCGCTAAGTGGTCTTTTAAAGAGTTTGAGGTTGACAACAGAAGAGCAGCCTGCTGCCTCAATAACAAATGCTAACAAGAAACATCATCTTTCGTTATTAAGCGTTCCTTATGGAGTAGCACCTATACCTCCAACACCTAATTATAAGAAGAGAACTGGGCCGCTTGTGATGCCGCTAAAAAGCATGTTCTTAGAATACTGCCGGGAATACTTCCAGGAGCCACAGATGAAGAAAAAAGAAGCAGACGAACCCGGTAGTGTTGAGTATACCGCTCGTTTATGGAGAAGAAACAGAAACGAACAAATAATTCAGGAAACTCAAGCCCAAAAACAGCTGTCCTTATATGGTGATTGGTCGAGAAAGGTTGCGAGTGTTGATAATAAGACTCAGCCAAAAATTCTACGTTTGATGCAGTTCGAAAGCTATCTTGTTTCTTCAGATGATAGAGATAACGTCGCTGTCTATGACTGGGAAGAAAATAAACATTTGGCCAGGTTTTCGAATGGAAATCCGTTCGGGACGAAGATAACTGATATGAAATTTTTAAATGAGGATGACGTTCCGCTATTATTAACTGGCTCATCGGATGGTATTGTAAAAATTTATAAGGATTTCAACTGCCTGGAAAATATTGAACTCATTTCATCGTGGCGAGGGTTAACTGATCTTTTGCTGACGCCGAAGTCTACTGGTTTGCTAACTGAATGGCAGCAGAGTAGAGGATCTCTGCTTGCTACAGGAGATGTTAAAATAATTAGGGTTTGGGATGCTTTGACAGAATCTGTTGAAGTTGATGTCCCGGCTAAGTCTTCATCGCTCATAACATCATTAACTTCGGACCAGTTATCAGGCAATATATTTGTAAGCGGCTTCTCTGATGGTTCAATTCGGGTTTACGATAGACGCGTCGACCCAAGGGATTCCATGGTTCGCCTATGGAAGCCATCTGGAGGCCGACCTATATCATGGATAACCAATGTGCATCTACAACGTGGTGGATACAGGGAGCTTGTGAGCGGAACTAACAACGGTGTAGTTGAATTGTGGGATATCAGACAAGATAAGCCGGTGCTAACATTTACAGATTCTGGACAGAATGGGGGGAACGGTTACAACTCTAGCCCGCCTAAGCCAACGACAATGACATCTATACATGTTCATGAACATGCTCCAGTAATTGCGACAGGAACTAAGCATATCAATATATGGACTACATCTGGTGATTCACTGTGCACATTTAAAAACAACGGATCATCACATGTCAGCAGTGTGGCAGGTTCTTTGGCTACAGGCATCAGTGTTTCTCGTTCTTCTACTTCATTCATTTCCTCAATGGCATTCCATCCTCATAGGATGATGTTAGCGGCTGCCAATTCACACGATACGAATATTAACATATATCAATGCCGTGACGCAAGGAACGACTATTCCATTTATTAAAAGTAGAATGGACCTATATTTACTGCTTATTTGGATTACTTTTGTGATGATTTGACCAATTAAGAAGGATGGTATCATCGGTTATATAGAAGTTCAGTACATATATAAGAAATGGGGGTTTTCATCGCCTAGACTGCGATCGAATTTGAGCTCTTCTTTATCACTTTGGGCGAGCATAGCTTTCTTCTTCTTATTCAGACGATAGTAGCAGAACAACTGTAATAGTGTCAGGAATATGGCAGCTATCTGTAGACTCATACAAAGAGTTAAACCAGTTTTGTAGCCCGGTTTTTCCGCCTCAGTAAATATTTGACCGGCCACCAAGCCTGAAGAAGAGCCGCTGAACAGATTGATTCCCAGTGCAGTAGCTCTCTTGTAGTAGTTGCTCACGTTGCCACTCAGCCATAGACAGTTTGTTGATGCATTAACATAAATTCCCAAAGCTAAAACAAAGATGCCAAAGAACTTGACGGCATTTGAATGGGAACCAAGAACAATTGCGAGTCCAATGGCGCATGTGACGCATGCGCCAACAATAAACGGAGAACGTAAACGAAGCTTATCGGACAGATATGCGCAGATAAAAAACGTAATTGCTGTAAAGAAATAAACTGGTACAGTCATTAGTTGGGCCCTTATGTGAGTGAATCCCATTCCAGATATAATAATAGGCATAAAAATCGTTAAGCCGAAAGTCGTTAAATCAATGCAGAACAGTGAAATAGCTGAAATCCATGTTTTGACATCCCTCACAGCCAGCCACAGCTGCCTCCACTCAAAACGTTCATTCGGATTATAGGTATACATTGTTTCATATCGCCTGATGATATACTCTCTCTCTTCTTTGTTGAAAAACCATGAGTCCTGTAAATTTTTGCTTAACCCAAACCAATAAAAAGGCACAACAGCAAGTGTTAGGGCGCCCTCAACAATATAGATGTACTGCCAAGCGTTCAACGAACCCTTAATATGCGCGCATCCGTACGAAATCAGACCACCGAACGATGATGATACACAAGCGGCGAAGAATACCCATGCAAACCTGATAGCATATTGTTCCCGTCTATAGCAAACCGATAAATACATGTTTATTGCGGGGTATATGTTACCTTCGAATGCGCCGAGCAAGATACGAATCAAAAGCAGTTGCCAATAATTTTTCACCCAAGCAGTGCATAATGAAATTAGCCCGAAACCAATAATGCATCCCGTCATCATCACGGGTGCACCAACAATGTTCATTAAGTTAGCACCTATTGGATCGAATGTAATATACGTTGCAAAGAATACAGTAACACAGTTACCATACTGGTTTCCAACCAATTTGAGGTCTTCAGTCATTCCAGCAATCGCTGCATTACCGATATTGGATTTATCCAGGTTGGATAGGAAATAGAGAATGCACATTAGCGGAAGTAAACAAAGATCCATCTTCCGCACTATACGTCTTTCCATGGGATGATCTAAGCCCGGCTCAGCGACATCTTCATCGCTACCTATCTCTATCTCAAACTCTTCATTATTTGCCTTTCTAAGGGGACCAGTGTTGCTCCTATCAACTTCCATCATACCCATATACAATCCCTTGGGCCTTTATATGAAGCCCGGACTTCCTGTGAACCTGTGTCCCTATTGGAATCACTGTTTTATACAGCTTTGGTAGATATATTCGTCAGTCGCCTACAAACTTTGCTTTTTTATTTTTTTTTTAACCTCAGAATCTGTCAGGTTTTAGACCTGACATTCAAATATAATTTCTGTATATATCTGTTGGATTTTCGACTTATTAGTCTGGCATACTACGCTATCTACTATGTGTTTTATACGACCAGAGAAGCAGCAATTCTCGTATGCCAAAAGGTAGCACGGCTCTAACCACGCAATTCAGCATGTATGCCTTTTACGGGCGTCGATTTATGACACTGATCACTACACAGTTGTGGAAAACATAATATCATACGAATATAGGTTCAACGATATATACTGTACCTCGCTAGGTTGTTTCGATAGGCTACGTATAATAAGGCATGTTCCAATATGCCATTGCCAGGATCATCTGGTACGTATACATAGTCCAGTCCTTGAATAAGAAAAGATGGGAAAACAGTATTGCAGTGACCGCAAGGTACCGCGCTATCATCCTGAGGTCCTGTGGTATACTGCGACATACATATTGTATCGCGTTTTTCAGGCGGTATATGTTCCCAGCCAATAACATACTCTTGTCGGAAAGAATAGATTCCATTATATTCAGTCAATCTCAGTACAGAAAGTAGGCCTATTTGGGACGCCACAACAATACACGAAAGTTCGCGGATATAGCATACAATTGATATGCGATTCAAGTGTTCTATCGCCGGTTGACATGTAGTGACATCTTTTGTAGGAAATAGTTCATCCATTGTAAGTGCATTGACTATTAGCGGGTCAGATCGAACGAGATAAACAGAGGTATTGGTTGTTATCACAAACATATAATCCTGGGATACAACGCTGTCAAACTCTGGGCCTTCTGCTTTGTGTCTAGATTCCTTTTGCAGGCTTGAGAATAACCTGTACAATTTTTTGATGTGGTTAGTAAGAGACGCATCAACGATATCATCGCACAAAGTTCGGTTTCTTTCCCCTGCAAGCGGGAATGCGCCTTCATTACTTCCCGAATCTTCTCCATGAGTCGATGGTCTCGGCGTTGAAGCTTGTAGTGTCAAAGGTTCTATTCTTGGAGAAGGTTCTATCTCTATTTTTTGTCCCCAGAAAGAATCATTTGACATCCAATATCTTGTAACTTCCCTGGGATGTAATCTTTGAATAGCGGGGTTTCGGTACAAGCTGCTACCTGCCAGATTATTATTTAACGATTCTTCTGGTCCGTGAAGGTGACGTATAAGGTGGACGCTATTGGGTTTCTTTTCCAACATAGGTTGTTCATCAAATGAGAGGTAAAATGGTTCCTGCTGGGAACGCGACGAAGGCTCCTTTACTTTAAGTCTTAACAAGGCGTCAACATATTCTTTTTGAATCGTTCTAGAAGTGGTTACAAAATCCATATTGCGTCTTAGATCTGACTCCTGAACGCCTTTGTCTAGTTTCTCATCCCCCAGTGGTAAATCTGAACGAGGGACAAAGTACATGCAACTGTCCTCATCATTGTAAGTCATACAATTGGATTTGATTCGCGCCTTACGGTATGGAATAATGTCGCCATCTCCGTTGAGTAACTGAGCGCAAGCGAAATGAAACTCCATAATCCCATCCATGCACTGGTATCCATTAAAAAGATCAAGGCGGCTCACTGGTACAAAGAGCTGGGCCATATTTGCCGCAATTCCCATTATAGGAGAATGGCTTGGTATACTAGGAAAGCTGTCTAGTATCAAACTACCCTGGTATATTAGTTCTAAATCCTT
Source organism: Eremothecium gossypii ATCC 10895 (assembly GCF_000091025.4). Lineage (NCBI taxonomy): Eukaryota > Fungi > Ascomycota > Saccharomycetes > Saccharomycetales > Saccharomycetaceae > Eremothecium > Eremothecium gossypii. The sequence continues at coordinate 1,282,541 of NC_005785.6, read as the reverse complement.
CTTCTTTTGCTCTTGATCATAGGTGTTGGTTAAATACTCGTAGGCCGTTGTTCTGTGGAAATCTTTGCGGGACACGGGTGTTATAGTCCAACACCAGCTGGTAAAGTATTGCTCGTCCCAATACTCCCAGGGAATTTTAATTTTGTCCGTAGCTCCATCCCGTTCCATATACAGAAACGGTTGAATGCGTATAGTACCGACGCTGCCATAGATACAAGTGTATGCTAGGGTAATATCAAACCCTGGAGAGGTGTTCTTGATAAAATTTACGCATGGCACATTGTGTTCAGTCGTGATCTCTTCAATGGCAAATCTTGTACAGTCCTTGTAATGTGCAAAAAGGGTAATGCCAGTCGGTGCGCTACCGGCATTATGCCCTGCCGCAATTATCTTTATATCCGGATGATCATCGTATATGTCAAAAGCCCAGCACGAGCCTGCGGCTTCTAAGATATAGCGAGGCTGCATAGTTGGCCTTCCAAAGTGATCAATATCGTCTGAAGCATCATAGGCTTTAAAGTCGCGAACAAGGAACATCATTATGTAGCCGCTTTCGCAGCACATCGCGACATACTCATCGCCATAAAAGGAGCATGCCTTGATAAAGTGAATACGATAGTCCATGGGGACTTGGCTCAGAAATCCGGTATCAGGCAGAGGTATTGCGCTGTAAAGCAGGTACGAATCCAGAAGATTGAATGCTCTACTCTGGTGCTTAGTGTCTGCGGAGAGATCGACTTTCGTAAGATCGAACACCCTAAATTCGTAGCCGAGTGCAATAAATAGCACGCTGTTTTCACTAGTGCACATGAGGTTGTTATCAAACGCACAGCCGTGGCGGAAGTCAAAGATGTCCTCGGTTATGCCCTCCTCCTTTATATTCAGGCGCTCCCACTGTGGAAGCAGGGTATGCGCAGGACTAATGCAGTCTCCATTCGTCCCCCATATCGGCTCTGCGGCGGAGCCCTTCTCGTAGATCGACTCAATGAACTCCCTGTCTCGCGCAATCACTTCGCTCGAGTTGAAGGAGTTTGAGAAGTTCAATTTCTCTGCAACGTGGAGACTTTCGAGCCTTAGCGGGCCCGATGTCGACCGTTTCCACATTAGCTTTCTCTGAGCCCCATTACTTAGTTGTCCTTTCAACTTCAGTCTGAGCCTTCGTTCATGGTCCATGCGCAGCTCGCCACCATCCTCAGCTATGTAACCTAGGGAAGCTAGATATAGCCGGAAGGCCACTTTATCCTGCTCGCTGTCTTCCTCCATAGACCTCAATCCTTTTTGGTGGGGGCTCAAAAACCGCATGCGCGATATTATGGAAATCTAAAGACTGTATATCACAATCCAATCAAGGGTGTGTGGCCGAGTGGTTAAGGCGCCTGCGTCAGGGAGCTTAGGGCCGCATTCACGACTGGAGTGCACCAAATTGGGTGGCGGGCCAAGAACCGCCCAGCATTCGCCAGCGTGAAGCCTCTGAGTGATAATATCACTCCGGACGAGAAGCGGATTTGGTCCCTTCTAGTCCGGGGTTCTCGACCATGCAGGTCTGATTAGTTATCAGGCGCGAGTTCGAATCTCGCCACATCCATTATTTTTTGCCGTCAGTTCGGTGTCACGTGACAGCAGCCAACGACGAGAGGGCAGCGGCCCGGGTCGAGTGGGGGACATGGATTGATCTGAACAAAGGCTTCTTCTGCTTGCTACATAGATCTACAAAAACTCCTTTGCCTTCCGGCGGTGGGACTGGCAGTCGCGCAGCCACTGGCGGTACTCCTGCAGCGAACCGATCTTCTCGCCGTAGTAATCTGGAAGCGGATTGCTGAAGCTCTGCGACGACGCATCTACACGGTTCTTTTTGATGTGCTCCAGGAACACGCGGTTCTTGTGGTTGTAGCCCTCCAGCTGCCCGCGGTGCTTCACGCGGAAGAAGGCGCTGCCCATGAGCGGCCCGCACAGGTAGCCCAGCCCGCTGGATGCAAACAGCGCGCCCACCAGCACCACCATCGGGTCGAAGCCGAACAGCATCTGCGTCACGTCGATCTGTACCGTCGAGATGTAAGCCCACGCGCAGTTTGCCGTGAGGAACGCCGTCAGCACGGAGCTGCCGGTGTTGATGCGCCGCTCTGTCTTGCGCAGGGCGAAGAAATCCGGCCACGACAGCTCGCGCCCGGACGTTGAGCCCGCCGCCTGCTGCCACTGCGCCGAGCATGAAAACGCGCGGCCCAACTCGGCCCGCGCTAGTGCAGGTCTCAGGATACCTCTGGCTAGCATTGTCGTTCTTGCAGGGATCCGCGGAAACGGGAAGTCTGCTGGTTGTATTCAACGACAACGTTTTTTCTGTGCGCACGTGATCGTCCTATTTTGTTTCCAGGGTGTTTCCTACGCCTTCCTTCTCTCTGCAGTAGTAGCATGTTGTTTTTTCTCTGTGCGGCAGGTACCGAAACCTCCTCCGTGTCCCATTTGTTTCTATTGCATTACCGGCTTCATCTGTGCGTTATTCGTGATATACATGTTTGTAATCAGACACGTCTTCGGTCGAGCATGGCCCGCCGGTGCCTCGAGACGTTCCACAGAACATGAAACATAGGGACGCATTCGTTATAGGCATCGTCGGCTTACCTGATGCGGAATTTTTTCTGGTTCCCGCGAACTGGCTGGCCGAAAAGCTTCGTTGATCTGCTTGTACCTCGTTTTTTTAATCTAAAGTTTATATAATATAAAAAAGCCCTAAGGACATTCGAATGTAAAATATAATATCAACTGAGATTTTAATGTTATAATGGGATAGACCCGATGCTTTTGTAGTGGCGGTGGACGCCAATGTTCATAGTAATAGTTTCGAGGCGCAGCCAAAAAAAAAAAAGGCGCTTAGCACTTGATGCCGTTAGGTGCGCCAGAGCAGCCTGGGAAGGTCTTGCCCAAAATGTTGTTGTCGGCGAAGGTCCACTTAGACGCATTCTTGACGAGAATCTTGAGCTTGCTGCCCTTGCCGACGGTGTTACCGGTGTTGCCTCTGACCTCTAGGTTGGTGATTGGGCAGCCGCCGGTTGGGGTGCCGGTGGTGGTGCCGTCCTTGTAGTCGCCCTGGATGACGATAGCGAACTTGCGGATGTTCTTGACCTTGTTGTTGATGAACTTGATGTTGTCGACCTTGCCAATGGCGCCCACGAAAGTCTTGATTCTTAGACCGTTGTCCGACTCGACGACCTGGTTGTCCTGTGCGAGGAAGTTGGTGACTGAGTCGCCCTTCTTGTGGCCAACAGACCCGATGGAAATACCGTGGCCACCGGAGCAGAAGTTGTGTAGGAAGCGAATCTGGTCGCCCGAGTTAACTGCCAGACAGTCATCCTGGTTCCAGATCTTGTTGTCATGAATCAAAATGTTGGTGGAGGAGCCGACGTCAAAGGCGTCGGTGTTCTTGGCCTTGCCGTCACCCGCACGGTTGTCGAAGACGTTGTTTCTGATAGTCAAGCCGTGACAGTTGTTGACGGAGAAGGCCATCTTTGGAGTGTTGTGGACGTTCAATTTCTCAACGACCGACTTACCGGTCATCTTGAATCTCATGAACTTTGGCTTTTCGTTCTTTGGGTCGCCAGCGCCGTTCCACCACTTCTGACCTTCACCCTCCAGGACGTGGCCTGGGGCACCAGTAACATGGATATCCTTACCACCTAGCAAAAAGACTGGACCAGCCCACTTGGCGTAGTCCATGGTCACCTTTCCAGCGAAGGTGACAGTGGTGCCGTCGCGCAGACCGTACAAGTCCAGAGCCTTGCCCGCTGGGACAGTAAAGTCCTTGATCACAATGTTGGTGCATTTCTTGACCTCGGCGACCTTGTTCAAGTCCTTGCCGGTTAAGACACACGCGCCATTGACCGTGGCGGCAGTGGCACCGCCGATGAGAGCTGCTGTTGAAACGAGTGTAGAGAAGAGCATTTGAATGTCGCTGGCTTTCAGTGGAAAAAGACAAGACATGAACTATCAGCGGGCGAACCTTTTATAGTTCATCGCGCAGCCCATCACGCCAATGGCCGCCGCTTGGAGCGGAGGTATGTTACAGAACCGTTACGTGTCACTGCGCACATCAGTTGACGTCTACAAGGCACATACTCGGAATTACCATGGATCCGTGCCAGTAGATGCAGATTCGAGAAGGTGAATAAGTCCTGTCAATCCGTCGAAGCATACCCCAGATCGCCATCCGAGCCGATTGACGTGCGCCCCGTAGAATACCGCCAGGCAAAAAGGCACAGGACGCCGCCGTCGCAGCCCGGCGCTGGAAATTCCTCCTTGGGTATGTCGAAGAAATGGTGAACTTAGAGTTGCCACAGGCACACCGCAAGCAGGGCTTCGCATAGCACAGAGGTGCAGGCTCGATGTTGCAACATTCGAGCACTGGAAGGCCAGCTACTTGTCGCACGTCTTCGTCAGCCGTCGGCGCATATCTGCGCCATACACGCCGAGCCATTGCGCTGCACGGCCACACTAGTCGCATGTTGTTATCCGCCTTCGCCGCCAGTATGCTTCTCCGTGTCATGTAGCCCGTCCAACATATCGCCGTCCAGGTATGTGGTATGCACCCACAACGGGCCCGAGACACTCTCCCCGCACCGTGTGCGCCCCGTCGTCACCCACCGCAGTCTTCTTCCTGCTGCAGTCTTCTTCCTGCTGCAGCAATGGCGGCCGGTCCTCCATTCATGCGCAAGACGGCGCTATCCCATGATCTCTTACTACTTTAACCCCCATCAGTAGACTGTGAAGGTGTGTCACCAATCTGGCTGCCAGGCCGGCAAAGCGTGGCTATCCAACCTCGAATGCTGCAGCTTACTGTCTGAACCCATCGCCTGCTGCTCGAGTAGCTACCCAACTGTGAAGTTGTAACGAGATGTGACTTTGTCAATGGAAAGTAGGCTTGAATAGCCTCAAAACTGACAAGTATATAAGTGATTCTTTAGCTACTAATCACCACAAAGAAAATTTTGGAGAGAGTGGTGATGTCCAGTTCCAACAATCAGAGCAATACTTTTCAAGGTATGTGGCTGGAGAGGGTATGCTTGGTCCCTTTCATTCCCGGGGCGGTTTGGGTCGCTGGTTATGACTAACCAACTCTGGGCGCGTGATTCGGGACGGCGCAGGGCAGGCGCTGCGCAAATTGAGAGGTGTGGATATTAACAGAAGAGACAGAGCGCAGAAACAAGTTATCTGTATGGGTCAAAAGGATCATCCAGCCGAATAAGGATCACAAGGCAGGCCTGGCGGGGGCGCGGCCGGGGCGGAGCATGGCGCGGCGGACGGAGCCGGAGAGCAAGGAAAGGGCTGCGGAAAGCTCGGAGTCGGTGGTGAGCACGCCGAGGGGGTCGCACAGCAGCAGCAGCTCGTCGGCGCGGTCGGTGCGGAGCGTGCAGACGGCGCCGGCGCGCTGTAAGCTGCGCGGAGGCGCGTGCGCACCGGCGCCGCGGGTCGAGTTCGAGGGTGCGAACGACAACGCGAGCACGGTACCGTTGGTGTCGATGTGCTCGTCATCGCTCAAGTCCAGCACGTTTTCGGACGTGCACTCGGTGCAGTCGACCCGCGCGACCGTGTTCTCGAACAAGACCTTCGACACGAACTCCAGCACGATCGGTATCCCCCCCGCCAGCATTGTGGACCGCGGCCGCCACACGGTCGCCGCGCCCAGCGTACTCAGCATCGGCACGTCGCAGACGCCGCAGCCGCCGCAGGGCCGGGGCTCGAACCGCCATGCAAACAGCATTCACACGTCTGTGAGTCTGACGAGCATCGCCACCATTCTTGACTCTTAGGCTACCGCGCGCTGGCCGCCCGCATCGCCGCCAACTACCTCCGCTCCGGCAGTGCAGTAGGTAGCGGGCGGCTAATGGCAATGCTATGGACTATTCCATGATGGTATGTTATCGTGCCATCTTCTTCGACGCCCGGTTTGTCACGTGACCACGTGTTCCACGTGCGGGCACTTTAATTTTGGGTTGAAAAAAGTTAAAACAGGCTGCTTCACCTACTCGATGTAATCTGCACTGATTGCAACGACCGTTGAGAGCACGCCGATCCATTTCTCGAGGCTCCAAGCTGAATATTGCACGTTAAGATGGTTGTTCCACAGCTAGATCCTAAGCTTACAAACCCCATTGACAACGATGCGCCACCCACCATCTACGGATCGGCACTGACTCCAGAGCTCGCTACAGCCGCTTTAAACCTTCCGATCGACTTTCTGAAGCAGAAGGAGTCGCTCGCGAACAAGCACGTAGCGCGCCATCCGATCACGTTGTCGGTAATAATGTTGGCTGTTGCAGTCTATATGGGAAACAGCTGTGTGCTACCTGCCGGTCCGTCACAGTCGGTGATCGAGCAGCTGACGGCATTCGCCGTGCTGAACAAGAAAGAGCTCATCAGCGCTATTATTGTGCTGTGTGTCGTGTCGTCGCTGACCATTACTACACTCGCCAAGATGAATGCGGCGTTGTTTAAGAGCAAGACAGACGCGATTTTGGAGTCAAAGGGTGCTAATATCTTTAAGGTGAACCTGTCAAACCTTGCCGAGGGCGACTCCGAGGTTGCGAAGAGTGAGGAAGTTAACAACACGCACGTCGTGGTCTACCGGGAAACCCCCATCGCGCTGGTTTCGGTCAAGGAGAACAAGGGGCTATCTACCAAGGACACGCTCGTCGTGGGAGTTTCTACCATCGGCTGCCGTTTCGTTTATTTGAAAAGTGGAATACTAGAAGACCTTTTGGACTGGGCACTAGTCAGGACCAAGAAGATACAGAAACAGTCGGGCAAGTATTCAACCGGCCAGTCGATGAAGCTTCTCGTGGATGTCTATTCGTTTGATAAATACATGAAGAGCCTCCTCAAGAAGAAGGGATTCAGCCATCTCGAGAGCTTTAAGTTGCCCGAGGACAGGATACTCAGTAGTATCTTTGGAGTACGCAGAGAATTATGGGGTGTGCAATTCCACTTTGAATCCGCAGAGGAAAAATGAGAGTGTATATAGGTTGTTACCATCGCATACTGACGCGTTATACCGCAAACTATGTAAACTCATACAGACATCTAGGGTGTCTAAGCCATTAATATACTTTTAGGGCATATGCCCGCATTCTTAATAGGTCGTTTTCACGAATGCGAAACTTGCTATCCTAATAGGCCGACGGGAAAGTTCCTTTTGTAAAGCCTGCTTCTGAGAATGCCTTTTCTCCGCAGGATCACCCTGATATACACTGACACGAGGTAAACACATACAGTGATCGCAAACCATATACAAGTACGCTTCAGAAACCCTAAGGGGCTCCACCTCTTCTTTGGGGGTGGCGCGTCCCTTAACCTGGTTAGATCACTGTCAAACATCTGCGTCCGTATTAAGGACCACTTCATGTACTCATCTTCTTCCATCTTAATTGACTCCCCTAGCTGCCATTTCAGGAACTTGGTGATTTCTTGGACGTAGTCAAAGGTATCCTCGCCCTCGGCTCCCTCTGCAGAGGTAGACGACGCCCAGTGGTATTCATACGTCTCAACATTATTCAGAATCACAGTCTGCGAGTATGTGCCAGTCTTGGAACCTATTCCAATGTATCTTTCCCCCGTAACAGGATTCTTTGGGAGCTGTACGCCGGTCTGCTGCTTAAAGAGCTGTATCCACTGGTTCTTCCCACTGTAGTCGATATCAACCTTGAGAAAGCCTACGCTTTCAAGGTATATAATGCGAATTCTCGTTTTGCGACCTGAAAGATGTGCCGGCAGATGCATCAGCTGCAAAGACGTTGAGCGACGGCCATCGCTGGCAGCGTCGTAGTATTCGCTGCTTGGGTCCTTGTTTAGGAACATCGATATAAACGGAGGCGCCAGCTTGGTCTCCGGATCATTCTTGTATGTATCCAAGACGATTGCCAGACCTGGAAGATTGCGCGGAAAGCCCATCAAGTCATGATTGTCCATCTCCAGAGCAGTATTCAGCATGTATTGTTTTCGAGCATAGGAAGAATGGAGGTCCTCCCGCATGTAGTCCTGCTGCGAAGTGAGTACAATCGCCATACCATCACCTACAGGTGCATTGTAAGATTGCGTGTCAATGCTGAAATCCACAATGGTCTCGAAGTCGTTGATCGTGTTATCCCCGATCCCATTCGAGAGAAGTACTCCCCAGCGATCCTTCTGTCCCCGGAGCGACAACTCGATATGTTCCCAATTCTTGATCTGCGCCGTGCCACTGACATGCCAGTACTTGTTTATTTTGTCTAGGAAAGGTACCATTAGCGACGCGTCTCCATTATAGAAGCGCTTCACTCGTAATTCCTGCCCGTCCTGTTCCTTGATCCATCGATCTACCACCGACAGCCCTTGCACAGCGGGATCACCCTGCTCTTGATCCAGCGCTGGGAATATCACATGGAATACCACGAATGTGATAACAACCAGTATTGATGTGAGCCAGGCGCCCGTGTGATTACGAGCAGAGGTCAAGCGCTTGCTCCCCATGGTGTTGCTCCACCAACACAAAGAAATGTGAGTTTCCACACCGTGACAGTTTCGAATACGCTGTAATGACAGGCGAGGGTTCTCTCGCGAAGGCCACTCAACGGGTTTAGCTGCACTTGCAATCAGTTAGGACAGCTGAGTATGTATAATGTGATTTTCCTGCATAAATGTCTACGTTCACTCGACAGAATGAGGTTGAACTAAGGAAGAAATTGCCAAAGGAAGAACCGAGCACTGTCCGCGAGTAGAGATGGACAGGGACATGCGACACCGCTTCCGATCTAGTAGTCTAACGTCTATTCCTGGTCTGAAATGCGAGTCACGTGATTCCGAGATGCCCAGGGTTAAAAGCCTTCAACTCCAAATGGCCACATGCATTGAGGGTCCCAGCGACAAGAATACTAATGGCGAAGACGCATACCCCCCGTTGCATTGTGATCCGTCACGGACAGACTGAATGGTCAAAATCAGGTCAATACACAGGCTTGACAGACCTTCCGCTGACCGAATATGGTGTCGGCCAGATGCGGCGCACTGGTGCTGCGATATTTAGCGCAAAATACATTGATCCTGCGCACATAACATACGTATTTACTTCTCCACGCCAACGCGCGCGGAAGACTGTGGACCTGGTTTTGGAAAGCCTCAGTGAAGATGAACGTGCACGCATCCAGGTGGTGGTCGACGAGGACCTACGGGAGTGGGAGTACGGTGACTACGAAGGTCTGCTGACAAGCCAGATTATCGAATTGCGTCGTAGCCGTGGCTTGGACTGCAAGCGCCCATGGAATATATGGCGCGACGGCTGCGAGAACGGCGAGAGCACCCAGCAGGTGGGCCTGAGGCTATCACGAGTGATTGCCCGGATCCAGGCATTACACCGGCAGCACCAAGCTGAGGGACGGCCGAGCGATATTCTGGTGTTTGCGCATGGCCATGCTCTCCGTTATTTTTCTGCGCTCTGGATGAAGATGGGCGTCGAAGCGCCGACGCCAGACTGCGCCATGCCCTCGAGTAACCGGAATGACGATTCCGTGCCCTTGGTGCGGCTGGAGCAATTCCGGTACCTGCAGGACAACCCCAACTTCTTGCTAGACGCAGGTGGCATCGGTGTGTTGTCGTACGCACACCACAATATTGACGAGCCAGCTCTAGCTCTCGCTGGCGCTTTCGTTTGCCCCCCACAGGAGGAATCACAGCACGACGGGTAAGGTACACAACCGGAAGAAGTTACTAATAATACTAACGAAGGGCGGTAGTACCACCACAAATGAAAATAATTAACCATATAAATCATATCCTTTAAATTCTGTCAGCTATCCTTTTAATAGAACTCAAAGTTCGCTGTCCCAGAAAGAACTGACACGGTGCAACCATCGGTACCCTCGCCATTGTAGACTCCATTTTCGTACTTACAGTCACCAATGACTTTGGACCCCGGGCTCGCTACTATTCTGACATTGTAGTTTGGAGGTACCTTGTTGTTGGGGTTAGGGATAATGGACAAGTAACTGATACCATTGTCGTAACCTGCTCCAAGCACGACAGGAGCCCAGTTACCTATACCAGAGCCGTTCTCTCCCCATACGCAACCGTCTTCCACCGAAACGCCCGCATTATTGACGTAGTACTGAGTCGAAGTCTTCTTACCCTGCCACATGTAGTAATTGTTGGCATCCACGACCGAAACCGGCTTACTGCTGCCAGGCTCCAATACTGTGGGGACAACCATGTTTTCCGAGGCTGGGTAATCAGTTCTGCACATGGCGATTGGCTGCCCGACCTTGTTGACCGCTGCAGCGGAGTCAACGTCCCATTGACACAAATAGTCCGCGCCAGGGTTGGAGCGATGCAATTTTCCATCCTTACAGTAGAGACCGCCAACGGAGCGACCGTCCCCAGGCTGACTCGAAGGCCATTGTGTCTTCGACATACCGGCCTGGCATGCGTAGGAGCAGTAGAAGCCATCCTTGCAGCCTTCCGCAGTGCTGCCATCCATGTCCATCACAGACGCCCATCCGCCCAGCCCGACCCATGACAGATCAACCACACCTTGGCCCACAGGGAACTCGTCGCATGAGACACTCCCATCCACGAATTTCTGAGTAGGGGGTTCAAAGTTCTGAAGATCGCCGTGGATGTCCGATGGACCAGTGGTGTTCTTTGGCCGCGAGCTGGCAGAGGGATACGCACTGCTAGTCGATGAAACATCCGTGCTTGAGCCCCACACCGCGGTGCTTATGGAACTTAGCCACCCGGCACTTGTGCTAGATAAATTGGTGTCTGAAGGTTCCGCAGTAGAGCTGAGGACCGGCGTCGACGTGTTCAAAGTAACATCGCCTGCAAGCGTGCTGCTGCTAGCTACTGACTCCGATACGGAACTGATGTCGGACAGAGGTGCAGTCCCGGACACGTTCGCGGTCGGGAAAGCTGAGACGTCGGCATCACTGGCGCTGCTGAATGACACGCTTGAGATGGACTCTGGCGCCATGGTGGCGTTGCCAATCGACGTATCACTCTCCAAGGTTTCGAAATCCGCGATCAGGGTACCGTTCCCTTCGGACGACTCGCTTTCCGTGAAGCTGTCGCTAACGAACGTGGACGTCCCATCGCTGACAGCCTCGCTAACGGATTCGCTTCCACTGGCGTATCGAGAAGTGTTGGCCCACACGCTGCTGGATTCCACGCCCGGCGTGGGCGACATCTGCCGCTCCACATCGGCGGCCAGGAACGGGGTCGCTGTCATTGTCAGGTGGCCCTGGCTATCGCGCCTGTGCCGCCGGTGCTTGTGCGTGGGAATGGCAGAAGAGACCGGCAACACTGCAAGGAAAACGAAAGGCTTCAGCTGCATCTCTATCAGTTCTTAGCGCCTAGCAGATTGAGATGGCTACGACTCCACGTGCAGAACCGCCGCCACGGGAAGAGCTTTATATATGCGAGTGAACAGGGCTGTGTTAGCCAGTCCGACGCCAACCGACTACATAAGCATGGCCTGCTCGTCCCCCAGGTCTTCGATGGTTCCGTAGTTCTGCCAGGGATTCCGGAATTACTTTTCCATCCCGGAGTTACTTTTTTCCGATTCTCCGGCTACTTCGATCGCCCCTGGAAGCCGGAAAGGAGAAGCCGGACAGGGGTACCCTGTCCATCGGTCACGTGACAATACAGCATCCGAAACAATGACCGCACCGGAGCCCAGTATGTTTTGGCATAGCGTAGAGACCCTAGAGCCCAAAAGGCGCCCCACAGTAGAGTACTCTGCAGCGAAGGGTGCAGGGTATCCAAGCGAATGGTCGATCAACTGGTTTATTATGGGGTCGTGGTGGCGGTAGTTTCAAGCGGTATGCAGTCTTTTGGCCTGGTACTTCAGCGCAAGGCTGCGCTGCAAGTGGCACGGGGAACTGTGCAGGTGGTGTACCGTAGCCGCCTATGGCAGATGGGTCTGACGCTATTCATTCTAGCGAACGTGTTCGGAAGCACGATGCAGATTGCCACGCTACCACTGGTGATGCTGGCCCCGCTGCAGGCGTGCGGACTGCTGTTCAACAGCTGGTTTTCGTGTTGGCTGCTCGCAGAGCCGTTTTGTATGCTTACGTGCGTCGGGACGGTGCTGATCTGCGGGGGCGGCGTGATGCTGGGGACTGTGGGCACACGCATGGGGCTGGCGTCCGGGGACGCGCTGCGGCACGATTACGGACAGCTGGTGCAGCTGGTTAGCCGCTCGCGGTTCCTCTGGTTCTTCGGCGCAAGCAACGTGCTGGCGGCGGGCCTGGTCGCATACGCGTACTATCGCCTGCGCAGGTCGCGCTCGTGGGGCGTGCTGCGGCACCTGGACTCGCGCTGGCCGCAGAAGGACGGCCTAATGCTCGCGCTGGCCAGCGGGATCTGGTCTGCCCACTCGCTGCTGTGCGCAAAGTGCGTCGCGGACATCCTGCTACATGCCGCACACGAGCCGTTCGTGTTCTCGCTCCTCGCGTGGCGTCTGCTGCCGGTGTTGTGCTCCTTCCTCACTTTTGCGCTGCTGCAGCTCTACCTGCTGAACCAGGCGCTGCAGTACGTCTCCACATCCGTGCTCTACCCGTTTGTCTTCTCCGTCTACAACAGTGTCACCATCCTGAACGGTGCCATATTCTACGAGCAGGAGGCCCTGCTCGGCACTGCCTACGTCTTCGGCATGCTGTTCGGCCTGCTTTCTCTCAGCGCCGGCATCTCGCTGCTCGCGAGCATCGCCGATGCCGAGCCGCTGTCCAAGCACTCCTCGCCGCAGTTCTCGACGTTTCTGGCACGCGACTCCGTCTCGAGCTTCCCTACCTGGCAGGATGGGTCGGCGCCAGACGAGTATGTCTCGCTGCCGCGCAGGCCACAAGGCTTTATAGACGGCGGTCGGAACCTGCGCAAGCTCTCCTTCGAGCAAGAAGGTCTCCTGCAGCAGCTGGTGTGATTGACCCAGCGCGGTCACTACGTACATGTGCTGCTGCATCTGCATAATAATGCTGGACCAACTATAATATGTGCATTTCCACTTGGCTGGCCGCCGTGGTCCAGTTAGCGCTTGTTAATATGGCCGTTAGACACTACGCGAAACGCGTCAATCGGGACAGTTATAGTTTTTTCTTTTCTCTTCTGTTCCAGGAGCGAACTTTTAAAAAGTTGACGTGAAATGGAGGGTCGTGGGCTGTGCATAGCAGCTAAGGACGCCGAGTGAGGAGCTGGTGTAGTTAGATATAAGCGTGCGGAAGGTTATTGATTCTGTCATGTCAATTGTGAGTCTCTTGGGGGTGAAGGTGGTCAACAACCCTGCCAAGTTCACCGATCCGTACGAATTCGAGATCACGTTTGAGTGCTTGGAGCCCCTGAAGCACGATCTGGAGTGGAAGCTGACATATGTGGGGTCATCGCGGTCGCTGGAGCATGACCAGGAGTTGGACTCGATCCTGGTGGGGCCGATCCCGGTGGGTGTGAACAAGTTTTTGTTCACGGCGGATCCGCCGTCTGCGGAGCTGATTCCCGCGAGCGAGCTGGTGAGCGTCACGGTGATCCTATTGTCGTGCTCGTACGACGGGCGCGAGTTCGTGAGGGTGGGGTACTATGTGAACAACGAGTACGACACAGAGGAGCTGCGCAACGATCCTCCGCAGAAGGTGCAGGTGGACCACGTTGTGCGGAACATCCTGGCCGAGAAACCACGTGTCACGCGGTTCAACATTGTATGGGATAACGAGGCCGAGGACGAGTACCCTCCGGAGCAGCCGGGCGTTGACGACGAGGAGGTGGACGACGAGGACGAGGACGAGGACGAGGACGAGGAGGGCGCGGACGAGGAGGGCGCGGACGAGGAGGGCGCCAGCGACGGCCCCGACGCCAAGAAGCGCAAGGTCCAGACCGAGGACGAGGAGGACGATGAAGCGGAGGAGATAGATCTGGAGGCCGAGGAGGAAGAAGACGAGGACGAGGAGGACGAGGACGGCGACGAGGCCGAGGAAGTAGACGAAGAAGAGGAGGATGACGACGGCGAACCGGTCGGCGCCAGCGAAGGGGGGGCAGACACAGTACCTACCCCGCAGGATACTACCGAGTCTAAGTAATTAAGCAAGCTTGGCTTTTGGTAGGTATATATATCTCTAAACAGCTTACATTTGACCACTTTGATACTCACGCCAGAGCTCATTAATAACCTGCGAGACGAGCGTAATCAGGTTGGTGTCTGGAACAATACCCCTGCTGCTGCAGATGCGCTGCATTCTGTCTGGGTGCCAGCGGACCCGCTGCTCCTTCAGCAGCCGCTGAAAGGGGATCTGCAGCAGCAGACTGCTTTCCGTCAGGAACGCGCGGACACCCGCTGCAGTAACACATTCCTTGCTGGCGTCCAGAAGAGGCGGTAGCGTAGGCACGGGGATGCGCACGTCGCGACTTCCGAACCAGTACTCTTTCATCGCACGGCGGCGCCCAGAGGCACGGGCAGGCCGCGGTGCGCTAGGAGGGATATGGACAGTCGGCGGTGTGGTTGGCTCGGTATCTGAAGTCGGCGACATGAGGTTGTAGGCGTCTTCTGTGACAAGGAACTGGTAACCGTTGACGTCTCCATAGGCCCTTAGGTTCGCCGTTACCGGTCCTCCACAAGGTGTCTGAGAGACTGGAGGGGACATCACTGGCTCTCGGAAACGCACTTTGTGCACATTACAGAAATCAAACCGTTTCGTCATGTTTGCTGGGCGCCCCAGGCTAGGTGTCTCTCCGGAGGCATGCATGCCAGCCGGTGTGACTTCGTCAGAGGTCGCACCACTGCCTCGCGCGTGCAAAAACACCGGTCTCTCGTACTGTATAGACTCCTCAGAGCTGCTATAGTCACTGTCGCTCTCCGTGTGGCTCATCCGAGCGCCCACGCTTTGGCTGGGGCCGCTTGTGACGAATGAATGCGAACTGCTATCCGGCTGCCATTAAGCATCTATACATCACGTGATAAAATACAAAGTGCTTTGTCGAACTTATTTATTATGTCCACCAAAGTTGAGCCCGAGGTTGGATTTCTGCATAGGGGGAATTCTGGAGGGGCGCCAACGGTTGGGAAGGTGAATCACGTTCCCCGAGGTATGGTGTGGTCCAATCGAGGTGGCTGTTTCGGACCTCGCAATCAAGGAACCGAAACAAGAACTCTCTTGAGGTGATTGGACATTCCGGGTATATATCAAAAACGTCCATAATGAACTCGCCCGTCCTCCTGTTTCTAAGGCATAAATTATACCATTCGCGATAGGTTTTGAACATGAACCACGGTCTGTGTATTTGGTACGGTGCGAAATCAAGAGCCAGCGGTATTAGCTGTTCGCATCCGGTGCCCCTAATGCTGCATTCCGCTCGCAACAGAACTCCGTGCCCCGGGCAGGAGAGCTGTAG
The DNA here is from genome assembly GCF_000091025.4 of Eremothecium gossypii ATCC 10895. Lineage (NCBI taxonomy): Eukaryota > Fungi > Ascomycota > Saccharomycetes > Saccharomycetales > Saccharomycetaceae > Eremothecium > Eremothecium gossypii. Next base: position 1,267,157 of record NC_005785.6, on the reverse strand, counting down.
CGGGGGCAACTTGAGACAGTATTTTCCTGGCTGCGTCATCCTCTCGGCGACAAAGTCCTCCAGAGTGTGCTTTATCTGAAGCTCCTGTAAAACTTTCCGTGATGCGCCCTCTCGCTCATCCCCTCGCTCATCATCGTCGCGACAGTCGAACGCGGTAACATTCAAGTAGATCGTAGGACGCAGGCCCGGGGTTCGTTGAACCAGATGTACCCATAAGCTGAGCTCTCTCGATTTAGAATTGCATAACAAAACCTCCACTGGCTTCAACGGCAAGCGGTTCTGCTCGAAAGAGAGACTCTGCAGGATAACGAGTGGATAGACAAACTCCATATAGTATGCCCAGTACCAGGCACCTGTCATGCGCTCCTCAATACTCTCCGAACGGTCACCCGCCGTCTGGGCTATACCCTCGCGGCACAGAAGCCTCAACGGCTCCAATTCCTCTAAGCAGGCTTTCGAATAACTACTAAAGCCCTTCAGGCACCTCGTCAGCAGTTTATGGTCGGCAAGCCTCGCACACTTCAAAGCACACACTACATCGTGCAATCGGTACCATTCGCGTGACAGATAGCGCAGCTCTGGTGCATGAAAGAGCAGCTCGAGCTTTACCTCATCTGGGAGCGATGCGATTCCGACTCTAGAGGCGGGCATGTTCACTATACCTTCTGGTCCCAAGAATGCAGGAGTGCATCCTTTGCCTGACTCTTCAAAAATAGAATTTAAATGAGTTAGAATCGAACCAGCGACTATTAAAAAGAATTGGACGAGACCGGAATCGAACCGATGACCTCTCCCATGCTAAGGGAGCGCGCTACCAACTACGCCACACGCCCAGGTATTGATGGTATCTGTTAGTATGTAGTATATGTATCACGACTGTAACTACGCGGTCAGAACCAAGGTGCCCTGAGCGCCCTGAAGCATGGCCACAAGGCCATCCGCATACCATATATGCTCCGATGTCGTCAGTTATTAGCCTGGTTGCTGGTACAGATGTCAGTAATGCAACCCTTGCATAACACCCACACCCATGAGATCCGGCGTTTTGTGGAGATCGCGAAAAGCTGCTCTTTAGTTAATAAACAAGCCCTTTTCAGACCGTTGGATGCAATAGCAGAAGCCACTAACTGCTCATTTGAACAGGATCCGGAGCCAATATAAGACTGTGATATTCTTCAATAGGTAGCACATACATCACTCTGGCAATAGTGCTGAAGAGCGAAGTGGAATGCGTGAGTTGGGCACTTCACAGCAGTATCTCCGGCCGGCGAGCAGCTGCTCGCAAAGCGGGAGCGTCAATCAGCTTCTCCGCAGGCCCCAGCTGCATTTAAACAGCGACTCTGATGACGACCACCCCCTGGGACCACCGAAGTTGAGCAACTTTGGGTCGGCGTTGCTCACGGACAAGGAGAACGAAACCCCGACCTATCTGAGGCGCAGTGGGACGTCTCTACAAGGGGGTAACGCGACCGCGACGAGCGGGCATACGAAGCCGAGCACGTTCACTGGCACGATGAACACGGAGGACTCGCACTCGACGTTGTTCAGCTCCATGTCGAAGCATCAGCCTAGCATGACGACGGTGGACGCGGAGCGCACGGCTCCGGGCGACGACGGACTTAGTTCGCACCGGTATCAGGTGATACAGCAGTCGATGAAGGATGAGATACTATCAAGACAAGGCACACGTCGGAGCCGGAGGTTCATTACATCACGGCTTGCGACGTTGGGCCCGGCAAAACGGAACTCTACCACGACAAACTTTGAGTTTTCGTCCAACATCAGCCATGATGAATCTAGAGATGTGTCCCACCAGGAGGGCAATGTTTCCACCTCTTCCAACAGCAACAGTGGTGTGCTTAACAACAATGGGTACAATGTTTTCCTTGACACGGAAGAACGCGCAAGACACGACGACAAGGAGAGCCACAGTGCAGCCCGTCAATCTGGCCTAAGTGACTACGGAAACATCTCATTTGGAGACTTGAACCCTTACCAATACTTGAAGAAGCACAACCTACCAACTAGCGAGCTCCCGAACATTTCACGAATTTACTTCGAGATGCAGAAAAGGGAAAATAGGAGGGCTGCAGTACGAAAGAATGTACTCAATGGCAGCGGGGGCCAGGTGGCACAGCTTCCTACGAATAATTCTGCCATAGCTTCCACCGCTGTTGCATTGAAAGAAGCCAACGGTATTGCCTCTATTAGCTCCGGTAGCAATAAGCTAACTCCACCACAGGCTGCTAATTCGATGATCAAAAGGGATAGGCAGCCCCGGAGGAAGCACAGCGATGCCTCCGTAAGCTCTTTCTCTAAATTACTTTCTTCTCCTATATCTGCAGGGGCACCCAACTATGCAGACTCCCAGAAACATACACCCGTACAGAAGAATTCTACTCCTTACGAACCACTTTTAATTAATCAGAATACCAAGAAAAGGGAGGCACTGAATAGCCTGGATGTCAACGCAAACCGCCATCCTTCAATAATAACCAAGAAACAGAAAGTGGACGAGTTACATGACTACCTCAAGAAAGCCCCTGCCGCGGCGTCCGTGAAGAAGGTAGAAATTGTCGAACCAGTCAGAGACCCTGTAATTACAACAATTCCCTTAAAACCCCCATCTGCAGAGGTACCAGCTAATGTACACCAGTTACCCCAAAGGAAGAGACAGGTGATTACTGTAAATGGGTCCGAATATGAGAAGGTAGAACTATTGGGAAGAGGAGGCTCTTCAAAAGTTTACAAAGTTCGCAACTCAAGTAATAGGATATATGCACTCAAGAGGGTCTCCTTTGATGAATTTGATGATGCCAGTGCTGATGGATTCAAAGGCGAAATTGAACTTTTGAAAAAGTTGGAAAACCAGACTCGTGTTGTCAAATTGATCGATCATGAAATGAACCATGGTGTCCTATACGTGGTTATGGAGTGCGGCGATCACGATCTCTCACAGGTGCTAGCGCAGCGGTCAAGTATGCCGCTAGACATCGAATTTGTGCGGTACCATGCGCAGGAGATGTTAAAGTGTGTCAAGGTTGTTCATGATGCTGGTATTGTGCATTCCGACTTGAAGCCTGCCAATTTTGTCTTTGTCAAGGGTATCTTGAAGATCATTGACTTTGGCATTGCCAACGCAGTTCCCGACCACACAGTGAACATTTACCGTGATACACAGATCGGTACCCCAAACTATATGGCACCAGAAGCGTTAGTGGCGATGAACTACACACAGGACTCAGACCAAATTCAACAGGAAATGCATCATAATAGATGGAAGGTTGGCAAGCCCTCAGATATCTGGTCTTGTGGTTGCATAATGTACCAAATGATATATGGGAAGCCACCTTATGGGAGCTTTCAAGGCCAGAATAGGTTACTAGCAATAATGAACCCAGAAGTGAAAATAGTATATCCCGAAAAGACACCTACAGGGGACTTTGTCCCACGTACTGCATTGGATACTATAAAGGCATGTTTAGAAAGAAATCCGGAAAGGCGTTGGACCGTGGATGAGTTGTTACGGGGCCCCTTCATTAAACCAATTACCGTTACTCATTTCTTTATTCGCGATTTGATTAAAAATGCGGTAAAATATGGTTCTGATCAGAGGTATGTTTCTAAGGAAAAGGTTGAGGACTTGGCAGATGATGTTTGGCATAGGTTAAGTGATTTTAGATTGTAAAATACATGTATAAACTGAAAATGATAAGAATATTAATGATTGTAAAATTTTTGTAATATTGATTTAATAACTTTACTTCTTTTGTTCCTTCTGAAGATTACCCCTTCACAGGAGCGCTATCATGTTGGGTCTTCTCAGTCATTTCGGACTACATTAATTGTAGGCAAGCATGCTGGACTATTTTTTCATTCTTATTTATTATGTATATAACATCTACCTTGGTCCAAATTTGGACATGGAGGCAGGACCTGATTCCTCCCACTCCTGCTTTGTGAGCCACATATGTTCCTTATCGGCCATAATGCTAGCTAGGACAGCACCACCGGTAAACACCATATGTTTTCTTCTAGGCGGATCTTCAATGCGCACCTTAAACTTTTCTAGACGAGTAGGATCGTTCTTCAACACCCGTGTAAACCATAACTGCTTCAATTCCTTCTCTAGTCTGGAAGGCAAACCGGGGTACATGGAGGAACCTCCGGAGAGGACAATGGCCTTGTACAAAGTTGAAACAATATCAACGTCTGCGGATTGAATCGTATTGAAGAGCATCTCACCAATACCGGGTTGCTCTACATCCACTAAGCTTGGTTGGAAGAGACACTCTGGTGCCTCAAAACGCTCCGACCCGACCTTGATCACTCTTCCGTCAGGCAGTTCGTACTGTTCCACAAGTGTGGTGGTTTCCTGAGCCAGTCTGGTATCGAGGTCGAGGTCGTACGATACATAGCACAGCTTCTCCTTGATCTGGCGTACGGTCTCGAAGTCGGCTGTTTTGTTGAAGGCATATCCCCGACGCGATAGCAGGTCAATCAGGTACCTCGTCATATCCCTGCCAGCCACATCCAGTCTCCTTGTCAAGTGGTTCAGCACGACAGACTCGTACACGGGCACAATGTGCGTGACACCGTCGCCCGAGTCGACCACCACCCCCGAGGACAGCCCCTGCGCATACAGCGCCAGCACCGCCTGGATGCCCACATACACCCCGCCGAAATCATACTTCTCAAACATCACCTCGCACATCTGCTCTCTATTCCGCAGCGGATTCATCGGCGGCTCCGTCAGCAACACCTTGCCCCCCGATGTCGAGGGCAGCTTCATCTGCTCGTAGAACGCATAGTCCCACAGCAGTTCCATGTCTGCCCAGTCCCGGATAATACCGTTTTCCATCGGATACGAAATCTGCAGGTACGATCTGACTTGACTCGCCTCATCCCCAATCATGATGTCTTTCAGCGGCGTGCTGACATTGGCCCGCTCGTCTGCTCTGAGAATTGGTCGCCCCACAATGGACGGAAATGTGTAGTCAGGGAAGTTTTCTCCCGCACGACCGATTTTGACGAACCCCGTTCCCTGATCCAGGACAATTGGCTTTTGCGGATCCATTTTGAAGTCAATTTGAATGAGCTAAAGCTATTAGGCAGTATAGTCTGAGTATAGGTGTACGTGGTGAAGTTGTATCTTCAAAAAGTCCATGCCATAAAGCCCCTTTTCGCTACCCTCATTCGTCTTCTTATACGAATAAACTGCTGCGCTTCCAAAGTCCCGGTATGGTACCAGTGGGAAGTCCTATAGAATTATAGGCTGGAACAGGCGCTTGATGTTGCGCATTTCACTTATACCAGCCCTTCTGGCGGGGTTCGCATGAAGCGTGGCGGATCGGAGCACCCAAAGAGCGTGGCAGAGCTGTTGGGTGCGACCAAAGGCAAGTTACGTATTTGGATAAATGCACGGGACTGAATTAGAGCAAGCTCTGGTGCTAATCTACATTTTTGGAGCAGCCTAATTCTATATGCGTGGTAGTGGTGTGCAGTGCGATTGTCTTCGACGACAGCGTCGCGGACAAAAAAGCAGACGCATCGGCCTCTGCGTCAGTAGCGAATCTCGTAGGCGCCAGAGCGCGAGATGTACTTGACCCACTTGAAGGTGTTGTACTTGAGGTCTTTCTCCACGACCTTGAAGTAGCGGACGACAAGGCCGCTGTTGCTGAACATCATGATCTCGAACTTCAAGGAGATGGGCGGCCGCGGCCACTGGTCGAGCACCTGCGCGTAATGTCCCTGCTCGTCGGCTATGGTGACAGCAGAAAGGGTGTTTTCGGTAAGGCCATGGAATTTGTGGATCTTCCAAATGATGGCGTTTTCCTCGGGGACGAACTTACACTTGCCGCAGGACACGTTCACCTTGGCGCTTATCGTGTAGGGCGGTGCCGGGATATAGAGCTCGACGTCCTTCGCGGACAGCTTGGTGGGGAACAGAGACTGCAGGGTGATGCGGTACTCTATAGACCGCTCATTGACCTTGGAAACCACGGGGGTGACCTTAAAGGGCGGCCGGAGGTCGTCTCTGATGTGGTACTTCATCAGCTCGAATTCGCCGTCTGGGGGAACAAAGCGGATGACCCGCTCCTGATCGAACTTGTTGAGCTGCACGCACTGGTGGAACTTGCAGTCCTCGAGCACAACACTTTCGCGCTCGTCCGTGCCGAACACGCGCGGCGCGTACTGCCTGCGGGGCGAGCGCTGCCGCAACGACTGCGAGTCATTGAACCCAAAGTGGCAGAGTGGCATGCCGGACAAATGCGCGGTGCATTGGACCGTGCCATCCACATATGCCTTCAGGATCGTGCCGTCGCGGTTTACCAGCAGGCTCAGCTTCTCTATCACATCTAGGTAGACCTCGTTTTTCTTATACTTGATCCCCTCCCCGCGCCATGGGCACACATCCCGGCTGAAGTGGTCCAGCGTCTCCACGGAGACGTTCTTCGTCCCCGTCCGCCGCAGCCGCGCGCTGTTCAGGAAGTCGTCGCCGCTCGCGCTTTCGCCCGTCGCCGGCTTCCGCGACAGCAGCGGCACGATGTGCGACAGCTCGGTATCCTGGGGAAGCCCACTATCCAGCACCACGTCCAGCAGCTCGTAGCACAGCATGAAGTCATCCAGTAGCGCCTCCTCAGTGTTGATTGCGTATGCATCCAGCAGTTTGTTCATGTGATACAGAAACTCCCAAATCGCCGCGCTGTCCGCATTACCTCGCACCACCACCACCATCCAGAGCCCTCCACTCGTGCGTATGTGCTGGAACGTCGTTGACCCCAGGGTCAGCACCGGTGATCGTATCTCCAACCCATTGATAACTTGCAGCCGGAACACTTCCGACAGCGATTCCTTGGCCTCCCCGCTGATGAGCTTGCTCACTATCAGGCTCCCACGGGGCGCAAATACAAAGAACGCATCGATCATTGCACGCTAGCTGCACCTAGTCCTTCACTTCCGCGTCCTGACTTCTCACCGATAAACCTTGCATCTGCTTTCCCGCCATTGGCCTCGAGCCTCTTGGAGAATAATAGCCAATTGTTGGATCGTCAAGCGCTACGTCATATTCTACGGGAAGCGACACATAATAGCGACCGGACATAAACCTTGTGACATAAACTAGCTATGAAAAGCAGGCTAACAAGCGGATACGAAGATAGATCTCAATTGGCAGTGGACGCCTTCACCCAGCGTCCTATATGAGTTTCCACGTATCGAGCTCGGGAGTGCTGCTCGACGTTTCGGGATGTGAAAAATTTCCTGTTAGCTAACATATAAGGATTTTACTCATCTTTTGACCTCGTGGGCACCATACAACGCACAGGAGTATCGCAGGAGGTATAGTGGTAAGGAAGACGAGTGCACGCGCAAGATGAACAATATAATCGTGTTTGCGGGGAGTTCTCACCCATCGCTTGTCAATAAGATATGCGAGAACCTGAGCATCAGGCCTGCGGAGGTGAAGCTCGGCAAATTCTCGAACGGGGAGACGAGTATCAATATCGGGGAGTCCGTGCGGGAGAAGGACGTTTACGTGATTCAGAGTGGGTGCGGGCACGTGAACGACAATTTCATGGAGCTTTTGATTCTGATCAACGCGTGCAAGACGTCCTCTGCCAGTCGTGTGACGGCGGTGATGCCGTACTTCTGCTACTCGCGGCAGCCGGATATTCCGTACACAGCGAAGGGGGCTCCGCTGATCTCCAAGGCGCGGAAAGCAGGCGAGAAGGGAGCGGAGGCGGTGGAATCGGTGCTGACGACTCAGAAGCCGGTGTCACAGAGCGCACGAAAGAGCATCGAGCTCGCGATCGAGAACAGTATCTCGACGCTACAGCTGGGCGAGTCGGCGCCCGTGCGCGCGAAGCTGGAGCACTCAGGTTCGAACTCGCGCATTCCGGTCATCCAGAAACACGAGGAGGCGTCCTCGTCGGAGGCTGCTGGAACTGCCTTCAACTCCAATAACTCTAGCTACAAGCTATGGGTCGCCCAAAGCGGGACTCTGGTCGCCAATCTGTTGACGACTGCGGGTGCGGATCATGTGATCACGATGGATCTACACGACCCCCAGTTCCAAGGCTTTTTCTCGATAGGCGTTGACAACCTCTACTGTAAACCGCTCATCCAGGCCTACATACAGCACCGTATACCCGAATACAAAGATGCGGTTATTGTATCGCCAGACAGTGGTGGGGCCAAGCGTTCGAGCAAAGTGGCAGACGCCCTGGGGCTTCCATTTGCGCTTATCCACAAGGAGCGCCGGTCGCAAATCCTCAAAGGCCCGCCCGATGCTACTCTCGCTTCTGGGGGCGGGATGCCTCTTTCGCCCAAGCCACTGATTTCTAATTTGAACTCCACTGATGTGAAGTCTTCGTTGGGCTCCTCCAAGTATGTGCAAACTACTATGCTGGTTGGACAGGTGCGTGATAAGGTGTGTATCCTGCTCGATGATCTTGTTGACACTTCGTATACTATCACACGTGCTGCGACCCTATTGAAGGAGCAGGGCGCCACCAAGGTTTATGCAGTGGTCACCCACGGAGTGTTTAGCGGCGATGCTTTGAACCGCGTAGCCCAATCGGCGATCGACAAAATCATTATTACCAATACTGTACCACAGGAGGAAACTGTAAGAATTTTGGGGAAAGATAGGGTTGACATCATCGACGTATCCCGCGTCTTTGGTGAAGCAATCAGGCGTATCCATAATGGTGAATCCATCAGTATGTTATTCGAATACGTTACTTAACTAATTGTAGTATAGTCAATAAATTATATATCCATCCTATATTAACCGAATGACGCTTTGCCGTATCCCTTACGGAACCAGTATCTTCCCTTATATATGCGACATATCTCGGTCTGGTATATTGCTACAATTATGGTTGGCATAATGTTACGATAGTTGTTGAGTGTCCTACAATATTATCCAGCATTAAAAAAGAAAATAATTCATGTGTGTAATTCATGAGTGCTGGTTTGCGTTGTAGTAGCCTAATGTTAAGCAATATAGGACAGCACTGAAAAGATTTATTAGTTTATTATCCTTAGAAGTCATGTGAATCATTGTTCTCTATACATCTGCCCTATGGCTTCAAACAAATCATGAAGCCTTCTCTTTCTCCGACACCTTGTCCTTTTGTTCCGCGTTCAGTATTCGCAGTTCTTCCTCTGTGACCAGGTGGTGTGTATGTGTATCAGGTGGATGTACTGCCAGCAGGTCCTTATCACATGCCTCTATAGATAAGAACCATGGATCCTGAATTATCTCAGTGATTGATGCCCTCTTCTTTGGGTCTAACTCAAGCATGCGGCTGATTAACAGCCGAGTCGCACGCGGTAGCAGCTTCAATAGTCTATAAGGCCCTTTACTGTGGTCATTTTCATCGTCAGGTTTCTGACAGAAAAGTTTAAATGATGGGACATCTTCACTTGGCTTTTTCCACGGAAACCTTCTCAGGGACATACAGTAAAACATGACTGCGATAGACCATACATCAGCCGCACTTGGGTCATAATACAGCTGCGTCAGCAACTCAGGAGCCAAATATGGATCACTACCAACTATGCCTTTGGCTGGTTCCAGTTTACTATTGAAGTTGTACCGGAATATAATAGCGCTCCCAAAGTCGATCAATTTGAGAATTCCGTCTGCAGTCACTACGCAGTTATCAAGTTTCAGATCGCGATGCGCTAGCCCTTGGGAATGCAAATAATCCACACCACGGCATATTTGTTTAAAGTAACACCAGACCTCGTGCTTTGTCATTTGGTTGCTCATGACAAGATTGAAGAAATCATAGGGACAATACTCCATGACCACCAAGAAAAGCTCGCCCTCTTGCAGCATATCTAACGTCTCGATAATATTCTGATGACGTAAAGTGGATCCCGTGCAAAATTCGGAAGTCACTTTACGCGAGTACTCCTTCAATGTCTCGCGCGGTGCCCGGGGTCTAAACCGTTTCACAGCGAAAAGCTGCCCGTCAGTCGACTTGATGACAGACACAGACCCAGAAACACCCTCTCCCAGAACTTTGCCAGGGATCCCAAACTTCTTGATTAACGCATGTGCATCGTCCGACCCATAAAGAGTCATCTGTATCGTTTCACGATCAGTTATAACTGCTGTTGCCGGTATAACAGTTTGCTGTGGCGGTGGGGTCTTGTCTTCTTGTTTGCTGGAACTGGGGAACTTTAAAAAGCGCTTCAAACGCAATGACTTCTTAATCTGGCTAGGTTCCTTTGCTGGCGGCGGCGTCAACTGATGCCGCTGCGCTTCCTTATCACGGATGGACTCAATCTGACTCTGCAAGTACTGAGTCAAATGCTGATTCGGATGAGGTGACGTGTCAAGAGTAGTCGCCGAGTAGGCGCCGGGCGACTTTTCCAATTTGTGTTGCGCCTCCTGATCACCCGGATTATACAGTAGCTGCACCTCGCCCTTCTTAGCGTCCCCAAACATGGGAATTCCATGAACCCCCCGGCTGGTCATCGTCGATAGAGACGGCGACGACGGGAAGTTCGGCAGTCCATCTTGAGCGCCCGACTGTGATGACCAGTTGCTGGGTCGCGGAGAAAGCAGCGTATCCAGTTGCAGCTTGTCCGTTCCGCCCACGTGCGTAGATCCCGTCTGCTGCCCAAGACCACTCTGCCCACGCCCGCTGCTGTGCTGCGGGTGCCCACTGGCACCGCCGCTCCCCCTAAAAAGCCGTGACAGGTTTAGCTTGCTCTTGCTCTTTGCAGCATTAAAGAAGCTGGAGTTTGATTTGGTCGATCGAATAGAAGTACTATCAGCAACGCTGCCATGACTTTGCTGCGTCGATATAGTTTCCGGCATTTTATATATGGTAGCTGCGGCACTTCAACAAAGTCCGACTCCGTACTTGGCGCACTATAATCCTGTATGTGGGTAGCTTATCCTCAGAATGTACGACTCGCCGGATAGAGTATCATGCACTCACCGTTTCTTCCCATATAGAACCGCAATTCGAATTAGACAGCACAGCTCAGAACGCATTATGAAAATCCAGGAATTGTAAAGGGAAACCTAACCGACCCATTGTTGTCCCTGCATCGTATCGCACGATTCTAAGCACGTGAACACGAGGTCGGGGGTTTACATACGAGGCCGTACTCGGCTCTTGCATAACAGTTACTGATGGTCATGCTGCATTCGATGAGGATTCCGAAGGGTCCTCAGAGCTATCCTTAGCAGTGGATTCCAAGTAGAGTCCGCGGTGAGAAGACAGACGAAATTCTGCGGCCGAGTGGGAATCGTCCCAATCCTGGGCAGGCTCGATAATGGTCTTCGGGACACCCTCGATGGTGACGATGGACTCAACAATCCCGTTCTTGGTAGACCGATAGCTCGAAGCAATTGCATTCCGGTAAGGCAGCTCCTTGGCGGCGCCAGGCCTGGGAGCCAGCGCGTCCACGCGGCGCGGCAAGCCTCCGCGAAGGTGGCCGGAGGAGGGACTGTGCCCGCCCTCCATCGTGGTCACTACGTGGGTCGTGGACCCGGTCGCGTAAGTGTGCTCCAGTGCCTTGGTGGCCAGAGCGGAGTGCTCGTTGACCATGACCTCGCGAGCGGCATGCTCACGTGACGGCGTAGTCGAGGTCCCTCCGTAGTCGCAGGACGCACCGCGCTCCTGCGGCGAGCCGTGTGCGGACTGCAGCGCGTGGTTCTCGTCGCTGTTATCCGCGGTAGCTCGGTTGGGACAGTCGGCATGCTGCAGAATTGCGGCCTGCCTTTTGATCGTCACATGTGGGTTGCTAATGTTCAACGGGTTCGCGGCAGGGTTCAGTGGCTGTATCACATCCTGGGCAGGATGCAATCGGCCTTCTGCCGGCCCGGCGCCGAGCAGGGCCTGCTTCTCGGCCGGGCCAGCCTGCTCGGAACGAGCGCCAGCGGCGGCCACAGCAGATGCCCTGCTGGTGCTAGTGTAGAGAGAGTGCAAGTAAGATGTCACATGGCGGCGCGAGAGAGGCCCCGGCTGCTCGCGGACGATCCGCTGGTGAATATTCACAAACACGTCAGACTCGTCCACGATTTCCTCGCCTATAAGCTCCTCGATAACGTCTTCCAGCGTGACAACACCCAGAGCCCCAGAAGAAGAGCCAGGGTCCCGGGACACAATGCACATGTGGGACTTGCCTTCTTGGAAGTAGTTGAGGATATTCAGGCATGACGTATTTGGCGACGTCTCCGGGAGTGTGGCAAGCGGAAAGTGCGAAACGGGCAGCGCATCAGCAGGGTCATAAGATATAAGGACCCGCACCAACAACATTCCAATGAAGTTGGTGGGCTGCCCAGGCAGGTATATCGGAATCCGCGAGAAGCCAGAGTTGAAGATCTCCTCAACGACCTTCTCGTCCAGGATCCGGTCCGCACTAATCGTAAATACGTTCTCGATGGGCGTCATGATCTCCTGCACCTGCTTGTCCTTCAGGTCGAGCACCGCAGATATGATAGTGACCTCGTCCTGCGTCAGGCGCTCCACACCCATCGTTTTGTGCAGCGTGACCAGCGTCTTCAGCCCGGACTTCTTGTACACGGTCCCGTGGTCCTCGCCCAGTAGGTAGTCCAGCAGCAGGGCTATCGGGTACGCCACCGGGTATGTCAGGTACATCAGGCACAGTACGAACGGGCTGCACCACGCGCCCACCTCCAGCCCGTAGCGCACGCACACCGACTGCGGGATGATCTCCCCGAACACCACAATCAGCCCCGTGCTCATCACCACCGCCTGCCATCCCCCGCCCAGGCAACGGTCCAGCACGATCGGCAGCGTCTCGTTCGTGATCACATTGCTCAGCAGCAGCGTCACCAGCACCCAATGCTTTCCGTGCCCGATCAGCCGCAGCACCTTCCGCGCGTGCTGCCGCTCCGCGCGGCTCCCCGACGTGCTGATCACCTTCAGGTACATCTCGTCCTGCCCCATCAGCCCCAGCGTCAGTCCCGCAAACATCCCCCCCAGTAGCACCAACACCGCACTCACCGCCATGAACGTCCAGAACTGCCCCTCGCCCGAGGGCACCTCCGCGCGCCGCCCCGCCACTGGCAGCGCCGCCGCCAGCGTGGGCACCCGCGCTAACACCCCGAGCACCCCTGCACGTCTCGCGCTTCTATCCTGACTTCGTCGCATGCCGTCCTCCCGCCTGCTGCTGGGCGCCGCCCAGCTGGTTATTAACCTTTCGCACACAAGCCCCCTCCCGGTCACGTGTCACAACCTCCCGCCGTCCCCGGTGACCCACCTTTGTCCCGGCATTTGTCCCGTTTGTCCCACTCAGTCGTCATCGGCGCCGTGGTGATGTAACGGAAAAGAAAAACAGCTTCCTAAGCGCCGCCTTACGAAATTGGGGTAATTAGCGGCAACTATATAAATACAAGGATCTCACCCGCTGTTACTAGCCGCATCGGCTGATATGAATGGTAAACACAACGGCTCTTATACGCTCACCTACTTTTGTGGCGCAATTTAGAGTACTGAAGCAAGTAAACAGAGGGCTATTCTCACAGACTAGTTACGCTAGAACGCACGCAAGGACGAGTTATACACACACGATGGCGGGCACAGATAGACTACAGCAAACGTCGCAGATTCTTTCGCGGTCGACGTCGTCGGAGATCCGGTTGGAGCGCCCCTTCAAAGTGACAGTTATCGGGTCGGGTAACTGGGGGACCACCATCGCCAAGGTGGTGGCGGAGAACACGCAGGAGTACCCGCAGCTGTTTGAGCGGCGCGTGGACATGTGGGTGTTCGAGGAGCAGATTGAGGGCCGCAAGCTGACGGAGATCATCAACGAGCAACACGAGAACGTGAAGTATCTGCCGGGAATCACGCTGCCGGAAAACCTGGTTGCGAACCCGTCGGTGGCGGCTGCCGCCGCGGACGCGGATGTGCTAGTGTTTAACATACCACACCAGTTTCTGGGGCGGATTGTGGAGCAGCTCAAGGGGCACGTGAAGCCGGGCGCGCGGGCGATCTCGTGCCTGAAGGGCTTCAGCGTGGGCAAGGACGGCGTGCAGCTGCTGTCGACCTACATCGAGGAGCACCTGCACATCCCTTGCGGCGCGCTATCCGGTGCGAACCTGGCGCCGGAGGTGGCGAAGGGCAACTGGTCGGAGACGACAGTGGCGTACACGCTGCCCCAGGACTTCCGTGGCACGGGCAAGGACGTGGACCACGCGGTATTGAAGAAGCTGTTCCACCGCCCCTACTTCCACGTGAACGTTGTGGACGACGTCGCGGGGATTTCCGTTGCGGGCGCGCTGAAGAACGTGGTTGCGCTGGCTTGCGGTTTCGTGCTGGGCCTCGGGTGGGGCAACAACGCAGCCGCAGCCGTGCAGCGCGTAGGCTTGAGCGAGATGATCAAGTTTGCGCGCATGTTCTTCCCGGAATCGAAGGTGGAGACCTTCTACCAGGAGTCTGCCGGTGTCGCAGACCTGATCACTACCTGTGCGGGTGGCAGGAATGTCCGCATTGGTCGTGCCATGGCAGAGACCGGCAAATCCGCACAAGAGCTTGAGAAGGAGCTCTTGAACGGCCAGTCATCCCAGGGCATTTACACGACGCAGGAGGTGCACGAGTGGTTGCAGCAGTGCGGCAAGAAGGACGAGTTCCCACTGTTTGAGGCTGTGTACAAGATTGTCTACGAGGGCGTTCCAATGTCCAAGTTACCTGACATGCTTGAGGATGCCTAAGCGCCTCTGGGCCTACGAGCCCGAACCAGCGGCAGACTGGCGTTGCCGCCCCGATATACCTACATAAACTTGTATACTATGAGGGATCCTCAATTGACTATTATTACTTCTATCTTCAGCTTGCTCTTGAAGAGGACCGGCTTCCGGATTATTCTGAGGTAATCAGAAATGGTTTTCTGGATGCCGGATGCCGATGCCCTAACTAATGCCTCGCGCCGTAGCAAACTTGTGCGTGATCCGGTCACGCACCGGGGTGTGGTTGCGTACTAGCCCCGCGCGAGAGTGTATCGTGAGTCAATATATTGTATGTTACTTTCAATATTAGCCTCGCGTTCGGCATTGGGCAAGCCAGGTGAAAGAAGTCACAGATTATCCGGTGATACTATTCCGGTGCGTTCCGCCTTCCTTTCGGCGACAAGGATTATCCGACGGTTTGATCCGCGTCTTTCCGACATGCATGCCGATCCGGTGAAGCGGTTGCGCCGTGCAGCACCAAGCCATGCACCATGCACGTGGATGTATAGCGTATAGTCGGAACGACGAAAGGACTCACGTGATATGTATTTTAAAACCTATTCCAAATTAACTTTATATTGAATAATACTGGCAACATGGCCGAGCGGTTAAGGCGAAAGATTAGAAATCTTTTGGGCTATGCCCGCGCAGGTTCGAGTCCTGCTGTTGTCGTTATTTTTTGCTTGCTGGCATTTTGGTGCTTCCAAAGGAAATGTAGTAATAATAATAATAGAAGGTACCCTGAACGGCACTAGATTGTATTAACTATTTACTAATACTGACTTAGAGCACATATTGGAGGATCTGATTTTGCAGATACGGATCGACCTCAGATAAATGCTCAAGTAGCACGTTTTTGATCTCAGTTGGTGGTAGGATACCCAGGTTCATGCGGTAGAGGAAAACTAGCGAGTCAACATTAACACTGAAGTTGCTGGTCAAGTATTCCAGCCAATTGAAAGTAGGGTCGCTTACTTTATCTAGTGGCATACTTGGAAATTCAGTTTCTAGGCCCTTTGCAGCGACCTTCTTGGCAATCAAATCATAAGGACTTGAGTCCCTGATCACATTTGCCAGGCTCAACACCATTGCACCAGTCATAGCGCTTTCAGCACTGTGGTACTTGACCATCTTGGTCAGGGCCCCCAAGGCTGGCGCCGTTTTCCCACATTTTAGATGGTATCTGAAGTCTAGATCGTAGCACATGTCATTACTACGGACCTGACTGGCATACCATTTGTAAAACTCATCGTAGAAATCTTGTACGGGGGATTTTGTGGCAAGCAATGCATCTCCAAAAGGATCCTCGTCCCCTGAATAAGCCAGAACTTGATTCCTTTCAGTCCCCTTCCGCTTGTTTAACGCTGCAGCTACCTTCCTCGCCTTGCGATTAGAACGTTTGTTTGCATCCACTAGCGCGTCGCCGCTGTCTGCGGTTGCGCGCAATTCATCGTCCAAGGAGAAATAAATATCGGCCACGCCTACGAGGGCTCTCACATACATGGGCTTAACAAATATCTGGTCACCCCACCTCAGCATTTCCATATAAGCCCTAGGCGTTCCTTTTCTCATACAATAGGAGTGGAAGTCTAATTTATCATCTTCAAACTGCTTGTAGATCTTTGGTATCGCTGAAAATCGTTTTAATGATAGGCCTTTAAATTTCTTCATTTGATACTCTTGCTCCCTGATCTCTGCAAAACGAGTTTCCTGGCTCTCCTCATCTTCAGATGGAGGCAGTTCCTTCAACGCTTCTAGTTTCTTAGCCGCCTCAATACTCAACCTGTAATAAGCCTCAGCCTGTTCAACAATAAACCAGGACGCCTCCATCAAGTGCAAGTCCTTGACACCATTAGCAGTATTGTCGTTCTTCGTGAACAGAGACACGACTTCGACAGCTTTGTCAATCATATTAGCCCTCAAAAAGTACTTTACGGTCTTAGTGTTGACGAAACGGTCCTGCAAGTCCAATTTTCTTCCCTCATCAATTACCTCAGCGGCTTCCTTCAATAAGCCAACATGCTTGAGGATGCGCGCTTTCAAAATGTATAATTCAACCAAGGTTGGTGTATGGTTTATTGCAAGATCAATGCACTCCTGCGCCCGAACAAAATTCTTCAAAAATAGGAAGTGCTGGGCAAGGTAATAGGCTGTCCAAACATACTGAATAGGAGATGCCGTGCCGTCGATTGACTGGAAGTAGCGTGTGACGATTTTTTCGGAAATGGATGGAACGACGGCATTCCGCTTGACATAAAGTGGCTTAATATTGTTAAAGGCTGCAGGGACACCGCGGCACAGTTGACCAAGAATATAAGCTTCCAGTTTCTTTTCAAGCTCCTCAGGATGGTTTATGAAAGTGAGAGGAATGAATTTCGGTGGCTCCGCCCTTGGGTAGAAACGTTCCAACTTCTCGTACAGCGCTTTCTTGATCTTGCCATTCCCCTGGATGCCCAGCGCAACCTCTAGGAATCGGTAGTACTTGAAGTTATCAGGGTTTCTCTTTATCAAAATTCTGTAAACCTGCGAGGCTTCCTTGGTGCAGCCAAGCCTCATGTACACAGCGGCGCGCCGTTCATACCAAGCATACTTGTCAAACACCTCATTTTCGATTTCATCCAGGTGAGCCAAAACCTCACGCAGTTTCGCAGAATCGTCGGCGGCAGCCTTGTACAACAAGTCGTTTTTGTACATCAGGCATTCACTGTGCTCGTATGCCTCTGCCTCGCTGAGCTTTCCCTTGGCGAGCTCCTCAAAACGCGAAAGTAGTTGTGCACCCTCGGTATACTGACCATTCAGATCATGCGCAGTCGCCAAGGATGTCCAATTGGCACGGTAGCCCATAAAGTTTTCCCAGTACTGCTGCCGAGAACCAAGCAATCCCTTCCAATCACCAACCTGCGACTGCAAGCTGGAAAGATCCCTGTATATCTGCTTGTTGGTTGATCCGTTATCCAGCGATGCTTGGAACCACTTGATCGCCTCCACGTAATCTTTAACCTGCCGATAATAAATGCCCAGAAGGTGGCAGCAGATAGGCGGCGCTGCCGTGCCCACTATTTTCGACACAGCCTTCTCGATATATGTGGCTGCTTCGCTACGCTGCTCGATGAACAAGTAGTTCAGCCCTTTCAGGGCCAGTGATTCAACGTGACCAGGGTTTTTTTTCAGAACAGTGTCCAGGATTTTCAGCGACCTCTTATAGTTCTTATTCTCGTAGAACTTCAGAGCTTCCAGCATATTGTTATCATCTTTGGATCTATTGCCCAAGGACGACGCTGGTCTACCACCAGCAGCTACCTTCTTTCTAGACATATTCGTTGTCAATTGAGAGGAATATATTTGCCATCGGAAAACGCCATTGTAGTTATTAATGAGATTGAAGATGGTGAAATCCAAAAAAACACTTCGTAATTGGTGAGATTCTCTCACTTCGATGTCACGGCGATCTTGTTTAAGTCGAATACTGACCAAGGTGGAATAGATATGGTTCGAGTATCTATTCAAGTGATATACGTTAATATTACAATGCTAGTTAAATATACATATCTTTATGGGTCCATAAGCGGATGTGGTGCGGGCCATTAGTCGTAGAGGTAGCCGTTTGCAATGAAACGAATCATGTATTCTTCGACATGACGAGTGCCTTCGTACTCGTCCTCGACAGGCTCTTCATCAACATCTTCGTCAGGGGAAGGGTTTGCACAGGTACTGCTTTCGCGGAAGTCTCTATCGTCGACATCCACTTCTTTCATTGCCAAGCGCGCTGCTTTGACATCGTCTTCGTCTTCTGCCTGTGCAAGTAGTCTTTCAAGTTTCTTGGAGTCTGCCGTGGTGGCCGGATCCTCAAGAAGAGGGCGTTCGTCTGCAATCTCTTCTGTCTCGTCAGACCCGAGAAGATCCTTGACGGAAAGTCTGCTGAAGTAGTCGGTGGTGAACTCGCCTTTCTGGATGACAATATTGTCAAGCTGTCTTTTCTGGTTCGCCTTCTTGAGAATATTGCTTTCAATGGTATGCTCGCTAACAAAGCGGTATATATGCACGTCTCGGGTCTGCCCGATTCTGTGACAACGGTCTTGGCATTGCTTGTCCATTGCAGGGTTCCAGTCAGAGTCATAGAAGATAACCGTGTCTGCGCCGGTTAGGTTGATACCCAGACCACCCGACCTACTCGACAGAATGAAAACAGTGATACGAGGATCTGTGTTAAACCTTTCTGTTAGGATCTGACGGTCTTCGATCTTTGTTGCACCATCCAGTCGCATATAGAGATAGCCATGGTAATTGAGAAACTGCTCCAGGATATCGAGCACCTTGGTCATCTGGGTGAAGATCAGCGCTCTATGCCCTTCCTCTTTCAACCGTCGTAATAAAACGGCTAAACTCTGTAATTTACCACAATCATACTGAAGTAGAGATTTGTCGGGAAATGCAATTGACAATTTGGTTTGCAACAAGTGGAATGGGTTTTTCATGCGAGATAATTGAGTATTAATGTCTGATTTGATAACTGGATGCACTGCAGCTTCGCTGTCCAGACCCAATGACAATACTCTAGTGTCTAATGTAATCGCTGTGGGCGTAATAATTGCAAACTCATCAATAATGCGTTTATGTGTGACCAACCTCGTCTCTAAGGGCTTCATTAGTTCAGACATCACGTTACATTCCAATGGTGGCCTGTGATGTACCGATACAAGCCTTACTAAGTTTATCCCATAAACAGGTCGTTTCTCGCAACGAAGCGAGTTCAAGTAGAAAGTATGGCGATACTGATCAATTAGTCTGAGACGCTTCCGAACAGTATAACCAGTATAAAATTCATGCATATCTTGGTAATTCAGTACATTAGGATCATCTTTCGCATCAGGCAAACTTGCATCTTTTCTTAGTTTTTCCACTGCTTCTGAGAACTGGCGCACGCACTGGAGCCTTGCACAGCTATCTGCATAGTGTGTTTCCATATTAAAATCATTTTGCGTAAACGCTAGGTTCGTGCACTGCAAATTGACCACTGTGTCCAAGGCATGTTTATTGAGGTTTTTCAATACTAGTTGGTTAAGGTGGGCGTAGTTTGACATGACGCTCCGGTCCATACAGAAGGACGTTAAAATCGGTCTCACCTCAAACAAGTCTGGATGATTACAGACTTTTCGCAATTGCATGAGACAGTTAATGATAGACATGAAGTTACCGCTGGCCAGAGTAGCTTTTGTCTGAGCCCGAGACATGAAATCGTCATACAGAAACCTTTGCCTCTTTGATAGCCGGCAATACAAAATATGTTCATACTTGGCGGGCATCTGCTTTTCGACATCTGCCTTTAGTCTTCTAAGAAGATATGGCCGCAAGACCTGGTGTAATTTTGATACGGTCCTCCTGGTTTCGTCGTCGTGCTCTGAGTCGTTCGCTGCAATAATCTTATCAACAGGTTTTCCAAACCATTGCTGAAAGGCATCCAGGTCAGCAAAACCTGAAATCTTACCATTCTCTAAAGCAGTTTGAGGCATTAGGAAGTATAAAAGAGACCATAATTCTGCAATGTTATTCTGCAAAGGGGTACCTGTTAATAGAAGCCTACGCCTTGTATTGAAGTTTAGTAGAGCTTGCCAACGGGTCGATTTAAAGTTTTTGATATTATGAGCTTCATCTAAGATCATATACTGCCATTTCTTCCTTTTGAAGGAGTGTTGGTCATGCACCACCAGCTGATATGAAGTAATACAAACATGAAAGGCATCCAGTTTGTTCCATCCCCTCCTTTTCTCTTTACGTTGCTGCGGTGAACCATAATACGAGAGTACTTTGAAACCAGGTGCAAATCTCTTAAATTCCATCTCCCAGTTTAAAAGGACGGATGTGGGGACGATAATCAGGTGCGGCCCCCAATTTTCTTTCTCACAAGCAAGGTATGCTAAGAGTGCTATCGTCTGAATTGTTTTACCGAGACCCATTTCATCAGCCAAAATGCCATTGGTATTGTTGTTATATAGAGAAGCCAACCAATTCAAACCCTGTTTCTGATAAGTCCTCAGAGTTCCTCTCAGAAGGGGAGGAACTGGGACATCCACAACAGATAACTTCTCTAGATTAGTGGATTCATCTTTATCCTGCATTTCTAACGAATCAATCTCCATATTTGACACTGCATCTGCATTAGGTTGTACTCCTTCTTGATCTTCATTCGGTGTAGATGATAAAGACTCTTCTGTAGAATAGTGTGCATCATCAGAGAGCTCCTCAGCAACATTCCCAAACAAGGAAGCCAAACCAGGAGTTTGCGAACTATTGCTGTTGATCAGAGACTCATTTTCAGATGAAGACGTCTGCGAGATTTCCGACTCTGAAAATGATGACGAACTGGAATGATCTTCGTCGAGGATATTATTTTCTTCTGTTTCAAATGTACGATGAAGTTCAGCTTTCTCGCGCTCACTTAATAATATTTTATATTCCTGAGGATCCTCTTCAGGATTTTCGGTCATGGAGGAAACTTCACTATTTTGAGATCTGCCATCAATGGTTATATGTTCAAGTGCGGAGTATTTAGCCCGAAGCTGCTCCACAGTAAGCTTTGAATCGTCTTCACCTGCTTCTACTTCGCTATCATCAAGCTCGCTAGATGAGCTCATCTCTTCGTCACCAAGAGAGGATTCATTCTCCGATAATACCTGGCTCGATGTTTCATCGTCGCTGTCATCGTTTTGATTTAGTTGTGCACCAAGCAACTGGGTACTTTGCTCTAGCATTTTACTTAAGTGTTCCTTGCCTTGAATCCTCTTCAATTGATCTTCTTCATCCTTCTTCAACACCTTGTAAGCTCTCTCTGCTAAATTCCACCTCTTCTTGACTGCCTGTACGGCAGCTCTGGCCAGCGCACGCCGTCTTTTCTCTTCTTCCTTGGTCTTTCTCTCCTCAGCACCTGCAACATGCTTGAAGTGTTGTTCGATCATCTGAGAAATCTTGCGCGCCCTGGCTATACGCCCCCTCTTCCGATCCTGGAACATTCGACTCATAACAACACCATGATTGTTTAAATGATCGCGCAGAGTGTGCTTCTCCTGCTCCTGGTAAAATGTTGTTATAGGTTCGGGCTTATTAGCCTGGCTATTCTGTACATCTTTCAAACTGATACCTTGTATGCTATCCGTGTGACGGTCGTAAGTTAACACACCACTTTTTAGGCCCTTCCTTATTGCAGAGACCACTTTCCGTTGGGATGCAATGTATGAATCAAACTCTTCAATAGAAATGTCTTCATCCAGTGATTTATATGACTGAAGGAATTCATGAAGAGAGGAGCATTCTGGTTTCAAAATATGCAAAGGATTTGTTACAGTTTGTTTCGGTGGGTGAACGATCAGTTTTATCCTCCGTACCGGTGCTTTCTTTCTCTTCAAAGAACGTTTGACCGTGGGCTCCTCATCCTCTGAGGATGTCGTGAAGTAGAAACTGTCAGAACTAGAGCTCTGGTACCCTTCATGATCACCTGAAGGATGAATAGTGCGGTAGGTATCCCGTTGTGGCGACTCAGGGCTCCACACAGTGGGCGATGCACTCTTCTCTTCCTTCAGATGTTCTTCGTCGTTCGTCTCCTTGCGCACCACGGCCGACTTCCGCTTCTTGGAATCATGTGGCAGTGCAGTCTTGGCCGCATCACCAGGCTGTTTTCTCTTGCGTGGTCCCTGCTTCAACATAGGCCGGTCCAGCCGCGCGCGCAGATCGGCGTACTTCTGCTCCACCAGTTCCTCAACGCCCTTCAGCAGAGCATTCCCTTCTTCCTCGCCGCGCCCACGCTTCTGACGCCGCCTGATTCGTCGCATTGCGCTGCTCTCCTCCAGCCCAGGCGCGCCGGCGTCCTCTTCCATACGCAGCTCTAGATGCTTGTCGGCCAGAAACCGAGCAAACGAGTCCGACTCGTGTCGGAACGCCGGATCAAACTCCAGCAAAGATGTGAATTCGTGCAGATGGAACAGTTCATTGGTTAAAAGGTCGTACTGGAACTTCCAGTCTGCCAACTGCTCAGCCCCGTTGGCTTTCGTCATCGCTCCTGTCCCCGGTAACGATTACCCAAAATTTGACCGCCTTATGACCGGTTATTCCTTAATCTTGCACTACCTATAGAAACCTCAGCTGCTGTACAATCCAATACTGCCACTCTATACCTAATTCGAGGCCGATTTTCCCTTGTTTGGTGCAGAATCCTGTGTTTACGAGCCTTTCTTTTACCTGTTGTGAAGAACTTCGCAAGGTGGCGAGTAAGCCCAGAACTTGCGAGGCAGAAAATCTAACACCCGGAGCACGGGGAAAAGTAAGGCCAGGGTAACCACATCGCGAAACATAGGTCAGCGAAGGAAGACCTGTTACAGATGGCTTAGAAAACACAACCCGCAGTGTACACTCATATCGGCATGCGGAGATGCATGGCCTGCATTGCATTAGAGCCTTGCAGCGCATGAAACCAAGCGTACAGCTGCAGGTCGCTAAGCGCTCTTAGGAGATGCTGCGGCTGCTTTGCAGCATCGCGAGGAGGCATTCGCCACTCGCCTTCTCATCGCCGCCTGTCGGCTCGTCCACGGGCCGTGTTAATAATTATTTCAAGATCTGCCGCCCGGCTGCCATACCAGCAGTTACGCAAGGCGATAGCCAGATTCGCTGCAGCAAGGTCCGCTCGCGCGCAGGGCCGCTGCGCGGTGTCTGTGCCAGCGCACACAGCATGCAGCGGTAATGGTGCCTGATGAAAACTGAGTGAAAATATTAGAATGCCATTTTGAGCTCTTTGCCCCGCTTCGAGGCACACGCCGTGTTTTTGCGAGAACGTGATCGCCTTTGATGTGCGTTACATCTCCGAAAACGGAATTACGAATTCATCTCAAGACAGGCCGCGATGCAGACAAGCCCCCGTAACCTCCAAGTGCTGCAGCGCTAATGTGCAGTGGATAACTACAAAGATAGAACAAGGCTCAATGTCTATGTACGCAGTTAGGGACGAAGGAACGCACGCAGCCGCGCCGGCTGATCATGTGCTCTGAGGTTCAGTCTCGTCAGTATAGAAGAGCCAAGAGAACGCAGTAAAAACAAATTTTTAAAAAAAGGATCTTCGCGCTAATGTTATTATTATCTGGCTGGAATTTTCCTTGCTTGACGATTACGGTTGATTTTTCATGGGCTTATGCACATTCCTCAGGAAAGGAAGATGTTCGGCTTTTATGGAGGGTATATATGTATACGATCTTTCATACTTTCGGGTTCGTGCTATATAACTAAGATTGGACAGAACTGCAAGGGCCACAGAGGAAGAGCTGCTGCATTGCACATTAGGCAGGAACAGCGAATGTCTACAAATGCACACTACACACTACCGCTCTCAGCCGATCCCAATCTCAGATGCGCACAGCAAGGGACCCAGTTCTTTGCCCATGCCGCTGTACTCGCAGCGGGGCGCAGATGGGCTGCTAACCATTAATGCGAGCGCTGTGGGCTCGCCTGTGGGCCCCCAGCCGGTGATACCTCCACTCATGCACCAGGTGGCGGTCGACAAGCACGCTCATATCATGCCAGGCTCGTACGCGCTGCGACAGAGCTCGCCCCAGGTCACGGCGATTATGGGCGAGTTAGCGATGCTGAAGAAGTCGATATTCCAGTCGCTGAACGGCGAGTTGACGACGGAGGAATACAACAGCATCTACCAACATTTGAGTCAACTGCTGGCGTCCCTCCCACCGCCCGTCGAGCCATCTGCAGCGCAGCCCCAGCTGCGACTGCCGTCGATATCTCAAATTATGCCGGGAACAGAGCCCCAGGAAGTCCAACGTACCTTCATCATAGCATCCTCCGAGTCACAGCAGGGCCAGCCGTACATCTCGCCGCCGTTAAGCTCGACAATGTCTACGCACCCGCTTTCACCGGGCATGTCGGTAGCCAAACCGAACTACTCCGTGAGCACCAAGAAGAATGTGTGTAAGGTTTGCGGTCGCGAATGCCGGCGGCCCTCTACACTCAAAACGCACATGCTGACCCATACAGGACAGCGGCCGTTCAGCTGCCGGCACCCTGGCTGCAGCAAAAGTTTTAATGTGAGAAGCAACATGCTGCGGCATGAGCGGCTGCACAGCAGAGGCAGCGAACTGGTCGACACTCACTCGCAAAATTCTTCACCACAAGGACAGCAGGCAGGCTGATTGTCCAGCACTACTGCGCGCACAGCCAAACCAGAGCACGGTGGTTGCAATTTCGGATTTACGTTACCGTGTGATTAGCATGCATAAATGAATTCATCCCGCTACGAGCTTTGCAAATGTCTTTCTGGGCCTCACCACCCGCCATCATACTGCCCAATCCCACTTCCGACCTCCCTGTCAGGGCACCTACCTCCTATTGGTCAATCTAGATTTCATTTCGTGGTCAAGCTTCAAATTTGATAGCTATTATTACTACTCATTATTCTATAGAAACATTTCGCTAACATGTAGGACTCTCCATATAAAATTCCGAAAAAGGACCTTATCTCCCTAATTCGCGTTTGGCATTCGCGTGATCGTACCTCAAACATGCTGCCCCTGCGAGCTGGCGAGTTGCCTGTGCTGCGCTGTCACTCTTTTTTGGCACTGCACAGTCCTCATGTGGGGCGCAGCGGATACGCCGCTCCTAGACAGTAGGCCAATTGTGACTAGCTATAGTCAGGCTAGTGGCCCACTTGAAGATGTGCTAGGCAGTACAAATAGTGTGGTAATCAGTCTATAAAAGTTACGTACTCTTGGATCTGCTGAATTCTTGCATTCAATAAACCTCAAGCAAGGATATACACGCTGGGATTAGCACTGTAGCGGATCTTGGGTTCCTATGATTTTAGGACATATATCTTGCAGGCTGCTCTTAGCTCCGTTGGGAGGATACACATGGTGTGATTAATCCCCAGTCGAAAGAGGAAGTAGGGTGGCGCGGGGCGATGCGTCAATAAATTGGTGCCCATTTGAAATGCTGGTGTCGAGGATTAACCGCCTTGCCTTTGCCCGCGCCGTTCCTTTCTCCCGGAGGCAGGCAAGAGATCAAGCTGCGGCTTCGTCTCGACAAATCTTTCCCGTAACAAATAAGGCAACTTAATCTTGCTGCCATATTTAGGACGCAGGCTGATCGACGAAATATCTGTGAAACTGTACCTGGTTCCGGGCTATGGTCGAGCGGAGACAAGCACGTGCGAACGAGATCTTGGCCCATTATAAAACGCTACTGCCTATATTGCGTAAGCGGATCACATGATATCTCCGCGGCAGACGTGGGTGCTGTATCTTGATCCAATTTTGCGCATACCCTTTTTGAAAAGCCATATTTCAACAAGTAGAAAGACAATAGGTCGCGTTACAGGCAGCAAGCAGTGTTGGAAGGCGACCAAGGCTGTTGTTTCAGCATGCCATTGGAGCACTGCAGACAATGGCACTGGCCATGGTTTCACCTTCGGTCGCGTTAAAAAACGTGTCAATTTTAGGGCTTGTTTCATATCGTAGGAACCGATCGCAAGGCGGGATCAATAGCGTCATATAGAGATTGCCCTCCGGTGATCATACTACGAGACAGAATTGTCTTTGGATCTGCATACTGTCGGTATTTGAGGCATTAAAAATAACGGAATATAAAATCCTGAACTCGGAGCACGAAGAAGCCCGCGGAAAATAATTCTCATCAACTGGATTCGCACATCCGCATGCGTCTCTCGAAGGGAAGAAAGAACCTTCGTAGGTAACTGTCCTCGAGTGACCTATCTTCTATTTTGTAGTTTTCATTCTTTCATACTTTCATAATTACTTAGCCTTATGCTAAACGATAAACGTCATAAATTAAATAAATCTTCATTTAATAATTGGAACGGACCGGGAAACAATCGCCCCCAGCAAATGTTCTGTGTTCTCCGGGGAGACTATGAGGAAAGACATAGACAAAAACGCAAATTAAACGATGAATATACTGATAATACTGGTAAGCTAATAAACTTAGCTGACGGGAATAACATGAAACGTAACAAAAAGCGCAATAAATTAAATGGTAACAAATATAATTAAACCAAAAACAACAAAACTGGAACTGGCAGAGTTGGACCATAACTAAAAGTCTGTAGGACACGGTATCGAATCAGACAAAAATATAACCATTGCTACCTTGCTCTAATCTGTCCAGGGATGCACCTTTACCCTTGACATATGCCTCGCCGCCCTGCACTAAAATCTGTGGATGCGATGTAGACTGACCGCTAGTCGCGGTTGTTGGTGCCTGAGTAGCCTGGGACACGCTGCCATTGCTTGAGAAATCTAGGCGATGTTGGTGAAAGCTGGTGCCTAAAGAGTTCGTGGGTGAAAAGTTGAACGCTGACGTGGAAGGTGGAAACCCAGAGTAGTCCAACGAAGAAAGGTTGGGAAGCAAGGTCGTTGCTGGAGAGCTATCAATTGCCGTAGAAGGTTGGAAGCCGATATTACCGGAAAGAAAACCCTGCATTGGAACATGTTTCGAACCGGTGCCGCTCAACGAGTCCAATGTGTAACCGTAGGCCTGCGGCATGGCAGGTTGATGCTGATAGGGAAATTGTAGTTGCAATTGCTGCTGCAGCAACGGCTGTGCAGAAATGACATGTTGAGGCTGCTGTTGATGCTGTTGATGCTGATACTGATGTTGCTGGGAATGCTGCGGGCGGGCTTGCTGCTGCTGCTGCTGCTGCTGCTGCTGCTGCTGTAGTGCTATGGCAAACGCCTGCTGCATAGCGGCTGTTTGCTTTGCGCTCCTGCCCCATGAGAGCCGCACCCTCGAATTACCAATTGGAAATCCTTGCATCTTGGCGATCGCGTTCTCTGCCGAACTGCGATCCACGTACTGGACAAAGCCGCATCCTTTGCCGACCGGGATTTTCACGTAGACTATCTGTCCGAATGGCTGGAAGTAAGCCCGTAGCTCATCCTCAGTCACGAGCGAAGACAACCCGCCGATGAAAACCGTGGTGTTATTTGGATCCGCAAACTGAGACAACGCAGGTTGCTGCTGGACAGGATATATAAACTGGGACTGCTGTAAAAGGGTCTGCACGTTGCTCCCCTGAGCGAGCCCCGGGCTGTTCACCGCCGTGCTCGCCGGACTCGCAGGCGCAGCAGACGCGGGATTTCCGCTTTGAAACCTGGACTTGTTCTTGGAAGTCGTGGACACGCGAATCGCCCTCCCGTTCAGGAACACGCCCTGCATCTCGAGTAGTGACCGCTGCTGCTCCGCCTCGTTGCCGAACTTCACAAAGCCGTAGCCCTTCGATACTCCCGTTCCCTGGTCGAACACAATCTTCGCGTTTAGAGTTGACGAGTAACGCGAGATAAACAGCTCGAACAGCTGCGATTCCGTCACATTCGGCGCAAGGTCCCCCACAAAGATGGAAAATTCGGAACCCGGTGTCGTCGCAAACGAAGCCCAGTTCAGCTTCAGCGTGCGCGATGCGTCCACCGGGATCGGCAGCCCCGTCTTCAGCAGCGCGTTCGTCGCTGCCAGGTTCGACGGAAACTCAACAAAGCAGTACCCCGAGTTGCCGCCCCCGCTGCTGTTCTTGATCAGCTTCACCTGCACGTTCGCCTCGCCTAGCGTGGCCCAGATCTGCTTGATGTCGCCCTCCGTCCAGCTGGGGTCCAGATCCCCCATGTACAGCTGCGTGGAGCTCGTGTCCGCTCCATTGGATGCTGCCGACCCCACCGACGACGCCGACGCCTGCCGCCCGCCGGCTGCGCCACCCTGCGCGGCATATCCCGCGCCCCCATACGTGTAATCCTGCGCACTCTGCGCCCCGTAGTGCGCGTTGAAAGACATTTGGTCCAGCAAATGACAACCAGCCTACCCCTGCGCCGCTCTTGTAACTGCTTGCAACTGGCCACCGCTTGTAGCTCGCTTGAAAGGTCAGTCTGATCGCTCCTCGCCGCTTCACAACACCCCAACGCAGAGTGGAGGGAAGAAAACAACCTGGAAAAAAATCTCACCAATTGTAAGCAGCCTGAAAAAACAATATCCGCGCTGATCTTGGGCGTGATTCGGCTTCGTGCTGTTAATTCCTCTTTTCAGCTCTGTAGTTTCTGTCGCCTGCGTCGCGTGGGCGCCGCAGTTTGCGTTCTTGAAGAAATTAGGGAGTCTGAAGCCTTGTCATGGTAGCCCGGGCTGCCGGCTTTCGAGCCGTGCTGATGGAGCTGCTGCTGCTGAATCCGAGCGTGTGCCAGACTTGCCTACGATCGGCGTTGGCGCTTGCGTGCAACTGCAGCCCACGCAGCGTTCCCCGGGTCCGGTAGCGATAAAGGGTCGGACCGATGATAAAGGGCTGCGGCGGCACCTGCTGACGTCGTGCTGCAGCTGGCGGGAGACGTAGTTTTGTCTGGAGGGGGTTGGGCTCGCGGCGGCGCGGCAGTCACGTGATAACGGACGGCCGGGCCGCACCATGGGCCAGTGCAACGGTAGCACAACGCGCGGGCGCGGTCGGGCGGCTGGGGCAGGAGCGATGCTGTGTTATGCTATGTACGTCAGGCCGCGGCTTGCTGGACGTGGTCCAGCAGCTGCAGCAGGTTGGCGGCTACGCGGCCGCAGTCGCCGCCGTCCTTGACGAGCGAGGGCAGCTGGGCGGCGAGGACAGGGCGGAAATGGCCCAGAAACACATCGCGGCGCGTGGCGGCGTCCTCGCAGACCAGGGTGTCAAGCTCATGCAGGGGGCGGGCGGCGGCGGCGGTGTCTGCGGGAAACTCGCGGACGAAAAGTTTGAGGTGACTGTAGGGCTGCGGGCAGTCGGGGAGCAGGTACTTGGCGTAGAGCGCGGGGGCAGCACAGCCGGCGAGGGCGGCAGCCGCGGGCTCTGCGCAGCCCAGACGGATGAAATCTGCAAGCGCCTGCAGGTTCTGGTGCTGCAGGGCGCGGTTTTTGTGCATGCTGACGACGTTGCTGCCGGCGCCGGCGCTGGCGGAGGCGGCGCCGCGCAGCGGCCAGCCCAGGACGTTGCAAAGGCCGCGCAGCATTTTGACCCACGCTGCTCGGACGAGCTCGTGGCCTGCGTGGCGCAGCACGCACTGCAGGAATCGGCCGCTGTCGCGCTGCACGCCAGCGGAGATGTGCGTCATGGCACTGCCCATGAACAGCACGAGCGGGCGCATGTACAGGCGCATGGTGTTTGCGTCGCAGCTGCCGACGACGTCCAGCAGCTTGAGCAGCTCCTCGCGCACGTGCTTGTTGGGGTCGCACATCAGCGGGATGCACGCTGACATCAGGCGGGACGCGACCTGGCCGTGGATCACGCGGGGCACTGCAACCTGTAGGTAGATAAGCGTTTCCTTGCGGGTAATTTCGCTGTGGTGTTTGCACAACGAGAGCCGCCGTAACAGGTCTGCCTCGGCGTCATTTGTGGAGGTCAGCTTTGTCTGATTAGGCAGGTGGATTGTCTTGGCCACGAACGAGGTATCCGTGGCGTTCGACGCAGCCTGCTTCGGCTTTCCGACCTTCAGTTTCTTCTTCTGGAAGTCCTGCTGCTTTAATGTCTTCTTCTTTGCCATCCGTGCTTTATCTTGGCGGCGATGGGTAGTAATGGCACGGATGGGCTCGACCAGGTTAAGCTCATCGCGCCTGAAAATTTTTTGGAGTCGATAAATATACACGTTATAGGATCCAGATAAAAAGTTCAGCGGGGAGCGGTTAGGTTCAGCTACCAGTACGGAGGCCGACAGCTTGCAAACCCAGCGAGGTCCAATATGAGTTCCAGACATGTCAGAAGGCTCGCAAAAGACGACCTAGAGGCCACCCTTGCCAAGCTCACGGGGGACACGCAGCCCGCCAAGGGAACCAAGAAACCCCAGGCACTACCAAGCCAAGGGAACGTTTTCGCTCTGTTCGATGCGCAGGATGCTGAAGACGAGGAGGAGCAGGTAGACGCTGCGGACAAGTCATCAGATGTGGAGCAAGAGGCGAGAGCGCCCTCAGTACAGGGGGCCGCGTCCAAAAAGCGGAACCAAAGGAAGAAGAAGAAGAAGAATCGGCAGAAGGCGAAGCCTGAGTCCGACCAAGAGTCGGATGGCGACTTCGAAGAGATCTTGCGTGAGTTTCAGCTAAAGGATGCGATGGCTTCCGGGCCGCAGGAGGCGTCACAGCGACTGCAGAGCGTTTCTTCCGACGACGAATACGATACAGCATCGGAGTCCAGCTGGACCGAAGGGGATATAAGGAAGCAGGAGGTGATGTGGGACCCAGCGTTCACGAAGTTTAGCGATTTTACGGGGTTTGATGATGTATTTGGGGGCATCGAGTTCAAAAATCTTTCTCCAGATACAGAGTTCCGGGCGCTGTTCGGGGACTTATCTCCAGAGTCCGTGCAGGACGTTGATTCGATGACCTCGACTCACGTTTCTCCACAGGTTCTGAAACAGATCCAGCGCATGAAACGACTTGTGCGGAACTGGGGCGGCAAAGACCGTAGATCTGTTCCTAACGGCGGTGTTGTGCGTAGATTGCAGTTTAGCAAAATAAAAGAAGATTGGCTACCGACACCTCGGGGTGAATTCATTATGACTTCGCTGGATAGGGCAGACCTACTGGATTACGAGGCATGGAAAAGCCCGGCAGACTGGGCCGACGTGCTTGATGTTAACGTCACCAAGTGGCAGAAGCACTTCTCATTCTACAAATTTGAACCGTTGAGCGAAGATATACACAAGAAAGCCTTGACGGAATTCTATTTGAATGTGATCCTCCACCCGGACCACGAGGCACTTATCAATACCATCTCGTCAAAGTATCCTTATCACGTCCCCGCCCTACTGCAAGTGGCCCTGATACTTGTAAGGCAGGGCGACTCTTCTAATAGTAACGGTCTAGTGGAAAGAGCGCTTTTCGTTTTTGATCGGGCGATTAAAAATGGCATTGTGTTTGATGGGCGGCAGTGCCAACTGCCCTACATCTATTTTTACAACAGGCAGTTCTACTTGGCCATCTTCAGGTATCTGCAAATAATATCGCAGCGGGGTGCAGTAGGGACTGCAAGTGCGTGGGCTAAAGTCTTATGGTCGCTTTCGCCATTGGAAGATCCACTAGGCGTTCGTTATTTCATTGATCACTACGTTTTACTGAATAAAGAGTACAGTTACATGTTGAAACTCTCTCGGTCGTCTCTTGTAACCGACTATAGAGACTGGTATACCTTAGGGATAGCTCTTGGATCTGTGGTGAGCCATCTGCACGTCTCAGACAAAGAAAGCGCTCGGCGGGAATTGGAACGCGCGTTCAAGTATCACGCTGTTTCTCTTCATGCTCTGTTCACTGATGTGCTGCTTGGCTCTTCTGTCGTAGACCTGGCCGAGCACATGACTCCTACCGTCGAGATTGAAGTGAAGGCTTACTCCGTTCGCATGAAGGCGATATGGTCAGACACAGCATTGGCGTGGCTCCACGATGAGATCTCGAATTTACTTAACCGGTACCACCGTGCAGGGGACATAGAGGTAGTAATGCCTCCGTCAAACATACCGGGGAGCGGCAATCACTTTTTCGTGGACGGTATTCCAATAGGATTATTAAGATTTGCCATTTTATCCCAAGAATCGACGGTCATGGCTAAAATTCCCGAACGCATATGGTCTTCCAACGAAGTGTTTGAATTCGACGTTCTTCCACCCAAACCAACGACTATAGAATTTGAAGATGTTGTTGAAACCATTAACACATTTGTTAAGGATGATTCTTTGCGCATGGCGCATTTATCGGCCCTTCAAGATGAAGAACTTCTTAACCAGGTGAGACAACTTTCCCTAGAACAATTTTTGGAACAAAATCCACATACTGTCATGGAAGATGACTAGTCTCTCTATATCTGTTAATCCTATTGCATCGCACAGACGTGTTTGTTTTTCGACCCTTATACACTGATGATCCGAGTAGTTATTCATGCAGCTGAATATTTTAAAGATCCCTATATAAATGTCGTTTACCTTTGGGGGTAGTGTTTTAGGTACATTATTAATTATGTTCCAAATCATACATCTAGAAGAGGGCCTATTTGGAAGCACGTATTTTTAAATTAAAAGATGCACTGATGTGCAGTGTCCTTTGATCTCAGTGACTTTGTTAATGGATACTAGCGCGCAGTGTCCGATGAGTGAACTTGCTCGAAATGTTCATTTTATTTAAAGTAGCAGCTTTCGTTGACGTCATAAGAGCTTATACATACAACAGCCGTATTCTACAATGCAACATTCGACAAGGATACCAGCGAATGCAAAATAAGAGACCAAAACACTATGCCGGGATTAGGATGCGGGTAAATGTCAGCCAGGTACAGAAATAAATGTATTATTGGAACTGAATGCATCGGGATTAATGAAGATTATGAAGGATTATGGCCCCGGCATGACATTCTGGAAGTTTACTGGCGAGCCTGTGTCAGCACCCTCGATGGATTGCTCTTCCGTCTGGTTAGTTGAGCGCACAGCGTCACTAATAACATTCGGATTTGATACAAGATGAGCACTCGTGCCTTGTTCTGCCCGCCTCATTTTCCCGGTATTTTTCATGTGTTGAGATCGCGGCTTCACAACCTTTTTTTTGGTTAACATGTGCGAAGACTTGCCCGATGATGCTATTCCTGAAGCAGATGCAGCCGCATTTTGAGTGCCTACCCTGTTGTGCTTAACAAAGTGCATGCGCGTGGCAGAAGAAGGCTGTGTGGCTTGGATCGAGGGGAATCCGCGTAGGTATGAGTGCATATTTCCCCGTCGACCATAATATCCCTGATAAAATGGAAAGTTTTTTGCAGTAGAAGACGTAGGAGGCTTTGACTGATATGGAGAAATGGCCATGTATGGATTTGTTGGTGTGGTACGGTATATTGGAGTGAAAGAGCGCCCCATAAATGGCGCTTGCGGGGGCATGAACAGATCATTCTGCTGTGGTTGACCAAACTGCATATGCATCCATTGTTCATACAACTCATCGCCGCCTGGATATGTATTATTGTAGAAAACATCTGGCATAACATATGGATACATGGCAGCTGGCGGTACGCCTTGGTAGCCGAGGTATGCATCTTGCGGCGGAAAAGCACCCATCCCACTACTATTTCTGGGATTATTTGAAATCGGAACATGTTCTTCTATCGGTTCGTTGACGTTATCGGAATCCTGATCCTCGTTGCTGGGATCGTCATCAGTGTCACGCGCCTTGCTATCCTTAGGTTTCGCAGTTGCATAGTACTCACCATTGGTCATAAAGTGTGTCCTAGTCACAGACAATGGCGGCGGAGGGATAGTTGCCTGCAAAGAAGGCGCTATGGGTGTAGGTGCAGCAGTAGAAGTAGGCGGTATGGCGCCATACAGGACCTTCGTTGAGATATCACCATGCACAAACGGCGGCTCATACAGGGCTGCTGTGTGTGGCACGGCGGGGAAAGCGTCGAGTTCTGTATCGTAGAGAAGCTGGTTCGTAGATAGTCGGTTTGGCTGCTGCTCCTGCCGCGGGTATTCAATTTCAAGGGGAAAGTAGTCCAACGGAAAATCGTCGTCTTCTTTTGCTAGCAGGTCGGCTGGATTGATGTTCCCCCCCATCGCGTACTCGGGATTATCGACGTCGACCGCCTCGATCACGAGCTCTTGCGGCGAGTAGTTCGTTGCCGCGGTCGACGCCTCCGCCTCTACGCCCATACCGCTCGAGAGGTCGACTTCTGCCGTCGTAAGGTCACCGGTGAGATCCGGCGAGTGGGACAGCTTCGTTCTCGTCTTCTGCTGCATGTCCACGGGTATGTCGTCTTTATCATCATCATATTCATCTGCCTCATCCTCATCGTCCTCGTCCTCCATCATATCGGGCCCCACATGACTAACGCTTGACGGCCCAGAGTATATATCTATCCTCTTTGTATCCACATGCTGTACGACCTGATCGTAGAGCGACGTTCCAGACTGGTCGTCGTATCGAAAGGTCAGCGCAGGCTCCGCTATGGCGCGGGTGGTAGACGGCTGGCCGGCCACCTCGCGGCGCAAATCTCGCTCCAGAGCGTCCGCAAACAGCTTGTCGTGCGGTACGCTGAACCAGAAGAATACCTTTTGCTTCTTCTGCGTCTTCAGACACAGATTCTTGTACAGAAACGACAGAAACTCAGACTTGGGCATCTCCAGCGTGGCGTCCACCCCACACTTTAGGTTCCGCAGATCAGAGAAGATCCCCTCCTCGAATTTCTTGCGTTCGACAACCTCGCGGCCGAACTTCTGCATGCGGTACACGCAGCATCGCACAATGTCCGTCCCCGTGATATAGTACAGATTGTTCCAGAACACGCACGACACAAAGCCTTCGTCGTTGTTCAAGTAGTAGCGTCGGATCACCTGGTTTTCCTGCCAGTTCGCGGGCGCCGTGGCAAGAAAGAACTTCAGGTCCTCAATCAGGCGCAGTGCCTCCTCCACGTTCTCCGGCTTAGCGCGCTCTACACGCTGCTCCCCTGTTTTGGACTTCATCATGATGTTGTCTGTCTTGAGCACCGACATCTTGTCGGCCTCCTCCGCAACCCCTGCTCGCACTGTGCTACGCCCGCTCGATACACGCTGGCTCGTGCGCACTCTCGACGCTACTGCTTCGATACCTCGCACTGGTGACAGCTACGTTTGAAACTGCTAATATCTGTGAAGCAGAAGCAAATCGCCAGTGTTTTAGAAACAAAACAGGAATGTTCGCTGTTATATGTTTCTAATTCCTGAACCAGGCTGTCTTAAGTTCTTGATGCTACGTTGTATATAAACGCTGCACATATCCGTGCAGCTGGCTCCAGTGCCAAGTTTCAAATTTTTGTGTTTCATCCTGAAACGTGGGAAATTTGCTGGTTTGATGGCGGTGCAGGATAACCCGCCTGCGCCTCAGATTCGCGTTGCTGCATAAGCAGACTGACTGCACGTATGCGCCGCTGGCGGAGTGCTTTAAGTATAGCAGCTGATTACCCTGGCAGCATGGCGGCAAAGGGGTTGGCAGTGCTTGGCTAGATATTGGTGGAGGGCGGAGCTCCGTAGTAGCGAGATGGCGAAAACGTAGCTAGCGACAGCGAGATCCAGATAGCCGGGGCCGCAGTCGGAATCTGGCGCGGGGAAGAATTGGCCGTCGTGCAACAGCTGCTGGAGTTGGAGCAAGGTCCGGGAGCCGCGGGCCTGCAAGACGTCCAGTAGCGGACGGGCGGGCGCTGTGGCGGGCGTCGGGAAAGCGCCTGCGTGAGATGCGAGTCTGGCATTACGCACCTGGAAGGAGTTGCGGGAGGCCAGGGCGAGTCTGAGTGTGCGTGCGGCGAACACGCGCAGCGGGGGTTCGGCGCTGACCCCATAGAGCCGCAGGAGCTCGCTGTCCGGCAACTCGAACAGCAGCGTGGCCATATAGGCGTCGTAGACCGTAGAGTTCAGCAGCGTGGCGAGCAGCGCGGCGTGTGGGTCTGTGATGCGGGCCGCGACGGCATCGTGCACTGCGCCTGCGCCGCGCTGTGCGCGGGAGGAGGTCTCCACCAGTAGCGGCAGCTGTCTGTCGGCGGCCGCATAGCGCGAGAGCAGCAGGACGCAACTGCCCTTCGAGGGCGCCGATGTGCTGGTCGGAAGGAGGAGCCCGTTGCGTTTGCAAACGGCCAGCTGCGCAAGCAGGCACCATGGATCCGGTGCAAGGAAAGCGCCCGACTCGTGCTCGACCACCGCGTAGACGCCGAGCCGGAAAGTAGGCTGGTTATCGGTGGGCCCACCGCGGAACGGGTACGAACGCACGGCGTGGTCGTTAAGAGTGGCGTCGTCCGTTGCGGGCACTGGGCCGTACTGGCTCAGCGGCAGAGCGTCGAACAGCTGCTTTATTGGGGCAGGTACTTGAGTGAGAGTATGCATCGCTGGGCTTCTGAGAGAGCTGGGCGGGGAAAACAGATTCCGGAAAAATATGCGGGAGCCGATGAGCCAAACAGGCAGCAAGCACGCCTGGCACACATGTCTATACAAATATGTACCTAGATGTTCGCAGCACGTCGGGCGAGAACGCTAAGCAGCGATGCAACCGGGTAGACCGGGGCCAGGCTTGCTGCGAACATGAAATTGGAAGCCTCGCCCTTTGTCAAGCTGGCCACATAGTGATCGATGTGTTGCTCGGTGACGTGCTGGCAAGCCTTCTGGTCCTTCGCGCGTTGATGTATCAGCATCTTCCTGATGGCTGCTCGCTGCTTGTCTGTAGCGACTACCTGGCGCCAGGGAGCATATCGGCTAAGGGAGATAGGCTTGCCTGTAGCCGAGGACTCGTTGGACTGCAACCTCCGCAGCAACTCCTCAAAGGCGCCCAATATGCTTACGAGGTCGCTGCTAGTGTGTACCGTCCGAGTACTGTACTTAGCGCCGCCCTCATCACGGAAAGGCAGCCGGCGGTAAAGCTTCAGCTCGTAGACAGGGCCAGCTGTTTCTGGTTTCTTGTAGATCCGAACGTGGCTGTTATTAAACAGGTTCAGGGCCCAAGCGGCCTTGCCCAGTTTGATCCACGAGTGGACTGACTGATGTAGAAGCTTCAGTTCGCGCATCGTGCTTGATAAATCGGCGAGGTTTTCGACGTCGCCACGGGCGACCGAATTATAGTATGTGCGAAAGTCCTCATAGGACGTCAGCGTTAGCTCCATGCTGCTGAGCCCTGACATGAGCTCTCTTGCGCGCTCGTCTATCTTCTTGGTGTATGCTTCCTCGCTGCTGCGTTTCTTGGCTGCGGCTGCAGCCTCCTTCTGCTGCTGTTCTTCGAGCTTCATTCGGATTTGCTCTATCTCATCCAATGTGGCGTCTTCGAAGGCGGTATCGTGGCTATCGATGCCCATGAGAGACGGAACAGACACAACCCCAACCTTGCATGCCGAAACAAAGTCAATGACGTGACAATGATCTTTGCTGTGATGCTGCCTGAGCCCTCGCCCGATCATCTGGACAAGAAGGGTCCGGGAGCGGGTTGGGCGGCAAAGCAGCAGACAGTCAATATTTGGGATATCAGTCCCCTCTGTGAAAATGCCGCAGTTCATCAGAACTTCAATATCCCCCCTGCGGAAGTCCTCCACTATGGAATCACGCTCGGTGGGTCGTGTCTTCGCAGTAACGTATTGCGCCTCGATGCCATTCGCTTGAAAGAGTTTACAGAGGCTCTTCACATGGGATACATCGATTCCAAACAGTAACGCAGATTTGAGTTTATGTTCGCGACGCTTGTGCAGGTATGTATTGAGCACTATACGGTTCACCTGCTCGGTATTCATGACCTGCGATAGGCTGGAAAGCTGGAAATCCGAGCCCGACATCTCCACCCCATCGAGATCTGCATCCACATCCACAGTGGTGAAGCGGCCCTCGCAGAGCCACTTTTCGTCTATCATCTCCAAAATGCCCTTATGAAAGACGATCTCGTCCATTGCCCGCGAGAGCGCTTTGCGGTCTGCCCTTTCGAAGGTAGCACTAAACCCGATAACAGGGACCTTGGTGTCTTTGGTCCCAGCGCCCAGATGTTCAAGGACACGCAGGTACGATTCAGCTGCCGCGTGGTGTGCCTCATCGATGATTATTGCGTCGATGCTACCGCGCGGGTATTGGTCAAGCCGCCGTATCAAGCTCAGGACAGATGCTACCACCACGTCTGCAGTCTCCAAGTTGGCCCGTTGCGATGCCATTTCTACCTGCACATTGAGCTCCGGCGCACAGCGTTTCAAAGTCCTGGTAGCCTGCTGTGCTAGCTCACGCCGATGCACCAGCACCAGCGCCCGGAACCTGCGGCCCTGCTGTTCCTGTCGCAGTGCATTCAGCAGGTTTGCAAACACCACTGTCTTGCCGCCACCAGTTGCCAGGGAAACACCAATTCTCCGCCTCCCGTCCGCAATGCATCGGAGGCACTCATCAATGCACGCCTGCTGGTATTCCCGCAGCGGCAGCGCCGCAGCTGCAGTATATGGAGCTTGCTGGTCCGATAACCCATCAAAAAGACGTCCTAGCGCACGTCCTGCGATGTGTGGAACTCGACGGAATGCTCCGCACAACATTACCAGTGGCCTGTGGTCCGTTCGATGCATCTGACATGTGCATGGCTTGCTGATATCTTCTTCGAGTACTCACGTGATAGAATAATTGTAATGGGTGTTCAGGTGTAGAGAAGCACCCGGAAAACAGCACGTGATCGCCGTTATAATTAAGAAGAATATTACCGACTATTAAATTAACCCTAGTATAGCTAGAATAGTCCCGTAAATTACTACGTGGTGTTATCGTTGATCTTCCATCTACGCACTAATTAAAGAGCCTCAACCTTCTTTGATCATCTTCCACCAATAGTGCAGCAAGGGCAACCATTTTATCAAGTCGTTTATCTGGGGTGTTGATAACCGCGCTTCATCGGGTAAGAACCGCTTTCTCGGGTTTGGAGCATCCACTAGACTGTAGTTTTATCACTCGCGGTCGTCATTCTCCTCACTTCATCCACACTGTTGGTTTCAGTCATGTGAGTTGGCGAATCAGTTCGTATGACACTAGCTCCGGCCTCATTGTAAAACGTCCTCGTCGACTCGGTCTTCTTCGGGGTTTCTTGCAATTGGCGTTGTGATTCTAGGTACTTCCTTGTCTGTCTCGCTCTTCATGCGGTAAGGGCGTCTGGATGTCTCCTTTAGGGATGTTGACAATCTCTTTAGTTATCCACCCTTTATGACTTTATGAGGTCTACTCTTGCTTGGTAGGTATATCTCACAAGCGCTGCCATTCACCTTACTTATCACTTAAAAGATCCCTACGAAGGGCACGGTCAACTTCCTATAGTCATCGTGAGTGTAGATGATATCCGGTGTCTAGTGATGACGGTGAATACCGCAGCTGTACCATTCTCGCTGGAAGATCATCAATTCTAGTATTGGATATGGATCTTTTACTGCTCTTTTGTTCAAAGCTCTGACATCAATGACCAGCTACGCGCTCCTGTTTTATTTGTGCTAGGATAGCTGGACTAGCGCATCTACGAAGTCGTACGCTAGCAGAGCCGAGATAATGTATTCCATGATTTTCATGTTATAAAATAAGGTGCGGTAAGGTTGTTGTCTTGGCAAGCGGCTACCTTCCTGCAGTACGATCTCATGTTTCACACGATGTTTGATCTTCTTCCGAGCTGGCTGGCTATAATTGACTGAGTTATCAAATTCTTCTGAGATATCTTTAGGTACCAGTGAGAAAGTGTCCTCATTCAATGCCCTTTTAGGGCAGAGTTTCTTGGATATTCCAAAGTCCATAAAATTACATCATTATTAAAACATGGCATTAGGCAACTTCATACGGCATCGAGGGTTGTCATTTCGCAAAGTATCGTATGCACTCATCCATACTACCCAGTCGCATAGCTCCCCAGTATGTAGTATATAATTATTACATATTATTAGCGCCAGTAGGGCCTTATTCAGACGTCCAACAATTTTTGTAAGCCATGACGCGAGCCAGTCATCTGTAAAACGACGCTGTCCAGATGGCCGGGCAGGTAAGTTGACAAAGCGTGCAAACGCTCCATCCTATGTTCTAGGCTTCTTTCTACGAAAAGCATGCAGCGACAACGAAAAGTCGTTAGTAGTAGCAGTAGCATTGATGAGTTAATGGCAGGAGGGCTAAGAGTTGATGTTAGATTGGGCTTGGCCTCGACGTTAAGTAGTGTAGTCGCTGGCGTAGTATCACGAACCATCAACTTCTTTTATGATAACCAGCTCATCGGGAGCGAGAGGCGTGACACGAAAGATGTTATAACTTCAGTGCTCAAGGGCCAGACGTATATCGCGCAAGCCGGGTGCTCGACAGCTAGCATTAGGGGGACATTTAGCAGTCCAAGTGATTCCGAGGCAAGATGCCGAAGAGGTGTTTCAAATGCTCATCTCAAATAGATATGCATCACTGTATGATTGATTTGATGCTTATATATGACTCAAGTAGATTTAGATCGAGGAGATGCCACATGAGCTAGCAGGGCAGGACTGCCAAAATGGCTGGCGGCGAGCGAGTTTAGAACTTAAGGGTGTTGGCGTAGTAGAGACAGCGGCACCAAATGCCAAGCAGACGGCACGGCGATTCTTTGAAGTCTGCCATAGAACGCACCACCTACAGACGGGGCGGTTGGCCACACATCTGCAATAAAAGCGGGACCAAAAGAGATCTTGGGTAGTGTGGTGTTTTACGCGACGCTTCCAGATGTCGTAATGCGGTATTTCTAACTAAATCCATCACGTGATAAACACGTGCAATAGATCTCTTGCTACGGTGTGCTGATGCAGGGTCACATGCTGTTCTTAAAACAAGGATTAGGGATTTTCCAGACGTTTCCCTTCTGACACTGCGCATTTGCAACAGCTAAAGCGAGGATCAAGACTCAATAGGTTAGGTGCTACGACTGCTTTACATATCGAGCGGGCAGTGCAGATCACTATAGACAGACACAGACGAGAATACCGCCTGAAAGCTGCTACTGGTTTGTTCTAGGTTTTTTTGCATAGGTATAGCCACAAACTGAGAGAACAGTGATTTTGGTGAGTTTGTTTTTGTTTGTTCTGCTGTACTGCGTTTGGTCTGTTTGTAGAACAAGGAGTGATTCAGAGCAAGAGATAGGGGGATCTTTCTGCCGGGGTCTGTGCAGAAAACGAGATTCTGGGGAGTATCTGAAATTCTTTGTTGCGCCGAGCCGTCTGGGTCTGCGTCAAGCGACAGCGAGTTTGCGACAGGAACTGAAGCTAATTTCGTTGCTGGAGGTGTTTTTGGGCTTCGCGTTTTCAGCCTTTCAGGAAATCTAGAGGGGCTGTGTGCTTTGAGGCTGAAATCAGGGGAATAGCCTGAATTTGCGAGCGTGAATTGAGCGGTTATATGGAACTGTGGTACATCGTCACACTGTACCACGAGGACAGCGAATATCTGACAGTAGGGCGTTCTTCGTAAGAACACAGTGTATCGCGTGAGATAGGTGTTGATTGAGTCTAGCGTGCTAGGTACTCTTTAACTTTCAGTCGGTGTTTTTTTTGTGCCGGCATGACACTGGACTACGAGATATACAAGGAGGGTGGCCTGCTCAAGGATCGATACCATAAGCTTGAGGATATCAGCGAGGGCTCATACGGGTATGTGTCCTTGGCGAAGGATACAAAGCTGAAAAAACTAGTGGCTGTGAAATACATATTCAAGAGTGACGAGGACGATGTAAAGCGTAGGGACAGGGACGACGGCGCGGAAGCGTCCAACAACTCATCGCTTGAGAAACGACAGATGCTTCTTCGGCGGCAGAGATCGCTTATCTCTGAAAAGGTGCGGTCTCGGCTTTCTAACCACATCTGCTTCGAGGCGTTGTATGAAGTTGATATTCAAAGCAAAATTGGAAAGCATAAAAACATTACAGAGTTGTATGATTACTTCGACTCCTACATCATCATGGAGTACTGTTCCGGCGGGGATTTGTACGAAGCTATCAAGGCGGACACCATTCCCCGGAAAACGAGACAGTTGACGCATATTATTTCTCAAATCTTAGATGCAGTGGAGTTTGTCCACAGCAAGGGGATATACCACAGAGATATTAAACCAGAAAATATATTGATTGCAGATTCTAATTGGACTGTAAAGCTAACTGACTGGGGGTTGGCAACAACGGATCAGACATCTATGGATAGGAATGTTGGAAGTGAGCGCTACATGGCGCCTGAGCTATTTGAGAGCAATCTGGACTACGATGAAAGAAACGAGCCATATGAATGCAGTAAGGTTGATATTTGGGCAATTGGGATTGTTCTACTCAACATTGTTTTCCATAAAAATCCGTTTAGCGTTGCCAATCAAACAGATAAGTCTTTCTGTTACTTTGCAGCAAATAGGGAAGCTCTATTCGATGTTTTTTCGACTATGTCCTACGATCTCTATCAGCTTCTAAGACATAGCTTGACGATTGATCCTACGAACAGATATCTAAGGGGTATGAGGGAAGAATTATCACACTTGAATGAATACACCTTGGATGACGAATACTACAACTCCTTACACGACGAAGGTGAAACTGTGTCCGAAGAGGAGGATACTTACAGTAACGTTTCCAGGTTTCAGGAGGTGGACTCTACCGCTACCACCAATACCCCACTATCAGAAATTGTACCATCTGTTTCCGCCAACGTTTGTGTTGTACCAGCGATTACAGTGGAACAGATCACGCCAGCACCGTCTAAAAAAGAGGCTAAGGATCCCATTCCACGTTTTACCTTTACAAAGAGGTCTCACCCGAAATCCTCCGTCTCTGAGAGAAACACAAAACCTATTAAGATCAAACATAATCGTAAGATTATAAAGAATACAAGAAAACCATTGGGTATTCCAACGCCCAATAGCCACATAAACAACTTTTTCCAGGAATACAACGACAATAATGACAGCGATAACTTTAATACTAGGGATTTCTTTACACCGCCCGGGATAAACAATGGCTACATGGATGGTGTGTTTAACAAACGCACCAGGAACCGTCGGTATAGCAACTATTACCACTCTAACGACTATAACGGCTTCAATTGCAGGCCTAACTCTGCGAGTGCGGCAAAGTCGTCTTTCCATAGTGCTGGCTCATCTGGGAATAACAATAGTGGTAATTATTATCGCCGTGGTTCCTCCGTTAGCTGTCAGAATTCGCCTTCTAACGCCAAATACGTCCCTCCACATTCTAGAAACTCCTTTAACAACTCGTCACCGAACAATATCAACAACCAACCGATCACAACGCTTGAGTCCCCCAAAACGAGCATTACGTATCACGAACAACAACGCTTGGCACTGGATGCCGAGCCCGACTTAGATGATGTTCTCTTCACGTTGGAAGAGACAGATGTTGACAATAATTTCTTGAATGACATGGCAAATTTGGCGGTCCATCAACATAACGATCAGAGGCCGCGCTCATCGCTGCAAGTTGAGGGGTTTAATGCCCTTCCATCACCACATAACCAGCACCCCTCCAGTGCAGGTAACACTGATGTACCCGAGTTGTTGAAGTCAGCTCACTCTCCGTCTGAGCTGCAAAACCACCTCAGGAACTATAACATTAGCAATGGGTTCACCGCTACTCGTAAGACGAGTACCTCATCTGACTATAAACCGAAACCTGGTATATATATTCCGCCGCATCATCGGAAGAGCTTTAATCAGGGAAGTTTTAACGGCATGAATGGCTCGGTTTATGGGATGGGCCCCACTCTCTCGGTAAATGGTGAAACTCATGCTACACCTCCGTATTCAAAGAAAAATGGAGCGGGGGTTAGAAAAAACTCTAACGTACAGTGCAATAACAATAACAACAGCACATTGGCAACGCATAATGTCGCTGTGAATACTTCTACCGCCACCAAGAATGTCAGTGAAGCGGCTGCAGATAATGACATCGACGAACGTCGGAATTTTGAACCTTTAAACAAAATCCGGAAGCCATATATGCCGCATAACCATGCGTCCAGTACTACGGCAATTCAGAGCGCGGCGGTCTTTGCTGATACTAATGCGGTAGTGTTTGAGGAAGATAGTGACCCTCTGCCACTGAAAGCTAAGGTGCTACATGTTCATTCCCCTCACAAGATCAAGAGTGGGCGCAAATCCTCCATACAGGATGACTTGGTAGGCTCATTGGAGCAGTACAAGAATAATTGGCTAATATTGCAACAGCACCAGGAGTAACCTATGCATATCAATTATAACATGACGCACTTGTCTCACTGTGCATTGTTTCCTATTCATGGCCGTGACTAGTTATTATGTTATGGCCTACGAGGGTCTGTTTGAGGGCAATATATTTCTGACTTGATTAAAAACAATAAAACTAAAATTAATTGGGAATTAGTGCTGGAGTGTTTTAACGAGCTTGGTCGATCAGTTTCTTTCGTTGTCTGCACCGGTCACCCAGCTAACTCATTTCCAATTCTTCTGCATCTTTCTCATCATTACTATCATCTAGTTTTAGCATTACGTGTGGAAGTGTATATTGTGATCAAAATAATATATACAAATTTCGCGCCTATAGTTAAATTCCGTTCTTAACCTTGCACTTGTTTCCGCCTTAATTCCATGAAGCATGAAGCATTTTTCTAAGAGAAACTATATAGTGCTCGACTACCCGATA
The DNA here is from genome assembly GCF_000091025.4 of Eremothecium gossypii ATCC 10895. Lineage (NCBI taxonomy): Eukaryota > Fungi > Ascomycota > Saccharomycetes > Saccharomycetales > Saccharomycetaceae > Eremothecium > Eremothecium gossypii. The sequence continues at coordinate 1,222,288 of NC_005785.6, read as the reverse complement.
TGTTTTCAGTGTTGGCGTACTTCATCATTAATGACGTTAGTGCCAGGAAGATGATAATGCCCCACAATTTTATCATTTTGTTTGTGGATGCATTTGTTTCCCCACTTAGTAAATCCTCATTTACCACTGGATAGCTTGGAATCACGTTTTTATGCGTGCCATTAGTCTCTGCGTCTACATTGGCAAAAAATTTCGCTTTTGCGAATTCTAGCAGATTGCGAGTCCGGCCAGATTCCGTAAGTCCAGCTGGAGTTTCACCATCTATCTCACTGTCATCGAGAATTATATTTTGAATGTTACCGAAAAAATCGGTGATTAAAACGTCTGCTGGATCTTTTGTATACAGATCTTTCCTCACACCGACATGAGAGTGAACTTTATCAAATGTGTAGTAGTCAAATAGATTCTGTAACGTTAGAGTGGAGTTCTTCTGGATCTGCTCCATGAATTCAAGGGTGTAGTATGTGAACCTGTCAATTACTGCAACACCTATCTCCACGTCTGAGTGGTGAGAATAAGAGCTCTCGTCCAATTCGCTCGAGCCCACAGCTAGTACATTTGGAGAATAGAATCGCGAGTACATCGTATTTGCCTGGCAGGTATCAATCATAAAGAAAATCTCATTGTACCTCTTTTTCTCGTGCATCTGGGCAAACGCGTTGGCAAGGTCATACGACGAAATCTCTTCTGCGTCCTGAAACTTGAGGAAGTCCTCTCCTCCGTGCCCTGTCATATAGATAAAGATGTTCGAATTCTCGTCCGTCAACAACCGCTTCGACTTGGGCTGCACATCGTCCCAGCGGTCAGTGAGCAACCGCACAAAATTCTCCACGGTCACTTCGTAGCCACGGTAGTCCACCTCCACAGACTGTCCGTACAGGTCTATCGCGCGATCTGCGTTGTTGAAGATCGCTCCAGGAAAGAGATTTCTGGAGTTGCATGCCACGTCGTCACTCAGCATAAGGATGATCTGCGAGTCCGGGATCCCTAGCCGTCGCACAGTTCGGTACATGCTTAGCACGTTGGCCATATGCCGGTAGTTAAACCAGAACCGTGATGTGGATACGAGCACAGCCCAGTTATTGGTATGCGAGCTACCAGCATTAGTCAAGTTGGCCCATATCAGAAAAAAACACGCGACTATACCAACGCCGATGGCCCTCATATCGGCTGAGGTGTATCTTCAGGCTTTGGAACCAGTGGTACTTCTAGTGATGTATTTTTGGGGCTTGATAATATCATAAAACACTACGTACCAACTTATTTTCCTGGTCTCGTGACCAGCCCCGGGTAACGGCCGTCACGTACCAGGTAAGCTATGTGAGCTAGTACGAGCATGTATCCGCTTCTGTATCAATGCCCTAGCTATCGGTGGCCGATTCTAATAGCAGCGAGCTGTTCTTCAGGCCAGCATCGTTGATTGTCTCATCCAGCCTATCAATCAGGTTTTCTCTGGTGTGGGTGGTGAGGATGAAGGGCGCCGACTGGAATCCGTCCAGTTCAGACTTGATGACTTCGTAGATCGTTCGAACGGTATCCTCCACAGCGTTGAATCTGCGGATGATACGTTTGCCATCACCGGTACGGATCTGGATGCGAGTGGTGATGCCCGGCCTGTTTTCCGGCTCGGTATGGCTCACAGGCTTGATGGCGGCAAAGGCAGCAACTGCAGGGTCCATGGCAGGCGCGGCAGGTGACGCAGGAGGAGGCGAGGACGGGCGGCGGCCAAGCGACTCGCGGATGGCGAGGTTGACCTGCTCCTCCTCTGTCAGCGTGGTGGGATCCAGTTCGGGCGTGGGCTCCTTGACTGTGGGGTTGACGGTGGCCGGATCCAGCGAGAAGTCGCGCAGGAACTCCTCAAGCGAGGCCAGGAACTCGTGGACGGGCGGGACGTCGCGGTTCCACTGTCTTAGGCGCTCGCCGGTGAGCGGGTCGAGGATGGCAATGTGGGGCAGTTCGTCCCGGTTGCTGAGGTCGTAGAACTGGAGGTAACTCTGTGCGGAGCGAGAGCCGTGCTGGTACTGCAGGAAGATGAAGTTCTGCTTCACCAGCCGCTTGACATTGGGGTGGGACCAGAGGTCGCGGTTCAGCATCTGGCACTGGAAGATGTCCACCGCCTGGATGTTGATCAGGATCCACTTCTTCTTCTCGCGTGCCGTGAGCTTGGCGTGCTCCAGGTCGACCTTGCTCATAAGATCGAACGGCGGCCGGAACAGCAGCGCCATGCGCTCCTCCTTCGTCAGTGACTTGGGCCGCCGCACGACTTTGACATACTCGCGCATGTTGCCCTCGTCGTCCAGCTCCATCACCGTCTCCTCCGCGTACTCGTAGCGCAGCGGCGTCTCGTCCGAACCCTCATCGCTGCTGTGGTCCTGGTCGTCTGGCAACCTCTGATTGAAGATCCCGGTCGGCCGCTCCTCCTCGAACATGTCCTGTACCCCGCGCAGCGGCTGGAACATCCCGCCCACCCCACCGTACTGCCCCGGGAAGAACTGTGTGTCCACCAGCTGTTCGTGGCGCGCCTGGTCCGGCGGCCGCATATTCTCCTCCTCCTGGTAAGCCTCCTGCTGCAGAGACTCCGCCAACTTCTCGTCGTCGTACTCCGCGGCCGGCCGCGCGCTTGCAGGCCCACTGCGTGCGCCAGCCTGCGTGTCGCCGCCGTGCTCGAAGTACAGCGAGATTGCCGTTTCCACGTCGCCACCTGCCATATCCAGGAACTGCCGCGCCAGCTCCGCGTCGGCCACACCGCAGATGCTTTGGAATACGCCGAGCTGCTTGTCTGAACTCATGCTCCTACTTTCTGGCGCTGCCGTGCTGTGTGGCACACTCAGGAGTTTGTCTGACGTTGTCGCTGGCTCCAGCCTTTTATACCGGCGCGTGCCACACATGCGCCGCGCCCAAACGCTTATACATATACATGCTACTTAGTCCGCCGCTTGGTCACCCGCCCGTCCTCGAAGCGCGTGTGCGTGCCCTGGAAGTGCACCCGGCTGATCGCCGCGCGCTCGGGCGCCGCGGGCGCCGCCGGCGCCCGCGGCCCGCCCTCCAGGCGCTTCGCCCGTTCCATGTACTGCTTCACGCGCCCCAGCTCCGCCATCACTCGCTCCACGTCCCGCACGTTCAGCACCTTGAGGTGCACGAACAGCAGCGACGCCAGCGCGTATCCGTAGCGGTTCGCCAGCGCCGCCCGCCCGCGCGCGTCCAGCCCGGCCAGCTGCTCGTCCAGCGGCCGCGCCGCCAGCCGCTGCACCTCCGGCCGAAGCGCCCGCAGCTCCTGCTGCATTCGGGCGATGTACGGCTTGATCTTCTCTGCGTCCTCCATGTTGGTGCGTGCTCATCTGCCCGGTCTTCTCGGCAGAATTTTTCACTTCCGTCTCCCTGCACTGCACTGACATGGACAGCCTCGACTCCGCGATCAACACCCTGGTCGAGACGCGGATGCTGGCCACCAGCCGTGGCTGCCGCGACGCAGAGGCGTGGAACTCGCTCTGCACCGTCCTGAACCACACCGCGCGGTCCATGCGCGCGCTGCTGGACGAGCCCCGCCCGTTCAGCCGGAAACAGGTGTACCAGCGGCACTCGCCGCTCTACAACTGCTGGGACAAGAGTCGCACGTTCCGCGTGCTCCCGCCCGTCCCCGCGTCGTCTGCACCCCCGCCGCCGGCGCCGCCGGTGCCGCTCATCGACCTTCCGCTGCTCGAGCAGCTGGCGAACCTGCACCGACTTAACAGTGGCGTGGGCCATGCGGCTGGCGAGGAGGCGCCGCCAGCAGCGGCGCCGGCGCGCCCGGAAGCCCCCGCCGACCATGGTGGAGTCCGTACATTTTTGTAGTGACTTTTTCGTGACGGCAGCGTATTTAGAAACTGCTACTAAGAAAAATCCGGTGCTCTCTGGAGTTAATCTCATAGCCAGAGGGTCTGAGTGGCAGTTGGGTTTGAGGCAAGATGGCGCGCACCGGATTGCAGAGACACAGAGGGAAGTTACTGGGCACGGGAGCGGTGCTGGGCGGGCTGGTTGTGGCGGGAGTGGTGGCCGCGGTGGCGGCGAAGCGATGGGTGCGGCGGCAGCAGCAGCGGCTCAGCGAGCAGCATTACGTGCGGGAGCAGATCAAGCGGCGGTTCACGCAGACGCAGCAGGACGCGCTATACACGATGTACGAGCTGGTGCCGGTGCTGGCGCTTGTGCTGGGGAAGGAGCTCGACGTGGAGGAACTGGTGGAGACGCTGAAGGGGAAAAAACTGAAGCGGGCAGGGGAGGACGATGAGCAGGGCTCTGGGGGGCACGCGAGCGCGGGCGAGGGCTCGGTGAGTTCGACGGTGGCGCGGAGCAAGGCGGAGCTGTGGCAGGAGCTGAAGATGCGCAGCGCGGTGAAGCTGCTGGCAGTGGTGTACACGACCTGCATGCTGCTGCTACTCACGCGGCTACAGCTGAACATCCTGGCGCGGCGCGAGTACCTGGAGACTGCTATCAGGGTGGCCAAGGGCGAGGAGGCCACGCGGCGGGATGCGGCGGGATGGCTGGGGGCGGTGTGGGAGTACGGCGCGGCCGCGCTGGGCGCGCTGGGGCCGCGGCCGGCGGTCACGGCGGTGGAGCCCGTCGACCAGCACGAGGAGACGCGGTACGTGAACGAGCAGGCGTTTCTGTCGCTGTCGTGGTGGCTGTTGAACCGCGGCTGGCTGCAGTTCAAGCCGCTGATCGAGCGGCAAGTGGAGCAGCAGTTCGGGACGCTGTCGCCGCGCGACACGCTGTCGATGGAGCAGTTCAGCGCACGGCTGTCGAACACGATCCACGCGGTCAACCGAGAGCTGTTCGACAGCGACTCGCGTGCGCTTCTGCTGCGCGCGCTACTGCCGGACGCCACCGAGGAGCTGCACGTGCTGCAGCAAACGCTCGACGAGGGCTCACTGCGCGTGATCGAGCGCGATGACTCCATGCTGCGCGAGCTGCTGCAGGAGACCTGCCGCTGCGCGGAGTCCACCGCGTCGCTCATCGTTCTTGAGAGCCTTGTCAACGAGAGCTTCCAGTTCGTCATGCAGCAGCTCGAGACGAAGGTGACTAAGAAGCTGCGCAAGCCCGCAACGGACGCGCCCGAGGCAGACGGCGCCGCGGATGCGCCGTCGCAGAAGTTCCAAGTCGCGCTCTACTCCGTGGCGCTCAAGGACTGCTGCCAGGAGATGCTCAAAAACGGACTTGTGTCCATGAACAACGAGTATCTGCAGGACCTCGACGCCGTGCCGGAGCTCGACGATCTCAGCGCGAGCGTGTACAGCAACTTCGGTGTCTAACGCAGGCGTCCTGCCGCCACTGCGCCCGCAGCCGCGGCATCCCAGAACATATGTAGCGTACTTAGCGTAGCCCAGCCCGCCGTCGCAGCTCCTCGGCGGCTGCCTTATTAGTCGTTAATAGTGATGTTTGATATTCGGCCTCTTACCCCTTCAGAGCAGCTCGCCGCGCTTGCTCCTCTCGCTCCCAGCCAGCAAACACGCAATGTCGGAGCAGAACCAGACCGTGGTGCTAGTCAGCGTGGAGGGTGAGCGCTTCACCGTCGAGCGCAAGATCGCCGAACGCTCGTTGCTCCTCAAGAACTACCTCAACGATATGCACGACAACGCGTTCCGCGACGAGTCCGACGACGAGGCCGATGCCGCCGACGACGACGATCGCATCGTCATGCCTGTGCCCAACGTGCGCTCCTCGGTGCTGCAGAAGGTCATCGAGTGGGCCGAGCACCACCGCGACTCCAACTTCCCCGACGAGGAGGACGACGACTCGCGCAAGTCCGCGCCCGTTGACGCTTGGGACCGCGAGTTTCTCAAGGTCGACCAGGAGATGCTCTACGAGATCATTCTGGCCGCCAACTACCTCAACATCAAGCCGCTGCTGGATGCGGGCTGCAAGGTTGTGGCCGAGATGATCCGCAACCGCTCGCCGGAGGAGATCCGTCGCACTTTCAACATTGTGAACGACTTCACACCGGAAGAAGAGGCTGCCATCCGCCGTGAGAACGAGTGGGCCGAGGACCGCTAGCCACGGCCCGCCTCTATGTACCATAAGTAGCCGATATCTACCGCTGCCGGCGCGGGCCCCGCCCGCGCCACCGTTGCGTGCCAGGAGCTGGTCTGCCGACTATCCGTGCCAACGTACGAAACGATGCTGGTTTATGTGGTCCGCCCGCCGCTGGTTACAATTAACCGCCCCAGGTCATCGGTAGACGGAGCTAGCTACTCGTTGTCCTGTAAGTGAGTTAACGCACAAGGGGAACTATTCGTGTGGTCAGGCAGCAGAGACGCTGCAGGACATACTACGAGTTATTTCTCATAACTAAACATTTTTGAAACCTTTGTTGCGGGGGCCAGGTCGTTTCGCAAAAGGCGGCGGAATAAACAGGGAGGAGAGGTAGATGCTCTTCTCAGGCAGAGGCTAGCAAGGATGGCAGAGCAGCGGAAGCGGTCGCGGTCGCTCAGAGAGAGCGCGCGGGCACTTTTCAAGAAGCATACGGGGGAGGGGCGGCGGAAGGGGCGCGCGAGCAGTGCCAAAAGACGGGTAGCGACGCGGAATGGGGAGCGGCGGACGGGGCCGGAGGCGGGTGATGTCGAGGTGGCGGCGGGGGAGGGCTCGGATGTGGAGAGCCGGGTGTCAGGAGCAGAATCGTGGCTCATGTCGCGACCGGTGGTTTACGCGAACAGCACAAACTCGTCGCTCCGCCTGGGGTGGGGTGGCCGGGACGCCGCCAGCTGGCATAGCGGGGGGCACAGCAATTCGTCGTCGCTCAGCATGCCAATTGAGATGAGCGCGCGGCACTCGCATGTGCGGTCTGGCGCGGGCGGCGAGCCCGCGGGGGCGGGCCAAAGCACGCGCTCGGATGCAGGATACAAGGAGGACACTGAGGATAAATTTTCGGATATCACACCCTTTGACCAGGATGGTACTGGGAAGCACCGGTACGGGAATTTTTTCTCTGGGGCTGAGGAATTGGGTAACGGTGGCATCTTGTCTTCGTTTCTATCTGCAGCGCAGAATGCGGCCCAACACCTCATTTCTAAGTCTCCCTTGAGCGCAACCAAGCACGGCAGTCCTGGATCTATCACATCTCAAACTGAGCATCAGAAGGCCCCCGCTAGGCCTGCGGATTCGATGGAAAAGCATTCTTCCTTTTTAAAACATTTGGACTTCATGCTATCCTCGACCCCAGCTTACCAGTCGCTCACCAAAGAAAACATGGGCGCACTGGACGACGCGCATGGGAAATATATCGATACGACTACTCCCCTTCTCCAGGATGGCGACGAGGACCTGTCACCTGACCTCGATAACAGCCGCCAGAAGTTTGAAGACAGCTTGTCACCCCAGATCATAGTTGATTTTCACAGCCATAATAACCCAGAAAACCAGGTAAAGGACCCGACTGCGGGATCTAAGGCCGATCCCCTCGTACCCCGCGAAACGACAGTATCTGGTTTCGGCGATGGCGATCTAACATTGGACTATTTCGACAATCCCGGCGAAGAGCCTTTGCTGACGGAGCAGTTACCGAACCGCGTGTTGGCTATATCCACCGAGCGCTCGCACCACAATTCTCAGGCGCAGAGTGCAGCAAATGGTCAAAGCCCCATGACTCGCCAAAGAGGGCTCACGTTACCTACGAAGGGCGTATATGGCAAATATGGCTACGAAGCCCACCGCTTTTCACCGTCCCCTACACGCAGCCTTAGTGGCGTCAATCTGCGCAAGAACACCGAGCCGCGGCCGGTCTCGCGTTCGCAGGTTATATGTGTAGAAGAAAACGAGAACCAGCCTGTTAGACGGGCATCCACGTTGGTACTGCCCTCCCCACCTTCCAGGCTCAAGAGAAGCACGTCTTTCACATCCGGAAGTAAGGTGTCAGAGTACCTGAAGGTGCACAAGAATTCCCTGCAGTCCGCAATTTCCACTCCAAGCAGCCCATACGAAAAGGCCCGACAGACAGAGAGCAGTCCATATGAATTGGAGGATGTCGAATACGCGAGCGCCAGAAAGAATTTTGATTTCCATTCACTGTTCAAGGACACGGAGGTTTCCTCCTCCGAAAAGTTACTAACCGACTACAGTTGTGCATGGTCCAAAGATATTCTTTTGCAAGGACGTCTTTATATATCTACCGAACACATCTGCTTCTACTCTAACATATTAGGCTATGTCAGCGTAGTGGTTATTCCACTAAAAGAAGTTGTACAGATAGAGAAGAAGAACACGGCAGGTATATTTCCTAATGCGATCGCAATACATACCTTGCAGAAGAAATATGTGTTTGCATCGTTCATATCTCGGGACACAACCTTTGACTTGATTACCAATGTGTGGAACCAGATTATCCTAGGCCCCAATGCGAATAAGACAACCTCTAACCAGGACGACAAGGATAGTGGGCCAAATCTTGAGTATCAATTGAAGAACGACTCTGACATAGACCAGAGCAGTGCGGAGGAGGACAGCTCTTCAGATAGTGACGGTTATGAATCCTCTGCAAGTGATGCAGCTCTAAGTGCCATGGATGAAGAGTCAGCCTATTCCGTGCCAAGTCTGGGAGCTGCAGAAAATACCATAGATATCCCATCCTTGGGTCCACTTGAGCATGCACCAACCTTTCCACAATATGCGCAGCACTCTGACGAGCGGAAGATTCGGGAGGAGGTTTTTCCCTCTCCTCTAGGGAAGATCGTGAATATTCTATATGGCGAAAATACCGATTATTTCCATCAAATATTAAAGGCGCAAAAAAACTATGATATATCGACAATCAGTCCTTTAATAGAAACCAAGGTCAGAAGTTACGAATTCTGCAAGCCTCTTTCGGGGCCGATTGGACCTAGTAAGGCAGTCTGTTATATCACAGAAACTATTGAGCACTACGACCTTGATGATTACGTTCAGGTTGTACAGATATCTAAAACGCCTGATATCCCGTCCGGAAATTCTTTCTACGTGAAAACGGTGACCATATTATCATGGGCACCCAATAATGGGACTAGAATCTCAGTGTATGCAGGTATAGAATGGACTGGGAAGAGTTGGATAAAGTCAGCTGTGGAAAAGGGTACTTTCGAAGGTGTTACAATGTCATCCAAAACGATGTTCGAAACGGTAAACCATCTCTTGAAGGTCTCTAATAATAAATCAAGCTTACGATTGGCAGTTTCCAACAAGTCAACAACTGATATTCCTAATAATCTACCAACTATCGGCCCTAGTACGCATCCTCCGACGAAGAACACCTATACGAAGCAACCAGGAGATGTTATTGTTGATGATTCGATTTCCATCGCAGCACCATTGGGTGTCGTGTACAAGCTGTTATTTGGTGAGGACACGTCCTACTTGCAAAAGATATTAGAAAAACAGGCTAATCATAATATTTCAGCTATACCGTCTGAATTCTCAGATAATGTGAGGGAATATGAATATATCAAGCCATTAAACAATCCTGTTGGTCCTAAGCAGACGCGATGCTTGATCCAGGAAAAAATCCTACATTGCGATGTGAACTCTCACATAGTAGTGGAGCAGATAACGAAGACGCCAGATGTACCCTCGGGAGGTGCGTTTGAAATACATACCAGATTCTACTTATCATGGGGGAAAGATAACTCCACTAATATGTTGGTGGTGACCAATATCGTTTGGAATGGAAGATGTTGGATCAAAGGTGCAATTGAAAAGGGCTCATTAGATGGCCAAAGGTTATCCACAAAGATTGTCGTCGAAGAGCTAAAGGCAATTGTGAGCAAACACGGCACCAAGGAAAGACATACACCTAGGAAAAAGACTCGCCGGTCTAAGAAAAGGAAGTCGTCCAAAGCTGGCGTCTCCAGCACTCCATCACAGTTTGTGTCTGTGGGCTTCAAAAAGAAGATCGCTGGTATTTTCGGCTCTCTCTACGCCTGCTCCAGCCAGAACAAGGTGATCGTGCTACTTTCACTTCTGTTGTTAGTATCACTATCGCACATGTTGAGTCGTGGCACCCGGAATGTTCAGCTTGTGAAACCCGGGAGGGTTATCATCGATGGGATTGAGTATAGTTACTCGCCTTCCGAAGGTTCGCTCTATTGCGCCTCAAACATGAATTCGGGTAATACCGACAGGACCGTTGTCACAAGCGCAGAGTATGGCCTATGGGATTGGGTTGATAACAGAAATTCAGCCTCTGTCAACAAGGCAACTCCGCAGCTCCGTGACAGCATGGAAGAAATGGCCCTGAACCACAGGCGCCAGGAGCTAGAGGAAGCTGTGAGGATAGCAGAATATGAGATACAAGAATTAAAACGAAAAATAGACTTGCTCTTTTAGAGCATATGGTTAGATGTTAGTCTCCGACATAGGTAAGTAGTACAAAATAACTATTAAATCTAAGTATACGGAATTAAAAACCGCAGCGGAGGATCGCACGTTTAAAGCACACCTAATTACACGATCTTGAATCTCGCTGCTACTGCAGAGTGCTATGTATATGTTTTATCAGCCCATACATAGGAAGCCTTACGTAAATTCACGGGAGAAAACCCGTCCCCGGCGGCTAACTCTTCGGACACTACAAGAACCAACACACACGAGTGCAGAGCATGAGCGCAGCAGTACAAAGGATCAAAGCCAAGGAAGACAAGCTCAAGGCTCTGAAATCCCAGTGTGAGGAGCTTGATGCTAAATATAACCATCTGTGCTCCAAATTTGGGATGTATGTATAAACACACTAAAGGTACAGCGGGGCAGTACTAACAAAGACCAGAGAGCTCACGCCGCAGGCGCTCAACGAGCAGAATATCAAGAAGCTGAAGCTCTACAATGAGCTCCGTGATACAGGGCTCCGGATGGTCCAAGTAGTGGCAGACGAAAAACAGTGCCGCCTTAAGGATGTATTCGACGAAATGGGGTTCGAAATGAATGATTAAAAGCCCTGAAGGTAATCACAGATATATGTAGATGGTTATGAACGCCGCAGGATCTCTTCCAATACCAGAATCCTCAACCCATTCGCTATGCGATCACGTGATATACCCGCCAATAATCCTGGCCCTCTAATAGTTGTCAACTTAACGTATGCAGTCGGGATACCTCATAGCAGCAGAACAAGCGCTACTATCCAGCACATTCCCTTCAAGAAACTTAGAAGCTCTTCGTGGAAAATTCTGCGCCGCCTTTTGGATAAAGTTAGAAAAAACCAAGAGGCGACAACTACATAGATCAGAAAACGGAGCCTAAGCAGCATAGAAGGCTATTCGGGTGTCGATACAATACATATTTTGGGCCCACTCAATACCTACTGAGCTGTGCCAAGTGACAGTCTGCTGGCGATTCTGCCCGCGGAAGGTAACGATTCAACATAACACATCGAAGAGCAAAGCAAGACAGAAGCACGTTAGCGCAACAAGCATAGCTGATTTTCCTAACATATTGCACACGGGAGCGCTCTAAATATATTGTTCCATATAGTTCCGAAGGCAGCGATGGCGGAGGTACCAAGGAATACGCTCCTACAGGCCTGCATGTGGATTCTGTTCTGGGCCGCCCTTTTTCCATTTGGAGGGTGCGTCGATGCTCACAAGAAAGATGGGCCTGGAAGAGAGTACATCCGGGGGAGTTTGTCCAGTCAGAGTGCTGGTATTTCAGGCGCCCCTGTGCTTGCGAGGCAGCGTATTGGAAGTCAGATCCCAGAAATGTATCGCGCAGCCTCGACAAAGGCCTTCAAAAACAAGATGGACTCGGACGTTCAGGTAACTACGCCACAAGCGATCTCCGGGAAGGCACTCACGACCAAGAAAGATGAGGCCGTCCGGGTAGCGGACTCCGAAGTGGCCTCTCTGAATTATTTTGATCCACCTGCCAAGTCCATGCTATTCCTGAGTGGAAATCATAAAGACCTTGAATCTTTGACTTTGGCGGACATACTTCTGGCAACGGATATTGAGGGGGGCTTGCATGCCCTTAATAGGGATAATGGGCAACTTCTATGGTCGATTCCGAGCGACAAGCTGTCCCCACTGCTCACTGTTTCGGAGCCCACGAGTCTGAATAATGAGACCTTAATAGTGGAACCTTACGGTGACGGGAACATATATTACTTCAGCACATATCAGGGTTTGCAGAAATTACCAGTAACCATAAAGCATCTGGTTGATCTTTCCCCCATGGACCTGAAAACACAAATTATCGTCGACGAATTGGGGACTACCCTAGAGGATGAAAAGATTTACACTGGCTCTCGTACCACGGCTATTTACACAATAGATGTGTTTACCGGTGATATTATTTCTGTATATGGACCTGGTACGGAGAAGAAGGCATACAATACAACACAGGTTAATTGTACGCGGGATTCGTTCCACAACGATGGGTGCGAAAACATATTGGTAATTGGCAAGACAATATACGAGCTTGGGATCCACACGAAGGACAACACTGTTTACAATGTGACCTACGCCCAATGGCAACATAATTCGATAGATAATTACCTGGCATCCAAGAACAGGAAGTCACAAGACGGTATATATGTCGCTCCCTTCCGTGACAAGTCATTGCTAGCTATTGATTCTGATTTCAAGATGGCGAAGTGGGTTTCTCCAAAATTCACGGGGATTATTAACAATGTGTTTGACATATACCTGGACTACTCCACCAACGAAAAGATACTGCTTCCTCATCCCTTGAAACCACCGGAAGATACAGATAGCAGTAATCTGCAGGTGTATCTTGATCAAACAGAAAATCAATCATGGTTTGCTTTATCCAGTGAATATTTCCCGTCTTTAGTTGAAACAGCACCCAAGTCAAAATTTAGTGTGAGCGAGAAATGGAGGAATACGAGGATTTTTGAGGATAGTAATCTATTTAAGGCGGCTATCTATGGTGTTCATGAGCTGGAGCACTCACCCTTCGACAACTTTTTTATTAATGACCAGGAGTATCACTATGATGCTTTTCTGGATAATAACGGAAAGCTTTTGGACCCAAGTCCTAATGAAAAGCTTCCATATAATGTATTAGATTCCAAGTCGGTGGAACGATACATGTCACCAGATGAAATTCTTCAATACAAGATTAGGCTTCACGAACAAGTTACACGTGATGTTTTATCGAGAGGCTCTGATACCTTTGCTTCGCTATTTGCCCGTTTCATATACAGGGTCTTTGAAAGTGGGCTGGTTCTCATTCTTTCCGTATTTTTGGTTATATTACTATCGAATTTTAAATTGATTCCGCCAGTACATGTCTTACTGGAGCGGGGGGGTATCATCCCAAAACAACCGCTGGTGGCTGCAACAGTTGATATTACCGAGAGCGTTGCTGTTGATCAGCGGGAACCAGAACAAGATCGATCGGTCGGTAGCGACGATGCTAAGGGTACAGATGCCGAGAAATCTGATGGGCAGGGAGATGATGAAACAAGGGAAACTGAGAAAAGGAAAAGGAAAAGAGGGAAGAGAGGAGGCAAAAATAACAAAAAACGGCCAACGATCGTTGAAAATGGGCAGTCTATTCGGATCTTTGAAAACGAGAATGATCTAAAACACTTGGCAATTTCTGATAAAATTCTTGGTTATGGATCATCAGGGACTGTTGTTTTCCAAGGTTCTTTTCAGCATCGGCCAGTTGCAGTCAAAAGAATGTTGATCGACTTTTTTGACGTTGCCTCGCATGAAATCAAGCTTTTGGCAGAAAGTGATGATCATCCGAATGTGGTAAGATATTATTGTTCTGAAGTTACTGAGAAGTTCCTTTATATTGCTTTAGAGCTTTGTACGGCGACTCTCGAAGATGTGATAGAATTAAAAGGCGACTCTCCGAAATTCCTTGAACTTCAGCAGAGGATAAACCCGATTAATGTTCTATTCCAAATTGCATCTGGGATTTCGCATCTGCATTCAATGAAAATTGTCCACCGGGACCTAAAACCACAGAATATATTGGTTGCACCAAGCAAAGCTTTTTTACATCAAAATCAAGATGTCAGTTCTATCAGAATACTTATTTCTGATTTTGGTCTTTGTAAAAAACTGGAAGCTGAAGAATCATCCTTCAAAACGAATATCAATAACGCTGCTGGTACAAGCGGTTGGAGAGCACCTGAATTGTTAAATGGCAAGTTGAGTATTCTGGAGACTATTGAAAGCGAAGAATCTTCAACCACACAGGATACTGCGAAAACCACGCAGTCTTCAGAGCCACTAGTATATGACCCAGTGACGAAAAAGCGTTTAACGCGCGCAATTGATATTTTTTCACTTGGCTGTGTGTTTTACTATGTTTTGTCGAAGGGCAAGCATCCGTTCGGTGACAGATTCGTCAGGGAAGGGAATATTTTAAAGGGAGAATACTCTCTGGAAGACCTGAATAAGACTCTCAGGGATAGAAGTACAGTACTAGAAGCTAAGAATTTAATTGAACAAATGATCCAATATGACCCCCTAAAGCGCCCAACTGCGCACCTGCTATTGAGGCACCCACTGTTTTGGCCAGTGCCCAAAAAGTTGGAATTTTTATTAAAAGTAAGTGATAGGTTTGAAATTGAGAGGAGAGATCCCCCTAGTCAACTTCTTCTAAAATTGGAGGCATCCTCTACAAAGGTGATTCCAAATAAAGACTGGCATGCAAAGTTTGATCAGGTGTTCATGGATAACCTTGGAAAATATAGGAAGTATCATGGAGAAAAGCTGATGGACTTGCTTCGGGCTTTAAGGAATAAGTATCACCATTTCCACGATCTCCCTGAAGAATTAGCCGAGTTAATGGGTCCAATTCCCGATGGATTTTATTACTACTTCATAAAGAGGTTTCCAGACCTACTTATGGAAATTTACTATGTTGTTAAGGCAAATCTCCGCGACGATCAGATTCTTACTGAGTTTCTTTGAGTCCCTAACCTCCACTGACTTTTGCACTGTACGAGGTATTCATATACTTCCAGAAGGCATTTAACTGGTTTAAGTTAGCACAAGTATTCATGTATATATATAGTATTATATATATACATTGATGTTTCTTTATCTTGATTCGGGCTACTCTTTGCGTGAGTGACTTTAAGTTAAGCGAATTAGTTACAAATATTGCAGAGCAAGTTACACTTCGGCTTGTGGATCAGTTTTCCTCCTCTTCAAGTCTATTTCTTTTACGCGGAATGGATTCATGTGTCTCAGAACCATCCACGGTCGCTGAGGAACTTCCATGACCTGTTACAGTTTCACCGCTTGTATCATTTCCGTTATTTAGAACGTCTTTTTGCAGTGTATGATGAGATACGCAGGACGAATCGATATCTATATTCTCATCTTCAGAAGGAGTCGCTACTTCCATATCTTCATCGTCCGACTCCGAATCCAGATGTGATTCAACTGAGGTATCGTTATCCTGATGTTGTGACCTGTCTGTCATATTCTCATCAATTTCTTCAACAAGCGATTTATAATCCTCTATTAGCCCCAGTAGACAAGTTCGGCAAGTCTTATCAACGGTATCGTTATCTAAGATATCCTGCAGATTCTCTACCACTTCCTTTATCTTTAAACTAGTGTGATTTTTTGTAATTTTGAATCTAGACAAGTTAGTCACAAGCATTTTCTTTACGTCTCTTCTTTCAAACCTGTAATATGACTTCAAGAGATCCAAAAAAAAATCCAATTGATACTCTGCCTTTGCTATTGTTTCTTCGTCCTCTCTGACAAGTTTATTTGGGTCTGTCCAATCTATCAACTGCTGAAGAATTGCATTGGGCTTCAGCATACGTTCCTTCGAAGTGTTATTTTTAGTTGATGAATTCTGTAGTTCATCCCATAATAGTGATAACCGCAAAAAGACGTCACTTGCTACACGGGCCATTCTATGTTGATGAGTAGAGTGAGAGTAGGAATATACCGGTAGACAGAAGGCAAACGATTGGATTAATGCTTCGTTATTGCTGTTTGCAGGAGAGAAGTATGAGAGAACAAGTGTCTCGAACAGGTCATCATCTGTAAATACATCGCTGAGGAAAAGCTTGCAGAGGCCCTCTGCCGCCAACGCTTGACACTCGGGAAGATCAGTATTCTTTAATATCTTGTAAAATATTTTGTGCAAGGATATAGAGTCAACCTTCCCTTCACCATCCACAACTTTGCAACCATGCACTAGGAAAATGTCCACTATAGTTTGTAAAGCCATATATTTCAACGAGGCATTACCCTTCGAAACGCACATACCCAAGATATACATGCTTTCCGCAGCTAAATCAACGTCTAACAAACAGCAAAGACCAAGGCATCGCACGCCCAGTTCCCGGATATCTCCCTGTGTGTTACGAACGGCGGGGGTTATGAGTGTATCAATCAGGGATGATATCATTATGTTGTGGCTCAAAGGATTTTCAACTAGCTCCAACATGTAGCGTGCTAAAGTTAAGCATAGAGTTAATGTCTCTGGAACTGGCTGCCTTTCCTCCATTTCAGCTCTGTGTACGCCGCTTCCTGTGTCATTGCCATGGACCAAATTATCGACTGCTTCATGGAAGGATTCTAGGGCACGCTCATCTTCGGCATCGTCGTCCTGATCGGGGCCATTTTGGGCGGATCTATTTGTGTCAGCATGCTCCTGTCTTTCAATGTCCTCATCCCGAATATCAGTTATGATTTCTACCGACATCGTGATGAAATCCTTTTCATTTATAGAGAGCACCTTTAAGACCATCAATCCGATGTTTATTAGGGCCTCTGTTGGCCGATTGGTAAACAATAGATTTCTGACCAGATTTAACATATCTCGTCTTCCAACCTCGTCGCTAAAATCGTATTCACATGATATCCGTAGCAATTGCTCAATAATGAAATCAAGATATCTTCTGTCTGTATCTGATAGAGACGAATCAGTGTATCTCATTTCCACGTACTTCTTGAGGTATTTCGAAAGTACAGCTGCATCTGGAAAGTTCTCTTCAATGATATCATTCATCTGGTTTTTTACTGCATAGCTGTAGTAGCATCGCATCAGAAACGCGGTGGTAATCGTAAAATTATCCCAAACCTCAGTGGGGAATTTCAGCGTTGTGATAACATCGCGACGGAATTCGAATATGGCTTCCAGCACTTTTTCAGCCAGATTAGACTGCGTCACATCGAGTTTGTCCAGCAGAGATATTATATCCCCATCTATCGCATTCAACCAGTCGAAAGCTATGAGCTTTCCGCATGCCTGCCGAACAGTTTGGTCTCTGTCTTCTAACCCCCATTGAAGAAGCCGCTCAAGCACACCACTATCAAGCTTCCTGAATATATCTATCCCCATAGGTTTCAGTATCCGAGTGTAAACAAGCCTTCTCGTAACCCCGGACACGTCGCGCGCCCTTTCAAGAATGAGGTTTCTCGTCGTGCCTGTATCCACAAGATTCAGCATGGCTGCTCTGCGGACCTCAGCGCTCGGGTCGTTCTGTATAATGCTCATCATTTTCTGCGTCGCAACGTCTACTGCACCATCTGCCACGCCCACATCATCGTCCTGCAACTTCGTCAGACAGAAGATCGCCTGCACGCGCACGTTCGGCTCCTTATCATACACCCGTTTCTGCATTGACCATATAATCAGCTCGTAGAGCTCCTCATCGATCTCGCCCATGCTGTCCATCACGACCGCCAGCAGCTGCGTCACCCTGTAGCGCACGTTCTTGTCCCGGGACTCGGCGCCGCGCAGTATGAAGCGGATAAGCTGGTCTACAAACGACCCGAATATCTGCTCTAGGCGCTCGTCGACGCCCCCTGCCTCGCGCTGTTTCCGCAGCGCAGCTTCGTTGCTCGAAATAAAGGACGCAACCAGCCTTATCACGCGATCCCCGTGCGTTTCCTGCTTCTTCAGCGGCAGCACCTTGGCCACCATCTTGTTAAAGTAGAGATTGAACGATTCGTGCAGCCCTTGGTCAATGCACTTGGCGTATATCTTGTTCAGAACCGCCGTATGGCGTCTGTGCCCCGCATACGTGCTTTGCGCTGCCTGGAACACTTCCGCAATGGCTCGGAAGATCTTCTGGCTTATGTTCGTCTCCTCATTCTCCATACCGCCTGCCACGGCCTCATTCTCACAGGACATTGAACTGCCACTGTCCTCTTCCGTCTAGTATCGTCCGCAGATGCGCGACGAGGGGACGCGATGACCAGATCCAACACTCGTATATAATGATAGTTGAGCTTCCTCCCGGAACGTGCCCATAGACTACCGGAACCTCGGCGCCGACCGACAGTGTGAGCTGCCTCAATTTAGCGCTAAATGCACTCTCTTAAGCAACCTCGAATGTCACGTGATTACTCTGTGTCTTTCGTTGTGCACCGCTTTTTGTGTTCGATTGTAACGCCCATGCACGAGAGCGGCCATCTGCGTGACGGAGGAGATCTCTCCACATGCTGCAGAACTATGGCGCCCCTACGGTGCCGCACGGCGGTGTGACCACAAGGGTCCCTTTGACCAATATTAAACAGACCAGGTGTCGCGCTCTGGATTCCTCTGCATACCGGTAGCGAAATGTCAACGGAGCACAGGGTTACTACTGGGCGCGGCGGCGCCGGCAACGTGGCTACGATCAAGGACGCGCCCTCCCCAAAGCTTGTCCCCCAGGGTTCGCAGACGCCGGTTCTTCTGCAGCCCGTATACTCAACTGGACGTGGCGGCGCCGGCAACATGCGGCCCAACGTCGATCCGCAGCTCACGCGGAGGGCGCAGGACGTGGACGGCGACGACATCCTGCACGACGACCGTCTGTCGCGGTCGCGCTCCACGCAGTCCGAGCATCAGGGCCTGCCCGCGCGCGCATGTTCTATCGGGCGGGGCGGGGCCGGCAACATACTCAGTCCCACAAACTCGCAGCCCTGCGCCGAGAAGAAGCCCATGGCGGTGTTCAGTCGGCTGCGTAAGCGGCTGTTCGGGTAGGTGGTTCGGGTAGGTCACGTGACCATGCCCGGCGGCGATAGCAGCATGAAAGTGATGAATATTAATACTGAATAAAACGATATAAATAAGTAATAAATATGACTAGTTAGCTGTCCGAGATGCCTGGCACTGACGGGCGACACACACAAACGCTCGCCAGCGCCGCTGGCATCTCAAAAAGCGGATGCTAGTTCCTCGAGAAGCTTGTAGTCGCGCTTCACAATCCCACCGTTCCCGGGTAGGTTTGTAGAACCCATCAAATAGTTGTCAATGGCAGTCGCACACTTCCTGCCCTCTTGGATGGCCCAGACAATTAGCGACTGGCCTCTTCTGCAGTCACCTGCGGCGAATAGCTTGCCGCCGTCCACAGAGTAGGACATGTCGGAGACAGTGCCAATAGTGCCTCTGCGGGTCTTTGTGACCGCAGGGTCTTCGATCAGCTCAGGGCCGACAAAGCCCATAGAGAGCAGAACAACATCGGCCTCGTATGTCTCCTCTGAGCCTGGGACCTCCACCATCTGCCATACACCGGACTGCGACTTCTTCCATTCCACGCGGACCGTCTTGATCGCGGTGACCTCGCCATTTTCGTTGCCCACGAATTCCTTGGAGAGTATACAGAACTCCCGGGGGTCTCTGCCGTAATGCTCCTTGACCTCTGCGTGACCGTAGTCAACGCGCATAACACGCGGCCACTGAGGCCAAGGGTTGTCCTTAGCGCGCTCCTTTGGAGGCTGTGGTAGCAGCTCAAAGTTCAACACACTTGCAGCGCCGTGCCTGACAGAAGTGCCCAGACAGTCATTACCAGTATCACCACCACCAATGACAATGACCTTCTTTCCCTCTATATGCTTTCTAATGGTGCCCAGGTCCTTCTCTAGGAGCGCTTGGGTGTTGTTCTTCAACAGAGTCATTGCAAAGTCGATATTCTTCAACTCACGGCCTGGAATGCGTAGGTCTCTTGGAATGGTCGAGCCCACGGCGTAAACGACGGAGTCAAATTTTGACTTCAACTCGCTCATTGTGATATCCTTGCCTATTTCGGTGTTCGTCACGAATTCGATACCCTCTGCCGCGAGCAAGTCCAAACGTCTCTGAACGATGGATTTGTCAAGCTTCATATTTGGAATACCGTACATCAAAAGACCCCCGCAACGGTCGGCACGTTCGTAGACTGTAACCGAGTGGCCAGCGCGGTTCAACTGGTCGGCACAAGATAGACCAGCGGGACCAGAACCAATTATAGCAACAGTACGGCCAGTTCTGACTTCAGGAGGACATGGTTTGATCCACCCTTCCTTGAAGGCATTATCGATGATGAGACGCTCGATAGACTTGATGCCAACAGGGTCTTCACTGATACCCAAGGTACAAGCACCCTGGCACGGAGCTGGACACACTCTGCCGGTAAATTCTGGGAAATTGTTTGTCTCCAAAAGTTTGTCCAGAGCAAGCTTCCACTGGTTCTTAAAGACAAGTTCGTTGAACTTTGGAATGACATTGGAGATTGGACAACCGGTATCAGAGGTACAGAATGGAACACCACAGTCCATACATCTAGCAGTCTGGAACTTTGCTGCCTTCTTCGTTATTGCAGAAGTGAGCTCTTTCCAGTCCTTTGTCCTGGTTGCAACGTTCCTATACTCTTCGTGCCGCAACTTATATTTAATGAAACCGTTGATACGATCTAGTTTTTTGATATTGTCCTCTTGATCAGGATTTTGAACAGCGTCTTCCAAATCCACAACCTTTGGCTCTGCCAAAGTCGCTTTGATAGAAATCGGACGAGCTGCGGCCTGGTTTTTCTTGGAGAGAAGCTTGCTTACCTCTCCATTGGTGGCATCAGCAGACAAATTGAGCTTCTTGCTGAATGTCCGCAAATATTCATTTGCACTTCTCTCCTTCTCCTTGGTCTTTTCGGCAGCCTCATTTTCCAAAACCTTCTTGTAGTCCAAAGGAATGACCTTAACGAAATTCTTCAAATAATGGTTAAAGTTATGCAAGATTCTCGCTGCCAGCTCAGACTTTGTGTAGTTGTAGTGCTCCTGGATTAAGTTTTTGACGAAAGCGATCTCCACCGGGTCGCTCAAGCTCTGTAGCTCGATTGTGTCCAGGTTAATCTTTCCAACCAGATCGTCATAGTCAGAAGTCAAACAGTAAGCAATACCACCAGTTGCACCGGAGAATGCATTTAATGACTCCATCTGAGACAACACAACAGCTCTACCACCTGTCATATACTCGAAAGCGTTGTTACCCTTAATCCTTTCCACGACTAATGTCGCACCGGAGTTACGGACAGCAAAACGCTCACCGACGCTACCAGCAATAAACGCATAGCCAGAAGTGGCACCGTAGAAACAGGTGTTACCAATGATGACATTTTCATCAGATTCGAACTTAGAGTTCTGGGGAGGCTTAATGATAATTCTACCACCGGACAAGCCCTTACCAACATAGTCGTTGGCATCACCATCTAGAATAAAAGTAATACCAGAAGCTAAGAAAGCACCAAAAGACTGGCCTGCCGAACCATTGATTTTAACAACAATTGTGTCCTGTGGTAGACCATGCTCACCGAACCTCTTTGATACTCTATACGATAAAGTAGATCCTAAGGCACGATCAGTATTGATAATCGAGGCATCGATTGTTACTGGCAATCCTTTATCCAATGTGACTTCAGCCTCGTCAATTAATTTGTTGTCGAGGCGGACGTGTAACTTGTGGTCCTGCTTTTTGGTGAAGCTTGTAGGAACGCCAGGGCGAATAACATGGCCTGGTGTCAAGATAGGCGATAAGTCTATGTTTAATGCCTTTGTAGAAACGTCGTCTCTCTTTCTTAGCTTCTCCGAATGGCCTACCATTTCTGTTACAGTACGGAAGCCAAGTTTCGCCATAATCTTTCTCAAGTCCTGAATCAAATAATAGAAGAAGTTAATTACATGCTCCGGTTGGCCTTGGAACTTAGCTCTCAATACAGGATCTTGAGTTGCGATACCAACTGCACAGGCGTTCAAGTGGCACTTCCGCAACATAACACAGCCCATAGCAATCAAAGGAATGGTAGCAAGAGTGAACGATTCCGCACCAAGGAGAATGGCAACAGCAATATCAAAGCCGGTTCTTAGTTGACCGTCCGTCTGGACAACAACGTTACGACGTAGATCGTTGAGAACCAATGTTTGGTGAGTCTCTGCCAAACCCAATTCCCATGGAAGACCTGCGTACTTAACAGAAGTCCACCTAGCAGCACCAGTACCACCGTCATGGCCGGAAACAAGAATGTGGTCTGCCTTAGCTTTCGCAACACCAGAAGCAACGATACCGACACCAACTTCAGAAACCAGTTTAACAGATATGCCAGCACGAGGATTAGCACACTTCAAATCATAAATCAACTGTTTCAAGTCTTCAATAGAGTAAATGTCGTGGTGTGGAGGAGGAGAAATGAGGCCGACATATGGGGTAGAATGTCTAGTCTTCGCAATTTCCTTCGAAACCTTATGGCCAGGTAGCTCACCACCTTCACCAGGCTTAGCACCTTGAGCAATTTTGATCTGGATCTCATCTGCATCAGAAAGGTAATGAGAGGTTACACCGAATCTTGCAGAGGCCACCTGCTTGATAGCAGAGCGCATGGTGTCACCGTTAGGGTGAACAATGGAACGCTCAGGGTCCTCACCACCCTCTCCACAGTTAGATTTTGCACCTAGTCTGTTCATGGCAATCGCTAGGGTAGAGTGAGCCTCCATAGAGATGGAACCGTAAGACATGGCACCGGTAGCAAATCTTCTGGCAATCTCAGTCCATGGCTCGACCTGTTCTAGTGGAATAGCTGTAGACGACTCGTAATCCAGATCCAACAAACCTCTTAAGGTACAGTCTCTAATTGCTTCCATCTCTTTTTGAACATACATGGACCATGCATCCTCGTTCTTGTTACGGACAGAATCCTGCAATGCAGCAATGGCACTTGGCTCGTTGACGTGCTTATAGCCACCATCCCTCCAGTGGTATTCGCCGGCTTCAGGCAAGTTGACAGATCTCTTAATCGTAAACCTCGATGGATACCCGCGCTCGTGCAATGAAAAGGCGTCTTGCGCAATGTATTCAAAGGTAACACCCTTAATTCTAGAAGCGGTTCCGGCAAAACACAAATCAATCACTGAGTTATCAATACCTAAAGCTTCAAATATCTGCGCTCCCTTGTAAGATGCCAGAGTAGAGATACCCATCTTCGACATGACTTTTAGTATACCGCCGTCAATTGCTTCCTTGTAATTATGCAACAGTTGCTCATCTGTAATATCAGAGTTGTCATCGTTAACATTCCGAACTAAACCTTCGTTATTCATTCTGACCAGGGTTTCCATCGCTAAGTAAGGGAAAATACCGTCACACCCATAGCCAAGAAGAACACAGAACTGGTGAACTTCGCGGGCTTCGCCAGTCTCCAAGATTAAAGCAACCTGGGAGCGCTGCTTGTTTCTGATTAGGTGATGGTGAATAGCTCCAACAGCGATCAGTGAGGAGATGGGCACATGCTCAGCGTCAATTTTCCTATCAGAGATCATCAGTATCTTCTTGCCTTGCTCAATAGCATCCGAGGCTTCTTGTGTGATACGTTCTATAGCATTGGTATAACCAAGCAACCCCTCAGATTTTTGGAAGGTTATGTCGATGTGTGCGGTAGACCAAGTTGGATGGACTTTCTCTATATTCTTTAGAGCCTCGAATTCATCCCACATGAGAACTGGAGACCGCAGCAGTAGACGGTCACACTGAGATGGATGCATCTCCAACAAGTTGCCTTGGGGACCCACAAAACACTCCAGGGACATGACATTCGCCTCACGGATAGGGTCAATTGGAGGGTTGGTAACTTGGGCAAACAATTGCCTGAAGTAATCGTAAACAAGAACAGGATCCTCGTTCAAGCAAGCCAAAGGAGCGTCATTACCCATAGATCCCAATGCTTCTTTCCCCTGTAGGGCCATAGGAATCAAAAGGAGGGAAACCTGCTCAAAGGTGTAACCAAGCGCTAAGAGTCTGGGGTCTTGCTGGACATGACCAGTAGAATGCGATGGAGTGAAGGCCTGTGGAGTGTACTTTTTGGTTTTCTCGGACAAGTCATCTAGCTTAATCACCTTTGAAAGCCATGACTTAAAGTCCTGTCTCAACGAAAACTCTTTCTTCAGCATGTTGGTGTCTACCATTTCACCCTTCTCCGTGTCTACAAGCAACATATCGCCTGGCTTTAGCTTACCCTTGCAAACAACGAGTTCATTTGCGACAGGGATAACACCAACTTCGGAGCCGCAGATAACCCGATCATCTGAAGTAATATAGAATCTGCATGGGCGCAAACCGTTGCGGTCCAATGTAGCGCCGGTGTAGCGGCCATCGGTAAAGGTGAGCAACGCAGGGCCATCCCATGGTTCCATCAAACAGGCGGCCCAGTCAAACCAAGCCTTCAGGTTAGAATCCATGTCCTTGTGGTAGGCTTCTGGAACCATCAAGCACATCGCTTCGGGTAATGACAGAACACCATTTATCACTAGTAATTCTAGCACATTGTCCAGCGCGGCAGAGTCGGATCCGCCTTCTTCGATAATCGGATAAAGCTTCTCCAGTTGGTCTTGGAAAACGGCGGATGCCATGACACCTTCCTTCGCACGCATCCAGTTTTTGTTGCCTCTTAGGGTATTAATTTCACCGTTGTGTGCAAGCCAGCGCAGAGGCTGGGCACGGTCCCAAGATGGGAATGTATTGGTGGAGAAACGAGAGTGTACCAGCGCCAGGTGAGACTTGAAATGAGCATTGGTCAAGTCGTGGTAATAATTATACACCTGGGCAGGGGTCAATTGACCTTTGTACACAATTGTCCGGTTATTTAGGGAGCACACGTAGAACCAGTTCTGGATACCGATGGCCGTAGAAGCCTGCTTTCTTAAAATGTACAACTGCATCCGGAACGTCGTCTCGTATTTAGCCTGGAATTCTTCACCGGATATCTCCTGCCCATAAGTCTCTTTCAGCACAACCAACGGTTGTAGGATAGTGGGTTCGCGCGATAGCGCAACGGAACCTAGAATGGAAGAGTCGTGTGGGACCTCCCTCCAACCCAAAACCCGCAAGTCGAGCGACTCGGCTAGCTGGCCGAAAGTTTGCTTCGAGGCCTCTAGGACCTCTGCTGCATCCTTCTTGAAGAAGATGTTACCGACAGCATACTGATGCTTGGCGGGAACCTCGACACCCGCCTCCATGCGGAACTCCCGCTGCATGAACTCATGTGGAATCCCGACCAGGATACCGGCACCGTCACCGTTACCGTCAGTCGAGACTGCGCCACGATGGGTCATGTTACATAGCAAATATTTTGCATCCGAGACGATCTTATGCGATGGCTCGCCCTTGATGTTGGCCACGAAGCCGACACCACAGGCGTCCTTCTCATAGTCAGGATCATACAACCCCTGCTTGCCAGGAATGGCGTTGGCCCAGGAGATATGACCGTCCTGGCCTCTCAACTCCGTCTGCTCGCCAAGAGGCTGTCCGCCTTCGTAGGCCTCTTGGAGCGCATCATAAGGCTCCGAGTGTAGCATTACCTTGCGTTGGTCAGTCGTAACGTCGCTTGCCTGTATATAACCGTGCGTGTGTGTGTGTGTGCCAGGCGTATCCAAACGACAGTAACTCAGCGTAGGTACTAACACCAATGATGTACTATGTAAACAGTAAACAAAAGCAAGATAAGACATCTTGTAAATTGCAAGGCGAAAAAAGAGGCCAATTTATACCTACTATACTACTCTCACGGCACTTTGCTGAGCAGCATTAAATCCCAGGCACATCTTCTCTTAACCGCACAACTGACCCTCAGCAAGAATCGACACAGCTAGATAAAAGAGCCCGCAGCGGGAAAATGGCAAGCCATTGGTCGTCTGTCATCTGCTAGTGTGTCTTACGTACTTCTCTCACTTCGGCCAATCAGAAGCCTTCTACGGTGCGCCGCCCGCATATCCTGGTGATAACGGCAATAGAGAACTCGTTTCCTGCGTAAGCCTACGGCACTGCCGTGGGCCCCATAACTATGGTCCTCCTCGAGCTCATGTGCCTACCAGAGCGGAGAGGGTTGTGGGCGCATTGAATATGCAGGTTAGTACATAGGCCACACTAGTGCTACGCATGCTTCTGAGCTCGAGCCTCACATAGGCACTGCAGGGCGGAATAACCCGGGTGGTCACGTGCCGTCCCGGTACTCCCCCTTACATTTCCCTGTGGTGCGGAGCAGTGCCGTATATGCGCGTGCGGGGTACTGCGTCCAAGGAGCGGCCGATTGTAGCAGCTAGGCGCCGTAGAGGCAACTTTATAAATATAGCCAGGGCACGTGATATAATGAGAATTAAAACGTCCTCTTGCACGAAAATCTCCTGGGAGCCTGGAATTAAACGTATGCCTGCGCTGCGCTACTTTCAATGAGACAGACCTGTATCGCGACGGACCAGGGCCGTTAGGCGATAGAAGCCAAGATGAAGTTCTCACATTCGCTGCAATTCAACGCGGTCCCTGAGTGGTCGTCGAAGTATATCGCGTACTCGCAGTTGAAGAAGCTCGTGTACACACTGCAGAAAGACAAGCTGTACCAGCATGAGACGTTTGCACAGGACCCCGAGCGGGTGCCGCTTGCACAGAGCTACATCGAAAGATTCATTGCGGCGCTGGATAAGGAGCTGAGGCGAATTGACAAATTCTATGTCTCTCAGGAAACCGGAATTCTTGCCAACTTCCAGGAGCTGAAGGATGACGTTGAAGATCTGCAGCGGGAGGGCCTCACCAAGCCACGCCACGAGGGCGAGGAATACGGGGCGGGGGGATTGAATCGAAGACAGAGTCTTTCAAGTGCCTCCGTGGCCAACTCCGAGCCTGAGGAAGAGGACCTCTCGATGAGCCACGGACTAGCAGGGACGCCAGACTACGACGTGGAGCCGTTACTGCGGCGGAGCAGCGGGGCTGATGATCGATTTCTGCAGCAAGGCATTCTCTTGAAGAAGAGGTTGGTAATGGCGTACACACGGCTGGCCGAGCTGAAGTCGTACTTCGAACTGAACCACACGGGCTTCTCCAAGATATGCAAGAAATTTGATAAATCGCTGGAGACCAACATCAGGGGGAACTATATGCAGTCTCTTCCTAAAAAGACACACATGTTTTCACAAGGGAGGATAGAGTACATCAGCACGTGCATCCAAGAGACAATCATGATGTACGCAAGTCTCATCCATGGAGTCAACCATGATTCGATCGGCCCAGAAGAACTACAGGAGGCGGAAGGGGAATTGTCGTTGTATCTGCGCGAGCATGTGGTATGGGAACGTAATACTGTGTGGAAAGATATGATGAATATCGAAAGGAAGGCTCAAAATGTGAAATCACAGAAGACATATGGCCGGCAGGCCACAAGCGCAATTGAACCAGGTGAATCAAAACCATTTCCAGAAGCAAGCAATGTTTTCCAGCTAACCGCTGCGGAGCTTTGGGGATTACTATGGGATTCCCCGCAGTTGCTAAAGTTCTTTGGAATCACTGTAGTATTTGCTGCGCTTTTGGTGATCGCTCCACTGGCAGATCCGCTGCAAAGTAATTGTCTAGCGATTCTGGTATATGCGTCCTTATTGTGGGCAACTGAAACGGTTCCTCTGTTTGTTACTTCTCTTCTTGTACCTCTACTAATCGTTGTATTCCCCGTCATACGGGATGAACACACAAACGCAGTCATGCCTGCAAAGGATGCCTCCCAGTTCATTCTCTCATCCATGTGGTCCAGTGTGATCATGCTTTTGTTGGGTGGTTTCACATTGGCAGCGGCTCTTTCAAAGTATAACATTGCAAAAGTCTTGTCCACACATGTGCTCGCGTCCGCAGGAACCAATCCGAGTGCCATCCTCTTGGCTAACATGCTTGTTGCATTATTCGCCTCGATGTGGGTTTCCAACGTGGCAGCACCGGTTTTATGCTATTCATTGATTCAGCCCCTTCTTCGCACGATGCCAAGATCTTCTCCTTTCCCGAAGGCATTGATACTGGGTATTGCCATGGCCTCCAATATAGGAGGAATGGCCTCGCCTATTGCATCGCCACAAAATATATTTGCTATAGGTGTTATGGATCCTGCGCCTTCCTGGCTACAGTGGTTTGCTGTCGCTTTGCCTATCTGTGCTATTTCAATAGTATTTATCTGGGTTTTGTTACTGGTGACTTTTCCCAGGGATCGGAACCTCAAGATACTTCGGTTACATCCTATTTCGGAACCATTTACCATTCAACAATGGTATGTCATAGCTGTTACTCTTGTTACTATTATTCTGTGGTGCCTGGCTAAACAGATTTCTGATGTATTTGGAGAGATGGGTATAATTTCGATTATACCGATGGTTGCGCTTTTCGGGACAGGCTTACTAGACTCAGATGATTTTAATAATTTCATGTGGACAATCGTTATATTAGCAATGGGAGGAAGTTGCCTGGGTAAAGCTGTAACCTCTTCAGGATTGTTGGCCACAATGGCCAATACGGTTAAAGATAAACTAGCAACATCGCCAATCATCTCAATTGTCCTAATATTTGGAATAGTGATATTAACTATGGCTACCTTTGTATCTCATACAGTGGCAGCAATGATAATTATTCCTCTGATGAAAGAAATAGGAATGAGCCTGCCATCGGGAGATCATTCGAGGCTACTGATCATGGTAACTGCACTACTATGTTCAGCTGCTATGGGTCTCCCCACCTCCGGTTTCCCAAATGTCACAGCTATATCTATTATAGATGAAGTGGGGGATCGCTATTTGAATGTGAGCACTTTTATTACACGGGGTGTTCCAGCTAGTATTTTAACATATCTTGTTATAGTTACTGTGGGGTACACATTAATGTCATTGGTTGGGTTCTAAAGATTAGTAAAATTTATATGCTATTTGTTAACGCAGCTTATTGGTATTGGATGATTAAAATGCTAATATGCTACATGCACTAGCACCAACGTATCTACTCCCTGCCTGGCAGCAAAAGCTCTTGAATCAGTCACAGCCAAAGTATCTTGAGTCGATGAATCTCACCCTCGCCCAGTTACATTGGCCATCTGTCATACTTTCGTCTGATATAATTTCGCCCGCATATATGACTACTTTGTTGTTAAAGGCATTTATTATCCTTCTTATTCCAATTTCAGTGGCTAAGTAGACAATAACCTTTATTTTTGATAGTTCAACACCATGGTCAACTAGCACTTGAATAGCCATGATAATTGCTGCGCCTGAGATTATTTGTGCATCCATCAATAGGACCTGGTCGAAAGAGCCGCCAATGTTCACTGGTAAGAACTCGCAATGTAACTGCGGCTCACCTGTTTGAGAGTCAGACTGAATGAGCAATTTACCGATGGATATATTTGGCACTGTTTTGCGTAGGGAAGCCATGAAACAGTCGCCAGAGCGCACAATATTCACAGCCGTAATCTTGTCAAAATTCACATGAACAGGCTTCTCCAGTTGATATCCGGATGCAGTCACCAATGGCAGTTCATCCCGCACGATAGCAATGTCATCCAAAGCCCGCGAAACCAAGATCGTTGCAATACGGTTGAAGTAAAACACAAAGTCGTCACGATCCAACGAACTATCCAAAATCATAGTCTTCAGCGAACAGGCCTGGTTGGTACGCTCCAGTTGATGAATAGTGTCCAAAGTCTCCAATGGGATGGTTTCATGGCCAAGCTGAACAAGCTTATCAATGTGGTCCTGGGACTTCCTCTGCAATTTGGACTTTATGTGGTTGATCAGCATCTTAGTCGCAATACTGTTATCCGACATCGATGGGAAGATGGCATCTGCATTCTTCATGGTCGGTTTCACGAACTTGTCTGCGTTTGGTTTCACAAACTTCTCCCACTGGCTGATGCAGCTTTCCAGATTGCGTCCACGCGAGATTATGTCGCGCGATAGCCTGCGCGCCAAGCAGATGTCGAGGTCCGCGTCCACGTACACTTTCAAGTCCATCAGGTCTGTAATTCTCTTGTCATGTAACGCATATATGCCCTCCAGAACCACTACGGACGCACCGTAGATTGTTATGCTCTTGTCAGGGACCCGGTTGTGGTGCACGAAGCTATACACCGGCATTGTCATCTTCTTGCCCTCCTTGAGCGCCAACAGACACTGGTATGCAAGGTCCAGGTCCAGTGCTTGCGGCTCGTCGAAGTCGTACTCATTCCTAAACGCCCTCGCGCGCTCCTCCGCCGACAGTGGCTTGTAGAAGTTGTCCAGTGAGATCAATACTGTCCATGGCGTGTTAATCGACGCAACAATCTTCGACGCCACACTGGTTTTACCGGAACCCGACGTGCCCCCAACTCCAATGATGTATGGCGTAGTCCAAGGTGGCATGTACGATGGCGTGCTTTCCTCCTCGTCCGCCACTAAGTGCATATTGCTGGAGCTCCGAGCATTGCGCTGTTTCAACGGTGGGCCAACGCTACGAGGACGTATCTCTTCTTCCGTACTATCTTCCCGTTTCATCGTCAGATAATCCTGGTACAACTAGCCGATACTTGACACCGTTTACACGCAGAGGGAGGGCTTGGTCGAGATAACCTGTCTATTTCGCTGAGTTCCTTCTTCGAGAGATGAGCTTGTATATCGAAGTTATCTTTTTTTTATATTGTGATTTTTCAGTCCAACCTCATCGAAATTGTAACGGTCGATGACCTCCAGGCGAAAGTTCTTTCAGCCTTGAAATGCAGCCACGGCGTGAGCCAGAAGGACTTACCGGTGAACAGTAACAGCAGACGATGTCTGATCCAGATGTGGTGGGTGGTACCGGCAAACGTCGTATAAAGCGCAAGTTTGACGAAGATATAGAACAGGACATTCGAGCACCGACGGCGGAGGTCAGGAACACGGGATCCGAGCACGGTGCGGGTGCAACAGAGGAAATATATGGCACTACAGACAGTGCACAGATGCAGGAGCTGCGCCGCCTGGCGCGGCAGCGCTATCTGGACCGGCGGGAGAGGGAAAAGCTAGACTGGGCAATACGGGACCTTGCATTGTTAGAAGAAGACGTAAAGAAGTACGGATGGGACAAGCTGACGGAACGGGAGCGAAGAGAGATTGGGACCAAGCGGCAGCTCGTGCAAATTGTGCGCGAGCGCGATGCGGCGGCGGCGGCGGCGGAGCGTCGATTCCATATGCCCGGCGAGACCGTTGTGGAGGCTACTGCGCGGCAGGAGAAGAGCTGGGAGGAGCAGCAGGTGCAAAAGGCGGTGCGCGCGGAGGGGCGCTCGGACATAATTGAGGTGGAGGGCTCTGAACAGTACGAGTTTGTTCTGGACTCGCGGTCCGTTGTGCGCTTTACAGAGGAAGAGACGCTGGCTCCCGGCGAGCGTGTCGAGAAGCAGCTCGAACAGAAGCTCGAGAAGGAAATTAAGCGCGTGGCGTCGATTCAAGAAACTAGGAGGCAGCTTCCTGTGTATGCGTACCGCGACGAGCTTCTGAAGGCGGTGCGCGACCACCAAGTACTGATAGTTGTCGGTGAGACAGGCTCGGGGAAGACCACACAGCTGCCACAGTATCTCGTCGAGGATGGGTACACGCAGGATGGCAAGTTGCTGATTGCGTGCACGCAGCCGCGGCGTGTCGCCGCGACATCCGTGGCTAGCCGCGTGGCGGATGAGATGGGGGTGCTGCTTGGACGCGAGGTCGGCTACCAGATCCGGTTTGATGACAGGACGACCGCCGACGTGACATTGCTGAAGTACATGACAGATGGTATGCTGCTCCGCGAGTTTCTCGCGGACCCAGAGCTGAGCCGCTACAGCTGCATCATGATCGATGAGGCCCACGAGCGCACTCTGGCGACGGATATCCTGCTGGGCTTACTCAAGGATGTCCTGCTACAGCGAAAAGACCTCAAGCTGCTGATCTCCTCTGCTACGATGAATGCCTCGCGCTTTTCGGAGTTCTTCTACAATGCCCCCATTTTTAACGTTCCCGGTAGGCGTTATCCCGTGGATATACACTACACTCTACAACCAGAGGCCAATTACGTGCACGCAGCGATTTCCACCATATTCCAAGTGCATACCTCGCAGCCTCTGCCGGGTGATATCCTCGTGTTTCTGACCGGACAAGACGAGATAGAGACCGTGCGCGAGAAGGTCGAAGAGATAGCCTTCAAGCTCGGAAAGAATATCAAGCCAATGATCATCAACCCCATATACGCCAATCTGCCGCAGGAGCAGCAGAGCCGCATCTTTGAGCCGACCCCGAAGAATGCCCGCAAGGTCGTTCTTGCTACAAACATTGCCGAAACATCGCTGACTATTGAGGGCATCAAGTATGTGATCGACCCGGGCTTCGTCAAGGAAAACTCCTACATGCCGCAGACGGGCATGACGCAGCTGCTCACCGTGCCCTGCAGCAAAGCCTCGGTCGACCAACGTGCCGGGCGAGCGGGCAGAGTCGGGCCTGGCAAGTGCTACCGCCTGTTCACAAAGTGGTCGTACCACAACGAGCTGGAGAGCCTGCCGAAGCCCGAGATCCTGCGCACAAGCCTGTCACAAGTAGTGCTGCTGCTGCTGTCGCTCGGTGTCACGGACCTCCTCAAGTTTCCCATGCTCGACAAACCAAGCATTGCCAACCTCAGCCGCTCCCTGGAGCAGCTCTACGTCCTCGGCGCGCTCAACAGCAAGGGTACCATCACCAAGCTCGGCAGAATGATGTGCGAGTTCCCTTGTGCGCCCGAGTTCGGCAAAGTCTTGCACAGCAGCGCGGCCGACGACCGCTGTGCCGGTGTCCTCGAGGATGTCGTGACCATCGTCGCCATGCTGCATGAAACTGCCAGCATTTTCGCCCCAGGCAAAGAGCGCAAGAAGGTTCTGGGTCCGCAGTCCAGCGACCACATGCTCTACCTAGAGATTTACAACGCCTGGGCTGCAGAAGACTTCCGCAAGGGCTGGTGCCATGACCACCACGTGCAGTTCCGTACGCTCTCCCGCGTCCGTAGCATCCGCGAACAGCTGTGGCGCTGCTGCGACAAGCTGGGTCTCGTCGCCTTAAATGCCCTTTTCCGCAAAGACCACCCTCATCTCGCTGCCCAGCGCGACCAGCGCGTCGCCAAGGCCTTCCTCTCCGGCTTCCCCTTCAACGTCGCCCAGCTTACGCCCAATGGCTATCGTACGATGGGCAAGCACGGCGGGATGACCATACACATACATCCAACCAGTCTACTCTACACGCACAATCGCGAGTCGGGCAAGCCCCCGAAGCACCTGCTCTACCAGCAATTGATGCTCACTAGCAAGGAGTTTATGCGCGACTGTCTGCCTATACCAAGAGAAACCTGGCTCAAGGAGATGGTGCCGCAGCTGTTTGGCGCTCTTCCATGAAGTAGTAATTACATAATTTTCCCCCGCAATGCCCTATTTTTCGTTGCATCCCCCGTTGCCGAGCACACCAGGAGCCCCAATTCCTCGAGCTTTGCGGCTATATCCGTCTCCCGGAACAACTGGATTATATATAAAGCCTCACGAGTGAGCAGCTATGCAGGGGAGCGTGCGCGCAATCAGGAGTTTAGCTCGGCAGTTTCGAACAATGTCAGTTGAAAAGATATACTACCCACGAAAGGTGCAGACGGCGGCATCGGATGCGTCGTTGACGCTCAACCACACCAGTTTCCGGATTAAGGACCCCAAGGTGTCGGTACCCTTCTATGAGAAGCACTTCGGGATGCAGCTCTTGCAAAAGCTGGAGTTCCCGGAACAGCAGCGCGATGTCTACGTGATGAGCTTCCCCAAGCAGGTGAACAAGCTGGAGAACGGCGCGCCGGGCATCTTCCATCTGAGCGGCACATTGCATCTTGCGCACAGCCACGGAACAGAGAATGACGCGGGATACCGGCCCAACAATGGTAATGAGGAGCCTCACCGTGGCTTTGGACACATCTGCTTTTCGGTGGCAGACCTGCCCAAAGAGTGCGAGAGGCTGGAGGCAGAGGGCGTAGCGTTCAAGAAGAGGATGTCGGACGGGCGCCAGAAGAACATTGCGTTTGCGCTGGACCCCGACGGATACTGGATTGAGTTGATACAGTACAACTTGTCGGACGCGGAGCCAGTGGACCTGGGGCCCAAGTTTAACCACACGATGCTACGTGTGAAGGACGCAACGAAGTCGCTGGAGTTCTACCAGAATGTGCTAGGTATGTCGCTACTGGAGGTGAGCGAGCACGCAAATGCGAAATTCACCCTCTACTTCCTGGGGTATCCGGCAGCGGACGAGCGGTTGAAGCGCGAGAGCATTCTGGAGCTGACGCACAATTGGGGGACCGAGGATGACGCCGACTTCTCGTATCACAACGGGAACGCAGAGCCCACGGGGTACAGCCACATGGGTGTGTCGCTCAGTGACCCTGCGCCTCTTTGCGCTGACATCGAGGAGACGTACCCGGACCTGGAGTGGGAGTTGCGCTACAACAAGGGGTCTATCAAGAATCTCGCCGTCCTCAGAGACCCCGATGGATACCATATCCAGGTGTTGCCAAGGACTTGGTCTTTGTAAGCCGCATCGCACGTGCAGCGTGCGGGGCGCAGTGTCGTAGTGGGAGTACGTAAGCAGTTATGTACCCGCCTACTGCGGGATACTGAATTCAATATTAGTTGTGCATCGAGTCCAGACGCCTCGCATCTCGCGACAGCTCCTGGCGCTCCGGAGGCGTTGCGCGTTTCAGAGAGGCGTTATCGCATTCTGGCAGGATTTATCAGCAATTGGCACGCTATCTAGCTGGATCTGACGATGAACACGGCATTTGGTCTGGCGCGGCTGGTCTGCATGCGCAAGGCTGTGCCGCTTCAGAAGATTGTTCCGCCCGCCTCTCAGGATTTGCTTCAGTAGCTCAGTCGGAAGAGCGTCAGTCTCATAATCTGAAGGTCGAGAGTTCGAACCTCCCCTGGAGCATATTTTTTGGACAGGAGCGCGTGCCGCCGTGGATCAAGAATGGTAAGAATTAGGTCGAGGCAAACTATAGTGCCATCTATTTGGTTAGCTAAATCTACAGTATGCAATGCATGGTACCTATAATCCCTGTTCCAACTGGTAGACGAGTTCGCCATCAGTTTCAGGGTCGTATTTGTTGTTCAAAAAGCAAGAGAACTTCTTCAAGTTTTCCAAGCCGCGGATCTCGCCGGCGCAAAGTGGCATTTTGACAATGTGGAAGTCCTCATACAACTCGTCAATCTGGGACAAGTACTTCTTCTGCATCTTCCATCTTGCTTGGCAGCGCTTACAATTGTGCTCCTTGTCGCTTTCCGCGAATAGGAGCTGGTTCACAATGATGGAGTTTACGTCCATGTCGTAGGAGATAAGCTCTTGGATGAGCCGCTCGGTTTCGTAGAGCGATAAGAACTCGCTGATACAGACACAAACAAAGGTCGTCAAGTCCGGATCGGTGAACTGCTTTTTGATCTTCTGGACGCTTTCCTTGAGTTCGTTCATCTTGCCAAGCACGTCGACGTTGGGGTTGCCCGCAAAAGAGTTGAGCATCGGCCCAAGGCGGCCTGCAATGGCGCCAAACTTGTCTAGCACCTTCGTGAGCGTAGTTGGGAGCTGCAAGAAGCGCAACGTATGGCCCGTGGGCGCGGTGTCAAAGATCACCGTGTCGAAGTGCTCGCCGTCGCCCTGCTCCTGCTTCTTGATGTGTTTCATCACCTCCATGAACGAAAGCGCCTCGTCGATGCCCGGAATCGACCCCGTGAGATCTGCGAGTGCGCCGCCCTGTAGCAAGCCCGAGAGCCCGTCATCATCGCCGCCGTTCGCGATCGCCATGTCGTTCACGTCCTTCAACGCCGCCGAAGGGTCGATTTCCATACACGACAAGTTGTCCATGCCCGTGACCTTGCGCGCGTCCTTCCCAAACTTCTCGTTGAACGCATCGCTAAGGTTATGCGCAGGATCCGTCGAGATCAAAAGAAACTGCTTAGTGGGCTGCGCAAGCGCCATCTGGATGGCAATGGAGCACGAAGACGTGGTCTTGCCCACACCGCCCTTCCCGCCGACGAAAATCCACTTGTGTGTTGTAGAGTTGATCAACGAGCGCAAAGAGGCCTCTGGTGTAATATCAGTCATGGTTGGTGTACCGCGTGAATCTGAGAGTGCCAGGCGATCTGAGATCTTTGGATGCTAATACCATCATATATGAACGGGCAACCAACCCTAACGACTCTGGCCCTTCTGCCCGTTGCCACCGTGTTTGTAATATCATTCGTTACGATACTAGTCATCGGCCACGTGTATCACGTGACTGTAATGTTTCAGTGGAGAAGCGGGTCGTTGCGCCTGCTGCGTATTGCTTCGCATATGCTTGTCCATGGAAACCAGGTCACCTCCCGAGTGGGGTATATGACCTTTGTTTGTTTGTAGATGACATTTTGTTGGGATCCAGAAGTGATTTTCGGATGCTAATACTGGGATTACGACAGAAGATGTATCGTCGGACTGCTCTACATGTAGCTCGATGAAGCAGCTGTTTGCCACTCATCTCTTAGTACCTCGACACTTGCTCGAACGAATGTAGCCAGCTCTTTCTGTATTTTGCCAGCGAATGTCGGTTTATAAAGATTAAGGGTTTTCACGGGCCCCATTTCATCTTCACCGGTTTACGGCACGCTACGCAAGCAACGATTGGCGGCCATGTCGGGCGAAGATAGGGACCAAAAGATAGAGGATGCTCGGAGGAGAGTGGAGGAGCTGAAGAAGAAGAAGAAGAAGGCGAAGAAGAAGAAGGCGGCTGCCGATGTTGACGAATCCGCGACCGAGGGCGCAGCCCCAGACACAGACGACGCAGACCAGCCCGCGATCGCTGAAGAGGCGACACCAGCTGCAGAGGGCGGCGCGGGAGCCGAGAAACCCACTGTGGACAACGCATCGGTGCCAGCCGCGGCTGGCACCGCTCCTGGTGCAGGTACTGAGCAGACGGCAGTAGAACCTGCCGCCGTGGAGACAGACACGGCGTCCGGTTCCACGCCCGCACCAGGGACCAGCCTGGCCGACAATGCAGCTCCCGTAACAAGCTCTGCCGCGGAAGAGCTGTTCGGCGAGGAGGAAGGGGCCGACGACTTCATGACGACTCTGAATGAGAAGGAGGAAACGAACGAGAAGGAAGAAACGAACGAGCTCGAGGCCTGCAAGCTGCAGGTAGTCGAGCTACAGGCGCAGATCAAGCAGCTAAAGTTCCAGAACATGGAACAGGAGACGGCGATGGAGGAGCTGCAGGAGCAGGTGGGCAACCTGACGCGGGAGCTGGAGGCCAGCCGCGCGCAGCTGTCTGCGACGCAGCGCGAGCTGAGTGAGGCACTTGCCGCGCGGAACTCCTTGCCGCAGAGCCCCGCGCCCGCCCGTCTGCTACAGCAGCAGTCCCTCTCGCAACAGCAGTCCCTCTCGCCGCGGCAGTCTTTCTCTCAACAGCAGTCCCTCTCGCCGCGGCAGTCCCGCGACCTGCCGCAGCCTCGCACGGATGCCGAGCAGATGGAGAAGTGGCGCCACTGGAACGTGGACATGACAGGCTGGCGCTCCATAGGAACCGGCCCGGTCATAGACTTCTAGCTGCCACGCAGTATCTTAGTGCTATGTACAAATCTTGTGTGGTGACCTATTTAACTCTGCATAAGACCTCGCCCCCCCGCCTCTTGGCAATGGCCTCGTTGATCTCCAGGATATCGTCGCCACACCGCACCAGCATCAGCTCTCCGGGCTGCAGTGGCTTAACCAGCCGAACGCTGATCCCAGAGCACAGCTTCTTCAGCTCTTCCACCTGCAAGATAATGCGTACGCTCGGCTTCGACACCAACCGGCATGTCGACAACACCGGCTTGTTTTCTCTATACTTCATGCCCAACCACAGGCGCCGCGTTGCAATGTTATCGGGCGTCACCTCGACGGGGGTGACGTCTGGCCCCTTGGTGGAGCCTTTCTGCAGGCTCGTCAAGAATCCATTTTTGTAGAGGTTGTATGCAAACTTCAGATGCAGCTTGTTGTATGGGATCGACGTGAGCGCCATCCGCACACGGGAGCAGTTCTGAAGATGGGCGCACGTTTGACCTAGCTTCGTCAACGACATCAGTGCGGGTGGGAGTGCTTGCGTTGGCTCTTCGTCGCGTGGGCGGTCGGTGAAGAAGACCCATATCACTGAAAATTTGGCTCGAGCCAAGAGCAGTCACGTGACACACAGGACCACGGCTTGTGGTCGCAGGAGATGCACTCAGGACTGATGCCAGTTATGCCCGAAGGTACACTAGGCTATTTGCTGTCCAGCGGGCGCGTTGCTTTATTTGTTGGGCGGGTGTGGGCTGTATAAAAACTCGGCCTCTCAAGGCATCTACCAGCTAGCAAAGGCTAACTCGCAGGACAAATGTTTCGCAGACTT
This sequence comes from Eremothecium gossypii ATCC 10895, assembly GCF_000091025.4. NCBI lineage: Eukaryota > Fungi > Ascomycota > Saccharomycetes > Saccharomycetales > Saccharomycetaceae > Eremothecium > Eremothecium gossypii. The sequence continues at coordinate 1,183,903 of NC_005785.6, read as the reverse complement.
GTAACGCCTAGATTGCTCCGTCTGCGGCGTCAGCAGGGACTTTCGCGGCCATACGCCAGCAAGGCCCCTGGTTCGGAAGATCTACCTAGCGCGTGGAAGATGGTTGGCGTTGCGGTGGTCAGCACGCTCATCTTCGTGCAGGCGGCGAAGTCGATTGACCGGAGCAAGCCGCAGACAGAGTTCAGCGAAGCGGAGTTCGAGAAGGTCCGCTCCGGCCTGAGGCGGCGGGTGACGGTGTTCAAGCCAGATGAGCTGGAGGTGCTGGCGGTGCTTGCCGATGTGCCCGTAGAGAAGATCCGGGCGCCAGCGGGGGCCCGCGCCGTACGCGTGCAGCAGGCGCTGGAGCGGTTCCGCACCGACGAGCACGACAAATACCACGCGCTATTAGAGGAGTTGCATGCTGTGCATGGCGATGACTACTCGGCGCACCTGCCCAAGGGTGCGCTGGTTGCGTTGATGGGCCGCTATCTGAAGGAGGTGTGCCAGGCTGGGGACAGCGTCGTGCTACTTGGGTTCCCACGGAACATGCAGGAGGCCATTCAGTTTGAAAGCGAAGTTGCTGTGATTTCGGCGCTTGTGGCGCCACAGGGCAGTGAGGAGTCGCAGCTCGTGCAGTACTTCAAAACCGTTAACAAAGTCATTACTGTTTGATCTGCGGGGTTGCCGTATCTTGTAAATACCTATATATAGCATCGCAGTTCTATCGTTTGGAGCTACCGAATGACTTGAATCCCAGGAGCCTCTCCACGTCGCTTTCCCCTGTTTCATCTTTCGCAACAACCCGGTTCGTGCGTTTTGGCTTTTCATTGGCCGATCTCGTGGAGTTGTCCCTGACAAAGGCCGCGATCTGTGCCTTGTACTCTCCTGCCAGTTCCCCTGCATCCAGGTGTTCGTTATCCCTCGTATCTGCGACGAGGCTTTCGCCAAATACCTGCTCGAACTTGATCTGGTGTATTTTGTGATTGAGATGATCTATGTACTGCAGTGTGTCCTTAAACGTCATATCGCAGATATCGCAGTAAAAGCCAAACTGCTTGCCTTTCTTGTAAGACGTCAGCCCAGTCGTCAGCACGCGCTTGTTCTTGTCTCTATTTGCCTCCAGGATCAGCTTGTGATGGTCTGTGTACTTGGCTTTGAGCAGCGCTAACTGACCCTCCTTGAGGTTTGCAAGGTGGTCATGGTTCGTGGCCTCTTGAGCTAGCCTGGCGTACTCCTCACGGTCCCATGTGCGGCGTCCGAAGTTCGACTGCGTTGCGTCTGTGTCTTCTGACTTGTTTTGCATGGCGCAGGTACGGGACGATAGAATAGGAAGCTATCACAGGAGCGTCTTTAAGTTCAACGCGCCCACGCAAAAAGGTAGATAGAATGTAGCACACAGGGACGCTAGCCTAAGGGAAGAGCACTGCTAGTAATGCTACATAATAATATACACACGGAGATCACAGCTAATTCAAAACGCTTGCCTTATCGAAGAGCTGCTCGACAACAGTATTTAGTTTGACGATCAACTCGAGAGAGGAGTCATATGTAGCATCTTGGTCCGGGGTCGTGTACACATAGAGCCATCCGTTACCCTGGTCAAGAACACCGTAAAACACCTTGTCCAAGATCATCTGCGACAGCTTGCCCTCGACCTGCTGGGGGTCCAGACCAATCATTTTGGAAATGTGGGACACCTCGACACACTCAAAGGGTTCAATGATTTTGCAGAGATTGGATTCCAGCAATGTGTCGTACAGCGCATTGAAATGGGACCGGATCAAGTCGTCTCCCATGAGCTCCCTGTCATAATGCTTTAAGGCAGTGTTGAATTCCAGCAGCGAACGATGGGAGTACGCGTCCGCGACAGCGCGCATCGCGTCTATGCCCCGCGACTGATACGTCTCTTTCGTATACTTGGCGTTCAATATGGTGTTCACTTCGTCGATTAAGCTCAACATAATCTTCGACAGGAGCATGTACTTCAAGGCCTGGCACGCCTTGCCCGACGTGTCTGCAGAGTTATGGAAGCCTTCAAACGACTCGTAGAAGTATGAAAATGCAGTCTTGTAGTCCTTGTCCTCACAATGCAGGATGCCGCTCGTGAGATCTAGCTCTGCCATCGTCAACGTCGGACAGTAGATTGAGTTCGCGGACGTCCGCGCGCTGGTCAGCGCCGCCTTCGACTTTGCCAGGTTGCGCAGCTTGTGGTACACCTTCGACTCCAGCAGATGCACCTCCACCAGCGACGACTTGTCGTCCAGCTTCTTGAACTCCTTCAGCAACTCGTTGATTAGCTGCAGCGAGTCGTGGTACTGTCCCTTCTGGTAGTACAGCGTCGCGAGCCGCACCGACAGCGAGTGCTTGAGAAACACCCGCTTCTCCGCCTGCGCAAACGCAATGGACTCTTTACACACCTCGATCTGCTTCTCCAGCGTATCTGGGATCCTGTCAAACTGGTCGATCAGTGTCTTCAGCACTTTGGCCGTCTTGGACTTCGCAAACTGCATCATGAAATCACGCGACCGCGGGATGAACGCCGCCAGCTTGTCCGCGTCGTGTGCCTCGGCGTACATCCGCCCCAGCTCCAAGATACATTGCTCCTGCAGCTGCGCGCGTTTCTTGTCCTGGTTCTCCGCGTCGTTCAGCAGCGCGAGGTACTCAGCCTCTGCTGCGGCGTAGTCCTTGCGGCCCGCCAATTTCCTAGCCTCTTCGATCGACATATTGCTGCGCTCGGCCCAATCCCAGTCCCTCTCGTCCTGGCCCTGCTTGTATTTAACTAGCACGGGCGCGCTAGTTTGCCACCCTGCCAGATAACGTGCTCACGTCAGACACTGGTTACCCGGACACTGGTTACCCGGCCTCATCATTACCCGGCCAAAATCTCGACCTTCTGTCACGTAAGCTGCTGCTACCTGAGCCTAAGGCAACAGGTATAAGCAGCAGGTTTAAGCCAGTATCGTGGTGTTCCCCTTTGCAGGAGGAACGATTAGTGGCGCGAGGCGCTCATGCTGCATTCTCCGCCTGTCCCTGGGAGGAGTTACTGGCGGTGTTTTTAAAAAAAAACATTGAATACGTGTTCTCTGACCTCAACTTAGCAGTTTCATATATAGTGCGTAGGGTGGTTGACAGTGGAAGCGTTGAACTATCTTCCAGATCCAGTGATACAATTGCATCTCGATGTCCAAGAAGAAGGCTGTTAACGTGGATGGCGACAGCGCAGTCAGCGAGATGGATATCCAGAAGGGGCCTCAGCGCCCGTTCTTGGTTACGGAGCCAAACCCCGCGCTGTCCAAAACGCGGCTGTCGTCCACATGGAGCGAGAAGTCGGTAGTGGGCGCGCTTATGGGCGTGGCAGCAGCGGTGCGGCTATATAACCTTGCATATCCCGACTCGGTGGTGTTTGACGAGGTGCATTTCGGGGGATATGCGTCCAAATACATCCAGGGAGCATTCTTCCTAGATGTGCATCCGCCGCTGGCGAAGATGCTGCTTGCGGGGGCCGGGAAACTGGCGGGCTATGGCGGGGAGTTTGGCTTTGAAGACATTGGAATTGACTATCCCGCTACGGTGCCCTACCAGGTGATGCGGTTTTTGCCTGCGGCGTTGGGCGTGCTGACGGTACTACTGATGTTCTTGACCCTGCGTGCGTCCGGTGTGCGCAAATGGGTTGCGTTTGCGGTGTCTCTGGTCTTCACCGTAGAGAACTCCTTTGTGACGATCTCGCGCTACATCTTGCTGGACTCTCCTCTGCTCTTCTTCATTGCGGCTGCTGTGTACTCGTTCAAGCGCCTTGAGCTGCACCAGACTGGATCCCTGCAGTACTACAAATGTTTGGCAGCCACGGGTATGGCTCTGGGCCTTGCAATGTCGTCCAAATGGGTCGGATTTTTCACCTTCGCATGGGTCGGTGTTGTCTCCGTCATGCAGCTATGGTTCCAGGTTGGGGACTTGAACAAGCCCGTTCCCTCGATTTTGAAGCAGTCTGCAATCAAAGCGTCTATATTATGTGTCTTGCCGATGTGTCTCTACGTGCTTTTCTTCAGAATCCATTTCCAAAGCTTGCCAAATGTCACGGACGCTGCGGGCTTCTTCTCCTCTGCGTTCAGAACGACATTGCATGGTCATACTATCCCTGCAAACATATATGCGGGCGTTGGCATCGGATCTACTGTTACTATTCGCCATATCGGCACCATGGGCGGGTACTTGCACTCACACAACCACATGTACCAGGGAGGCTCGGAACAGCAGCAGGTTACCTTATACCCACATCTTGACCAAAACAACCACTGGTATATTGAGCACTACAACGCCAGCAACACAGTGCCCACCACTTTTGAGGGTCTTGAGCACGGTACCAAGATCAGACTCAAGCACGTTTTGACTGGCCACAGATTACACTCGCATGATCACAAGCCACCAGTGTCTGTGTCCTCTGACTGGCAGAAGGAAGTTTCTGGCTACGGTTTCCCAGAATTCGAAGGCGATGCGAACGATGATTGGATTGTTGAGATCGACCAGGAAAAATCCACCCCAGGCGAGGCTCGCGAGAGAGTCAGAGCTATCGAGACAAAGTTTAGATTGAGACATGCAATGACTGGCTGCATGCTGTTCTCTCATCAAGTAAAACTGCCAAAGTGGGGCTTCGAGCAGCAGGAGGTTACATGTGCAACTCAAGGTAGGCCAGACCTCACACTGTGGTACATCGAAGAGAATACTAACCCGCTTCTTTCTGAGGACTCTGAGAAGATCTCTTACAAAACTCCTAACTTCTGGGAGAAGCTCGTCGAAATACACCGGAAGATGTGGCATATCAACAAGAGTTTGACTGACGCACACATGTACCAGTCTGACCCAATCCAATGGCCATTCTTGTTGCGGGGCATCTCCTACTGGTCCAAGGATTCAAGACAGGTGTATCTGCTTGGAAACGCTGTTGTATGGTATTCGGTGACTCTTTTCGTTGTCATCTTTGGCTTAATATGTGTCGGAGAGCTTTTTGTCTGGCAATTAGGTAAGCCAATTCTATCAGACACCAAGATTTTGAATTTCCATATCCAGACTATCCATTATTTGCTGGGCTATTTCATCCACTATTTGCCATCCTTCCTGATGGGCCGTCAAATGTTCCTACACCATTACTTACCCGCATACTACTTCGGGATATTAGCATTGGCACATGGGCTTGACGGGTTGGTTACTTTCCTAAACCGCAAGAGACCAATAGCTTACGGACTAGTCGCTATGTTTGTTCTCGGATCCATTGCTTTCTTTGTTACGTATAGCCCTCTAGTCTACGGTCTTCAATGGACCCGGAGCCAGTGCGCTAAAACGAGACTTCTAAGCAATTGGGATTATACCTGTGCAGTGTTTCCAGATACTTACGAGGCCTACAACTTAATTCCACCCGCAGAGTCCAGCGATGCTAACGTGGCTGGCATAACTGATACCAGGGATGAGGCTAAGAAGCCAGACGTTGGACTCGACCTCGAATCCATCATTGCCAATCCAGACCCCAAGAAGTTTGTCGACCAACATGGCAATGAGCTATCCCCTGAGCAAGTTCAGAACATTGTAAAGGAGCAGGGCGGCTATATTAAGGGCGTGAGCGGAGGTGAAAACTTGTTGTAATAAATATCGCATACATAACCTTGACCTCTGTAAATGCTGAATGTGTCTAAGAAAAACCGTATCCGTAGCATTACCCTCATTGTCGGTGGTCAGAAACACAGGCTGCGTCGAGGAGTACCATGTACTCTCATTCATTGTCAATGTGTCCATTCATCCGAGACCTGCTCTTCCTCCTGCGCTCTTGAACAACAATAACTAAGATCAATGCAGATATGAAAACGGTCGCAAATTGGACCACATGGAATGTGTAGAGATAACATTTTGCGCCTTTAATGCACTTTTCATAGCCTGTCGATGTATGCCTAGCGATATCCTGTGCCAGCATTTTGCTGAAATATTCTAGAGTAAAAACACTCCCAGTAGTCAGTACCCCCCATATCGTGCTAAAGAGATCGGTGCCAAAGGCATCGGCAATGATGACTGGATAAGTGCCGAATGTCACTCCATACTCCAGGCCGAATAGCAGCGAGGCGACTGAGATATTTTTGACCACCGCCGGCATCGCGTCAGCAAATACCAATGAGGAAAAAGTATCTGTGATAAGAGCACCTGCTGCAAGGTACACAAATAAGGAAGCAAGTAGGATGAGCCACAGCCGCTGATAGTTGAACTGCTTCACCAGCAGGTCAGAAATTGGCCCTGAGGATATGCGGCCAAGGCAGGAAAATACTGATATGATAGAGATCTGTAGTGACTGCACTTCCTCTTTATTGAGTGATGGTGAAGGGTTCGACTCCAGCTGTATATCGACAATATAGCCCACAGAATAGATGTACAGCTGACCTACCCCGTGCAGAATGGCTAGAACCACATAATAGCCAACAAAGCGATATTGGGTGACCACAGTTAGGAGTGCTTTGGCCAGGCCTATCCGCGGCCCTGCCGCCTCCTGCCCGGCTTCAATTAATCTTCGCTGCTCAGGAATGCCAGCAACACTTGCATCGGTCGGTGGCAGCTCGAGTGACCCGGATATTGACCCGTAATTGCTATGCCAAGTATCTGGAGAACTCTTGGCAACCACTTCGGGCGACTGCGCTTCGCACTGCGGGACAATGTTCAGCGTGCAGGCCCCTAATAGTGCAGTCGCTGGACATACTGTAAGTAGAAACGTGAATACAGCCTCGATGTCATCTCCGAAGAAGCGGTAACACGTCACCGAAAAGATCATAGATGATAGAGCAAAAACCGAGAACGGGACGGCCACAACAGTACCGCGGTACTCTGGGAAATTCACCATACAGCATTTGATCGCAGCAAAAAAGCTCGATACACAGCCATATCCCAGAAGTATCAACACCAGAAATAGAAAGATCTGATTACCGACCATGTGAATGTAGCAATAACGAAGGCTGCCATACGCCAAGAACATGCAAACGGCGCCAACCATGCACGAAACTTGTGGCCCATATTGATCAATTATCCACCCACAGAGAATACCCATGAATGACGTGCCCACACTCAATCCCGCACTCAGAAAGCCCGACGCCTCCATAGGCACTCCGCAACGCGCCAGTAATTGAGGGGCATAATAGCTGTAGAAGTACTGCGACCCGGAGCCGAGGGCAACTATATTTGCTGCTGCGAAGCACAGCACCAAGCGTGCACTTATCTCCTTCCGCATCGCACTGTCTTAGCAGACACAGAGCCATGATCAATCCTCTGGCCGCCGCTATATGTATGCCGAGCGTGGCTAGCGCCGCTCTTAATAGATCTCCATGCCAGCTTTCGGCCAAAGGGAGGCACTAGTGTGGAATCGCGGCCAGTAAATCCCCAAACCAGACAGTTGCTTCAGCAAAGAAGAGATGCGGAGCTACTGCCTAGAGACTAGCTGCTAGGCCACCAGGGCTAATAATATTGTGTCACGTGACCGGATCCGTAGTTTGCAAGATACCTGGTGAAGTTTGACGATCGCAGATTCATCAAGAGCTCAACTAGTGAGAGCCAAAAAGTACTGCCGGTCCTAAAAGCTGCAATGTCGGATAGTAAGCACTTACCTACTCACTTGTTCCTTGAGCGGGCAAGAGAATTTGTGGAAGTAGCCAACAATACGCAGTCGTCCCTGAATATGACAATGAAGCGGGCTATTGAGCACGATCCAGTGGAGAAAAACCAGGTATATGACGCTACCAACCAGCCGCTGGCAGACGTGTCTTGTAAATCTGGGCTTGTGGCCACTAACCAGAAGGAATATCCTCTGCTAGTGAGGCTCACGTGCGGGTCACGGGAAAAGAAACTCAAGTGCTCAAGCTTGGTGCGTGCAGATGAACTTGACAAGTTCTGGCAGGACTACGTGGCGGTACTCAAGGGCGGGATGTCCAACTTAGTGAAGACAAAGAAGAAGAAGGTTAAGACAAAGGGGAAGAAGGCGGGGGTGAAAAAGTGATTTAGAGCAGATATTTATGCGGGTCAGCTGGTGCCAACGCCCCAGCTGGTTTAAATGTATAGATTTTATACATCGTACTGTTCGACCATGACAGTACCGATCGGGTATATGGACTTTTCGTCTCTGATTATCTTAGCTGGGTCAAGCTCGGTGCGAGGCATGGTCGTAGTCAGTATGAAGCCATAGTCGTATTGGTAATCCTCCGGAGGCTGGTCGAAGGGCTCGTCCTGTAGTAAAATACCCTTTCTGTAGAGCTCCACATAGGCGTATATCTCTTCTATGGGCAGCGAGGCGTCGAACTTGCGGATCATACGGCCGGAGCCAGTCCGGATGCCGACCTTGCAAATATCCCCCTGCGTGGGCTCCGGACGCAGCTTCGACTTGCGCCACAGAAGCCAGTTCTGCTTGCGTGCTTCCTCGGCCCTGCGTTCCTGCCGTAGGCGCTCGCGCTCTTGGTCATGACGAAGAGATTCCTGGTAGCGGTGATCCTGCTGTTCGATCATCAGCCGCTGCAAATCCCTATTTTGGCGTTGCTGGCGGAACTGGATCAGCTTTGCGTATGCCTGCTGTAGCTTGTGATCAAGAGAGGCTAAGTTGAAGTCTGTTCCCTGGCCCTCAAGACGGCCAACAAACTCCAGCTTCTTCTCACTCTTCCACATCATTACTCCGAGGAACGGAAACTGCCGGACCTTTAACATATTGGCCACCTGCAGCCCCTCTGCTGTGGTAACGTCGCCGAACCATAGCAGCATCTGGTAGCGCTTCATCATCCCCACCATCTCTTCGTTCGATAGGACCCCGTTCACGTACTCCAGCGGATCCGCAAGCAGGGGGTCATGGAGGTACACCAATGCAAACTTCCCTTGTTCCGCACACGTCTTCACCAACTGACCGTACCCGCCTGGCACCAGCTGTGGCAACATGTGCCCATTTTCCAGGTTATACAGCGACGAAAACGTGTACATCCGGCCACGCCGCCGCTTCCGCCGCTTCCGCCGAGTCGCCTGTGCACTGTCAATTAGCAGGCTCTCGAGCAACAGGCGGAACTGCGCGGCGTGCCCCATCGACTCCCGGTGGCCATAGAACCCTGCGATCCGTTTGACGGACCCACATACGTTGACTGTATATAAAACCGTAGCCGCCAAACAGTACAGAATCGCCAGCGGCGGAATAATGATTCCAGCCAGCACCCACGTCTTTATTCGTGTCCCCAAGCTTGGTCGCCGCTCCTCGCCGCTCTCGGGCACTTCCTCCGGGAACCCACCAGGCAACTGCGTGAATGTGGGCTGCTCTTGATTTAGAAACCGTTGATAGTACTCCCTGAGCATTATCCCTCAACTGAACCGCTATAAAATGCGCGCTTTGAGCTCACGTGAAAACCTCTAATACTAGTGCCATCCACTAGCGGTTGCTCAGGTAGATCCCCTATGTTAAAGAGCACTTTCGACATATCGTGAAATTTCCATGTTTTCCGTGGTGTACAGACTCAAATACTGCTTTCGAAATACATTGACTAGGCTCAAGTGCATACATATTATGCCTGACGGAAGTGCGCTACAAAGCTACGGACATTCTTAGCTGGCAGCCCATATACTGGGTTTATTGGGCAGATATCAGGCGTGCCGATCGGAGTGCACTCAATGTCTGCTGGGGTCTCGCCAGCGGCAAAATTGTATTGTGTCACGGCGAGGCCTAGCAGAGCGTAGTTGGTGTGATAGAAGTCTGCAGGCTTGCCAGGTTTGTCGCGCATCCCGTATGTATCCTGACAGCAAGTCAGGAGGTATGAGGCCATTGCATCCTTGTCGATGCACTCGCCATAGCCGTAGGCCTCGAGGATTGCGGCGGTGCCGCCGACCCAGAACGAGTAGCAGCTGTCAACGAGCTTGTTGGTGCGTCCCGACAGGCCACGCTCCTCGTTTTTCTGGCGGGCGCTGCACCAGTCTAGCAAGGCCCGGGTATCTGCCCGGTCTAGCGCGCCAATGATGGCCAGCGCGGCGACTGCGCAGAAGGTGTAGCCACCGTGCGCCTCGTCCCCCCCTGGGCACGCGCCGAACCCGCCCTCGTATGTCTGGCAGCCAAGCAGAAAGTCTGCACAACCCTTGGCAAGATCGGGCGTGAGTATCTGCAGCAGCGACGCCACGCTCAGCACCGTGTACATCGCGCGCGCGTCGACTTCCCCAACCGGGCAGACTGTGCGGAAGCCGCCCTCGGGCTCCTTGAGCCGCAATAGAAACTGATACAGCGCCACGCGGTTGATCCGCGACCATGCGTCCGGACTGCTGTCACAGAGTACAAAGGTCTCAATCGCCGCGTAGGTGCACGCGATGTTCGGTAACTGGTGCAGACCGCCTGCGTATCCTAGCGAGGTGAACAGAGCCTCCAGCTTCTTCACCAGGCGCTGCTGCATCTCCTGGTCCACCAAATCGCTTCCTGTCAGCGTCAACGCGTTAGCCGTCCAGTATAGCACCCACGGCTGCGCCGCGTCTAGCGTGGTGAACTGCGCCGGCATCGGGGACCTTAGGGGCCACTCGACCAATTTCTGATGGGCGGACACCCGCAAGGCTGGCACGCTCCCCCCGGCCTCTTTGTATAGTTTGGCGCATGCGCGGATCAAATCGTTTCGTTCCTCGATGGTCTCCGTCATGTACTTTGACTGCACCAGCAGCTCATCTTCGCCGATATCCACGTATTCGTTCCTATCCTCTGTTCCCATATCCACTACCTTACGCTGTCTTCCGAGTAATGTTCTGTTAATGAAATGCACGCGTTTCAGATTCCTCCCACTCACCATCTATGTTATATATAGATACTCAAATTGGCAGGTTAACGATGGGGTCATTATGTTTTAGCAATTTTTGTCTCTAAACGATGTTCAGGATGTTTCACTTAAGCATCCGGCAGACGGTACGCCAATGGTTAGATGGAAGCACTTTTGGCTGTGGAAGAAACGGGGAACGACCTATGGAAGGAGCTTAAGGAACTATACTGGGCACAATACGTCCAGAACAGCGTGGACAAGGTGCAATTCGAGAGATATGTCCGGAAGGTGAAGTCTGCTGATGATTACTGGCTGGTGCGGGCTCTGCTGGCGTTCTCAGATAGTAGGAAGGCGTGTACGTTCAACTCTAGGTTCGAATGGCTCACGATGCAGGCGCACGGTCGGCAGTATCCGCCGCTCGCTTCGAAGGACGCGGGCAAGTTGATCTGGAACGCACGGAGGGAGTTCAGGTATGCGGAGCCGCAGCAGGCAGCGTACAAGCAGCTTGCGCGGCCGCGGGGAGACGCAGTGGCAGATATTCAGCAGCATCCGGACCTGGGCAACTGCTCAATGGTGTGCGCGCTGATAAATGTGAAACGTACGTGTGGAACAGCGGACATGGTCGCAGATTGCGGTGATGTGGCCCAGGTGAACCTGTTCTTCAACGGCGCTCGCAGGCTTGTCACGCTGCACAGGGCAGAGGTACGCCAGAACATGCGCCGTGAGCAGCTGGCAGTGCTGAGCCCCGATATGCATGACAAGCTGATAGAGCAGGCGTACTTTGAGGTTGCACACGGGATGAACTACGAGTCTATGGGTTCCAACACCGCCATGGACACATATATGCTATGTGGCTGGTTCCCGCTTGTGGTGGAGACCTCTGAGGTAGACTTTCCGTTTGTACAGAGGTATCTCGCACGTGGTGCGATGCTGGCGCTCGGGACTCATGCGACGCGCACTATAGACTCCTTCTGTCTTCGGAAGAACCACGACTACGCGGTCCTTGACGTCTGCGGCACGGTTTTTCGCATCCGAGATCCTCTGGTTGCTGGGAACGTTATCGAGCTAGCTTGGGAAGACGTCCGGACTGCGTTTCACCTTCTCTACATTAACTGGGACGCTCATACTCAGTGCCAACTGTACGAAAAGTTTCACTTCCGTTATAATAGCGCTGTGCACAATCGCTTCATGTCGTGGCTGAACAAGCCGACATACAGGGTTGTCAACGATACCGAGTCCGAGTTGCCGGTATATGCGCTGTTTGAGCGTCACCTCTCCAACCGGAAGTACGACAATTCCATAGTAGGTGTGATCTCGGGGGAAAACCTCGTTTCTGACACTGAGGAAGGTAACAACATAGGTATGCAGTGGGTGGAACTCACGGTTCCTCCGCACTCGAGCAGGATTCTCTTCTACCACAGCAACACCAACACCAATTGTACCTTGCACCTCTTCTCAAACTCTCCTAGACTCAAAGTCGCCAAGTGGAGCAGCGCGGAGTCGTCGCGCCTTGCAGTGCTGGACGGCTGCTGGCAGCCTATTTCAAAAAACCTCACGTTTACCCACTGGCCCGCATTCAAGTTCGAGATCAAGCACCCGGAGACAGACGGCGTCCATGTCTCGTTACAGTTTTGCTGGGCCAATGAGCATTCGGCGGCTCTGTTCATCTACCATGCTTCCGACTACCGCTACGAGAAACCTCTCTTGCATCGTCCTGGCCCACTACCTTTCCCACAGGCCTTCTTCGAACTAGCCCTCGACACCAATACGCCGTACGTGGTTTTATGTCAGTCAATGGACGTCGGCGCGGATGCAGCCTTTCAGCTGGCCATCCAAACCGAAAAGCAAGGCTCCGTCATATCTACTGTCCCTACCTCGCGTGCTTATGGCGGCTTGCGCTTCCACACCTCGAAGCTTGTCTCTACAGCGGCCAAGCGCATTGAGCTTCCATTCAAAGTCTCGCGCTCTACAGATCTGCATATTACGCTCTACTCCAAATCTAGTCCCCTGGTCCTGAAATGCGCAGTCTTCAGTGACGGGTCGGACGAGGCCATCACTGCGACGCCAGGTTTTGTCCCAATTAATGACTACCCATATGTTCTCCCTATCACTTTCGCAAAGGAAAGGTCTCTAGTGCTGCTTATAGAACTCCAGGACACTGTTCCTGACTCCACAGTTACAATTGAGATAGGTTCAAACTGCGCCTTCAACTTCTGCGGCCATGACGTTGATCTAGCTCGGGTGTAATATCGTCGTTTAAGATGACATCTTTCGCGGTTTGTTTTGCCTTGAGTTTCCCTATTTGTATGTCTTCTCGTGTTGAGGATGCCCAAGCATCATACGTTTGCCACAAAGCTTGAAGATCTAGTGCTCACCAGTATGTCTTTCCGTATGTCGAAACATCAGGCGCATCCCATTGAGCCTGAGGATGTGATAAGAGAAGAGAGTGAAGACTTTTACAGCGATGAAGAAGAGTACAAGGAAACGTGGTCGCGATGGGCCTTACAGCTACTGAGCTCATCCCCATATGACTTGTACCTGATTGTGAATGAAAACTTTGAAAGCATTAATTGGGACCTTAAGGCGAAGACGTTGGCGAGGCCGTTGGGGGGCACCATGACGTTCCTGTTTTTTACCGTGAGGCTATTGCAGGATAACGTGATTAAACCGAACTACCATAAGATCAACAGAACAACGGACGGATTCGACTTTTCGCGTTCCGCGACGTTACGGGAGTACGATTACTTTTCAAAATACCAGCATGGGGCCAGCTGGAGCTCGGCCAACTGGCGAGTCAACTCCTTAAGCATTCTGGACACGCTACTAAAGTGTCTCTATATTTTGCTGCTGGTCTCCAACTCGGTGCTTACGTACAAGTTTTTGTTTGGGTATTTCCTAAAGTACTCATTGTTCCACAGTGCACAACCACCTGCATCAAACAACCTGACCAAGAAGTCGCTTCACGACTTGGCTTACCGTTCCGCAACTGATGTTTCCAGGGGCTCGCTCTGGACCCTGATTCGGTACACCTTTTTCCAGCGTGGACGCGTTCAGGAGGAGAAACCCACGGATGAATTCTACTATGAGATCAAGAAATGGTGCCCAAGCTCCTTCCTGACAGCATTATTTGCATCCTTCCCTCCGATTTCTGTATGGTTCATGGCTTTCTCTGACATAACTTTTGTGTCCCTGTTGCCTGTGATCCTTACCCAATATCTATTTTGGTATGTCATTTTTGACTGTTACGAGGACAGAATAAAAGATGAACTGGCCATATTTAAAGGCATGGCTGCCGAGTATAATAACAAAGTGATGAAGCCGAAGCTTTCCGCTCAGACTCAGGACGCGATGGTGGATGCGACAATGTACGGACAGGAATTCGTACAATTTTACCCTTCTTATAGCACAGCCCGTTCTGGAGTCTTTATCACGCATTCATTATGTGGCGATGTCATCAAAGAGAAATATAATCAGAGGACAAAGGCCTTTGAGGACATACCAACCGGTTCACACTCGCAGAATATCATCAGATATTCTAGAAATGAACGGCTATACCACAGTGTGTTCCCACAGAATCCTCTCAAGAAGATTAACGGTGCAGCTATGAGTGTTAATCCCATGAGCTTCAATAGGTCGCCAACTTATGGCGGTCGTTATGGTACTCCGCCATCAAGATCTCATGGGAGTGGCCAAACATATTCTTCAACATCGGCTCCTACGTCTCCCATGCTGAAGAATAGACGTGCTATTCCAACAGACCATTCCACGGGTGGAAACATATCCGGAGGAAATTACGTGGAGTATACTAGCAATGATGTACACGGCGAACCTCCTAGACGGCATTCTACAAGCCCTTTGAAGCGAGACATAACTTCCTCAGCAGGTCGGGAGGATAATCATCTCGCTTTCGGCGTCAATTCGCCCAACATTCGGTCAAGAACCGTAGACGTGAAAAAGAACTTGCATACGCATACCACAGTAGTTTGCCCCAAGTCGGATTTAGACACTAGTCAGTTATCTTCGAAACAAAGTAGCATAAGCCCATTCAAGCTAAGCAGGCGGGGCTCCATTGAAAGTAGACCTCCATTTAGGTAATTAAATACAAAGTAGTAGGGGGTGATGCATATTAAACAATTAATCTATGTTACATGTATAAAGGTCATTCCATTGTGAAAATACATATTTTAGGCGCGGATTGTCAATCACAATTCGTTCCAGCCAAAAAGCCAATTGTTCACTTTGCTTAAGACCCCTTTGTTGGCTTGCGTATGCGCATCATGATGCCGCATTTTATCCTCCAAGTTCTTCAAAAAATTCTGATTATGGGCATTGCCATTATGCACCAGCAACGATTTGCCATCTTTAATATCTAACATTCTGGTTGAAAAGGTAAATCTCGCGTGGTCATCCTCTCGAGATCCTGGCACGGGCTGATCATCACCATTCGGATGACCGGCGTTTAGAGAGTTGTTGGGTGTCTGTGCGACGCTGAAATTAACGCCTCCAATATCGTCAGCCTTCTCAATGTGACAAGAAGCAAGCTGTTCTACGGCCTGTTTGCTGTATGGCACACAACCCACGAGGCAACCACCATAAACGGTACCGTTTTCTTGCAGTGCACGTAGCGCTGATGATGGAGAGTCATAGGTTAGCTTTATCCAACCGTCACCAGTGAAGATAGGATACTTCTTCCGATTTTCCGTATGCTGCCTCCCAGAGACCTTCATGGCCGTCGGCCGCATGCCAGAGACTCCACGTAAGACCTCAAAGTCCTCCAAAATGTTGCCGAACTTCGAAAAATGTAAGATCACCTGGTTAGAAATGGATTCCGGATATCCAAATACAAGCACTGCGCTCTCGTTGTGACTGGCAGAAGCCGATGCCGACTGGTCGTCCTTCTTGACCTTCTTGGGCTCAAGTTCCCGGTCGAACACATTGCGCATCAAAGTGGCGTCCTTGGACTTCGCAAGTGCTAGCGGTTGCTGCCGTTGCTCACCGACACCAGATGGAATTACAGAGCCAAATTCGTCCTCTCGCTGCAGGTCGTAAAGTGATTTGGTTGGGGGTGCCTCATTCGAATCAATCACGTTCCCAGGGGTCATCATGTCGTGCCCCTGGGTGTTCGCCCGCGTATTGAAGATGTTGGACTTCTTGGACCCAAAAGTCACAGACCCAAATCCAGAGTGCGATGTGGAAGAGCTATTTCCGGAGCTGGGAGCCGGCGTAGGCCCTTCGGACGACGTGGGCTTCGAAGATCTCTTAATGATGTTCTGGGGGATGGTCCGCTTCCGCGGGTTGTTGAACCACCGAGGAGGCTTCTCCTCATTGGGTACAAACTGTCCCTGCGACGCAATCGCAGCCTGTTGGCTACTCTGGGGTTGCAGATTACTGCCTTGTTGCTGCGAGATAGTCTGCTGTTGCTGCGGAAACTTAATCGACAGATTGGTAAACCGATTTGAATCGCTCGAGTTCTGGCTGAATAGAGACGACATGTTTCCTGACGACAATCTAACGGAACAAAGCGCCAGTCGACTTACAGTATTAGTTGTTATGTCACACTGCTCTTAGTATATAATAAACATATTGGAAGATATTCAAATTTTCGATGAGGCCCATGTGACCGGGTAATGATTTCGCGCAAGGCGCGCCCATCGCGAGGACTAGTTGAAGGATGAGAGTGAAATAGGCACATCTAATGCGAGCCCTGTTTCCTGGCCAGGCGGATCGAGGCTGGCTCGCTTGATCTGTCTTCGCAAGGCCCCCGCCAGGCCGGCTGTCGCAGTGCTTTGAGAGAGACGCATCAGAGTTCTGAGATACGCTGGCGCGGAGGTGATCTAGCTGTAGAGAGCGCCCAGATAGGGCACGTGCTCCTCTGCAGCGCTGGCGCGGACCACACACGTAGTACATATGAATCACGTGATCCATTATGCGGCTAACGAGGTCCGCCGCCCGTCAGTACGCACGGTGGGCACGGCCCCTGTACCTCTCGTTCCGGCCAGCGCCTCCACCACGGCCGTAGCTGCCCTGGCGGCGATAGTGGAAGTTCCCGGTCTCTCCCTGAGCGCCTTCCAGGACGTGTGGCGGGGCCTGGAGATTGTAGCTGTCTTGGGAGATATCCTCGCCCCTCTCCTGGAAGCGGCGCCGCAGCTCCTCGATCTCCTCGCGCATCTTGACGTAGCCCAGGTGCATTTTCCCGAGAAAATGGTCTGCCAGGCGCCTGTCGGTGTCCAGGCGCGACAAGTACGCGCCACAGACCTTGCAGACCTGCAGCTTCTGCTGCGCGCTCTGTCCCACATTCTCCGTGATGTCGCGCACCTTCTTCGCCAGCTCGTGGCGCTCCTTCTGCAGTGTCTGCAGCTTCAGCGACTGCACCATGGCCTTGACCACCTCGTTCGACCTAACCAGCGTTTCAATCTCCTGGATCATCAGCCCCATCTTGGAGTCAGCTACATCCAGCTGGCAGGTCACCGCCATGATTCGTTCGCGCTCCTCCGAAGTGTGTTCCAGTTTTCGCAGTGCGATCTGGATTTGCCCGTTGCAGTCCTTGATGAACTTGTTGAGCACGGCGTAATACTCGCGCTCAAACTCCGGCAAGTAGATGCCCTTCTTGGCGTTGCGTTGATACTCAAGCTTGTACTTGGCGAGATGTGTCTGCGGGCATTTGCCAAAGTTCTGCTTGGTACCCTGGAATAGCTCGTACGGACACTCGCCCACCACATAGCTTTTGCACAGCTTCGGGTCGTGCATTCCCAGGTCCCGCTTGAAATCCCGATTGGACTCTTTGCCCAGCAGAAGCTCGATCTGCTTTCTCTGCTCATCCGCCGCTGTGCCCATACCTGATCCTCGCTCCTGCTAGTGATGAGGAAAGAGAAATGATCAACTTTATGATGCGCTTTATGCACACCCGATGAGCCCAACGTGATAAACAGAACTCCGCGTCAACTGCATACGACGTTATGCATAGAGCTCTATCAGTGCCGAGTGTGTGCAGCTCAGATGTGTGACCTATAAACGTCAGAACGATACTTAAACCCCCAAACCGCCTGCAGTATCCAACCGCCCTCCACTGGCCCTGGGACACAAAGATGATAGAAGCATGTCTCGGCACACTAATGAAACATGCCTACAGATACACTAGCTTAGTGAACGATGCCGTGGGGCCGGGCAAGTCCTTGGAAAGCGGGAAGGATGCCGTGCTCATTCTTGGCGGATCTTCAAGTACGTTTGGTGTGGAATTGTGCAAGGCGTTGCTTCGTGAGGGAACAACGGTGGTCAACCTCGACACTGCGGACCTGGTCAAGTGGCGCGCGCCACAGCAGCGGCGCGCACGGGCCCGCACTCCCAGAGCGCGCAGCGCGGGCAATGTTCCCAGGCGCGCAGCGGCTGGCCGCTACCACTTCATACACTGCCGGAGCCTCACAAACAAGAACGACGTGCTTGCAAGCTTGCGCATGGTGCTTTTGGGGCACTTCGGAATCTCGATCTTCATCAACAACGTGAACGAGGGCCTCTTTGACTTCATGCAGGGGTCGATACACGCGCAGGCCGCGCAGGGTCCGTCAGACCTCATGGACCGCTCGTTTCTACAGGGCAGCCAGGAGCTCTTCCAGCAACTGCTCAACTCGAACTTGATCAACGTGATGCTCTCGGTCAAGTTTTTCCTCAACCAGCTTGTGCCGCAGACCATCGAGCTCGCGCAGCGTGAGCATCTCACGCCAGGCTTCTACATCGTCAATGTCACAAACACGCTATCGCTCCATGCACCTGCGTTCACGGGCTACTACGCAACCAGCAAGGCCGGGCTCAACCAGTTCCACGAGAGCTTGACCTCGGAGCTTAGCCTCTATGACAAGTGCCGCATCAAGACATTATTGGCCTTTCTCCCGTTCCTCAGTACACACACCGCGGACGAAACCCATTGGGCAGACTCTGCGCGCATCTTGGTGCGCGCCTTGAAGCTCGGGCGCACGGGCGACGTGTCGCTAGCCTTCCCCGCCAGGCGGTTGAGCTGCGCACGCATGCTCACGTTTTCATATCCCGTCCGGTTCTGGAGAGCATACGAGCCCTGGTGGTGGGAGAAGCAGCTCGTGGCATCCACTAACGGCTACCCGCGCCTAGTGCAGAGCACGTGGTTCGCGCCCAACGCCCGCCGCTGCATACACCGGACACTGGTCACGTGGTTTGGCGCTACCAAGTCCTTCTTTGATTGATGCGTCACCACGCGCGAGCTTGGCGCCCTGACCGCGGCGGCCGTTGAACGCCTCCAGGCCTGCTTTCCGCGTCTTCGTGTCTCGGGTAGATGTAGCTAGGTATTAGAGGGAAGAAAGCGCTGACAAGCATTTCTCCCCGGCACTGCCGTTGTATAGATGGGCCAGGGTATCGCGGACCCAGCAAAGCATGAGCTCGATGGTGTCATCTATGCTGAAGACGGCCTCCTACTCTGTCAGGGCGGTTTGTCTCATACACATGATCCACGTGCACTTTTACGAGTTCACAGAGACCCGCGGCGAGTCAATGATACCTACGATCGCGGCCAGCAATGACTACGTCCACGCGTTGAAGAAGTACCGCAACGGCAAGGGGCTCCGTGTTGGCGATTGCATTGTGGCGGTCAAGCCCACGGATCCCGACCAGCGGGTGTGCAAGCGGATATCTGGTATGCCCGGCGATTACATACTGGTCGACCCAAGCATTGGGTCGAAACAAAATTACAAGCTGGACGAGCTAGACGCGGAGACCGAGAAGCAGATGGATGAGCACTTCAACGCATACATCCGGGTGCCCGAGGGGCATGTGTGGATCACAGGAGATAACCTTTCGCATTCGTTGGACTCGCGCAGCTACAACTCGCTGCCAATGGCCCTGATCATCGGCAAGATAGTCGCAGCCAACGACTTCAACGAGCCGTTCTGGGGTGGAGCCAAGGGAAACTTTTGGGGCTTCCGACGCATCACCAATACGTATGTGATCGAGGAGGAATAGTTCTATCCACAGCTGACCACAGCACTCGGTTAGTTATGTAGGTGTGCGTGTAGTACTAAACACAAGATAAAGCGGCCTAGTGTGTAGTGGCGGCCTGGCCGCCTGGCAGACAGCGCAGCGTGCGCGAGCCAAAGTACAGCAGTGCGACGGCGACGTAGAACGACGCTGCCAGCGTGGTGAAGATGCTGCTTCCCAGGTAGTAGCGTGCGAACGTGACCTCCGCGGCCACAATCGCGCCGAGAAAGCCCACCGAGTTCAGCGGCGAGCCTGCTGGCGCGCGGTTGGAGACCCCGCCAACCGTGGCCATCCAAACGCCAACGACCGGCACCACGCATGCAGCGACCGCCACGCAGAACACAAGGGCGAAAAAGGGCGCGACAGTCTTGGGTTGCTGATTAAACACGTGGCGAATCTCTGGTAGCGCCTTGCCCACAGAGGGCACGTCTGCAGAGACAGGCCCCACGTCCAGGTCGAACAGCTCTGCAAAGACGTTTCCATCCGCGCCCGGGCTCGCCAGGATCACCGACACCGCCAATGGCTCGCCGTCCGCCTGCGCAAGTGCCACCAGCTCGCGTGGCAGCTCCGCGACGTCCAGCACAAAGCTGTGTGTCATGTCCCGCGCAGGACGCTCTGCGGCCCGCGGCAGCACCCAGTCTACCGCGTGCTGCTTCGCCGTCACCATAAGGGACGCCTGTTCCGGCGCCGGCCCGTCCACCGCGAGCTCCACGCGTACCTCGCCATCCTCGGCACCTAACGTAACTGCTGCCGCCGCCTTCTTTAGGGTGCCACTCGCCGCCCCGAGTGCCAGATCTGCCCGATTCGCGTGGGGGAACCGCAAGCGCGCATCCTTGACGCTAAACGCTGCCACGCTGAGCGCCCCTCCCAGCACGCAAAGTACAGAATTGAAACGCATATTGGAACTGGGCGCTTCCTGCTTAGCTATGTATAACGGTGTTGTTCATGTAGATAAAACGCTACGTCTACCACACCGGGGAACGTGCGGTGGTGGAAGAGCAGTGGGACGGGCTATCCGGTGTTACCCGGTATTCGCGCCTGCCATTCCACCACGGCACGAGATGACAGGGCGATGGGAATCACATTCCAGATGCGAGAGTGCCGGTTCGACGGCCGGAGCGCTTGTGCGCGACCGGGAGTGCTGCCAGCTCGGGCGACGGCGACGCGGAGACCTCGGAACCCAGCTCCGGCACCGGCCCGGACTCGGGCCCCGAACCTGTCTGCGTGGTCGCGCCGTAGGAGGAGCTGTCAAATGTGTGCGCGAGCATGGCGCCGGTGTCGATCGTCGAGCCCGAGGGCTGCTGCATATCAGAGGCCGGCGGGACCTGCTCCGCCATGTGCTGGAGCGTGAGCTGGAGCGTGCCGACGAACTGGTCATAGACCAGCTGCGCGGAACGGAAGCTGAGATTGCTGAAGAAGCCGCATATCACGACGCCCGTTGCAAATAGCAGCGACGCCGCCATGAACGGCAGCACCAGGACCGCGGCGAGCGTGCCGACCACAAAGAAGGACGCGAGGTAGAACCAGAACACGGCAAACGACCAGAGAGACATGATGATGCTGAAAAGTAGGAACGCGGCAACGAGGGTGACGAGGAATACAATGAGGAAGTATCCCAGAGGCGGGTAGTTCTGGACCAGGCTGACGAAACGCGCGGAGTGGTGCAGTATCAGAGTCCGAGTCCCCAGGGTCTTCAGTTTCAAGTACTCCTTGAGCGCTTCGAATTCGACGTAGTGGTCGCGCTTAGCACTTATGATGTTGCTGTATGTGTTGGTCAAGTGGTTCGGAGTCGGGGGAAACCGGCGCCGGGAGGTGACGCTTTTACGGAGGCTCGGCGGCTAAAAACGAAGCGTGCCATCTCCCGGCACAACCCGCCGCTGTTGACCAAGACCGTTAGTAGTTGCGTGGATGGCGCGTAGGGCAGCTAACATACTAAAGCCAGGTGCCGAACCTGGGGTAGCGCACGCTGACGTTGATCAGCACGTACCAGTAGTACTGGTAAACCTTCGAGTAGAGCCACTTCAGCAGGTCCGTGCCGGAATTGACAAGTTCTATGATACGGAAATACAGCTTGGCGTATGTCTTCTCTGCCGAGCCCGGGGGGCGTTCAAAGCACACCGGGCCCGAGTCCTGGTCGGTCGCGGACATGCACGAGCTTTCCGCCACCGACCAGCTCTGTGCGCCGGACTGCAGCGAGCAGAACACCGTCTCGGACGGCGGCAGGTCCACGAGATGGATCTGGACCGGCTCCTCGTCGTCCGAACCCGCCAGCCGGTCCGGCGCGCTATCCTCCAGCCAAGGCTTGGACACGGACTCCAGAAGCATGCTGATCACCGGCGCGCGGGGGCCCGCGTCGCAGGCGGCCGAGGAATAGCTGTAGGCGTGCGTACCACGGCGTGTCATGGGCTCTGCGTGCTGGGCCTGGCAGGTGCGAGGGGCGCTCGCCGCGTGCTGTTTTTTGTAGTGTCAGCGTCGGGGCGGTTGGCGGCCCGGCCGCCGAGGCAGAGATCGTCGATCGTGTAGAGCACGTAGCCCAGGTCGCGCACGGGCACCTTAAACCACTCGCGGTGCCGCGTGGGCGCCGCGCTCCGGGTGCAGCCACTGCACAGCACGTAGGCGCGCTCATAGCGGCGCCACAGCGCCTGGTGGATGCTCTGCTCCACCGCGGCTAGCGCGTCGCCCCGGCACCGGAAGCCGTCGTGCGCAAACGTCAGCAGCGGCGGCTCTTGCGCGTCCGCCCCGTGCGGCCGGTGCAGCGAGAGGTCACGCATCCGCTCCTGGAGCCGCTCCAGCACGCCGCGCTTTCTCCGCGCGTGCACGCGCTGCAGTTCGCGCACGCGCGCAGGCGTCAAGGCGACCAGCGGGTGGGTACAGCGCTGGCGCCACTGTACCAGCCGCGCTGCAACCGGGTTGTTAGTCATGCCAATCTTGACAAGAATGTCCCCGTCCAGCTGCCAGCGTTGCAGGGCCACTGGTTTTTTCTCCAACACACTGCGATCCGCCTTGAGCCAGTCCAGGGAGGCCGCACCGCCCTTACCCATCAGCGCGTCGTAGAGGCGCTCGTAGGTGTACATGTAGATGAAGCCGTCGGACTGCACCGGCGCAGCCGAGTGCTGCGCTCGGTGGGCCGCGCAGTACACGCCATTCGCAACACGTCGCTTGCATCGGTCCTTCTTCGCGGTCGTGCCGGCGCACTGTTGGGTCACCATCGCCGCCTGGCGTGTGTGCTAAGAGACGCAGGCGGACTGCATTTACGCTGGCCCTCAAATATGTCCGGGCAGATCTCTGCCCGCGGGCCCGCGATGGGCCCAGCGCGCGCGCAAAAAACGGCGTGGTCTGCTTCGCCGCATCCGCCGCAAGAGTGACGACAATGCTCATCAGCGAAACGTTCGAAGACATCGCAACAAGCTACGGCACCACGCTACGCGTGTACGTCATCTCGCCCCGCGTGCCGGGCTACCCGCGCGCGGTGTTCCCGGGGGTGATCCTGTACAGCGAGATCTACCAGGTGACCGGGCCTGTGCGGCGCTTCGCGCAGCAGATTGCCGCCCGCGGCTACGTGGTGGTGCTGCCCAGCGTGTACCACAACTTCACGGGCCCCGAGCCGCTGGCGTACGACGCGGCGGGCACGCACCTGGGCAACGAGTACAAGGCCCAGAAGCCTCTTGCGTCGTACGACGAAGACACGCGGCTCTGCTGCGACCTACTGCAGCGCCTGCCGCAGTGCGACGGCCGCATCGGCGCCACGGGCATGTGCCTCGGCGGCCACCTGGCATTCCGCGCGCTGCTGGACGCCCGCGTGGCGTGCGCCACGTGCTTCTTCCCGACCGACATCCACAGCCGCACGCTGGGCGCCCCCGCCCCGGACGACTCGCTGGAGCGCGTGTGCAAGGAGGCCGCGCCCGGGCAGGAACTGCTGCTCATCTTCGGGACCTGGGACACCCACGTGCCGCCGGCGGGCCGCGACCTGCTGCGCAGCAGCCTGCGCGAACACGGCGTGGCCGCCTCCTTCCTGGAACTGCACGCGGCCCAGCACGCTTTCGTGCGCGACGAGTTCTCCAAGGGCCGCTTCGACGGGGCCGTCACCTCCAGCTGTCTGGGGCTGATGTTCGAGCAGTTCGACCGCCTGCTGAAGCACAACCTTGGTCCGCGCGAGGCAGACGCCGGCGAGCTGGAGCACGTCTGCTAAAACTACGTAACTGCCGCTTCGATACATAACACGCCTTGGGCCCTGCTGGCCCTGCTGGCCCTGCTGGCCCTGCTGGCCCTGCTGGCCCTGCTGGCCCTGCTGGCCCTGCCGGTACGCCGCATCTCTGCACTTCTACCTGCACCTTTGCACCGCGTCATCGTGGTCTAGCAAGTGGCTCGCCAATATGAAAAATTTTCGACTAGTTCGCAGGCCTTAGAGCACTATCACCCAAGTGAACGGACCAGCCAGAGCGCATCTAAGTCACTTGGAGGGTATCTGATCACATCACACGCTTGGCCATATACCATACTTGAAAGATGAGACCGATCATGTTGATGGGACACGAGCGTTCGCTCACGCAGGTGAAATATAACCGCGAGGGAGACCTAATCTTCACGTCGGGGAAGGATAACGTTGCGTCGGTGTGGTATGCGATGAACGGCGAGCGTCTGGGAACGCTGGAGGGTCACAATGGTTCGATTTGGTCGATCGACGTGGACCAGCACACGGAGTACGCGGTGACCGGGAGTGCGGACTTCAGTGTGAAGGTCTGGCGCGTACGCGACGGCAGCATCGCGCACTCGTGGGACACGCGCACGCCCGTGCGGCGCGTGGAGTTTTCGCCCACCGGCGACCGTGTGCTTGCGGTGCTGGATAACGTGATGAACTACGCCGGCGCCATCGTGGTGTTCAGCGTGACGCGGGATGCGAACAACCAGATCACTGGCTTCAACAGCGGCCTTTCCTGCGAGATCCTGACGCAGGAGGGCTGTGCGCCCGTGCTTGTGGCGTCGTGGTCGTATGACGGCAAGTACATCGTGGCCGGGCACCAAGACGGCAAGATCAGCAAATACAACGGCGTCACGGGCGAATGCCTGGAAATCAAGGACCTGCACAAGCAGCGCGTCTCCGACATCCAATTCTCGCTTGACCGCACCTACTTCCTCACGACCTCCAGAGACAGCTACGCCAACCTAGTCGATGTCGAGACATTCGAGGTCCTGAAGACCTACGAAACTGACTGTCCGCTGAACAGCGGTTGCATCACCCCGCTAAAGGAGTTCGTCATTCTGGGCGGTGGCCAGGACGCGCGCGATGTCACGACCACCAGTGCCCGCGAGGGTAAGTTCGAGGCCAAGTTCTACCACAAGCTTTTCCAGGTGGAAATCGGCCGTGTGGACGACCATTTCGGTCCCGTCAACTACATCGCCGTTTCCCCGCAGGGCACCTCGTACGCCTCCGGCGGTGAGGACGGTTTCGTGCGCCTCCATCACTTCGACAAGAGCTACTTCGACTTCAAGTTCGACGTCGAAAAAAGCGCCGACGCCCAGAAGAAGGTCGACACTGCTGACCGCTGAGCTACATACCTCTGTAAACTACCCTCTTGAACAGCTATTTTCTACGCCCGCATCGTACCAGGCAAGCCTACACACCTATACACTACCTGCTGGCCTTCTCGGCCTTCAGCCGCTCCAGCCGCTCGCGCTCCTTGCGCTCGTCCGCCGCCTGCTGCTTACGCCGCAGGATCTCCGCGTCACTCTCCATCCGCTTCAGGGGGTCCCCAGACTTTTTCTGCCCCTTGGCGCTCTCCTTCTGCTTCTTCAGGTTCTTCTGCCGTGCGAGCTCGCGCTGGTTTCCTCTAGCCATCCTTAGCTGAAGAGTGTCGGAGGGGCCGCCACGGTGGCAGCCCGCCTTGCTTATCTTTGTGGCCAGCCCTCCCCACGTGAGGTATCACGTGGCCTCCTCCGACTCGGCGGTCTGACCTTCGGAAAAATCGGAAAATTAAGCCGGTCCGGAATCTCCGCCGGACCGGTGTTCTTCCCCTCTCGCGGTACTCGAGAAAAATTTACTGCAGCTGTTTAAGTTGCGTCTCATGCGTGCGGCGTTGTGCGAAGCCGTCAGTGAAAACGTGGAAAAAAAATGCATCAACGCAGGCGCATACTAAATACGAAATATATATAGTGGAAGGCGCAGGCATCGCGAGTTGCAGCACAACAGGTCGTAGTGTGTCTTAGGCAGAAGCAGGAGCGGGCGAATAGCTGAAGATTAAACGCAAGCATAGCAAATGTTCGCCAGACAGGTGGTTTGTGGCGGCAGGATAGCCGGGCGGCGGTTGTTCGCGAACAGTGCACTGCGGATGGGTCCGCAGACCGCGGCTGCGGCGACCCGGTCGGTCCCTCGGCGGGTGCTGGGAGCTGCTTTGAAGGTGGCGGGTGCGACTCTTCTTGCAGGAACTGCGTGGGTGTCCTACGAGCTCTACCGGGAGTCGAACCCCGCAGCCCAGGAGCCGCAGAGCGCCACATTCCCGGATGGTTCCCCACGGAAGACGCTGGTGGTGCTAGGGTCCGGGTGGGGCTCGGTCACGCTGTTGAAGAACTTGGATACCACACTATACAACGTCGTGGTTGTATCTCCGCGGAACTACTTCTTGTTCACGCCGTTGTTGCCCTCCACGCCAGTCGGCACAGTGGAGCTGAAGTCGATCGTCGAGCCAGTGCGCTCGATCACCCGGCGGAGACCAGGCGAGGTCATCTACTATGAGGCTGAGGCCCTAGAGGTTGACCCGCAGAGCAAGAAGGTGCGCATCCGCTCCGTCGAGCAGGGCGAGCACAAGTACGAAATGGAACTAAACTACGACTGTTTGGTGGTCGGTGTCGGAGCACAGCCCACCACCTTTGGCACTCCGGGCGTCTACGAGCATGCCTCCTTCTTGAAGGAGATTCCAGATGCCCAGGACATTCGTGTTAAGGTCATGAACAACATAGAGAAGGCTGCTGCACTCTCTCCAAACGATCCTGAGAGAAAGCGCTTGTTGTCCTTCGTTGTTGTTGGCGGCGGCCCTACTGGTGTGGAATTTGCGGCGGAGTTGCAGGACTACGTTGACCAGGACTTGTCGAAGTGGATGCCTGAGCTCTCCAAGGAGATCAAGGTCACACTTTGCGAGGCTTTGCCTAACATCTTGAACATGTTCGACAAGTCCCTATGGCAGTACGCCCAGGACTTGTTCAAGCAGGAGAAGATCGACTTGAAAGTGAACACCATGGTTAAGAACGTCACTGCCACCCACATCACCACCAAGTGCGGCGACCAGCTAGAGGAGCTGCCGTACGGTGTGTTGGTCTGGGCCACCGGTAACGCCCCCCGCGACGTCTCCAAGTCCCTCATGAAGAAGTTGGACCAGCAGACGTCGCCTCGTGGCTTGCTCATCAACGACAAGTTGCAGTTGCTCGGTGCGGAGGACTCCATATACGCCATGGGTGACTGCACCTTCTACCCCGGATTGTTTCCTACGGCACAGGTCGCGCACCAGGAGGGTGAATACCTCGCGCACGTGCTCAAGAAGCAGCACAAGATCGACCACCTCCGCTGGCAACTCGCCGACGCGGAGCCATCCCAAGTTCCCCGCATCACGGCCCGCCTCGAGAAGGCTGAGGCCGCCATCCAGCCCTTCAAGTACAACCACCAGGGCGCCTTGGCCTACATCGGCTCTGAGAAGGCCATTGCAGACATCGCCATCGGCGAGTCCAAGTACCGCCTCGCAGGTTCCTGGACTTTCCTCTTCTGGAAATCCTCCTACTTGGTCATGTGCCTCTCATTCCGCAACCGTATCTTGGTCGCTCTAGATTGGTTGAAGGTCTCCTTTTTGGGTAGAGACTCGTCCGTGTGAGGCCGTACTACGCTTTTACCGGCGTCCAATGTGCTATGTACGCTGTCTATGCCATCTAGAAGACATACACATCCGTTATCTACCCTTCCACCCTTCGGCGGTTAATATGATGAGGTGTTCATGAGGTTGTCCATAGTTTTTTTCAAATAGTGTCCTTTATAGACTTAAGGTAATATATATTCCACAATGTTTTCAAACGAATAACAAACCATTTGGGCGTCATATCAAAAGTTAGTATGGCACCGCGAGCGCCGGGCAGCAGCTGCACCGACCACTGACCCCAAGACTGAGGGGGAGCTAAATGACCTAGTCACGTGATAGCATATAGCAGGGTATGGCATACCGAAATGGAAAACAAAGATATGCGCTATGTAGCCCATAATAAATACCATAGACATAAATGATTAGTGAAAGCCCACTGGTGTATACAGAAGGGTTATCTGGGCTGTTTAGAGGAAACAGTAAGATTTAGGAGCACCAGAGGCGCGATTTCGGGCACAGCGGCGTCAGAGAGGCAGAACGCAAACGACATAGCATGGAGGTGAACCAGGCAAGTTCCGGCGCAGGCGGGGGTTCTGGGGATATGGCTACTGAACGGACAGGTACGGCGGTGGATGGGGGGCTTGTAGACCCGACGCTTGCGCTGGGCCCAACACTGCCAGCCAACAAAGAAGTGCGGATCCAGCTGGCACTACAGTACTTTCGGCAGCAGCAGCGGGGCAACGTGCCGCTGGAGGCTGAGAGCGCAGCAAACAACGCTGCCGTCAATGGCCTGCGTCCCAAGCAGTCGCTGAGGCAGATCGCGATGTTTTTCCAGATCCCAAAGTCGACACTGTACGATAGGCTGAAAAACAGCGCCAAGAAGCAGCGCGCGGTGGTGCCAGCAAAGGTGGTGCCGCCCAGCAAGACGCGGACGGCTGTAGCAAACAGCCCGACCAATGTGAGCCACCTGATCCAGATGAAGCTGGATCCCACTGTGGAGGAGCGGTTATTTCTGTATTTACGCAAGGTATGTCTGGCTTACGGGAACCTGCCGAACTTGGTGCAACTGAAGTTCCTCGTCTCACAGGAGATAAAGCACATCACGCTTGGCCGCAAGTGGGTTTCCAACTTCATTAAACGGCATAGTGAGCGTATTATATACGGTTGGGACGTGTTCCATAACCCTATCAAATTCGAGGATTTCAAAAAATGGAAGAACCAGTTCACATTCCTATGGGTTTGGTTCGTCCCAATGTTGCAGGATATGCTACGCAAGTGTATGGATAACGGCGACGACGTTTACTATCTGGTACGCGTTCCCATCTCCTACGAAATGCTTGCAAGCTGCTTCATTTGTTTCAAGATCGAGCCGGAGCTCCGACTTACGCTGGCGTTTGAACCGGTGGTCGTCACTTTCCGCCACAATAACACGAACATGATGCATAAAGAGGCCCGCATCAAGACCCTTAACAACACACTGTACAAGTGCTACCAGCAGATTCCAAGTTCTGCCAAACTCGTCATATTTGAGGGCTTTAATGATCAATACCGATGGGACTTCGAGGACTGTATCCGTCTGGTCAACCCAGACAACTTTGTGTCCCTTCCCTGGGATAGGCACATACTAACAAAGCTCATTGAGTTTGGGCCCGAATTAGTCCGCATGGATGATCCGAACACTGTAAAACTCTCCTGGAACGAAACACACTTCCGGCTGCAAGATATTGCGAACGAATTAAAACTCTTCATGGCCCAGAGTAACGAAGCTGTTGCCTCTGGTGTCAATATCCCTGCCCTCCCAGATCAACCGGTCGGATCCGCCGACGCAGGCACCCGCGCAATCGACATAGAACTCCATGGATCAACTAGCATGGATGACGGTGACTCACCAGACGAGGATGATGACCCGGACTCCGCCGCTGCAGATGTTGCTGTCGCTATTCTGGGGCATTCGCCTCCGCTGGAACGAACGCCATCCGCAGAACGCGCATCAACAGATCCGCAGACTATGCATGCCCAATTGAAGGCGTTGGTGGCTACCATTGATGACCATGAGCCACAGCTTTATAACAATATGGCAGATCCCGCATCAAAAGTTCTACTGAATAACATCTTCAACCGTCTTCGAGCCATGGTGAGTGATGATGCGTCCTAGTCTCGATCACGTGATTCAAAAGCGTATCCTGTTACCCGGCCCTCTAAAGGTGGCAAACTGTCGAAAATTGAAAGCGTAATGAAAAATCAGCGAAAAGAACAGGATTTGTTTGGAACGCCATATTATCTTTCATTCTTTGAAAGCATAAAGCGCTATTTTAGCTGTCAGGTCATTCTTTAGTTAATCGATTATCAGGATGTCACACGAAGGCGAGGAAGATTTATTGGAATATTCCGATAACGAACAGGAAATCCAGGTTGACAACACGAAGGCCACTGAGGTAGCCGGTAACGGAGAAGAGGCAGCTGACGGAAAGGATGGAGACAAGAAGGGATCGTACGTAGGTATTCACTCGACAGGTTTTAAGGATTTTCTGTTGAAGCCAGAGCTTTCCCGGGCCATTATTGACTGTGGTTTCGAACATCCATCTGAGGTCCAACAACACACCATCCCACAATCAATTCACGGTACGGACGTTCTATGTCAGGCAAAGTCCGGTCTCGGGAAAACTGCTGTGTTTGTGTTGTCAACGCTGCAGCAATTGGACCCTGTTCCAGGCGAGGTATCAGTGGTCGTTCTGTGCAATGCCAGAGAATTGGCTTATCAGATCAGAAACGAGTACTTGAGATTCTCGAAATATATGCCGGACGTGAAAACAGCTGTTTTCTATGGTGGCACAGACACTAGGAAGGACATTGAGTTGTTAAAAAACAAAGATACTGCGCCACATATTGTAGTTGCAACGCCGGGACGGTTGAAGGCGCTGGTACGGGACAACAATATTGACTTGTCTCACGTTAAGAACTTTGTTATCGATGAGTGTGACAAGGTGTTGGAGGAGCTCGATATGAGAAGAGATGTGCAAGACATTTTCAGGGCAACTCCTAGAGATAAGCAGGTGATGATGTTCTCTGCTACGCTATCTCAAGAGATCAGACCGATCTGTAGACGTTTCTTGCAAAACCCTCTGGAGATTTTTGTTGATGACGAAGCTAAGTTGACCTTGCACGGTTTGCAGCAGTACTATATCAGGCTTGAGGAACGTGAGAAGAACCGTAAGCTGGCTCAATTGTTGGATGATTTGGAATTTAACCAGGTTATTATCTTCGTAAAATCGACACTTAGAGCAAACGAATTGACTAAGCTGTTGAATGCTTCCAACTTCCCTGCAATTACTGTTCACGGTCACATGAGACAGGAAGAGCGTATTGCCCGCTACAAGGCCTTCAAGGAATTTGAAAAGCGTATCTGTGTGTCAACAGACGTTTTCGGTAGGGGTATTGATATCGAGCGTATCAACCTAGCGATCAACTACGATATGCCTAGTGAGGCAGACCAATACCTCCACAGAGTCGGTAGAGCGGGCAGATTCGGTACCAAAGGTCTGGCTATTTCCCTTGTGTCCTCAAAAGATGATGAGGAGGTTTTAGCTAAGATCCAAGAACGTTTTGACGTGAAGATCACCGAATTTCCAGAAGAAGGTGTCGACCCATCTACCTATTTGAACACTTGAACAACACCGCTTCTCCCCATTTCCGATACTATATACGAAAAGGGCTAACGTAAATAAGAGAAGAACTCAACAAAGGGAAATTTTAACTTTTTCTTGGTTTTTTGTATCTAATATAATCATCAAGGACTGGGACGTATGGTTTAGCCTAGTCTAGCTGAATACTATTAGCGTCGCTTCTCCGTCGGAAAGTACTGATCTAATAAACCTTCCAAAATGTTTTACTGACATTGATGGCCTAGCTCTAGAATTTCTTGTACTCGTGACTTCTTTACACCCAGTCGCTTTTGCTTTTACGTAAAACCAAAACTGAATGTTTTACTTCTCATATAAAACTGCATCTTTAAATCTTAAATCGGGCCTCATATTACATATGTGATTTTTTTTCCCGGAAAGTGCATCGAACTTCAATGCAGGAGTGGTAATACGCCAAGAGCAATGACGGGATCTTCAGCGTTCCTTGCGGATGCGCAAGTAAAACATAAACTTAGAATATCACTACAAATAAACAGCAACTAGGTTACAAGCACTATTATAAACGGCCACATGAAGACATCTCTCGGCTGTAACCCAGCGCTCATGTTTGCTCTGGGGTGTCGCGTGCGCTGACGTCAGGAGGCTGCGGTAAGATGATCTGCATATCTTGCTGTGCACTGGGCTTTTCGTTAGACTTGGATGATAGAACCTTGGAAACTTTCTCTAGACCTTTGGTGGAATTAGGCATGCTGTTTAAATGATGTGCATGAATATTACTTAACGGGAGTTCCTTGGGGAGTTCTTCAATGTGGCTTCGGGCCTTCAAAGCACGAGGGGCAGCAGCTAACAATGACGGAGAACTATCATGCCAATTGGAGTGATCAGACTCAGCAATATTAGTTACAGGCGTTGAATCTGATTCCTCGTCTAGGACGCGCGATGCCAGGATCCCAAGGGTGGTTAGCATATGGGAACCGTTTTTGCTTCCGCTGTCGCTGCAAGTTATTCCACTATTAACAGAGCCACTGTTACTTTTTGCCTTCACACTAGGCGTTGTGGGCATGTACTGGGCAGTCTTATTCAGAATGCGCATGAGCCTGTTGATCTGTTTATTCTTCTCCATAATGGTATCACGATATTTTGAGATTTTATGATCTCTAGTGCGAATCTGTTCCTTCAACTCTTGCTTATCTATATTGAGCTTGCATTTCACGTGTTCGTACATATGCTTGGACAAATTAAGCTCAACTTCAGAACGGGAATCCACATTCTTTAACGTTGAATTCAGCACCAGGTTTTTGAACTTGAGTTGCCGGATCTGCTCTTGTGACTTTGAAAGCAGGCTTACCAACAATTCTAAGGTCTTCGAGAGTTCATCGTTGGATGGGACAAACAGTTCGAGTGGTGTCTGTTGCCTCGACTCTGATGGTTCCGTCCTATCAAATTCGTTACATCGCCGTGTCGACAAGTTGTCCGGCGCGTATGAAACTTGCCTCTGAGGTAGAGCGTCGTTGCTCGGCACTTCATGAGGAATCAGAGGTGTTTGACACATCTGTTTACCCTGACTGCATGCTGAATGCTTACATTGCTGTTTGTTTCCCGTCTTGTCGTGATCAATCGGCGTAAGCATCGGAGATTCTTGCAATCGGGTGATCAGCATCTTGGCGCGTTCTATGGTAGCTGCCGCCTGATCATGCAGCGCATTTTCTTCACTAAAAGACGAGGTAGATGAAATGGAAGTTGTCTTTCGCGCCAGTTCCGGTAGGCCACCCTTCAACGGCGCTCGGCTATCTTCACCGCTAGCCGCCCTATCATGCAGCATTCCATGCATCGCTACAAATGTAAAATTCCTCCGAAGCTCAGACTCCCTGGATGTACCAACTCCAAAATTCCCCGGTCGCGACTGTTGTGTGATCGTGCCAGCACTCCGTATACAACTGACACGCAACTGTGAAGTCTTTACAAACAGCGCGTGATCTTGAATCTCGCAAATCGAGCACACTAGCGTAATGGATCCTGTACAATTCGCCTAGCCTCCAGCTAATAACACGAATTGACGCTCCGTCTGGTGGCTGCTCCATTTCTTGCGAAGCAACTTGTGCTCCACCCTAATAAAGAGACTAACGCGAAACGGAGGCGCGTCGCGGAAGCAAGATATTTGCACGTGATAATCACGTGCTAGTTTACCTGGACAATGTAGACCCCGCTAGCTCATCTCGAGCGGTCACACTGGCTGGCACTGGCCGTTTGCGGTTTTTGATGTGGTATAATGCTTTTAGGCATCCACTCGAGCCGGCACCCTTTCTGTCCGTCCCAGCGAAAGCTAGATGGAACGCACAAATATACTCCAGAATGGCAACAGCAGATACGAATGCGCAGGTCGTTTAATATATAACATTCTACCCGTGATATTAAGTTATACAGTGTATATGTAGATGTAGTGATAAGACAACAGAAAGGCACAGTCTCCTGCAGCTGGTTTTAACGGTAAGACTTCTGGAATCTAGCACGAGCACCTCTACCACCGAACTTCTTAGGCTCTGGTCTTCTGGAGTCCGCAATCAACAAGGTTCTGTCGTAAGAGGTGAAAGCCTTCTTTAGCTCGTTCTTGGACTGCTCGTCAACGAACTTTTGGTGGTAGGCGACCAAACCCTTGGCAATGGCCTGTCTGATGGCGTAAACCTGGGAAACGTGACCACCACCGGTAACTCTGACTCTGATGTCGATGTTGGCAAACTTGTCCAAGCCAACCAATAGCAAAGGCTCGTAGACCTTGAATCTCAAGATCTCTGGCTGCACCAAGGTGATGGGGGAACCGTTGACCTTAATCAAGCCCTTGCCGGCCTTGACGTGGGCGACGGCGGTAGCAGACTTCTTCTTACCGAAAGTCTAGGACACGTTAGTAACTGTTCTAGCAAGGCGCTGCCACACAGTCGGCCCTTTGCGGGATGGCCAGCATCTGCATCGCTGGTGCGGCCTAATCACCATGGGCGCTGTTGTGCGCATCATTGCCTTCATTTCTTAACATACTTGAACACTTGGGACAGCAGACATCTCGTGCTTCGTTTGTGGGCTCTTCTCTCCCTTGTGGAAGGCTTCTATCAGACAAGTTCACTAATCTTGGACTTTCAGCAGTAGCATGTCGAAGATTTTTCCCGGCTGGGCCCTGCGCGAGCGCAACGGACTCGGCCTAGGCCGGGGTGTCCCACGAGCCCGTCTGCCTGGCGCGAGCCTCGCCCGCCTAGCCCTCGCAGAGCGGCGGGCAAGTATGGTAACAGTATGTACGGGTTTACAGTCACAAACGACTGCTAAATCTCTACACACGCTGGATTTCCCGCAGTAAACCCACACCTCTGTACCGTCGTGCGATGTCAGTATGTCACTCCGCGCTGGCACAGCGTGCAGGGAAGCCCGCCCACGCAGCGGGGCGAGAAGTGGCCGAAATTTCACTTGCACAGGCGGGCCCGGCTGCGCCGCCCGCCTAGGGTTTCCCCCCGGAGGGCGAGATAGTATCAAGAAATTTTTATTATCTATAATCAGTTTAAGCAGAACCTTTTCGCGCAGAGTATCACAGTGGTAAACTAAGGATCAAGTAACAATGGGTATGTTATAGTCGCAGAAGGAATGGTGAACGTGTGCATTTTTCGTTGGTGGTCTGCCAGTAGGCATAGTGGTGCCCCGGCACGCGTGTGAGGGCGGAGCGCGGACTCTCCCTGCGGGGCGCGGAGACGGGCCACGGCGAAGAGCGACGTCGAGCAAGCGGACGGCGTACTAACGAAGTATACAGCTATCTCCAAGAACTTACCAATTTTGAAGAACCACTTCAGAAAGCACTGGCAAGAGCGTGTCAAAGTGCACTTCGACCAAGCCGGCAAGAAGGTCTCCAGACGCAATGCCAGAGCTGCGAAGGCTGCCAAGATTGCCCCAAGACCATTGGACTTGTTGAGACCTGTGGTTAGAGCTCCAACCGTCCGTTACAACAGAAAGGTCAGAGCTGGCAGAGGCTTCACCTTGGCCGAGGTCAAGGCCGCTGGCTTGACCGCTGCCTACGCTAGAACCATTGGTATCGCCGTTGACCACAGACGTCAGAACAGAAACCAGGAGATCTTTGACTTGAACGTCCAGAGATTGAAGGAGTACCAGTCTAAGATCATTGTCTTCCCAAGAAAGGGCGCCGCGCCAGCTGCTGAGCAAGTGTTGTCCGCTGCTGCCGCTTTCCCAATTGAGCAGCCAGTTACCGACGTTGAGACCAGAGCTGTCGAGGACAACGGTGAATCCGCCTACAGAACTTTGAGATTGGCTAGATCCGAGAAGAAGTACCACGGTATCAGAGAGAAGAGAGCCAGAGAAAAGGCTGAAGCTGAAGCTGAGAAGAAGAAATAAGCACCTGTGCCGCTAGTACATTAGGACACAGTTGTTTGCCTCGTCATCTTTATTTGTAAATTGTATAATGGGAAGCCATATATAGCCTGACTAATAACACTAAGCTGTTACTATTAGCTCGCACGCGTATACACGGCCAATGTATGGATTACTATAAAACTTAGTTACTAGCACAACTACATGTACAAATTTAAATCGAAACTGGAAATCTTATAGCCCGCTTAGTCGAACAAGCCGAAGCCCATGTCGTCGTCAGACTCCTCCTTAGCCTCCTCTGGCTCGGCCTCCTCCTCAGCGGCAGCACCGCCAGCAGCAGCGGCACCGGCAGCTGGGGCAGCAGCGGCACCACCCTCGAACTTGACCAATAGGTCCTTCAAGTTCTGGGACTCCAAAGCCTTGGCGTAAATGTCGGCCCAGATACCCTCAACCTCGACGTTAGCGTTTCTGGTCAAAGTCAATAGGTTCTCGGAGGAGATCTCAACCTCGGCATCGGCCAAGATCAAAGCGGCGTATGACAAAGCAGTTTCAACGGACATGGTCAGCAGTAGAGATAATCACTTTAAGCTTCGATGGAAAGCAGACTATTTCTTTGGTCTCCTGAGAAAACTGTGATTAAGTGTAGGTAGGAGGAAGAGATTGCAAAGTCTGCTCGATGCCGATGGTGAAAAGCGTTCCGAAAAATTTTTTGCGTGATTCCGTATAAAGGTATTAACGTACAAAGGGACAGTGGGTACATAGTCGGTAGGTGCAAATAGTTAGTAGGCTCCACTGCTAGCGATCGACTGGGCCAGGGCTGATACTCGTGGCATTGGGCTGCTGGTCCAGCAGGCTAAGACGCATGACATGCCTGATCATTTCTTCCTCGAAGTCGGCGGTCATTGAGCTGTTGCTCGCGTACGTGGACGATGCGCTGGCGAAAGAGTTGCTGTAGCCGCGCGTGTGGCCCGGGTCCACAAGGCGGTTGCTGACATGAATAGCGGTGGCATTGGCGGCGCGGCGTGCAAGCTTGGTGCGTTCCTTAATGAGCTCCGTCTCCCAGTCCGGGCGGATCATGTCGGAGGTGACTACGGAGGAGTGGTCGTGGGCCACGGACGTGCGGCGTGGTGGCGGTTCCGTGTGGTGGTGGGGCGGGTCGGAGCACGCGGAGACGTACGAACTGGGCGGCCCCCCCTGGATGCCGAGTATGCGGTCTGCGGGGGGCTTGTAGGTGACCCCGAAGTTGGGCGTAGCGCAGAACGGGCAGCTCGCCGGCGTGGAAATGAGCAGGTCGGGGTCCTTGTCCTCGTCTGGCTGCGCGGGGTCCACCTCGTCATGTGAAAAGTGGGGCTCCTGGCGCTTGATCTGCACAAAACACTCGGTGCAGATTGGCTGCAAGCAGCAGCGCGACACGTTCATGGGCTCCGGAAAGTACAGAAAGCAGATGGGACACTCCGCGCCGTTGCGGTACAGGTCCCACTTCGCGTCGTCGCTGGGCAGGCATGCGCTGGACACGCCCGTGCGCCGCGCCTCCAGCTTGAGCTCCAGGAACTTGCTGTTCTCCTCCTCCTGCCACAGTATGCGCTTGCGATGCAACCGCGCCCGGAATATCTTGGACCGCTGCCGGCGCTGCTCGCGCCGCGACAGCGTCTTGTCCACCAGCGCGTCGATGTCCGCCACCCCCAGGTTCCCCAGTGGCACGCCCTCAAACTCCTCCGGCTCCTCCTCGAACGGCGCGTGCAGCAGCAGGCTGTCCACCACCCGCACCAGCTCCTCCCGCGTCCACCCCTCGTCAAAGTCCTGCAGTGGCGTGTAGAACGGCGCCAGCCGCCGCTCCACGATCAGGCCCTGCACCACCGGCGCGTCGTAGTCCAGCTTCTCCAGCCGGTAGCTCCCGTACGGCGCCAGGTACCCGCCGTCCACCGTCTCCTCGCTGCGCACCACCAGTCGCAGCGCGTGCTGCTCCCGCAGCCGGTCCTTCTCGCGCGCCACGCGCCGCCTGTATGCACTTCCGCCGTATGACTCCGCGCGCGACACCCCGCCGGAGCTCAGCAGGTTCCCCACTAGCGACGTCGCCCGCCGCGACCGCCCGCTGTCCGCCGCCGCAGACCCCGACGACGCCGTGCTCGACTGCGACAGCGACCGGAACTGCTTCTGGCTCCCCCCGCGCCGCCCGTTCATCGCTCCGTACTCCTCCGCTTCCAACTTGCCGGGCACATTCCCCATTTCGTGTATTCTTCCACAGCGCTTAGCGTGTGTTATGCCTCCAAATCACCCAATCCTCGGTCTGCAGTCTTCAGTCCGCGTGTAGTGCGATCTAGCGCCGGTCTTGCTTGGCCTGGCCGTGTTGGTGTTTTACCTTCTTATCTCTACCATAAGACCAATTACTAAAAGTAGTCTTATTCCCAGCCCCTTTAATTTTGCTTTTTTGGAGATGCTCTCGGATTCTCCAAGCTTAACATCGGCAGCTCTTGCTCCCGGTCCGCCAGCGGTTGTTGCGGGTGGCTGGTTGCTGCCAACGGCGCAACGGCGGGCGGGCGCACTGTATAAAGTACTTAGACAAGTTTGGGCCGCTTGTGGTCCGCGTGCTCAGGGTGCTCGGGCACTAGCGTATCCAGCAGGGCCGGCGGGCCGTCCATAGACGGCAGCGCGACTTCGACCATCTTGAGCACGGACGGCTGCGCAAAGGCCGGGTCAGAGAGCAGGGCGTCGAGCTC
Organism: Eremothecium gossypii ATCC 10895; assembly: GCF_000091025.4. Lineage (NCBI taxonomy): Eukaryota > Fungi > Ascomycota > Saccharomycetes > Saccharomycetales > Saccharomycetaceae > Eremothecium > Eremothecium gossypii. The sequence continues at coordinate 1,145,597 of NC_005785.6, read as the reverse complement.
GCCGACGGTAGTAACAGCACGCGGGTCGTAGGCGCTGGCGCCGAAGGCCGGCGCCAGCGCCAGGTTATGCCAGGGCTGGACGTCGTAGTAGCGGGCGTTGGCCCTGTGGCGGGCGCGGTTGAGCAGGCGGTCCGCGGAGTAGCCGCGGTTGTTGAGCACGAAGATGAGCGGGGCCAGGCGCAAGCGGACCATGGTGCTGAGCTCCTGCACGGTAAGCTGGAGGGCGCCGTCGCCGACGAAGAGCACGACGCGACGCGGCGGGGCGGCGGCGCGCGTGGCGACAAGCACGCCGAGGCAGGCACCCACGGAGTAGCCGACGGAGCCCCACAGCGGCTGCGAGACGACGCAGACGCCGGGCGGGAGGCGGGTCTGCAGGACGCCGAATGCGGACGTGCCGGTCTCCGAGACGAGGATGTCGCCGGGCGCGAACCAGCGCGAGAGGCGGGCCCACAGCCACTCGTGGCGCAGGGGCGTGGCGGGGTTGGGCGCGACGCGCAGGGCGGAGGGCTCGGGGACGGGCTCGCGGGCGTGGCAGACGCGCGCGGGGTCCAGGCGCTGGAGCAAGAGGGCGAGCAGGGCGCGCAGCGGGGCGTCGGGGAAGACGCGCGCAGCGACGCGCGCGTGGCGCGCGTGGAGCAGCGCGATGTTCTTGGGCTTGTACGCGAAGTGGAAGGACGAGGTGCAGAACTCCGCGGTGAGGGCGCCCACGACGAGCACGAAGTCCGCGAAGTCCACGACCTCACGCACCTGCGGCGCAGACAGCGAGCCGACGTACACGCCGGCGAAGCGCGCGCCCTGCTCGTCGACGATGCCCTTGCCCATTGGCGTGCAGCAGACGGGGAAGTCGGTGGCCTGGGCGAGGCGCTGGAGCTGCTGCATGCAGCCGTGGCGCGCGACACAGGCGTCGACCACGAGGACGGGGTGCTTGGCGGCGTAGATCTTGTCCAGCAGGAGCGCGACGAGCTCGTCGAGCGGGGCGCACGGCTCGTCAAGTAGCGGCAGGGGCACGTCCAGCGGCGCGCTCGGGAGCATGGCCTCGGCCAGGTTGATGGGCACGCCGCAGTACACGGGCTTCTGGTCCCGGTAGCAGCGCGCGATGCAGTGGTCCAGCACCTCCGCAGCAGTGTGCGCGGATCTGACCACGGTCGAGTATGTGCAGATGTCGCTGGCGAGGCGGCGGAACACGTCGTAGTCGCCATTGCCGAGCGTGTGGTGCAGCAGCAGCTTCCTGCGCTGCGCGGATGCGGGCGGCATGCCCACAATCAGTAGCACCGCCACATGCTCTGCGAACGAGCCCGCGATCCCGTTCACCACGGAGAGTTCGCCCACCCCGAATGTCGACACCAGGCAGGACAGCCGCTGCATGCGCGCGTAGCCGTCCGCTGCGTAGGACGCGTTGAGCTCGTTAGTGTTGCAGCATAGATGCATGTCTGCCACATTTTCCAGGCCGTCCAGAAGGAACATGTTGTAGTCGCTGGGCAGCCCGAACACCGTGGTGACCCCTAGCTGCCGCAGCCTGTGGAACAGGTATTCGGCAAGCGGAATGCTGGAGGGCACGTTGTTCTGGCATGTGTACGAAGACATGTCCAGCCGGAGACGCTATCTTCGGGGTTCACATCGCTGGCGCACGGGCTGAAGGGTACTGGGAACTTTTTCAGGTTCCGCGTCGAATGCTCCGAATCGGACCATCTCGTGGCTGCCCATGTCGTCGGGCGGGCTGCAGCAGCGAGTCTGCGTTGGGATGGCGAGTCTCAAGACACCAGGAGCACCGGCAAGGCGCCGACCAAAGTTGGGCTACGGGAAATAAATAGAGTGTACAGAAACGCAAGACGTCAGGCTTACGGGCTCAGGCATGTTAGTTGCAAAACGAGGTAAAACTTATTAATGTACTTGATAAAGAATCTCTTCTTGGTACTTAGGTAGTTGCACTAAAGTGCATGCGTAAATTCTGCGTCGTGTCTGTGTGGATGTGTCGTGCATGGAAGTAGTACCAGGTTTGCGAGGTGCCAGGATGCGCGGCAGGCAGAGGTACACGGTGCGGGTAAGGCGGTATGCAAATGCATGAGTGTACGTGCCTCGCCGACCAGCGTCGGAGCAGGCGCTGCGAACACCGGCCACAGGCCCTAGGGTACATTCGGAGGTTGCTTAGCAATCAATTTGTTTTGGATTAGGGATCGTTCCAAGTCATTCAGGTCGTTAAACTCCTCGGGTTTGAAGTGCAGCAGCTGTAGACTGTGCACTACGCCCTGCCACAGCTCTGAGATCGACGCGCCCGGGGCAACGGTCTCAGGCTCGGTGTTGTGGCCGGTGATCTCATCGAAGTAGGAGCTGCACATCGCCATGAGCGCGTTGAAGCGCCTCGTGGGGTCGTACTGCAGCACGTCACTGAGGAGCTGCACCGTGTGTGCGTCCTCACGCTTGAACACCTTGCTCAACGGAATGGGCTTGATCTGGGGGAACTTGTGGTCGGAGTAGTTTTCGTTCATGGCGCATATCTCTTGCCGCGTCGGGGTGCCCAGGATCTTGATGATTTCCACTAGCTGGTCGATGCCCGACTCGCCCGGGAACATGGGCTGTCCAAGCAACAGCTCGGCCATCACGCAGCCGGTGGACCATATGTCGATCTGCGTCGTGTAGTTCGTCGCGCCGAAGATCAGCTCCGGCGCGCGGTAGTACCGCGAGCATATGTACGACACGTTGGGCTCCGTCGGCCGCAGCTGCTTCGCAGACCCGAAGTCGCACAGCTTCAGCTGCAGCGTGCCCGCGTCAACCAGCAGGTTCTGCGGCTTGATGTCCCGGTGGCACACGCGCGCCACGCGGTGCAGGTAGTTCAGCGACTTGAACAGCTGAAACATGTACACCTTGATTTCGTCGCGCGGCATCAGGAGCCGCCCCGTCACGAAGTGCCGCAATCGCTGGTACAGCGACTGCGGCATGTACTCCAGAATCAGGTTGAGGTATACCTCGTTCGTCTGCGGCTCGCTCTCGTAGAAGTGGTACCGCAGATCCACCACGTTCGGGTGTTGCAGCAGCTTCATGATCTCGAGCTCCCGGTTCTTGAATCGCCGGTCCTGCAGCACCTTCTTGATCGCCACCTTCTCTCCCGTCTGCTCGATCACCGTCGTGAACACGACGCCGAACGACCCGTGCCCCACTACCTCTGTCGCCGGGTACGTGATCTCCACCACCTCCTCCGCCCCGGGGGCCCCGTGGCCCTTGTACACCTGCTTGGTCACCGTCGGATTGGTGATATGGTTGATGTCCATTGTCGCTGCCGCCAACCGGCCCTATGCCGTTTTGGGAACTCAGACTTCACCGGCTGGTAGTCCGGCGGCGGGTTTATAAAGCCGTATATACCCTGTGCCCACCCAGCAAGCGTAGTCTGCCAGTGGTTGGTCGTCGCGAGCTCGTGATGCGCGCTTGTCTTGGTCCGTCCTGCGCAGGAAGTGCACGCTTGGGCGTGTAGTAGGCGAAAGTGAAAAGCAGAAGTCTGCCTGTGGTGTGTGTGTGGACGACCACTCTCTTGATAGTTAGGCTGTAGCGATAACGTGGAGCTGATTGGTTTACTATTATAACAGCTTGGGGGGCGAGACGCATCCCCTGGGTGTCCGCCTGCAGCCCGCGCGCCCACGCGGCGCCGTCTGGGCGGGCAAAAGGAGGCCGGAAGAGCGGCGAACGGGGCCGCGCACGGGTGGTACGACCGCGAAGAAGGCGGCTAGGACGACTCTTATATGTGACGGCGGAGCCGAGCTTAGCGGGGCTATGTAGAGACGGCGGCTAGAGGCGGGCCTTGGGGGCGTGCACAAAGTCGACGCCCTTGCGGATACTCGCGGCAAGCTCGGGAAGCGCGGCGTCGACCAGAGCGCGCTGCTCGGGAGCCAGGTCGGCCACAAAGGCAGTGTCGACGGCGGCGGCGTCGCCGGCGGCCAGGCGCACGGGGGCCGCAAAGTAGTCTACGGGTTCCGTGGCGGCTAGCGCGCGGGCGAGGTCGGCACCGCCTGGGAGGCCCGGCAGGTAGACGAAGGCAGGCTCGGGGGCGACGGCCTCACCAGCCAGCGAGCGCAGCAGCAGCTCGGCGAAGTGGAAGCCTGCCAGGGCCATGGAGAGGGTGGCGGAGCCGGCGCCGGCCTTGGCCTTGACGACCTCATCGCCGCCGAACTGCACGCGGTGGACGTAGGAGTCGTAGAGGCCGCGGCGCTGTAGCTCGCGCAGCTGAGCGTCGGCCAGCAGCGGGACGATGGTGCGGCCGGCGTGGCCTCCGACGACGGTCACGTGGGACGCGAGGTCGGCGACGCGGTGGGCGTCGCGACCCAGCGCGTCGGCGAGGAAGCTCTGGGCGCGCACGAGGTCTAGGGTGGTGACGCCGAAGACGCGCGCGGCGTTAAGCTTGCCGAGGCGCTTGAGGGTCTCGACAGCGATGGGCACGGTGCTGTTGACGGGGTTGGAGATGATGAGCAGGCGGGCGGCGGGACAGTGCTCCGCGACGGCGGTCACCAGGCTCTGGACGATGCCGGCGTTGATGCCGAAGAGGTCGTCGCGAGTCATGCCGGGCTTGCGCGGGACGCCGGCCGGGATGACGACGAGGTCCGCGCCGCGCAGCGCGCGGCCCAGCTCGGCGGGGCCCTCGAAGCCGGCAACGCGGCAGTCGGTGTTGACGTGCGAGACGTCGGCTGCGACGCCGGGGGCGTTGCGCAAGTCGTAGAGGTTCAGCTCGGAAACGAGGCTGCAGGTCTTGAGTAGCAGAGAGAGCGGCTGGCCGATGCCACCGGCGGCGCCAAGGACGGTTACGCGAGCCATGTTGTGTGCGGGATGCGGCGAGGGGTGTGTAGGTATGATTACTCATTGCTATATATACGCCGGAGGTGTTGGGGCAACGAGGCGAGGCCGCTCCCGGAGAGCGCCGAGCACGGCATAATGGTCACGTGACACTGCGAGCCCGCGGCCGCCAGTGTGCTGCGGATGCTTTCCGCCAGAGGCTCGACGGCCGCGGGCGACGGCAGAAGGTCGACCTTGTTGAGCAGCACCACAATCGCGCACTGGAGGCCCAGGCGGTCGCGCTCCGTGAGCAGCGTGTAGAGCTCCCGGTGGTTTTCCGCGACGCGGCTGGCGGCCGCCGCGTCCACGCACCAAAGGAGCAGGTCCGTGGAGTCAAAGTAGTTCTCCCAGAACGGACGCAGCGTGCTCTGGCCGCCGATGTCCCATAGCTGTAGGTTGTAGGGCTCGATGGTGAGCGTGTGTATCTGGAAGCCGATCGTCGGGGTGACGGGCGGTAGGTCACCCTCTGGATGCAGCAGGCGGTAAACAATTGTAGTCTTCCCCGAGTTATCGAGGCCTAAGCACGAGACAGCGCAGCTCCTTGTCCTTGGCCTTCTGCTTCTTGGTGATCGTGAGCAGTCCCATGTTGTGTGGCGGCGTGTGTGTAGTGGATAAAAAGTCGCGGCGCCAGATCACTGACATATACTGCCTGCCACCTGCGACAGGTGATGAGGAAAAGCATCGTGGAGGTGACCCGAAAGGATGTGCAGTACAAGCGGAGGAGAAAGGTAGTCAAGCAGCGACAGTCGAAGCTATTTGAGTTTGATATTCCGCGAACCCGAAATCCACTGGGATGCATCGATGCCCCCCAGGAAGAGGAAATAGAAGTAATTACCATCGGCGACGAGCTGGATGAGGTGGTTGTGCTAGAGGAAACCAGGGAAGTGAAAGCAGACGGCGAACTGCCGTCACTATTTGTGCGTGATCCGACAGAAGACGACGAGCAAGATGTGGTGGAGGTGTATGGCATGCCGTGCAACCCCAGGAAAGAGGAGTCTGTGGCCTGCCCAATATGCTTCAAGGACCTCTCTGTGCTACATTTATACGAACGAGAAGCCCACTGTGATATATGTCTGGGGCGGGCGACGGGTGGTACAAGTGGGGCAGCGCGGAAGCGCTCTATTCCTCTGCCCGATGTAAAGAAAGTGCGCTTTCGTGACACCACGCTGGTGGTAGACGGCTTCATGTACATGGACGACCCCACGGTGGACGCTTATTTTCTGTCGCACTTTCACGCTGACCACTATCAAGGCCTGTGCCCCTCCTGGAAGCAGGGCCCGCTCTACTGCTCCGCGATCACGGCTAGGCTCGCCATGCACAAGTTTAAAATCCCACAGGAGCTCATAACTGTGCTTTACCCTGGAGTACCGCATAAGATATCGCCCATTCTCCGTTGCATTCCCCTTGATGCCAACCACTGTCCGGGCTCCTTGATTCTCTTGTTCGAGGAGTTTGACGATCAGGGCCACGTGCGCCAGAGTATACTACACACCGGAGATTTCAGGGCAACGCCATCCATGGCCACCGAATTGTCCCAGCTTACCGGCAGTAGGCCTATCGACACGGTATACTTAGACACAACCTACCTGCATCCGTACTATCATTTTCCCCTTCAGGAATCAGTCATCGCTACGACGGCGGACTTTGCCGCTAAGCTGAGCGACGTAGGGTTGAGGGCTTATTTTGCCGATAAGCAAAAGTCGATCCTTACATTCACAAAGCGAAGAGAGTCACACAAGCATATCATCAAGTTTCGGTATCTGTACCTTATCGGTTCTTACTCGATTGGTAAAGAACGCCTGGCGGTTGCCATTTCTGAACGACTGCGCACCAAGCTTTACGTTCGATCCGATACTGTAAAGCGCAAGCTGATCGACAGATACAAAGAATGGTTTCCAGATGGGCTAATTACCCACGTTGCATCCGAATCATGTGTGCACCTCGTGCCGTTTGAGGTAATATCTTCCAAAGACTCTATCAGTAACTACATGAAGGTACTGCCACCTATCTACGAAGACGTAATTGCATTCAGTCCTACAGGTTGGGCCTACGCAAACAGGCTGCGATATATTCCAGAACAAGCGATCAGAGAACGCTTCGCCTGCCCGGATAAGAGATACAAATTCGTCACGGATCTTCTTCATGACGCTACTGTAGACAGTTTCACAACCGATAGCCTGAAGACACAGTACAACCAGAGCAAAAGATATCAACTGTTTCGGATTCCGTATTCGGAGCATTCCAGCTTTAAGGACCTAAGTATTTTCGCAACCACGATCCAGATGAACGCCATTCGATCTACAGTGAACCTGGCCTCTTTGGAGATGCATCGCATGTGGTTCGACACTTGGTCTCGTATTAGAAACGAAAAATACCTGCGTAAATTATGATTACATGTTATATATAGTAAAAGATAACACGCCACTCAGTGTTAAATGGTCCATCATGCCTCTAGGACTCGTTGTCGTTGCTCGACAGAACTGCAGTCCCCATTTGCCTGGTAGGTTTTTGTGAGGCTTTTTTCTAATTGTCTAATTTAAAGTCCTGAATATTATCCTCCAATTGTGGAATGAAAGACACCATGTACCACTAGAGGTTCAGCCCGATGGCTGCAAAACGGCATATTTGTCATCCAAATCATGCCGCTGGTCCAACAGTTTAATAAATGTCTCTGGAACTTCGACTACGTCGGGAACTCGTCTATCATCTGGGAATACCCTCCTCCTGTAATGCATTACCATATTCGCTTCCTTGGTGCCAAATTTCTTAATCAATTTATTGTAGAATAGCCCGCATGCATTACATAAGGTACGATTTCCATATGGCCCACGCCTCCATTCAGGCGTGTCGCGTTCTTGGCAATGGAGGCAAACGCCAGCGCTTGCACCCCCAATACCGCCGCCACTCGTGGATGCGGTTCTTCTTTGCCTTTTACGCCTATTTGGTGTCTTTGGTGTTGCTGCAGAGACCGAAGCATCTGGCGCCATCACTATCGTTGGCAAAGTGGGCTCCGACAACACATGTCTGTGCGTTCCAGACACATGTAATACACCCTGCATTTGCTCGCGAAACTGAGGATTGGGCTGTGCAATCGACATTCTATGGAATACCGGCGGGGGAGGTAATGCATGGCTAGGCCTCAGGCCTTCAACTGTCTGTCTCCTGCCCGGAATTTCACCGTATGCTCGATTGCCATGGAATGTGGGTTGCGCTAACGGGGGGAATTGGCCACGGCCCTCGGTGTGTTGCAACTGCGCAGGTATCTTCTGCTCTACTAAGGATGGCTGTGGTGGATATGGCTTGAGCGAAACGCTATATGTGCCCCCTCTCAAGTGCCCACTCGAGTTCCTCTTGTGCCCATCCTGAGCAGAAAAGCCTGCCTGCATTGTACCATATGAGGGGCCAGGACCAGCCTGGGATGGCGTTTTTGAAGCATCGTCCATCTGGGCCACGCTGGGAAATCTGAACTGTCGAAAATCCCCATCCCACTGCGGAGCTACCCTAGCGGTAGAGCTGGGCGGCGGCATGGGTAGCCGCTGTATGGGGGGGAGTGCAGATCCCTTAGCTTCCAGCTTAGTTACCTGCGAAAGTCCAGGAAGCACTGTCTGTAAGTTCTTCTTCTCTTCCGGAGATCGTACCTCTCTCTTCTGCCCATTCTCATCCTGCTGCTCAGAACCTTGGGGCTCACGCTTGGTCTTGAGGTGTAGTAGGTCTCGCGTCACGGTGGTAAGCTTTCTCGACTCAGCCAATAACTGCTGTAGCTCCGATTTGGGAATACTGTCGATTAATGCCGATGAGCCGGTTTCGCCAATGGGCCACCTGATCATGTTCCGGAACATGGAATTCTTTAAGACAAGTATCTGGGCTATCAATTCAAGGTATTGCGGGTTTTCATTAGTTGAAATCGGCGCAGTTGTATCGTCGTTCGCAGCAACTTTAGGCGCCTCCGGACTAATGCCACTGATGCTGCTGCTTTTGCTGCTATTCAATGCGGTATCTGCAAGGAACTCTAATGACTCCCTGCGCTGGTCGTAATACGTAGGATCCACCAGCACTACTTGGTTGGCATGTACCGGGTTAGGCAGTGCCCGCGGAATGGACTTTGAGCCGGGAACGCTGGCGCCTTCAGGCTTAATGTTCCCGTTAGCACCGGTATTCAGAATGTCATGGCTTTCGTTTTCCACATTCCGGAGATCGTCCAGACTCCCTCTAACATTGGAGTGCGTGTGACTGTAGTTTAATAAATTGTTGAGACTTGGCAAGCTGACCCTCCTCTCAGCTCCCGAGATACCTGCATCGTGCATCGTTCCGCGGGAAGGCTGCTCCACCATCAACGGTGGGGTAACAGACGAAGTCCTGGGCGACCGTGGTACTTGGCTTCTGTGTAATGTCTTCTTGCTCGTATCCTGCGTGGGGCCTGTCAACTGGGATGTGGGGTTGGGAATTGGAATTGAGGGAGTGGTGGCTATACTCATTTATTGTAGAGGATAGAGTAGGTTTAGATATCAAATCCGTACCTACTATGCCTTCTAGTGATCTTTTGTTTTATATCTTTTTGCATCCGGAACTCGCCGGCGTCACAATCTAAAGACAGACGTGCGTGGCCTTGGCACAAACTTCAGCCTCACACAAACAGAAACTGAAAATCTCAGCTAGTCCAAAACAGAAAATTGCCAAAAAAAATCTAATGCACGAAGGAAAACGTCTTAGATCCCTCCGATTAGTGTCACTCTCTGCGCAATCGTATCTAGCCCTTGTTATATCCTGGCGTTGTAACTGTGTGCTTTAGTCGATCCCTCCTGTCTAAGCGCCTCTCACTTGGGCTCTCAGTTCTACTTTCCTGGGGATCAAGTACGACCGCCAGTTCGTTCCCGCGAATTTATACAAGATAAATATTCGCTCACCATCGCGGTGATGGCGATGCCCGCTTGCTATCCCGCTGGACGGGCCGGCGCGCGGATTTTCACAAAGGGCTCTTCGCCGACGCAACGCCTGCGCTTTTAGCAGCATCTTTAACTGTGCGGCGCTATTTACGTCTGCATGTGCCTGCACCATGCTACGTTATCTGCCCAGTAGTGCCTGCAGACGGTTTGATTTTCGCCGCACGTTCTTAATCTCGATACCGTCTGCCATCACTCCTTGCTCTTGCGCGACACTTGCGGCAGAGCACCGTCACAAGAACACCACTACACCGCAGTTAATATGCATGTGCTTACTCAATCAGCCATAACACGCAGCGCGTAAGCGGTGCGCATCGGAGCGTTTGCAACGATTAGGTACTTTCAAGGGGCCCCTAAATCGCAGCCGATGAGCACCTCGCGCCAGTCGCCTGCTCTTAGTGTGCCCAATGGCCGGCATCTGACACCCGCGGCAGGAAACTGGCATGCCCTCCCGCCGCTGTGCCTTCCCGTACCCTGACTACAGAGTGACTAAAGATACAGCAATTTACTTGTCATACGATGCTACTGTATCTACAGCTGGCCCACTCGTAGATATAGTCCAAGTACATAGTATAGTGCCTGCGCCAGCTTGGCGCTGGCGCTGTAAGTCAGTGGTGAGGTGTATGGGTGTATACAATTTGTCTAGTGGCGCTCCCTAAACTTAAACCTTCACCACTACATGACCGTATAGTGATTGAGAACCAGGAGTCATAATCGTTTGTACGACGAGGCGCCTAGCTGGTAATAATTTTTGTTCACTCCGACGCGTTTACTTGCAAGGGCGTGGCCAGGCGTGCTAGAAAGAATTGAGGCGGCATGACCAACTTCAAGACGGGATATGAGCGCAAGAGTTTCGGCAAGCAAGAATGGAACGAGGTAGTGCTCGAGACAGCTGTACCATACGAGGGCTTGAAAGATAATGTGAAACAGGACACGGTTCAGGAGCCCAGTATTCCGTGGTTGTTAATAAACTACTTTGTGGTCATGGCATATGAGGAGTCGAGTGTACGCATGGCGCGGGACCTCGGTATCTTGAAAACTAACAAGGATGCTATCGAATTTAATAAGATATACAAGATTCGGGAGCGGGCCCGCATCCGGGAGCTAATCAAGAAGGGGGACATCTTGCGCGCCATGGAGGAGATCAACGAGAAGTTCGGCGTGGAAACGCTTGAGAACATAGACACGGGTCTGGGTAGCAGCGGAAACAAGGCGCTGCAGGACGAGGACCTTCACTTCAAGTTGTTGCTACTAAGCCTAATAGAAATGATACGGCACCACCACCAGGATCCGCCAACCTCGGAGGAGGAGTCGAACCGCTTCATTTTGAACTTAATCGAGTACTCGCAAGAAAAGTTGGCCGTAAAGGCGAGTTCCAACAAAGAATACATGAAGGAGCTTGAGCTGGTTATGACATTGCTGCTCTTTCCGATGGAAGCAGTGTGTGACGATAACGGAAATCGCATCAAAGTCCCCAAGAATTTGCGCAACCTATACTCGTTGTCATTGCGGTCTCGCATTGCCAATCTAGTGAATCGCAAGCTTCTCCAGAGGATTTACCCGCAGATAGCAATGGCCAGCAGCAATGGCAAGTATCCAGACCTCCTTGGCGGCAACATTGCGGACAAAAATTTCGACCACTTCAACAGCCATCTCAAGTCGCGTGCCAAGGAGGACATCTCCAGCAACTTTACGCGGGAGACGTTGGCAAGTATGAAAGACACACCAGAGGGACCGTTGGGACGCAACGAGTGGAACACGTCCAACTGGGCGAACACGAGCCGCATACTCCAGGACCACGTCAACAAGTCAGGCGAGGCTGATTCGAACCAAAAGTTCCATGTTGAATACGAGGTGAAGCTCGTGCAGGTAATGAAGCTTTGGGCCTGGTGTGAGAATCAGCTACACAATGCAGATATAGGCGTCCCACGGGTGCAGAGCACCACATAGTGGGTTCTACACACTAAACTATATAGTCGCAGCGTATAGTATCTCCGGTTTCCATTTTCAAGAAGCAGAGTTGCACGTCGTCGAAGTCCGCGGTCAGCGTCTCCCCCAGGCTGTTGTAGACCCGGACGCCGTTGGACACGGTGAACTGCAGCTGGCGCTTCGCAGCCAGCTCCCGATATGTGTCGCTGTCCTTGAACAGGTGGTACAGCCGCCTCCGCAGCACGCGAAGAGCCGCTCCGAACTCTGGTCGCCGCTCCGACTCGTACTCCTCAGGCGAAAACTCGATATGGTAAGTAAATGCATCAAAAATAGGCCGCTCGCCCGCGCTCGAGTCCAGGACCCGGCTCTCCACGTACACGTGCGCCACGTGCACCGGCTTCGCAAAAAACTTCTCGCGGTTCTCGAACTCCTCGATCACAAGGCCCGTCTTCTCGTCCAGGTACTCCTTCCCGTGGTACGAGTCGTCCAGCACCATCCGGTGTGTCTTGAGCGCCTCCTCCAGCTTGCGCTGTCGTAGCTCCTCGTACGTCTCCTTCTGCACAAAGGACATCTCCACCGTGATGTACAGCTCGTTGACCAGCGCAAACAGCCCCATCACGCACAGGAACAGCGTGATTCTTGCGCCCGTGTCGTCCGCCGTGTACGTGCGCAGGAACTTCACGTCCCTTATCCACTGCAGGAGCACCGCATCGCACTTCCAAAAGAGCCGAGCCACACCGTCCATTGCTAATGGCAACTAGCTTCAACCTAACAGCCTGTAATGCGAAGTTGCTCCAGCCGGCGACGACACATCATTTGATGGCTACTGCCATTCTGGAATGAAAGCCTGGCCAACCTGTTTCACGTGAGTAAGCCATCCGTACACTGTGAGCCCTTTTTTTCTGTCCGGCCGAAGAGAGTGCCTGACATATACCGTAGCGCGAGCTGCCAGTCTCCTCCCGTCACCTTCCAGCAAGGGCAATAAGGATCCCATCACATGAAATGTCTAGAACTCCCTGCATGACGCGAATGAGGCCAAGAATGTCTGGTGGGCTTGGCTAACCGATGTTCGCAACTGCAACAAGGGGTACCTGGTGTTTATAGCCGTATGTCGTCATCCGGGATTCGTGCAACAGGAGAGAAGAACGGGACCACAAGGAAACGCGGTAAAGCATCTAGAATCAGCAACCCTAGAGAACGTTTGTTCGTCGTTGGCGCAAGAGCACGGAGCGTAGGGGCTGGGAGTTGCGGTGGCTATTCATGCGTGGGCACGCCGGGTATATAAGTAGGGTATGCGTCCGTTGAACAGAATGGATCCGTCTCAGAACAATACCAAAATCGCATTTGGAAAAACAACCACTAATATGAAGTACACCTCCGCTATTCTACTCGCTCAAGTCGCTTTTGTTGCAGCACAGTCATCCTCGGGGTCTGTTACCGGCAGCGCTGCCCCCGCTCCGGGTGCGGGGTCGGGCGCAAGCATTTCTAGCACCACGACAGTCACCGCCTCAGGTTCTGGACCAGGCGCGACGTCCGGTGCTAGCTCCGGTGCAGCAGGCGGGGCCGCTGGCGGGGCCGCAGGTGGCGCCGCAGGTGGCGCCGCAGGTGGCGCCGCCGGTTCTAACTCCGGCAACTCTGGCTCCAATGGATCTGGCTCCGGCCCAGAACACTCTGGACCAGAACACTCCGGCCCAGAGCACTCTGGACCAGAGCACTCTGCCGAGCACGGATCTGCGGGCTCTGGGTCCGCGACTTCTGCGCCTGCCAGCTCTTCGACCGAGTCTTCAGGGTCGAGCTCGTCGGGCTCGTCCTCCACGGGTTCTTCTGGGTCCGGCGCGTCTACTCGGACTACAGGGACGACTGCCGCAAGCGCAAGCACGGATGCAGCCGGCGTTGTCGGTATCCCGGCTGCAGCTGCCGTTATCGCAGCTGCGATGGCTCTAGTCTAAATTCGTTGTGGGTGGGAATACCTTGGCTAATTCAGTGGAATCTTGCGGTGACCGCTTGATTCCGGAAGTCTGACCTCCAAGAAGCGTATTCCCATCATATATAAGGGTTTTATGGGGCGGATTAATTCGATACAACCCCCCTTTTGCACCCAACCAGGGACAGGATATAATTCTTTTTTAGTATTACCTTGCCAGAATCGATATGAAATTGGCTAACCTCTTCAGCTATGGGACGCTGTTGTCAGCCTGTGCGGGCCAGGCCTATGGGGCGGTTGTCGGACGTGTTGGCCCCACGCCTGCCCCGGTGGCCAGGCGTGATGAGATTCCGACGGATCAGGTCTACTCGGTTAGCATTCAGCTGGATGATATTTTCAAGTACCTGCAGGACGTATTCAACTCGCCATCCAAGTACCAGTCAGTGCGTGTTCCCGCCCAGGTTCTACAGAGGCGCGATGGTGAAGACGAGAAGCCAGCTGCGCCAGCTGTCCCCAACTTGTCGGATCTTGCAGACCTTCTCGAGAACATACCACAGTTTGGTGAGAATGCCGCCAGAGTTATTCGTATCTTCCAGACTGCTGTCGGCGGCGCTGACATTGGTGCTAAAGAGTTAAGCAACTTGCTCCATCTACTATCAACCGTTGTGGGTGGGCCACTAAGCGATGGAGGCCACAAGAAGCGTAGTGAATTGGTGGCGAGAGCCGATGGGCAGGGTGTTGATATTAATGCGCTCCGCAGAATTTTGGAGGCCTTGGCAAATGGTAGATTGCCTGATTTTTTTGATATAATCGCATTCCAGGACTCGTTGGGAGGCATTGTTCCATCTAGTGAAGAGGTCATTGGGTTCTTGACGAGATTGAACAACGGCACGCCACCAGATGTAGGTGCACTCATCAACATATGGTCGGCACTTCAGAAAGGACAGGCACCAAATCCTGATGATGTGAGGAGATTTCTCTCATCTCTACCTTTAGGGAGCGTCCTTCGGTTTCTCGGTCCATTGCTCGACATTCTCAGAGGGATAGGAATTAATATTCCTGGTCTCGGGGCACCACTCCAGATTTCTAAATCCACGCACATTGGTCCAAGAACGCTTGCTCCTGCACAGGTTCCCATCTCAGATGAAGATTTAGCCTTCTTCAAGCTACTCAAACCGGAAGAGGCAAAGGATTACTTCAATTTGTTAGCTTCAAACTTTCAGAATGAACATGCCTTGTCCAATCCCTCCTCACCCGAGCAGGCGAAGTTTGCGGAAAGTATCCGCAATGTCGTGAGCGACTTCAGCAAGAACTTAGACGCAAAGCCTCTAGAGACTTTGCAACAGTTCTACCAGAAGGTAGCTGAAGTTGGAGTCCAAGCCCAGCAGGGGTTCGAGAAGCAGAATTCTGCCTCCGCAAGCTCCACTACCGCCAGCTCTGCTCAGAGTAGCACGGCCTCTGCTTCTCATACTGCCAAGTCTACCTCAGAGCATAGTAGCTCTCACTCTAGTTCAACCGCGACAAGCTCGGCGACCAAGGCTGAGAGCGCAAAAAGCAATAATGTAGCGCCAGCTTTGAGCTATGGGAGCGGATTCTCAGGACTGCTTGCTCTACTGACTTTTATTATCATTTAGTATGCTAGATAGAGTTTCCTCGACTTTATCCACCTTCTCAGTTTAGATAAGTTAGTCTTTTAATTATGGTTCGTACTGAATATCCGTGATTTTAGAACATACCCATCTCATAAATTCCTTGTCCTGTAGCCTCTGCTTGAGCGACTCTGCATCAATATCTGCCAGCGTGTTCGCACTCACAAGGGTCGTCGTCGAGGGAAACAACTCCTTCGGCGGTGTGTCTCCGCATCCCCTCAAAATCTGTCCCATCGCAGGCGGCCGCTGCCCGTTTTCTAAGCTTGCCAGCCCAAATCCTTCTGGGCGGGCTGATGGTAACGGAGTACTCTGCGAAAGAAGCGGCTCGACTGCTTGCCAAAGTGCCTGCTGGGACGCCTGCGTTGCACATCCAAAGGCGTCCAGCGGCGCGTACATCCCTTGGAAGCTCGCGTTGCTGAGATCAAAGGCGGGCCCGGCGGGAGGGACAAATACTGCCTTGGAATTCTGCCGTGTCGACACCGCAGTCCGCATTACAAACCCGAGTTTCGCTAACACTTCCTTCGTCTGTAGAAATTCATGTCCCGTCACAAACCCTACCTGGAAGCGGCGGATGAACATCTGGCCACTCTGCTTGTACAGGTATTTGCACGATATCGACGGCGCCTTGAAGGAAAACTGCACCGTGTCCGAATGCAAAGGGGCACTGACCTCCTCCAATACCTGTGCATTATTCCACACCACTTTAATCGTCAGTAGACCATCGCCCTTGCTGCCTATCTTGAATAGAAGGTTCTCTCTCATTGAAAAGTGTTGCCACTTCTCCATCATAACAGGTACTTTTGGAGAGCTAAAGCCCTGAGGGGCAGGTTCCCAGAATGAATACTGGGAATACTTCCTAATGGGAATCACAAACTCGTTCATTGGCATTGAATCCTTCTCCTCGCGTTGTTGTGGTGGTCAGAAGCAGGGAGGATATCATTAGCCGCCCACACTGATAGACAAACATACCGAGCCAACAAAGCATAGCGAGGACCCACAACAAGAACAGGCATTAAAAACGCAAATTTGGGACAGTCCGTAGATCGAACCCTTTGAATAGCGTACACTGCTTCGTGCTTCCTCAATCGTTGTGTTACCCGCAAGTGCATTAAAGAAATCTCAGCTGCGTGTGGCTTGCCCTTGTTTCACTTACTAGTACGCAAGCATGGTATACTTCTATGACTTAATAGCCGCCGACTCAGCAGAGGTGTTCTGGATTGTAGTAGGCAGGAACAAGGAGGAGAACGACCTTTTGGTCAAGCACGGGTACCGGGAGTTAAACTACCTCTGGTTCCACGTAGACAAGTATGCCAGCGCACATGTCTATCTCAAGTTACATGCAAAGCAGCAGAGCTCCAGCGACGTGCCGCGGGATGTGCTGCATGCCTGCCTGCAGTTGTGCAAGTCAGAGTCTGTACAAGGGAACAAGCAGGCACAATGTAGCATTGTGAGCACGCCCTGGCACAACCTGCGCAAATCTGGATATATGAAACCGGGCGAGGTGTCGTTCAAGTCGACCAAAGCCATCGCGAAGTTGCAATGTGCAGGGCGTGATAACAAGCTGCTAAACCAACTGCGAAAGCGACGCATTGATATATACGACGATGTCGAGACGCTCCTGCGTGATGCGAAACGCAGCAAGGATGGCGACTTCTTCATCCACTACATCACAGCTAACCGGGAGAGGCTGTTAGAAGAGGAGAAAGAGCGAGCGTCAGCAAAGAAGGCTCGCAAGCGGCAAGTGGACAGCAGCGAGTTACCATGCGAAGAAGAGTCGTCGTAGCCTGCTCCCCTTCAACAGTAAATCGTGAGTTTTGTGTGGTCACGTGATTCCAGTGTTGTTTCTTTTGCCACGAAAAATTTTAAGTGTTGATGAGATGGGCCATTGCCCGCTATTGAAGCTTTCTCAGTGAAGTCCTCAGCAGGCCTATTAAGACACTATGTCGAAGAGATCAGCTTCAATCGAAGAACTAGAAGATGGACAGGGGCGGGTAGTCCAATCCAAAACAGATCTTCACACAGTGCCTGTGGCAGGCGGAGAGGATGAAGACGTCGATATGCACGATGAAGAGATGGGGGAATTTGAAGATCCGTATGGCGACGACTTCGACAGCGAGGGCGAGATCATTCAGGTGGATGATGATGCCGACGGAGATGACGATGCCATGGACGACGAGGAGTACCTGGAGCAGAAGCAACAGCAGGCCGAGAACATGGTTGAAAATGACAAAGGCGCTGATACAAAGGAAGGGCAGCTGTACCTGCCACACATGTCGCAGCCCCTAGGACCTGACGAGGTGCTGCAGGCAGATCCTACTGTTTATGAGATGCTTCACAATGTCAATCTTCCATGGCCATGCATGACGCTGGATCTGATCCCGGATAACCTTGGGTCTGAGCGGAGAAATTACCCACAGTCGATTCTGATGACTACGGCCACGCAGGCATCCAAGAAGAAAGACAACGAGCTGCTTGTGCTAAAGTTATCTCAATTGGCGAAAACCCTTGCGAAGGATGAGGACGACGGTGCGGAGGACGACGAAGATGACGAGGACGAGGACGCCGATCCGATTATCGAGAACGAAAATATCAAGCTACGTGACACAACGAACCGAATGCAGGTATCCCCGTTCGCCGCTGAATCACAGGAAGTTTTGGCCGCTACCATGAGCGAAAACGGTGAGGCACATATATTTGACCTTGGACCTCAAGTAAAGGCATTCAGCTCGCCAGGTTACCAGGTCCCTAAAGCTGCGCAAAGACCACAGTACACTATCAAAAATCATGGGAATGTCGAGGGCTATGGACTAGACTGGTCGCCTTTGATCAAAACTGGCGCTCTCTTGACCGGAGACTGCTCCGGAAGGGTATTTTTGACCCAGAGAACTTCCTCCAAATGGATTACCGACAAGCAGCCATTCACTGTCGACAATAATAAGTCCATCGAGGACATAAAGTGGTCTCCAAGTGAAAATACCGTATTTGCCACGTGCGGTGTGGACGGCCATGTCCGCATATGGGACATACGGTCTAAAAAGCACAAGCCAGCGCTATCTGTTAAGGTTTCAGACACAGATGTGAATGTCATGAGCTGGAACCAGAAGATCAGCTACTTGCTTGCTACTGGTGATGACAACGGCACATGGGGTGTGTGGGACTTGAGGCAATTCTCGAACCAGCAGGGAGGTGTGTCTCCAGTTGCACAGTACGATTTCCACAAGGGTGCCATTACCTCGATAAGTTTCAACCCATTGGATGAATCTATCATTGCAGTTGCATCTGAAGACAACACCGTGACCCTTTGGGACTTGTCTGTCGAAGCCGACGACGAAGAAATCAAGCAGCAAGCGGCAGAGGTCAAGGAACTTCAACAGATTCCACCTCAGCTGCTATTTGTACACTGGCAAAAGGAGGTGAAGGACGTGAAATGGCATAAGCAGATCCCTGGCTGTCTAGTCAGCACAGGCACCGACGGTTTGAACGTTTGGAAAACTATCAGTGTCTGAGTTCTATCAATTTCCCTGTATATTAGTAGCATGTCTAGAGGATAGGCAATGGATATATAGTTCGAAGTACCAGCAACGGCCAATCTGATCTTAACGATCCGATACTCATTAGGATAAGTAGTCCACATATCTCACAGAACAGTAGTGTACTGTTATTATCACCAACTACGGAGATAGCAGATGCCGTAGTCAACAACTGGTGCACTTATTCTTCTAATTGCCATCCTCTGGACGTTGTGAGGGAGCTAACTCCTCAGAGATGAGACTTTGGCCCTTTGAACCGTTCAGAGCCTCGCGATTGCCCAAAGGCGAGTATGCATTCAAGCAGGGAACCCCGGCAGATTCAGATGGATATGAGAGCATATTAGAAATTGGTGTGTTATCACAATCGAATTTGGTTATAGTGCTAACCGAGACTCGAGTTCTGGTCTATAACGCAAAGCCAATGGCCCTAGTTGCATGCCACGAGCGGACAAACGAATCGGTGGAAAAGTTTGGGCTGAATAAGAAGATGTATAACAATATGCACTATGGAACCCTGCTCGATGAAGTTGTCACCAAAGAAAACCATAAGTCATTCAACGTTGAAACAAAGGGTGTGTTCTTCTATATTATGACAAGCGATAATTTCCTGCTGGTCTACCAGGTTCTCGCGGGGATTGATGGTTTCTCCGTGTACACGGATTATGGGGTGGCCTGTGATCGTGAAAGACACCATTTACTCGAAAAGAGGCCATTTATTGGGGATGAAAGTACCTCCAGCGTTCTCACAGTATTTGACAAAAACGATGGTAGAACAGCGATCCAGAATGGATACGTTACTGGCAAGACCCGAGGATTTTTTGAGTTCTGGAAGGGCACTGGGAGTGCCAACGAAGAACTCCCTGTCAAGAAGCACGAACTGCGTTTAAGGGTAGTGTTAAAATTTGACTACCCAATTCATGATATGTTCGGCGCATATTCAATTGATTCAACTGATGAGGAAGAAGGGCAGTTCATGGTTTTGCTACTATCAGACGGGGTCAAGCACCTGCATCTTTCCGACTTTAAGCTAAATAAAAGTTCGTTGATTGAGATTAAGCATGGGCATCATATGGTTCTCCATAATGGGGACTTATTTGTGGCAGCGCAAGATGCAGAGTACAAAGTTAGTATTAACCGGGTGTCGTTAGGTTCTCAGGAGATCCATACAGACGATGTGCCCACTTCGCCAGCATCTGAACTAATCGCAGTATATGCTATATACGATATTCTTGTTTTAGCATACGAAAGTGAACTGTTACATTACAATGTTAAGTCGAAAACCATTAAGCGCTCCAAACTCTCCTTAAAAATTAGGAGGTGCCACAAGGAGGAAGATTTGCTTATTCTATTAACCCAGGATAATCGCATTTGTATATCTACAATCTATGGTAATATCCTCTTTTCATCCGACTTTGATATGAATGGCAAGTCTTTAGCATGTACCAGCCTCAACTGTTTTGACAACACTATACTTATAGGTTCAGCGGATGGCCACCTGATTACCTGGCCAATGTGGCAGGAGATAAGCAACCAGTCAATTGATTTCAAGCATGACACACCATTAATACTTTGCAATAAACACAATGATCTGATGATATCATCCCCATTGAATTGTCCCACGTTGGAACAAAATCTGATGCAAGTAATCAGTCTCCCTTTAAAAGAACTAAATAACCATATTTTGGCTGCAAGGCTTAATGGACCTCAAAACCTCCTGGCTGTCTATATTAGCAATAGGAATATTCTGCTTTTGCATTTTCTTCATTCCAACAGATGGAAGATCTTCCATGACGTGACAATACTTGAAATAGTCTGGCTTGGAAACCATTTCCTACTTTGCCATATGGCTAACAATGAGGGTGACGAGTGGTTACAGTGCTATCAGTTTTCTCAAAAAGCAGGCCCATCTGAAGACCTCGAGGAGTATTCAGTCTGGAGATGGGAGATACCTTACGAGTCAAAACTACAGAATATATTCGTCACTACGTGTCCAACATTGAAACCACTAAAAGTTAAAAGCAAGACTTCAGATGAATCTGGCCTGACACTATTCAAGACGGCAGAGTTATTACTTCTTTGCGAAGATGGCTCCTATACAGTTTTTGACGTCATCTCTTTTCTACATCCAGCAGGCGTTGAAACAATCAAACGGTTTCATCAAAGCAAGCGTCACAAGTTGCCAGAAGAAGTGTCAAGCAATGTTCGCTGGCTCCTACCTTGGAAAGGTCAGCTATTGGTGCTAGACGGCGACACTCTCTATCGTGTTGGAACTCAAGATGAACAGGGCTACGCAAATACCTCGGTTATAATGGATTCCGTAGAGCGGGTGATAGACTGCACTGGTGAAACCATCTCCGTTCTTACTGGAAATCAGCTATCAATTTTCACAGTGGAAGAACTAGCCAACAAAGATACTCCCCAGGCCACGGTGCCAGTGTCCGAAGATGAATATCCAGTTTTTGTGAATCCCAGTATGGCCCTTGTCTATAATGTCCAGTGTTCCTATCGGGACCACGTAACGAAGATGGCATTGGATCAGCATATTTACCTTGACCAAGTGATCTCCAGACTCCTAGAAAAGGGCCTTCCGGGAATCGAAATCCACGAGCAGTACAGCATGTTAAGACACTATCCATTTGTCCTGGAAAAGGTTCTGTCCACCGATGTTCTTGCTAATCGGCCACTGGCGCCCATTCTTCAGCTCATCGATATCTATGACGAGGCCCCTCCCAATAAGGCCAGCTGGAAGATGGAGATCGTTAGTAACTGTCTCCGCAAGATCGAAACCAAGCACTGGGACTACCTGTTCGAGCAATTGGGACTCACGCCGATGGAATTGCTGGTGCAGTGCACAGAAAACGGCGAAACCAAGATTCTGGGAATGCTGCTCATGGTCTTCTTAAACTACGACGAAACAAGCACCGGTACCGCGGCCGTGAAACCTGTAGCCCCGAAGGCAGATATCCCTCTTAATACAGACAAAAATGGCCACCTGGCAGTTGACAACGCAGTCAACTCGCCTATTTCCGCAGCGCTGCAATACGAGGGCCTCATACAGAAGGTATTGAAGGTCATCGTCACCTCAGCAGGTAGCGCTCTTACTCCTCTCGAAGCACAAGAGTACTGGGATATGGCGCTTCAAATCATGCGCTTCGTCAAAGCTCTGGACAAGCAGAACGGGAGTACGCTGGTCGAAGACTGTCTGCAGCAGTTATAATGGCGGTAGTTCCTATGTCATGCTAGGCATATATCACGTGACGAATGTCCAATGATAAGGAAGTATTTGTCTCACGTATCAAGTGATGAGTGTGGCTTCATAAAATTTTCCGGGGCCCTGCACAGAGGGCTACAACGGCAGACCTTTGGTAACATTAGCTTGCAAACCCGGTAGCGAAGCCTCAGTTTTTTGTTCAGAGTCAGCAGTTCAATCAATTAACTCTGTTCTACCACCTTAAGCATTAAGCATGTCTGAAGAATCCCCATTGCGTACAGTTGGTTTCGACGCCCGCTTCCCTAACCAGAACCAGACGAAGCACTGCTGGCAATCGTACGTTGACTACCACAAGTGTGTTAATGCCAAGGGCGAGGACTTTGGCCCATGCAAGGTGTTCTTTAGAACCTTTTCATCTTTGTGCCCTGTCGAGTGGGTCGAAAAGTGGGACGAACAAAGATCCAAGGGGATTTTCCCCGGGGACAAGGTCTAGAGATCTAGCGATCAGCGATCGTGTTTTTGTCTCCAACTGCTCTACCAAGGTTGACATCACTATCTAACATTCTTGAAGGTGTCTATTGCACTACAACCAGCTCCACCTCTGGTACCATGCTCTCCTTGGCGAGCTAGCAAGCTACGGTTCGACCTAGCGATCTCGGCTGGAGTCCAGGGTGTTCGGAGCCTACGAGTGTTGGGATGGTCCAAGTGCAAATAGGATTATCGGTACGTATTATGAATCAACCTATAACATAGTATTTTACGTTAGCCGATAACCGGATGTGGATGCATGCCAGAAGAGGCAAGTAGCGGCCTTCAAAAAGGAGACGCTTTAGACGAGGCTATGACTTTATTTGGCATGATATAGGTAGTCATCACAGGTATATACGGGGTGTGTGTAGTGCAAGGCAAGGCTTTAACTCGTGTGACAACAACTTATGTGAGCCAATGTCCAGAATGCTGGCAGGTAGCCCACGCATGGAATCGTTAGCGGCTATGCTGACAGCAATCTGGTCCACTCACCACCAGCCTCGGGAGTGGTGCCCCATTTATGTGTCACGCTGATATAGCTATATATATACATTGGCACTACAACAAAATCAGCGTCAATCCATTAAAGTAGCGGGATAGCACGTCCAATTGGATTTTGGACTTCGCTATGCTGGGTTTATTACTGTGAGCGGATGGCTACTATGCGCCCTGTCTATGTACGTGCTGCTTGCCTCCAAGCGGTGACGTGATGCTTGTATATTTGTTATGTCACTGAGAATCAAGACGTATAACACGGGGCTATCACGTGTCGCTTTCTAAAAATCCACGTTATTCGCTTGGTCACCTGATGTTAGATTGACGATTCTACTCAGTATTTTCAGAGTATATCATAAACTGGCAACATGGCCGAGCGGTTAAGGCGAAAGATTAGAAATCTTTTGGGCTATGCCCGCGCAGGTTCGAGTCCTGCTGTTGTCGAATATTTTTGTTTTTTCGACTAGAGCTGAGGCCATTTGGCCAGAAATCGGCATAGAACCCTGGGCGCTAAAACCCGAACGGCGATTTAAAGCACAGGGGTAGTATACATTGCTGAGCACCCATAACCGCGTTTCGTAGGGTCGTGCGCCATAATACACATTTTGGCTATGTACTTTCGAACTTCATTGGTTCACAAGGTGCGGCCCAGCCAGCGGGCTAGTACACCGGACTATATCGTATTGCAAGCAATTGATATACTCCAGAAGACTCAGTACTAGGAAATACCTGCTCTCCAGAAGTCATATGCAGTTTTTGGAAAAAGCATGCTGCGCACAGCTATTATTGCTTGATACCAAAGCTTTCTCTGATACCAAAATCGAGCATTCGGAAGAGAATTATGCATGCGCGGGCGATAGTCCCTTACCCAGCAGGTAAATGCCTACCTACTAAGCGGAAATGGAGAAATAGCTCAATTATTATAACGTCGCGAACTGCTGAATTACGCATTGCCAGGGAGGCGACAGTGGCTGCTCCACGTGGCAGGATAGTCAGTCCACTCAGTATATTCAGCTTGCAATGCATTTATCTGTAATAATAGACCCGCGGCCATGTGCCAGCCTATGTGACAGTGGAACGGCCATATGCCCGGGTTATCGACCACGAACCGAATCACAGCGTACCCATATCCGCTGACATTGATAGTATCACGAAGTACAGGATTTTCAAAGTTCAATGAAGCAGAGTCCTCATAATAATTATCATGAAAGTATCCGTTAAGAGAATCACGAAGAACCCAAAACTTATGCCCATGCATATGGAAGGGGTGGGCGCCATCATCGTAATTATTAATGACAATATCCACTATTGAGCCACGCTTGTCTAGATTGATTAGGTATTGTCCTTGATTTACTGTTTCAAGATCAGACTCGGTATGCAATTTTCTGATTGGATTAGCGTCAGGTTCAAATGCCAGTTCGTGCATCGTGCAACTATTTCCTAGTGGTTTATAAGTGTGCTTATTGAAGTACCCTCGATCTAGTTGCCGTTCCTTAATCAGGAACGACACGTCCAGTGTGAGGAAGATGTCGGGGCGGTTGAGCCCATCGCTTCTACGCGGCACTTTGGCACCGCGCGTGCGGAACATGGTCTGGTTGGTATCCGCGCAATGTGTATTCCCGCCATCGTAAGGCCAGCCGTGGCCGGTAGGGGCTGGTACGCCAGGATCGTTCTCGTAGCTTAGAATAGCATGAACATCGGTATCAAAATTATCAGTATTTTCCTCAAAGCAAAATGGATTGAAACGCGCGCGGACCAAGTAATCTCTCGACGAGTGATCCTCGCGCTTAAGAAAGAATGAATAGCGCTGACCCACAGACATCGTGATGGACTCGAGCTCAACAGGATCCACAACAGTGCCGTCTGCCTCCACAACTTCCAATCGATGCTGATCTACAGCAAAGTTAAAGGGCGCGAAGAACCCGGCATTGATCAGCCGCACGCGATACTTCCGCTCCGGCGCCAGGTGCAAAGTTGGCACAGCGACGTCGCCAACGTAGCTAACATTTCGGGCGCTACCGTGGGGCACGATGTAAGTCGCCGAGTCGTACTTAAAAGGGCCACTGCCTTGAATGAAACCGTTGTCTGGCGTTGGCTCTACGTTTTCGTTACCGGGCGCCAAATAGTCCGCCATATAAGTAGCCGCCATATCGTGGTAGTAGTCATTGACCATAACCACCATGTCCTCGTCGTATTCCTCAAGGAGCATGTCCTCCTCGCTAGAGTGTATCACCAGCGGCCCAAAAAGACCGTCTGCCTGTTGCGCGGCAAAGTGCGAGTGATACCAGTACGTGCCCCATTGCTTCTCGCTCACCTTAATCCGGTAGGTGTACTTGCCGCCCCCCGGCGGGATCGGGCACTGGTTGATGTGGGCAGCGCCGTCGTTGTACGCCTGGTTTTCAAAGAACAGCCCGTGGCAGTGTATGGTCACAGGCTCGTCGTCCATCTCGTTAACCACATGCAGCCACAACGTGTCCCCCGCGTTAGCCTCCACCAGCGGCCCCGGGTACTGCCCGTTGATCACCGTCAGGTTGCGCACAATGCCGTCCGGCGCCCTCTCCACCAGCTTTGATACTCTGAAGTAGTAGTGGCGATTGCACGGTTGCTTCTGACCGCGCCAGTACGCGCGGTCCATCGTGTAATTGCGCTGCGTGTCAAGCAGCCACCCGCGGTCCGCGTCCCCCAGCCCTCGCAGGCGCATATCGTGCAGCGCGAATAGCACCACCAGCAGCGGGATCAGAACGCACAGCGTGTACTGCAAGCCAAGCAGCCACGCAGGGCGCTTTTGCCGCAGCGCCTTCAACCGGCGCTCATCGAACCTGCCTGTGCTCAGCGGAGTGTATATGGGCGCCATGCTGCCTGTGTGCGCCACCGTCGCGGCATGCGACATGCCATATATATACTACCAAGCGTTTCTTGGTTTCCAGCTGCACAGCGGCTTCGGAGTATATGCTAATCCGCCCATTTCGCCGCCACAGACGAGATAGCGAAGCCAAGTCTAAGTAGCTCACCTTACGTAGCTGCCGCGCCCGGCGATTGCACTGGTCTGATGCCTGCCGAGCCAATACCGAGCACTGCACGTGGCTTCGGCCCGCTCGGACCCGGAGCACGTGGCACGGGCCATGGTAGTCATCGTTTAAGACGCGAGGTTCAAGGTCCGTGCAGCAAACCTAACGCAGTGCTCCAATACTGCACGTGCGGGTGCCTTACGGCTTTATACCGAAGTGCCTCGCCGATGGCGTTAGAATGCGCTCGATGTTGCCGCGGCTGCAGGTTGCTTTTGCCTTGTGCGCACGTGGAAAAGATTACGGTGAAGCTGCAGCTCGGGCATGCCGGTCTAGGCGCCAGCGTCAGCAGCACCAGCAATAAAATACTACTGCTAGTGTCAGTCATTTAGCAGGCTATCGGATTAGGCAATAGTCGCAGACATAGCACGGTATAGAGCGGGGATATAATATATATAAGCATGTGTATGTGGTCGAGCAAAGTCAGTGTAGATTCGGAGCAGTAGCAGCAATTGGACTGTGATATGAAGTGGAGCAGAGTGCTAACTGTCGTCGCTGCGGTCGGGAGCTGCACGGCGGCCAAGTCGTACAGGTATGACCGGAAAAATATAAGGAAGTACGACAAGGTGTCGCCCAGCCTGGACGAGGTGCAGAAGCAGGCGGCTGTGGCGAAGACCAACCAGTGGACCTCTTCTGTGCCTGGCAAGGCGTTCGATCGGTTCGTGGTGATATGGCTGGAGAACACGGACTTCGACAAGGCTGCTGGGCAGCAGGATATGCAGTGGCTGGCGCAGCATGGCATCACGTTGACGAACTACTGGGCACTGACCCACCCGTCGCAACCCAACTACCTGGCGTCGGTGGGGGGCGACTACTTCGCGTTGGACGACGATCGCTTCATCCAGGTGCCTGAGAATGTGTCGTCGATTGTGGATCTGCTGGACACGAAGCAGATCACATGGGCCGAATACCAGGAAGACCAGCCATATACCGGCTTCCTGGGCTACAATTTCTCAAACCAGGAGACGTACGCCAGTGCGTATGTGCGCAAGCACAACCCGCTGGTTCTGTTTGACTCAGTGACGTCCAACGAGGACCGCCTGGCCAACATCAAGAACTTCACGGAGTTCTACCGTGACCTGAAGGACAAGTCGCTGCCGCAGTATATGATAATTACGCCGAATATGACGAACGACGGGCATGACACGAACATCAAGGTGGCCGGCGAGTGGTCCAGGTCGTTCTTGGAGCCACTGTTGAAGGATGAGTACTTCATGAACAACACCCTCGTGCTGCTGACATTTGACGAGAACGACACATACCCGACGAAGAACGTTGTTTTCTCCATTCTGCTCGGTGGTGCTGTGCCAGAAAAACTAAGGGGAACGGAAGACCACACCTATTACGACCATTACAGCCAGCTCTCCTCTGTTGAGGCGAACTGGGACTTGCCATCTCTTGGCAGACACGATGCCACTGCCAATGTTTTTGAGCCACTGGCAAAGATCGCATCCATCCGGAACGATGAGGTGGAGACCACTTACAAGTTCAACAACTACACCTATTTGGGATATTTCAACGACCGTTCCATATCGTTTCCTGCTCCTAATATCACCCTCATTAACAAGAATGGCAAAGGTGTGCTTGAGTCCATTAGGGAAAAGTGGGAGAAGGAGTACTACAACCAGGTAGAGCGTAACTACTTCACCTCCACGACTACTACCATTACCCCGGGCTCGTCCCCAACTGTGGTAGTGGATCGCCCGGCAAGCGATAGCCCTGTCACTGAATCGGGCAGCAGCAGCATCCGCCCAACTGGTACGGTAGCGCAAGACGAAAAAGGTACTTTGACCAACCCTTCACCCTCCGTGACGTTTACTGGACACGCCCCAGCTCTTGTCGCTCCCATCGACAAGCTGGTGCTGCTGGCGCTCTTGGGCTATTTTCTAAACTAGCGAGAGTTGCGCTAGCCATGATCTATCTTCCCTCGCATATACCTTCGGCTGATTTAAGACCTCTTATATGCTTGCTAATGGAAGTTGGTCAGCACTGCTGGCAGTATTTATTATCTAGATTTTACCTCAATATATTAATTACATGTCAAATTTGATCTTTAGTTTTTGGCACTGCCAATGTGGAAGAAAAATTGGACGAACTTTATCTCTTCCCTTCATGAGGAATATCGATGGTTTAGTACACTTGCAACAATATCTAAGACATGACATCGGGCTATCAAGTTCAAGAATGCCTCGATTGGGCCACTGCAAATGGTGCAGTTATAGATGATTCATTGGAGTTCAAGATCACAAATTCAGGGATATCCGTCTTCGTCAAATCCAGGATCGAAGGCAGAAGCCAACCGTTAATATCCATCCCCAAGAAGCTTCTGATTACCAGAGAGATGGCTATCAAGTCTTTGGGAGAGCTTGGTTCCAAAAACTTGGGACCTAATGCGCTAACCCAACTGTTTTTGGCCAAGCTGATGTTTGCAACAGACACGGGGCCAAAGGATGCAGAACTTCAGCAGTTTTTCAAGCCCTATCTGTCTGTGTTACCAACGCACAAGGAAATGCACACACCATACTTTTGGACTAATTCAGAGCTACTGCTTCTGCGTGGCATGGACATTTATCTGAAAGCGAAAAAGAATTTGCGGCAGCTGGTGAACGAGTGGCACGAGCTGGTGACGGCCGGCGAGTTGCGTAACGATACTAAGTTCTATGATCTATTTAACAGCTCTGAAAACTTTGACGCGGGGGAGTACATTAGCAACCAGTTGGCTGACCCAACCACCACTGATTGGACAGACTTTCCGGCATACCTGTGGGCGTCCTCTATTTTCTCATCGAGAGCATTCCCAACTCTTATTCTAGGCACAACAACGGACCTCAACGAGGCATTCTTAAACCCGATCATTGATCTACTAAACCACTCAGCCGGTACAAATGTCACATGGTCATACAATGAGCAAGTCGCTGCTGTTACATTCTCAACGGCACAGACCCTTGAAACAGGCGATGAACTATACAACAACTACGGCGATAAATCCAATGATGAGCTTTTGCTGAATTATGGGTTTGTTCTTCCCAATAACGAGCATGACAAATCCACACTGTGTTTCAGGATTCCTAGTGAAAGTATAAGCCAGGCGGCGCGCGTCGGTGTAAATCTACAGGCTGCCTATATTTTCGATGACATGATTAGCTACGAGCTTCCAGTGTCTGGAGAGCTATCACCGTCGATAGTCAATCTTTTCTCATCATTAAATATGTTGAAATCTGAAGAGTTTCTAACCGTGAGAAGTACCCTGGAAGGGCTAGATCAGTTATCATCCATTTTGCAGCAAAAGATTGAGGCTTTAAAGTCACCAACAGCAACCTTGAGTAATGGCTCGAACCATAACGCTGCCAAACTTTTCAAACTTTATAAAGCATCCCAGAAGAAAATCTTCCAAGCAGCGTTCGACTCAATTCCTAGACTTCAGAAGGAAATCATAAAGGCCCATAAACCTCTCTCTTTCAAAAGTGTACTGAAAAATGATCGCCTTTTTGCAAACAGTGCTTTGCTTGCTTTAGGAGTTACTAGTTATGACGATATGCTCAAGAAGGGAATGGAAAGAAGGCTCATTTTACTCTGGCTCGTTCGGGTGGGGAATAAGCAAAGCTATAAAAACACAGAGTATCAACTACCGGATTTCATCCATACAATGTTCCAAGAAGTTAAGCGCAATATCGTAGTTGATAAGGATGACGTTATGGAGTATATGAACTTCTACAAAAGTTTATTTCCCCAACTGGGATCGAAGATCCCCGAGGTTTATGGAACAGGTGACTGGTCAATAAAGCAGTTTATAGTTGCTGGTACAGTCATGGACCGCCTAATGTGGACTAGAGGAACATCTAGAGAGCCGTTGTTTTTTGAGCGTAAGCCATTCCATCAATAATTTAGAGAAATTTCGCATCGCCTTTCTCATATATAGCAGCTTTAAGGAATATTACGCTATTGCAGGGACATCAGATAAAGGGGATCATTAGTCATTAAAGGTTCATAAACAAGTCGTTTCAATCTTTCATCTGCGTTATAGTTCTTTTCTCTTTGAAACGCTTGGGTGAGCTGCCGCAGTAGGAAGTGCGACTGTGGATATTTATCGCCATTCAATGCCATAAAGTCCTGTGCATATTTTGTTAGGAACCTCTCGAATTCGACCTCACCGATCACACCTGCCTGGGGGATACATCCATTAACAGGGGGGTTTATAGGTACTTCATTTGGTGGATGTACCGGGTCTACCAATTCCGAGTTAAACTGATATCCGTGTTCTTTCGGCAGCCTGCCTATCAGCCTGCCGGTAGTCCCGGCTATAGAACTGTTACAGTCTTCTAGCGTTATATCCTGCAGTTGCTGGTCGCGGTCGTACTGGCGAAGATGGCCCGGAGCCGCTTTCGAAATATCAGCCATTGCTTTGGTTGGCGCAGAGTTCGAGACCTCAAAGACGTTTTTCATTATACAGGCACTGTCTTGCGGGATCATCTTCACATCCGCCACGGCGGTCATATCCGGAACTGGGCCGGACGCCATACCCTGGTACCCATGTTGCATGTATTTATTCTCGCTACCCGATGCAGTAGACGTAAATAGCCCCCCTGTCCCCCCTACTGGAGGCTCCTGTAGTACCTGCGGCTGGGCCATCTGGTCCGGATGCTCCTCTTTGAGACAGGCCCTATCGTTCTGTTTAAGCTTGAGGCCG
Organism: Eremothecium gossypii ATCC 10895; assembly: GCF_000091025.4. Lineage (NCBI taxonomy): Eukaryota > Fungi > Ascomycota > Saccharomycetes > Saccharomycetales > Saccharomycetaceae > Eremothecium > Eremothecium gossypii. The sequence goes on along the minus strand of NC_005785.6, from coordinate 1,114,824 downwards.
TGACGTTTTTTGAATTGTGTCAGCCATCCGTTGCTGAACGATTTAAGCCGTTTTGGATCGGTGACGCCGAGTTGCCGTGCGTAGCGCTGCCAACAATCCCGCAAGATGCCTTCCGTGATCTGGATGTTTTTTTCGCGTAACATGCACAGATAGTGGTCCATCATCTCGTTCATGCGGCTGTACTTGTAGCTGCTTTTATTTTTCTCCTTTTTGGCCTTCGCGATCTGCCTGCTCTGCAGTTCCCGGTACCGCTCCCGCAGCTCTTGCTCCCGCTTTACCCACTCGCTTAGTGTAGAACCCGATATCGACACCTGATCCCGGAACCGGTTGACCACCTGTGCCTGGGTCATCTTCGTGCTATGGTACAGGTCCAGAATCTGGATCCGCTGCTCCAGGGTCGCGCGCGGGGGCCGCGGCGCTATAAAAGGCGGCTCTGCGCCTGCAAGATTCATCGCCGCAGCATTTGTCGCTGTGCCGCTCGCGCCGTGCCCAATCGACATGCCTTCCTGGTATCGCTTCAGAATCGCTCTTGATCACACAGCAAAACCTCCCCAATTGCGTCTGCGTATGCGTACTCAAATTTAAAACCAGCTTACTCACTTACTGGCTGTGCGATGAATACGTATAGTAGTCTTCGAGCAGATTCTTCTCCGTTGGGATCGCCGTGTGGAGAACTGTCCGAATTTTTCCCGCATGATTTTTTTCCGGGGCCGGAAAAAGACTCGATGAGGTCACTGGTCAACGGCCGGATTTTTCCGTTACGTAAGAGGTAAGCAGCAGCGGACAGCCGCATGCAGCCGGAGCGGGGGAAGAGCAATAGAAGTACTATTAACGCGTACAGAAGCACGTACATATATCAGGGCTACACATACAATTCTGGCACGCACGAGGCAACAAGATGGGCAGTGGCCGAGAAAGCGGCAGCGCTCAGTGCGAGCCCGCGCCGCGGCTCACCTTCTCCAACACGGACTCGTACGCCACCTCCGAGAAGTCCGTGCCCTGGATGTCCGAGGACACGCCGTTCAATGCGCGCCGCAAAGCGTCCTTGGACGATGCGTAAACCATCTTCGAGCGGATGGGCGCTGTGTCTGGTGACCACGTGAAAAACACGATCTTGGACCGCTTGCCCTCCGCGCCGCTGATCTCGTACTCGAAGTCGTAGACTGCGTATAGGCAGTCGTCTTCCGGTAGCTTCTCCAAGAACACGTCGTAGTCGCGCTCGTTGGACGTCTCCTTCACGATAATGGACGTCTTGTCCGCGTTCAACCCGAACAACACAAACTTGTACTTCTTGCCCAGCTTCAAGTCATTGAACGCCGTCAACGACTCGTCGGCAACTGCAACTCTGCGTGTGTTAGTACGGCCCGCCGCAAAAGCGCAATCACGTGACATACCCAGATCTAGACATCTTTGGCTCTACAAGATCCCTGTAGTTCTGCAATTGAATTATACTGCCTGGATTCTAACCACACAACTCTGCTGAGGATCCCGTGTCTGTAGCGAAACACCCAACTTGGCTCTATTAATACCTACGGAAAGTACAAGTGTAGTAGAAAAGGGATTCCGTGTGATTTTTCAACAACGCAAGGGGGCGTCATAGCACACGAAGTGCCATGTGGTCCGCATGTACGGCGGCCCGGCTAGCAAAGAGGCCACCACGGCGGCTGTGGCACCGCGGCGGCAAGCGGGCAAGTGACGTGTGCAATGGCCAGAGCAGAGCTGGGGCACTTGGCCGCGCGGTTGGAGCGCGTAGAGCAGATGCTGGGTGAGGCGTCCGAGGACGGGGACGTGGGGAGTAAGGTCCGGGAGCTGATGAGGCAGCTGCAGGGCCTGTGTGAGCGCGGGCTGCAGTTCAACGAGCAGATGGGCGTCTACCTGCAGCAGTTCCTGGGCGACGGCGGGCAGCCGGGGGACGGGCGCGAGGTGGCGGCGGTGGTGGAGACGTGCCACGAGGAGCTACAGCAGCTGGTGGCGGGGCTGCAGGCGCTGGAGCTGCGCTGCCACGATGGGTTTGGCGCGGTGGTGGCCGGGTGTGGGACGCTGGGCAGCGGGGCCATAGACGGCGGGGCGGTGGACGCGCTGTGGCAGCGATGCAACGCGCTTGTGGCGAGGTCTGCGCACGTGACCGCGCGGTTTCTGCGGCTGGCGCGGGCGCGCAATGAGGTGGGCTGCGCGGTGGCAGAGCGGCTGCGCGCGGTGGAGCGGGCTGCGCAGAGCCCGCAGTAGTTATTATATAGTACTAAGGTAGCTACACTGCGTGTGCGCGGCCCCGGCGGCGGCGGCAGCGGGCCAAAGTTTGTCGGCTAGTCCGTGACCGGGGCGTCTTCGGTGTCGCTGGTGAGCGCTTCCTCGACATCGGTCTCGACGTCAGTCTGTACCTCAGAATGCTGTGCCTGTTGTGCCTGATGCGGGACCTCTGCAGGCGCGAGGCCAAAGGGCTTGACGAGCGCGCGCTTGAGCGACGACGCGGACGAGTCGGACGAGTCGGAGGACAGCGACGAGCGGTGCACCGTGGCCGCGGGCGCGGGCGCGGCGGCAAACGTCGGGAACTGGCCCAGCGCGGCGGGCTGCGCGCCCAGGAACGCACCCGCGTCGCGCGCGGGGTGCGGCAGCCGCTTCTGCGCAGAGGACAGCGCCATCAGTGTTTCAATGGCCTCGACCTCCGAGGGCTCGTTATGCGAGGGGAACATGGGCAGGCGCGGCGGCGAGCCCTGGCCCACCGACTCCGAGCGCGGCTTCTTCTTCGGGCTCGACAGCGCGCGCAGAAAAGCGCTCTGCGCGCTGTTCTCCGCAGCCCCGTCGGCACCTGCCGCCGCCGTTGCATATGCGTTGCTGTATTCCTCCGCCGGCCCCACCGGCGACCGCTCGTGTCGCTTGCGCGGCGACCCCTCCAGCGCCTCCTCCAGCTCCGGCAGCGTCTTATCCTGCCACCCGTTCTGGAGCTTCACAAATGCATAGTTGAGCCGCGTCTTGAGGTTGAATGAGATCTCGCGGATCGGCTTATCGCTGTCTCGCGGCGGCGCCTGCGCTGCCGGCGACCGCAGGGTCGGCGAAGGCGACAAAAACATCTCCGACGCCCGCGACTTCGGCGTTGTCGGGGCCAGCAGCCGGCTGCGTACTCCTGGCGATACTGTGCTTGGCGAACCACCCAACCGCCGTGGCCCCGACCGCGGCGGAGACGGCGTCTGCGGCGAGCCTTCGTCCTGCCCGTCGCGCCTCCACTCCCTGTGAGGTGTATTGACCATTCTGATTGCTCCTTGAGGCCTGCTCTATGGGCTATTTCTATCCGCTGCTCGTGGGTCCAGTATTCCGACCCCCTTGTTCCACTATCCACGCAGCAGTGAATTGCTCGCACTCGCTGGCCTTCTTGCCCTCTTGTTCCTAGAATAGCCTATTGCTCCGTTCGTGTTTTTTTGTTTTGATTTTGATAGACATTGCCAGAAACAACCGCTGCTAGACGCCAGCGCCAGCCTGGGCTGGCACCGGGCCCGGTACGCGACGGTGGAATTCATCAGAGCGTATACAGGTAGTGTTACATCATATCTCTACAAACTACTTAATGTATGTCGGGGTGTGGGCCCATGTAGCGTTTTTTTTCATGGCCGTTAGACGTTGATGAGTCTTGTACGCCTCTTGGATAGGGTATTGGTGACTTCAAGGGAGTCTGGGTCAGAGCTGCGGCGTTCGCCGTGGATACCGTTGCGCACGAGCGCGTCCATGTCGTGGTTGGCACAGAGTGGGAGCTCGTCGTTGTAGATGTAGTAGTCCTCCTGGATCAGGCGGTGACACAGGTAGCAGGTGAGGCAGCTGACGTGGAAGGTCTCGCCCTTGTCGTTCTCGAGACACTCGCCCTCGATGAAGTCGCGGCAGACGCGGCAGATGGAGTTGTTGGCCTCGTGGTAGTGCTGACGGCAGTAGATGACGTCGTCCAAGATGTAGCAGGGCACGTGCTTGTTGAACTTGAGGGCGCACACGGTGCAGCGGAAGCACTCGCGGTGCCACTGACCGGAGAGCTCGCCCTCACGCTTGGAGTATATGCTCTTGGTCTTGATTTTCTCGCCGCAGGAGCGGCAGGGGCCCTTGCCGGGCGGGTACTTGGGCTTCGCGGCAGAGATGCGCAGGGGCGAGGTGTGGATCTCGGAGTCGGCGTCCAACAGCGACCATGCGGTGGGGGAGTCGGCCGGCGAAAGCGGGGGAGTGTGGTCAGGGACGGCGGGGGGGACGGGGTCGCGGGGCCGCTGCGCCGCCTCTAGGGACAACACGTGGGTGAGCTGCGAGGGCTGGATGGTGTTGGGTCCGTAGGTCGAGACGGGGCGGATCGCGGAGTTTCTGGCGGCGATAGACTGCCGCTTGGCCGCGAGGCTGAGGCGCTCCGCGGGCTTCGTGGGGTTCCAGATCTCGTCGAGGGAGCGGCCCTTGAAGCTCAGCATCACAGGCGACTGGGCATCGGGGCTGAAGACCGTGCTTTCCGGCGAGCTGTGTTCTGTCATGGTCGAGAGCGTGGGGTCGATTGACAGATCGGGCAGGTTGCGCACCTCATCCGGTATGCCGGAGAGGTATGCGCTACTCTTCTTGGCGCGATTCGAGAGATGCGTTTGGGGCAAGTGCGAGGCGGCGGCCAGAGAAGAGGTTGGCAGCGGCACGGCAGCAGAGTCGAACGCATCCACGTCCCCACGGGTGAGAGACACGTCGTCGAGCTGCGCAATGAGCCGCTCCACCTGCGAGGTGGTCGAGGACAGACCATTTGACTCCTGGGGAGCGGCAACGGTATTCTCGTCCTCCGAGCTGCCGCCCGAAGACAGCCGCAGGCTGGCATCCTCCGCCTTCTTCCCCAGGGAGCCCTGCAGAATTGGGTCGGGAGCAATATCAACGCCCTCATCCACCACGGAAACCAGCGACATAGCTGAGTTGCTCACCTGGATCTTGGGCATCATCGAGTACCGTGTTTGCCGGCGGTCCGCTACACCTGGTGAACGTTTGCTCGATGCGTGGGAGCTCGTGGAGGCGGACTGATAGGAGTTGGCGGTGCGAACCGTGTTAACGGAGTGCCGGATGTCATCTGCCGAGTAAAGCGACTGACCATCCTCTTCATCCTTGTCCTCCATGTCTGGCTGCGAGTTCTGCGTAAGCATCATGAAGGAGCGTTCCACCGGATCAAGAACAGAGAAGACCGGCTCTTGAGTGTCATCGGGAGCAGGTGTGGGGTACGTAGAGGAGGCGTTGCTCTGCGAGATCGCCCGGGAGTTCTTCTGGTTCTCAAAGTCGAAAATCGACGGTTCTCTGGTGGTCTTTTGGTCGACATCCAAGGTGCTGTGTGTACCGAGGTGCTCATCGGAAGTCGCGGATGAATATAGAGATTGGCCTTTTGCGTGTGCGTCTGGGGAAATTGGTAGCGATATAGCGCCTTCAATAGGGTGCACAGACGGAGCAGCAGACGTTGGCATCAACTGAAAAGGTGCAGACACGAGATCATTGCGGGCGTACATCGACAAGCGCTCCGCCGAGGATGCGAAGGAACGGGTTTCGGTGGATATGCTGCCAACTTCTGCCGTGGACATACGTTTGGCCGCAGGGCTGAAGTGCTGTGAAAACCGGCCGGTGTCAGCCCCGGCGTCGTAAGGAGGCAGTGTTGCGTGCTCTGAGGCGGCCGAGTATTCACTGTCCCGGTCGGTGTCCGAGTGCAACGAGTTCCGCGGGGTAGGCACCACAAACGATGGCATGTCCTTCGCGGTAGCTATTGACCGTTGGTCATGGTTGTAGCTCACCTGGATTTCCGGCAGGGCAAAGGCGTCGGCCGGCGCAGTAGAATCCGGCTCCGGGCTGGCAACCAGCTCTGTGTTGAGCGATGGCATCGAGGCGGAGATCCCAAGCCCCTCTGCTGCGGGGAGGGTCCGATCCGCTGATCCGGAAGGCTTGCTCTGGTTAATCGGCTTCTCGGTCGGTAGGCTCGAGGTGCTGCCACCGTGCGGACTTCCCACGGGCGCACCGTGGCTTCCTCCATGACGACTTGTCACACTGGCCGCGGACGTCTTGCTGGCAGGGCGTCCCCCGAACTTCCCGTAGGCCACGTCAAAACCCGCTCTCTCCATCGCCGTCCGGTACCTGACATGTGGCTTCAGCTGCGGAAACGGACTACCGTTTAGACTTGTGTTCAATACGTTGTAAGGCGACATGATCACTGTACTCCCTCCGTCTTCCTACCTGTCTCACAGCTTTGATGCAACAATCTAGCACAAATGCCGACCGTGTCCCATATATTATACTTTACGACTGTTTCTCATAGTGAAACTTTTGACGGAAAAAAAGAAAAATGCAGTCGCATGAGTTTCGTGACTTCCAACGTGTATCGGTCAGAGTATAGCTGTTGTTAATGGGAATTTCCCGAAGATTTGGCCAGATATGCGCTTTTCCGGGTTCCATTGTCTTAAGATGTTATCCGTTTTGTGCTACGTAATTTTTCGAGCTCGAGCTTGTCACTTTTCGTGGTGCACGTATGGGTGTTAATAATCGAAACGATGTAGGGGATTAAGCGTACCCTTGCAGCCCGACGTTATCAGCTGTGAGACAGACTACTTTAGCAAGTGGCGCGAAGGTACAACAAACACGCGAGGCAACATCTGAAGGCGTCTAAAGTCATGCTTCAGGAGCAGCCGCAGTCGAACATTGTGCAAGATTTTACGTATGCGTGGAACAAGGGGGTGGCACCAATCACTCAGCACTTCATCAAGAAGTACTACGACTATGTCCGGCTGGATGGGAGCGATGCTAATGGAAGAATGCAGTCCTCGCGTCCCGAGAAACCGCGACGAGTGCGGCGCCTGCTTCGGTACATACGCAGGCAGCTGCAGCGGCTGCAGATCTTGAATAACGACAACATAATTCTGGATAAGCTGCTTCAGGAGAAACAGCATGCGACGTCGTACGACGACTGGCTGGCCGCCGTCGTTCGGCTGGACGAGATGACTCAGAAGGAAGCCTGGAAGCAGGAGGAAGAGACGACGCTGTATGACTGGAAGCTTGTAAAGGGCCAGACGGAGAAGATGCGTGCGGCACGGGAGCAGAGGGACTGGCTCCAGTTGCTGTACATCATCAGGACTACATGGGTGCGGGACCTGGGAAACATGTGTAACGTGAACCTATACCGGCATTCGCACGTCGGGACGAAGTACATCATTGACGAGTATGTTGAAGAGAGCAAGCGCTCGTTGCACGAGCTGGTGTACCAATCGAATCTGGACATGAACTACATGTTAGGGATGCTCGTGCAGACTCGTAAAAATATAGGGCGTACCGCGCTGGTGCTGAGCGGCGGGAGCACGTTTGGGCTTTTCCACATTGGTGTCTTGTCTACGTTATTTGAACAGGAACTACTGCCCCGTGTGATTAGCGGAAGCAGCGCAGGTGCGATTGTGGCTTCTATTCTGTGCGTGCACCATAAACACGAACTCGTTCAACTCATAGAAGATGTATTGCAGAAAGAGTTCAACATATTTGAGGATGAGTCGCAGAAAGTGAAACACGAGAGTCTTCTGATGAAGATCTCGCGGTTCCTTAAGAACGGTACATGGTTTGACAATAAACATTTGATCAATACCATGATTGGCTTCCTGGGCGACTTGACATTCCGTGAGGCGTACAATAGAACAGGTAAGATATTGAGCATCACGGTTTCTCCAGCGTCCGTTTACGAACAGCCACGTTTGCTAAATCAGCTTACTGCACCAAATGTGTTAATTTGGTCTGCTGTATGTGCATCATGTTCCTTGCCCGGGGTTTTCCCATCTACTCCCATTTACGAGAAGGATCCGAAAACCGGTGAAACGACTGAATGGAACAGTAGCTCGGTGAAATTTGTTGATGGCTCTGTGGACAATGATCTACCCATTGCCAAGCTGTCTGAAATGTTCAACGTTGACCATATTATTGCGTGCCAAGTGAACATCCATGCATTCCCATTTTTGAAGCTGTCGCTGTCCTGCGTTGGGGGCGAGGTGGAAGATGAATTCAGTGCTCGTTTAAAGCAAAACCTTTCGACTGTCTATAACTTTGTTGTTAACGAAGTTATCCATTTATTGGAGTTGGGTACCGAGTTGGGAATTGCTAGAAATCTATTTACCAAGATGAGGTCCGTCTTATCGCAACAGTACTCAGGTGATATTACTATTCTTCCAGACCTTAAGATGCTTCTACGCATTAAGGAACTCTTGGCAAACCCGACACAAGAGTTTTTGCTGAGAGAGACTGTCAATGGTGCGCGTGCTACCTGGCCTAAGATAGCCATAATTAAGAATCATTGCGGTCAGGAGTTTGAATTGGATCGTGTTATCAATTATTTGAAGGGGAAATTAATATCTAAACCTTCGCAGTCTCATGGCACTCTGCATTTCGTGGATAATTCGATATCACTGATCAACTCACCGATTATTTATCATCAGGATCAAAGTACCATAATCAGGGAGTTTTTGGATGCACATAAGGCACAAGATGGACTGGTAGTTGACAAACCCACGAAACTGATTCATGCCGGCGGGCGTTACTCATACTATGGTGCAGCGAAAAGTAAGGTCCACTTCCGCAGAAAATCAGAATCTTCTGCTGAGGGAAAGGGCTTTGCCAACTTGGCTCAACCTCGCTCTGCCTCTAGTTCGCCATTTATTTCTGAGAAAGTAATGCCAATAGTCATTGGTTATCACGGCGGTCTTAGAAGGAAACGCTCAGGAGGATACCTCACTTTCTCTGCCGGTAAAAAGTCACCATCGTCCTCTGCAGGGAAATCGCTCAATAACTATACGATTTCTGAATCACAAACAGGAGATGATAATTGTTCCATTGTCTCAGAGCCCTCTGGGATTCTTGGTGGAGTCCAACATGTCGATGATGAGGATGAAATTTCTCCCAGGTTGGACTTGACTGACCGGGGTCCTGAAGTGAGTAACTCTGGAGGAACTTCCAAATTGTCAAAACTACCACATAGAGGGTTCCGGCGGTTTAGAAAAAGCCCAGCTTCCAGTCAAACTAGTATTAGAACGGTGAAGAATATCCCCGAGAAAAGGGAACAAGGCCCAAGTGATGATACTAAAGGTTGATTAATATACCATTTATCTATACCAAAAAGAATTTATTCCTAAATGCTCCCATTGTGTGCGTTCATATGCGCACATAACCTTCTGAGCATAACCATTTCTCGTTATATAGTCCACAGTTTGAGGTGCGACAGCAGTGCAGCCATTGATTGTTAAGGTTTCCAGGCCCAGTGGATTAATACCTTTGAGCTCCTTTAACAAATCTAGTAACTCGTAGCCCTTAAGCGAAGGTATAAATGAAAGATCCAGCCTTTTTAACTTCATCCCTTTTATATTCTTCCTTAATACTTCCATTCCTTGGCGTGTATATTCCATTACATTCGGGAGCAAGAGATCCGTCAGTGCTGGAAGCTGCTGAAATATCAGGGTGAGTATCTCCAGGTCTCTGGCAAATGAAAGCCTAGGACAGTTACCGATGTTTAGTCTCGCAATTCGATTCTCGCATGCCGGCTGCAAGAGTAATAGCAATAGCTGCGGATCAAATCTAGTGTTCATAAGGTCTAGAGACTCGAGAGACTGAAAAACTTCTCGAAGTGCCTCTTCACCTAAACCTAGTTGGGACTGGTCCATCCTATCAAAATGTCGATTGGGCGGTTCTCTAAACGTCAGATGGCGTAAGGTCTTCGGTGCACCTACTTGTACGATTTGCGTTATCAGTTCATGGAATTCAATACCAGTATTGCGCTCTAACCATAATTCTTGCAAGTTTGGCATGTCCGATATCCACTTCAAGTTGTTTCTATCACCCAGTCGAAAGTCAATTCCCGTTATACAAAGCTTTTTAAGTCTCTTGAATAACACTGAGCTATATTCAAACTGCTCTATAACATTGACGTGATGGACACTATAATTTCTTGCCATAAGAGTGAAAGATTCTAGATTTGTTTCAGCGACTGCATGGTCTTGCCAAGGAAAAAGGTGCCCACCTACGTGCTCGGAGGGTGTATGGAAATTCAAGACTAATTCCAAATGGGTCATAGACGTAGTTCGGGTATACAGTTCATGCAAGTTTAACTTATGACCAAAGTGCACTGGCGCAGTAATTGAGAGTCTCTGTACACCATTTCGCAACTTTTTATTTTCACAGATATGTTGTATTATTCGTTCCGCTTTGCATTTCTTCGCCATTAGAGCCAGTTGCCTTGTTCCTATCATTAAACGTGATAGTAGTAGTATAATTGATTTTTCTTCCTCCTGTACGTTTCCACTCACGCACTGTATACTCCGGCATGAGTACTCTGCAGTCCGAGAAGCCAGGGCTCCCACAAAATTGACATAGCCCAACATATTCTTATAGCAGCAAGATAAGCGAAACTCTTGGTACAAGTGTGGCAGGCGTTCAAGCCTATATTTCCACAATTTACAAACACTGTAACAACGTATGATACTTCTTGTATCCATGTTCGCCATAATACGCTCTATTATCTCCACTGGTAGCGTCGCGATGTAGTCGATTTTGGCTTTCGACGAGGAGCGCTTTTTACCAGGCATCAATGAATCGATGGTGGCAGGACGTTTTAACTTCGGTTCTTTCGCAACTGTCTGCTGGGTCAAAGATCTGCTGCTTCGTGCGCGACTCTGCAGTAGTTCCTTGATTGTGGACCGCTGACGATACACTATATCGAGGAACTTCTGGGGCGCGTGTATCGCATGGGTTTTCTCCGCTTCCCCTGCTTGTTTGAGCCCATTTTCGTAGACCTGAAGCGCTTCTTCGTATCTACCCAGTTTCTGGAGCACCTTTCCTCGCCTTATATATCCTTTCAGATTGTACGCATCAACAGTTATCATATAGGCCGCATCAGCCAGGGCTCTATCAAGTTTATTCAGCTTCTCCCACGTAGCTGCTCGGTTATCAAGAAGCACAAGATATCGTGGGTGATAAACCCGACTCGGATCGTGTAAGCAGCGCTTCGGGAGGCCAACTTTCTCGCGAATACCCTCCAAAGACCTGTCCGTATATGATCGTGCAAGCTGCAGTGACTTGCTGAATAACTCTGCAGCCCCCTTGTAGTCCTCGCCTTGGAAACATTGGATTCCAAGCTCCAATGACCTATCTATAATATCTTCGGACATGCGCTTCGCCTATGTTCTGCAGGTCTTTTAGTCGTCGGTTTCGCTGCGATGATCTACTTCTAAAAGGTTGAAATTTCGTGCAGCGCCCTTTTTCCTTTCCAGAACTATGGGAATTACTAAAAGGCAGCAGATTGTGAACATTAAGTCAAGGTATAGTCCCTCAGGAGCTCCTAATAATGCTAGAGCTCATCGGGGCCCTTATAGTGGCCCTCCTAATATTTTTTAGCACACTAATAATAGGTTGTATTCCTATTTACCTTTTAGACAAACGGGCACAGAGGACGCAAGGCTTACCTTCATCGATTGCCACTTTTGGCGTCGGGACGTTGCTGGGCACGGCACTACTTTTGGTAATACCAGAAGGCATCGAAGTGTGCGATGCCGATGACAACTACGGCCTTGACCTGATCATCGGCTATTTGGTGATGTACTTCATGGAGAAGCTCGTGAATTGGAAAGGGGCAACGAGACCCATTTGGACGCAGAGGGAATCAATTGAACACATGCGTAATTGGAGTGACCTGACAAACATGAGGAAAGTTGCTATAGTTCTTTGCAAGAGCGAGTTCGCGCTAGCCATGATCCTACATGGATTTTCGGACGGGGCTGTCATCGGGGCGTCAGTCAGCGGGAGCCTCCTAAATTGGGCACTCGCTGCGGCCATGCTTATACACAAAATTCCTACAGTCCTTTCTATAGTAAGTTTAATGCAATGCAAGCAGGGTCTAAACCAGTACGAGGTGGCGTCGAACCTGCTGCTGTTTTCCGCGTCTACCCCAATCGGATATCTCCTTTTCAAGCTTTTTTATGCCCTTGCTTTTGGGCCTACTTCCTGGCTCGGACGCAACATCATGCTAATCAGCGGCGGCAGCCTGTTGTACGTTGCGACGGCAGCGCTACAGACACCTGGCCATGCTAGCAGCACTCCCACGTATCTACCTCTGGAGAGTGCGCAAAGCGTGCCGCTGTCGGAACTTGAACTCGGCGAGGCACGGAGCTATAGTTGGCCCTCTACTGGCTCCAATGGCGAATCTTCCCGGCCCTACATAGGCACCATATCCTTCTTATCAGGCCTCCTGATACCCGCTGGCATTTCGTTCATACATTAAGAGGTCACACGGAGGCCAAAGTATTATACATATGACAGCTATCTATCTATTTTCGCTTCAGAGCACTGCGCCGCAGCCACTTATCTTTCACATTGAGCACTGCACTCTCCTTCTTTGGCGGCTGAGCGGACCGCGAGCCTAGCGGCGAAAGGACGCTCACGACCACAGGCCCGCGCTTCAGCGTCTGCTTCCTCAGGGACTTTAGCGTCTTCTTTTTCTGCTTCTTCAGCTCTGCCCGTAGCGGCTCTGCATACTGCTCCCCAACGTCGTTGAAGTTAATCTTCGTGGGCCGCGTCTCGATCGGTTTCGGCAGCTCCTCCAACTCGTCAAAAAATTCCTCGGGTAGCTCCTCCACCTCGGCCTCGCTGTCTACCGGGCCATTCTCGCTCGCCCGCAGTTCCTCCTCCTGCTGCCGCTTATGCTCCTGCTGCTCTGCATAGCGCTGATGCTTCTGGGCTCTCCGGGCCCGCTCCTGCTCGCGCGCCTGTTTGACTGCTATGGCCCTCGCGCTCTCGCTGCTCCTCGCAGCCGCCCGTACTACCTCAAGCCCCTCTTCTTCTGGTGCCTCGTCATCACTAGACAAGTCAGACGCCTCCTCGGCGCCCGGCGCCAGGTCCGCCATCTCCTCCGCCACGACTGTCTCGTCCGCAAGGGCCGCCGTCTCCGCGGCGTCGAACTTGAAATGCTTTTTTACGCTCGCTACTGCGGCATGCCGAACAGATTGGCTCATGTACAACCGTGTGCAATGTTACGTAGGACGCCCCAATGCGCTACACCAATGATGTACTATTACTACTATATGCTATTGAGGCCATCTCATCGCCGAAATTGAAAAATTTGTTTCAAAAAAAAGAAACGAATTCAGTCACGTGATGAGCTCATCTCTTGGTTCCGGAATTGTATTACGTATTACCAGTAGCTATTAGTTGGGTTCAGTAGCTCCTTCCTGTGGGAAGTCAAACTCACAAAAGCCTTCTCCGAAAATTAGATTTGCTGTATTGGACCCTAGCAACCAACATAGCGTGGCCTTCATGAGGGATGTCAAGTATTGTGTGCCTTTTCCAGTGGAGATAGAATACATACTGCCCGCGAACATTAAAATAACCACCAAGCCGGTGACATAGGTGGGATATTTGGCGTACATATGTGCCACGAAGAGGCTGAACGGACTGGGCCGGCGGCGTGGGCGTTCTATGAGCTCGCCGCCGTACTGACCGGGTAGTGGGATTGGAGTCATGGGCATGGATCCCTGGGTGATTACCGGAGTCTGCTCCACATGGACAAAAGACTGGTAGTTAGTCGATTCGGCGGCATGGTCCGTGATGAGGGGACTCTGTTCGCGATGGAATTCGCCTTTTTCGAGGGCGCTCACGTCGTGGTCGAAGGTAGGATGCATTTCCTGTCTGCGGGAGGAAGAGGTCGATTGAGCGGAAGAGGAGCGCTCCCTGGAGGCAGATCTGGAACGTGGGATGTGGAGTCTCTGTACGTTTTTGTCTGACGAAACACTGTGTTTTCCTGTTCTCTGGGTATTTCGATCAGTCGAAAGTTGATCCTTGGCGGCGAACGGATTTTTGATACTGTTAATGATGGAGCCGCTGCGCTTCCTCTTCGAGCCGTCAGAGCTCTTCTTCTTCTTGGTACCCGAGTAGCTGATGTTGTCTTGCTCTGCAGAACTGATGTATTTCCTCGAAGATTCTAACTCCGAAGCGGTTTTCAGCTTGTGTAATGCCTTACCTACTACAGTTTTGGATGATGATGAACTTTTCTTCTTGGGGCTTACCATTGCTTTCTTCTCCAATGAGTAGATCTGGTTGAGATAGATACCAGACGACTCAGTAGCCGAGTTCTCGATTTAAATGCTCCAATTTTATACTTAGTTCGACACTTTGTGTCATTGTCGTCTTGACGTTTACGCTATCTGGCCTGACAGAGATACGACATCCAGCAATATCGCAACTTGTACGAAGATCGTGCTTCGCACCGCCTTCATGCATTCAGCCACAAGCTGATTTTGCGCGGTCCGATTCGGCGATTCACTGTCGCATCTGCCTTGAATGCTGGCCTTGACATAAAGCCGTCACCCTACTAAGGCTTCTGTGTCAGGCAGCTAGCAGCCCTCTCAGTCCGCGCAGTATAAGGAGTTTCTATCTCCTTGCGCAGCTCCCGCAGATCTGATTCGGTGCCTTATCCCAGTCAGTCTACTCCGTGGTGCCTTGCCATGCATCTTGGCATATCCGCCACAAATATACTTGGAGGGCGGGGTCTAATCTACTTCCGAAAATCAATTACAGCTTTTAGAGCGCTCGGGGGAGAGATTCCACGAATGAACCGTAGATTCGGTGGCGGTCTCGTAAGTCATATAGCTCAACTTTGCTCATGGTATGCCCATATTTCGTGATGGTGTAGGGATGCTATATAAGTCGAAACTTCAGTTTTCGAGATTTATCAACCCGTACATATAAACGAAATATTGGGATGAGCGATCCGGGGCATACTAAGCCTGCTTCCCTATTGCCAGCTGCACTACGTGAAAGTGTCAAAAGCCGCCTTTGTACAGGACTTTACAATTGTGCGCCTCTGGGACTTGCCCACAACAATATAATCCTAGAAGGCTTCAAAGTCTCCGCGAGGTTCAATGGCAGACCATTACGAGGCTCGAACTAGCTCCCAGGGAGCTTTGAATGTGGACCGCAGGACCTCCATCAGTAACGAGAACTTCTTCGATATAGAGGAGGAGGACTTCTTGGATATGTATCCACTGAGCGCGCGGCAGAGATTAATTTACCAATGCAAGCGGAGCAGCCGCAAGCTGCTCAACACTTTCATGGACCTACCGCTGTGGAAGCGGGCTGCGGTACTACTGTTATGCGGGGGAGCAACTGTATCTGCGTTAGTGATGATGGTGTTCCACAAAAGCATTCTAGAGCGGATGATCAAGATTTCAAACGAACTACGGTCATGGTGGTACACGCCCTTTATCTTCTTCCTATTGATCTTCTTTGTTTCATTCCCGCCTCTGATCGGATTCTCGATGCTTTGCACATCAGCAGGGCTGGTATATGGCGTATCTTTTAAGGGCTGGCTCATAATTTCGCTAGGGACGGTTTTGGGGTCGATTGCAGCATTCTCGGTCTTCAAGACTGTATTCCGCTCATACGCTGAGCGACTCATCCGCCTGAATGACAAGTTTGAAGCCTTGGCTTCGATCCTGCAGGACCACAATAGCTATTGGATCATCGCACTGCTACGTCTGTGTCCGTTCCCATATTCTTTGACAAACGGCGCCATCGCGGGCGTCTACGGAATTTCAATTCGCAATTTCTCCATCGCTCAGGTGCTAACCACCCCAAAACTATTCATGTATCTTTTCATTGGTTCGAGGCTGAAGAATCTAGGAGAGTCCAGCTCCACTGCCACGAAGCTCTTTGATATCCTGAGTATTCTGTTCGCTATCATTGCACTCACTGCAACCGCGTCTATCCTGTATTATAAGACCAAAGAACGGTACCTAGAGCTCCAGAGGCGAAACCAGGATAGGTTTGACACCCTAAACTTCTGATACATAGTTTTTAAATATCCTCATGGCCATATGCCCGAGATACATGTGAAATCGGCACCTATGCCGCATTCACGCTTTTTTAAACACGTTCGTCCCCTTTGATTTCTTCTTCTTGACCTTGTTCTTTGTCTCCAATCTGAGGGACACCTTTCCGATAACAGCGGGTTTCTCTGCCCCCGGAACCTCATCACTCGCTGGCACGTCCGCCAGTTGCTCGGCCTTCTTGCCGAATTCTATCTGTTTGAGCAGCATGTTCTGACGGATGTCTTCTTCATGTTTATCATTCTCTTCAAGCTCTCGAAGTTTATCCTTCTTTAACATATTATCTGAGGAGTTGTCAATGTAGCTTATTAGTATCTGGCCCGGGTCCATATCTTCCTCCAGTTCTTCCACACCATGCACGCGAATTTTCCCAGTTTTGCTAAGGTGCTGAATGAACTTCGTGAGTGATGTATAGCGCGTAGCATTCATATGTATATGGTGCTTGTCCTGAATATATTCGTTGTAAAACTTATTGGCTTCTATCTTCTTTTCTCCATGACCCATGTGTAACAGTCTTAGGAAGTCGCGCTCAAACTGCTTGGTATACTGGTCGATATCTTTAGGGGTGATAGTGCTGATCTTCCGTAGGTGAGATGGTGACTTTATATGCGACTGGAAACCGTTGTCGTCTCTACATTGTTTTTGACAAATTTGACAGTAGAAGCGCAGCTTCTGAAGGCCTCTGGCTTTCAGCTGGTTACTAATGTACTTGGCTGTACCAAATTCTGCCTTTCCCATGACTTCTTCGCTCTGCTCTTCCCATTTGTTGAGTTAAGCGGTGAGCGAAGCACCAGTCAATGTGACATTTTTACGGGCAATGTAAGGTAGCTAGCTGACTGACAAAATACTAGATTATGGTACATGCTGTGCTATGCGTGCGCACCAATTTGGTAGAAATTAGAATATACATATATAGAAGCTATTTTCGCACCATCCTGACTATGATGAGGCAGATTAAGAACCTGCCATTGCTATATAGTAAAATACAACATAACGCTTTATAATGGTTTCCGTTTCTTGAACCCTATTCGTACTGACGAGCTACTGTTACCACCACGTTTCGTAGATGCTTCGGTACTGTTATTGTTGAACTTCAATTGATCCTGTTGAAGTTGCGTAACAAGCAGTTCACGGTTCTGCTCACAGGCGACAACTCTGTTAGCCAAACTTTCGGAGACTGGTTCACCATCTTGATCTTGTTCTTCCGGATAGAGCCCATATACTTCACGGTTTGATATGAATTTAACGTGATAGAATAAAGCTCCGTATTCCATTAACCAAAATGGATCAACGGCGGTAACAAGGTTAATGTACTCTTTTGTTGTCAATAGTAGTTCATGGTAAACGACATATGGCGGTAGATCACCCATTCCAGCCAGGGCGCTGGTGGGGTGTAGTTTTAACTCCATGCCGTTTTTCAAATGCACGTATTGATTTAAACCACTCTTCCTAGCGGCCTGATGAACATACCCTGCACATATGCACTTTCGTAAAATATCCCACCCAGAACCACTTGAAATGATTGGTACATCCTCCTTTAACATCGCACGGATCAATTGCTCTCGAATATCGTACGCCCTCCGGAGGGAGCGATATTGCAAGTAATTTTTACGACACCAGTCGAGGGAGTACCGGTGCACCTTCCATTGAACGAAAACGTTGAGTAGAGTTAGATGGTCTGATTCGGGGACCACAAACCTGTTACGAGCCTGGTCTGATTCTTTTTGCCTCTCCTTTGGTCTATAAAAGATTTGCGGCACCGAAAGCATAGAAACAATTGTTACCATTTCTTCACTGCATCCATACTTCGCAGAGAGCAGCAGTATCTTCGATAGAGAAGGTTGAAGAGGGAATTTTGCCATCTTCGATCCCATCTCTGTCAAAGCACCGAAGTTATCCAAGGCGCCAAGTGTCCATAATTCAAACATTGAAGTCATCAGTGTCGCAGAAGGAGGACTGTCCATGAATGGGAAATTAAATATATCTTCAATTCCAAGCGACTTCAATAACAAGAGGACACTGGCCAAACTAGTACGCTGTATTTCCGGAATACTTTGCGGATGCATGTCAGCTATGGCAGTATTTTCTGTGTATAACCTGTAGGCAATACCGGGCCCAGTACGACCAGCTCTACCAGACCGCTGTTGCGCATTGGCCAATGATATTGGAGTTATGGCCAAATTATATAGTCCAATCCTTGGATTGTACACTTTAAGTTTGGAATAGCCACAATCTATGACGTACTTGATCCCATCGATCGTCAGAGAGGTCTCAGCTATGTTGGTAGCAACCACTATCTTACGCTTCTTGGCATCAGACTTGTTGAATATTCTCCCTTGGATATCTGCAGGCAATGCGGAGTATATTGGCAATATTTCCACATCTGCTAAAATATCCTGCATAATTGATCCCTTTCTTTTGACACGCATATCGACAATTCTTTCCTTGAGCGCATCGCAGGTTGCTTCAATATCCTCTTGGCCTGTCATAAATATCAAAATGTCCCCTAAGAGTGAAGTAGAGAGGTGTATACTGGCAGCTTGTTGTACCGCAGCTTCGACATAGTCGGGGACTGGATACGATGTATAGTTAATTTGCACCGGAAACGTACGACCAGGTATTGTGAACTGAGGTGCATCTCCAAAGAATTGAGAGAACTTCGAGGCATTCATAGTTGCAGAAGTAATAATTAATTTTAAGTTCCTTCTTCTGGTCAACAAGTTTTTGAAGAAGCCGAGAAGCACATCAGTGTTGAGCGAGCGCTCATGCGCTTCATCCATGATAATGCAAGCGTATTTTTCAAGAAGATCGTCTATTAGTGTTTCCCGCAGGAGGATCCCGTCCGTCATAAACTTTAATCTCGTGTCAGCGGACGTTTTATCTTCAAACCGAATCGCATACCCAACCTCCTTTCCTAGTTCCACACCCATCTCCAGAGCAACACGCTCAGCAACAGACATTGCGGCTACCCTTCGCGGCTGTGTTACGCCTATTTGTTTTCCCAAACGGCAAAAGCCATCTTCGTGCAGATACTGCGCCAATTGTGTAGTCTTACCGGAACCAGTTTCTCCTATAATCACAGTAACTTGATTGTCACGTATGACTTGCAACAGCTGTGATTTTACTTCATAAACAGGCAGCGTGCGGCGCTGGGCCTGGATGTCTTCAAAGGACTGTCTTGAAACCTGACTCGACGTCTTATCACAAGTTCCTTTATTGTCATTTTGCTTCACCCCCAAGACATTGCCAACAACTGTACCCACTATGGCTGCAGTCTGTGCAGAATGCTCTTTTCGTTCCTTTTGTAGCCTTCTCATAGCCACTAACCTACTCCCTCTGCGTGCATTCGCCGAAAATTCACTCTCTGGGTTCTTGAACGGATCTATCATCCCACTATCATGCATGTGGGTATTATCTAGTGCGCCTATGATTGCCTCCTCCCCACGCTTATCCTTATAAGCCTTCAGAAAAGGTGGTATCACGGCAGGGCGCTCTGCGAGCGGTATAGATGTAATTCGTACTCTTTCGCTTTCTCTGGTATTGGCGGATGACGTCGTAGACATGTGCATCTGAGCTGCAGCATCGTCTGCCTCATTTGCTGTAGTCTTGATCGCAGATTCATCATCGCTGTTATACCAGGCTCTATCTTCCTCGAGGTCCTCGGGACCAAACGCGGCGCTCTCTTGTGTGCCAAGAGGTGCAGGACCCTCGGCGCGATCCTCGGCCAGCAGAGTGGCAATCTGGTCTTCATCCGCTATCGCTGTCAGCTTAGGCACAAAAGCCAGTTTTTCCGTTTTGTCGCCGTGATCATCCTGCTCGAGCGTGCTCTTCTGATCTCTGCGACCCTCTGCAAACTCTTTGAGCTGCCTTGCTGCTGCCTTGTCAAGTCGCTTAAATCTCAGCGGTTTCTGTTTCTGGCCACCGCTCCCCAAGCTCTGGTCCGGCTCCAGTGCTGTTTCCAGTTCGTCGTCCGAATCTTCGAAGCTCAGCGCGACCAAGTTTCTGGATGTGTTTCCCTTCACGCGCTCCCCGTCAAGGACAGCCTTCACCGTGGTGTTTGTGCGCTCCTCCTGCGTACTCCGCAGGGATACTAGCAGCTCATGCAGGAACTTCTCCTCCCCCTTAAACTTGCCAAGCGCCATGCAGCTCTTAGTGAACTTCACTGGATCGTATGCATGCACGCGCGCTATATTGCATATCGTCTGCACAAACTTTTCTGTGACATTGGATGCGGTATGTTGTTGTATCCACTCCTTCAAGCCGGGGTCCATCGTTCTTCAGCTCCCTACCGCTACTTGCTCTCCTCAGATGCGATGATGGTGTACCATCGCATCTTCAGCTTGACAGACTTCCCATAATAACGTACACATTAGACGTCGATAAGTTATTTCATGTCACGTGATATGAAATAAAGCGCTGCTGCTGACGTTGGGTAGCTGGAAACTCGAAGTCCAATGCTTGTGGATAGCCGCTAGGGATCGAGTCTCTCTCTAGCAGGATGTTCTGTTTTCTGCAGTAGTACGCTTTGAAGCTAAAAATTTTCCCCAGTAACATCTGCGATTCAAGCGCACAACGGTATCGCCAAATAAAAGTGCGCACCACAGAGCTCTCCCAGGGCTCGCTTAGCAGACATGGTATCCTTCGCTAGGTGTCTCAGCACTTCGAGCTGCCGGCTTGCCGCAAGAAACGTCGGGAAGCTGATCGACCATGCGCAGCCCATCCCCCATCTCAAAGGTACTCCGTCGATATACAACAACAAGTCGTCCGCTTCGAACTACAAGGGCTACCTGCGGGCCAAGATTCCCAGTGGGCTGTACTACGCTCCGACGCCCGCATCGACCACCGGCTCTGTGAGCTCGGAAGACATCCCGGCATCGTTTATGGCCAAGGACGACGCCCGGAGACAGCTTGCCGAGCGCCTGCACGCCCGCGACGCGCAGGTCTCAAAGCTCGCGCCCCCGCTGCATGTCAAGGGCGAGAAAACGTACCATTTGTCGCCAGAGCAGGTTGCTGAGATCGTGCGGCTGCGCACCCTGGACCCCTACAAGTACACGCGCAAGGCGCTGGCAAAGCAGTTCAACGTCAGCCCGCTCTTCGTCTCCATCGTCGCCGACTGCCCGCCGGAGCGCAAGGCTGACATGGATGCCCGCCTGGCCGCGATCAAGGAGAGGTGGCACCATAAGCGCATGCTGGCGCGCGAGGACCGCAAGAAGAGAAAAGAGCTCTGGTACAGAGCCTAAGCCCCTGTATATATCTACATACTATAGTACACGCAGCCTGCCGCTATTTCTCCGCCAGCATCTCGAACTCCTCCAGCATCCGCTGCCACATGTCCTGGAACTTCTGCTCCTCCGCCGCGTCGCCGATGCGAAGCTCCAGAACTATGTCCAGCGCCTGCGCCCGTGCCAGCACGTGGAATGCTCCGTCCGGCTGCCGTTGCAGAACCCGTTTCACGTCTCTCAGCCTCCGCATTATTCGTGTCCGGCAGAACACATGCGGCGTGCTCTCATACTCGAACTTCAGCTGGTACGTCGGCGTCCATTGCCCCATTTCCGGGAGCATGAGCTCCTCGAACACGGCTTTTCCCGCCCAAAGCCGCTGCTGCGACTCCCGTTTACGTTTTTGCGTAGGAACAACGTTGAACAGCTGGCACTGCATGATATTCCGCCTGTGTGTTACTATATAACTATCTGCAGCCATCCCCAGCACAGCCGTGGCCCGCTATAAGCCTGCCTGCGTATAGCCACCTAAGCGTAAACCCGGATGACTTGCACCAAACTAAAATAGCGAAGTAGGCGCCGCATCGAATCAGATGATTGACAGCCTTTCTTTTTCAACCTGTTCGCACATTCTAGGCCTTTTCATCCAGACGTTCCCTAGACTAAGGGATAAGCACAAAGCCCATACCGCTGTCGTGCAGTGCTAGCCAGTTGAGATGAGTCGGTTCTACGATGAAGATGATATGGATACACAGGAGGACCCGCTAGAGTTTCAAGATGAGGCAGAACTGGACGATTACCTGAACGACGAGGAATACGATCTGATGAATGAGCTCTTCCCACGAGCAAAAGCAGAGCTGAGCGAGCACCAGGGATGGGACAACCTGGCAGTGAAGCAGGCGATCTGGGACGCGGAGTTCGACCTGGAGGCGGCGTTGGTGCAGCTGAAGCGGCGGTACAAGAAGAAAGGTATGTAAACGGGCGTTTGCCACTGGCCTCGGGGGCTGGGAGCGTCGGGGTACTAACGTGGAAAGGGGGGTGCAGCAACAAGATACTAACTCCCTTATCCTGCAGGGCTTTCTGCGCTAGCGTCTTTGGCGAGCGCGCGGGCGGCGGCGCGCCCTGTGCGGGCGGCGGCGGGAACGAACGGCGCCTCGCTGTTGGACGGTCTGCGGGCGAAGGGGCTGTCTAGCGGGGCCAGCAAGCTGCAGATGAAGCGGCCAGCGCTGCGAGCTGTGGACGCGACGCCGGCGCCGGGCGCGTCGCTGATGCAGACGCTGTCGTCTCTGCGGAAGCAGTCGGCGGCGGCGACGCCTGAGGCAAAGCCTGTTGCAGCGCGCCCCGCAAGGACGGAGGCACGGCAAGACCAGTGGATGGCCCTGGGGGCTCTTCTGCAGCGTCAGCCGTCCTTCAAGCCTGCAGCGCGCCCTGCACTGCAGCTGTCGAGCGTGCTCCTCTCGAGACAGACAGGATGCGCAGAACCACGCAAAACCCAGCTCAAGAGGCGAGTGGAGGAGGTGTTCTCAGTTTTTTATCCTAACAACTATAAAGCAGCTAAGAAGCAGGCCAGTGCCAATTTCATGAAGCCCTCGCCGGATGACGTGGTGTTGGAATCCCAGAAGCGAGCCTTTGAGATTAAGCAGGTGGCCGAGAAGGTGGCCGATCTGAAATTCAACAACAAGGACGCGGCCCCGAAGAACTACGAGGACGAGGAGGAGGATTCGCGGCCGAAGGAGGGCGAACAGCCGTCGGCCAAGAAGGTTGTGCAGCCCACTAACCCGCGGAACCCATTCGACATCCCTGCATATGTACGTGAGAAGAAGCCCCATATGTCGTTTGTTGTTCTAGGCCATGTGGATGCGGGCAAGTCTACGCTGATGGGGCGGTTGTTGTACGACGTGGGTGCTGTGGATACCAAACTGATAAGGCAATTGAAGAGGGAGTCCGAGTTAGCGGGTAAGGGCTCCTTCCACCTAGCATGGGTCATGGATCAGACCAATGAGGAGCGCGCGCGCGGTGTTACTGTGGACATCTGTACCAGTGAGTTTGAAACTGCAAAGTCCACGTTCACCGTTATCGACGCACCGGGGCACAGAGACTTTGTTCCCAATGCGGTTACAGGTGTTAACCTAGCGGATGTGGCAATCGTCACGATCGACTGTGCTACCGATGCTTTTGAATCGGGGTTCAACCTGGATGGCCAGACCCGTGAGCATATCATATTGGCGCGGTCGCTCGGCGTCAAGCATATTATTCTAGCAATGAACAAGATGGACACCGTAGAATGGCATGAAGGGCGCTTCAAGGCCATTCGGCTCGAACTCTTGAGTTTCCTGGAAGATATTGGGTTCAAGGAACCACAGACAAGTTGGGTTCCGTGCTCTGGATTAACTGGGGAAGGGGTATACCAAAAGGGTTATCCTCCGTCCCAAAATTGGTATAAAGGCCCATCCCTGGTAGACGAGCTCGAACGTGTTTCTGTCTCATTTTTTGGACTTGATGGGCAACAGGTATCCGAGACCCCTTTCCTATTTTCTCTTCTGGACACTCATTCCAGCGGCAAGAACAATGAAGTCTATGTCTCTGGGAAAGTGCTTGGGGGTTCGGTTCAGCCTGGCGAAACGATTACCATATACCCATCAGAGCAGACTGTTGTGGTCGATAACATTTATGTCGGAGATAAAAGGAATCCTGTAGGTGCCGCTGTGCAAAACGATTTTGTTACTTTGAAGTTGAAGAACGCTAATTTCGAAGATATAAAAGGGGGGGATCTAGCTGCAATTGTTGGCTTTGATATTCCAAGCCGTAAGACCTTCACCTCGCAAGTGCTGACTTTCAAGGTTGATAAACCAGTCTTGCCCGGCGCTTCTTTCATTTTATTCAGAGGAGGAGCGCAATGCTCTGCACGTATAAAAAGTCTGCACCAAGCTGTTGATAAACAGGATCCCTCAAAGGTCCTGAAAAAGAAGGTCCGGCATATAGGCTCCAATCAGTCGGCGATTGTCACTATCGAACTCACTGACAGAGGTTTGAAAATGCCGCTGCTAACCTTCGACCAAAATAAGCGTTTTGGTCGCATCCTGCTACGCAGAGACGGTAAAACCATCGCTGCAGGCGTGGTAAAGTCAATTGATGCATCCTGATAGAACTTTAAGGCGAATCACCTAAGCTAATTTATATAATCCAGAAATAAAATGGTCAGTCCAAAAATAATGGACATGTATATCACCATTAGTGCGGATTTGCTGCCGCGCTCACGTGCCTTATTGAGTTGTCTGTTGCCCTTTTGCACATCTAGTTCGATGTCATCATTGGCATCTAGAAGTACATTGATGTTTTGCGTTTGAACATGCAAGTGGGTTGCCAATTCGTTCTGCAAAGATGCCACTTCAATCACCGTTTTCGAGAGCTTCTGAACCTTTTCCAATTCCTGCATTTTCTGGTTCAGCAGCTCTTCATGTTCCGTCTGCAGCACTTGTAGCTGCTCCTGGGTTAACATCGACATTGTCTCCTCGTACTGTTTTATCTCTTCATGTGTAGTTTCAACAGCGGGGCTATGTGAAACAGCGCTTACAAGCGTGGTAGGAACATACAGCTGTGCATTGAAATCGATGGATTCCAGCTCTCTCTGGCGCGAGAGCCTTTCACGCTGCATTTGTGAAAGCTGCACAGAGGTCGCAGTCAGCCATAACCCGACCGACTGCAATATCCCTAGTCGATGCTGGTTGGTCGTTTGATGGAACCCCGCCATCGTGTGAGACCAACCATTAATCAGCCCCATCAACCCCAATGCGTCACCCTTGACCTTTCTGGCTTGTTGCCGCGTCGCTTCGTACTTCTCCAAGTACTTTAGTTTCTCGACATACTGCTGTAGTCGTAGCCGCGCCTCAACATCAAAGTCGTCCTTTTCCCGTTCCGACATTTCTCCCTCACTGAGGTATGGCCCCTCCAGTGAGGTTAAAACCTTCCGGAGCTCCAGAATATGCCTCGCAAGCTCACTACATTCCTTCACGAATGTGTCTTTTATCCTGAATTTCTCCATGGAGCCATTGCTCTGTGTTACGCCCTTGCTACGCTGGTCGGCCTCGCCATCGGGGTCATTCCGCGCTTCCTCAATTATCGCCACATATTTCCTGAATAACTGAGTCAAATCCGCCATCGTACAATGGCTCAGTAGCCTGCTAATCCTAAACTATCAACTACCTTGTTAATAGTACCTGTTGCGAAGCCATCCGATATCCCAACGTAAGCGAGTTATCATCATGTTATACGTTAGTGATGTGATCACGTGTATAATATCGTGTATAATGACTCTGGATCCTACATTCTGATACCTATGATGACAGCGATAAGGTACAATTAATAACCAAGGGCCACGAGAAGTCATCAAACACTGCAGTAGCTCCCAGGACAATTCTAGCTAAAATATCATTAATACTTGGTACTCCTGGTTATCAACTACGATCACGTGCTGTTTATTGTGTACACGGTGCACCTGAACACCGCACTAAAGCATATAACTGAGACGCGAAATATATCGAGATGAGCTGGCGCAGCTTGAAAGACCCTACTTACGCGAGGCAAGCTCATTATATATATCAGCTAACCTTGCAACGGAATATGGGTCTTCCTAATCTGAAAATGGATTCAGTTAAATCGGACACGAGGTCGTCGGTCAATGCAGAGGAGCAGCAGTACCTTGACTTGTGCAAGCGCATCATTGAGCATGGTGAATTCAGACCTGATAGAACTGGTACCGGCACGTACTCGTTATTTGCGCCGCCGCAACTTCGGTTCGATCTGAGTGGCGATAAGTTTCCGCTACTAACCACCAAGAAGGTATTTACGCGGGGCATCATACTTGAACTATTATGGTTCATAGCAGGCTGCACGGACGGTAAGAAGCTATCGGAACAGGGGGTTAAAATCTGGGAGGGAAACGGGTCGAGAGAATATTTAGACGGACTAGGGTTGCACGACCGCCGGGAAGGTGATCTCGGGCCGGTTTACGGATTCCAATGGCGCCACTTCGGAGCGGAATACGGGACATGCGATGACGATTATACGGGAAAGGGTGTGGACCAGCTGAGGGAGCTAATAGATAAGATTAAGAACAAGCCATATGACCGTCGCATTATCTTGTCGGCTTGGAATCCCGCAGATTTCCCAAAGATGGCGCTTCCTCCATGTCATGTGCTCTCCCAGTTCTATGTAAGTTTTGGACCTGAAGGCAGCAGACCTAAGCTCTCTTGCCAGCTCTACCAACGGTCTTGCGACATGGGTCTTGGTGTTCCATTTAATATTGCATCGTATGCCCTCCTGACGAAAATGATTGCAATGGTGTGTGACATGGACGCTGGTGAATTCATCCATACAATGGGAGACGCACATGTCTACAGTGACCATATAGCTGCGCTAAAAGAACAAATCGAACGTGTCCCCAGGGAATTCCCCAACTTACGTATTAAAAGAAAGGTGACAGATATAGACGATTTTACCCTCGATGACTTCGAGATTACGGACTATAATCCACACCCCAGAATACAAATGAATATGAGCGTTTAGATAGTCACATATCCTATTATATTATTTAGTAGTCGTCTAAAGATGTATAACCGATTCCCCCGTAGCCTATGGCCACTTTTATTACAAATGCTATGTTGAAACTTTGAACGCTGGCTTTTTACCCACTTGCCGTTCCGCCTTGGCGCGCGCCCTATGCGTTTTAGGTATGTTACTACATTTGACGCCGCCGATTAAATCAAATACCGAAAGATCCCCCTCGTTTAACCTTAAACCTGATGCAGATGTATCATCTCCGTAGTATGAGTTTTCGTCACTGACATCCCCTATGATAGGTTTTTTTGCAAGTGATTTCTTTGGTTTCTGTACTATATGTATCTTATTCGTAATATCTTTCAGTGCCATTGGCTGCCTCAATGGCAGATCCTCAGGTAATGCCTGTGTAACTTCAGTCGCCTGTAGTGGTTGATCACTTACTTCATCTTTTTGTATGTTTGAATTGATGCTCTGAAGGCCCACTGATACGTCTTCAGCCGCTGGTGACTGCTCCGGATCCTGTTCATGATCAGTCTCCCCGTGTACGTCCGCCGAGTCTGCTACTCCTTCGCGTTGTTTGCGTAGCTTTCGGTTGGTTGGGACCTGTAATTCGTGAATATCTGTGACAGTCGTGGCGTCTACAAGCTTGTCGGTCGGCCTTCTCATTTTCGCCCTTAAGGAAGGCCATTTGTAATCAACTGCCTTCCCCCGCGTCCTACGCGGCCTTGTAGCGTCTGAATAATCATTATGGGGCATCACTTCATCAACTACAATCTTTCTTTGACTTGTTCTTGGAGGTTTGAGCGAGTGTTTGATTTTTGATTGCGATGAAGCTGGTATTTGAACGAACGGTGGCTGAGCAGAAGATAGTTCACCCGTGAGCTCTTTGCATTCACCGCTGCTGGTCGACTGTGATGACTCTATTTCATTGTCATCTCTATACACTTCTAGTTTCGACTTACTTGTGTTAGCAACGTCTGAGGACCCAACATCGTATTCTTCGGGAATGAAATACTCTATAATTGAATGTGTAAAGTTTGCGGCATCTTCTTGTTGCGTACCTTCCTTTTGTAGACTCTTATCGTTCCCCATACCATCCTCGTTCGATTGTGTCAATGTCCCTGAGGCTTCTTTTGTTCTGGATTCGCTTTCTCCTTGCTCTGTTGTCCGAGAGGCACTCTCGCGATGCTTCTCTTCAGTTATGGTGTCTTCAGCAACAGATGGCGCTTCATCTTTCGCAGACCGTGACTTGTCCGCTTCTTTCAACGCATTCTCAAGACTGTCGTTTGAAAAATCGAAGTCAGACGGTATGAAAAGCGACTCACGTCGCGAACTCCTCCTCCTTTTCTTACGCAGGGGCTGCGTTTCTTCCACATTAAGTTCCATGCTGTCTGCTTCTTGATGCTGCTGTGCACGGTCATCTAAGGTTTCGCGTTCACCACGCACACTGTCTGAAGACGGCACATCAAACCCCACCACCTTTGGTGACACGCCCCGCTGCTCCAGACCCTTGAACCGTCGCTGTGCCTGCTCAGTCGCTGCTGCACTCTCTGGACGTAGACCCTGCTGAGCCCTCACTACGGCAAACAGATTTACGATCTCGTCGAAGCGCTGGAACGCGCCGTGCTCCAGCAGGTTGAAGCTCTGATTAAGTCGTTCCTTGAATCGCAGCTCCGTTACCGACAGCCGACTTCGGAGCTGTACATTCTCCTGCACCAGCTCGCTTATTTTGGTCTCCAGATCTGTGATCTTTATCATCAGCATTGAATTCGACTTCGCCAATTGCGTGTTCTGATGTGAATAATTTGCCCTCATTTGATCGAATTGCTGTTTCTGCAGGCTTATCAAATCGAGGTACTCCTGCACCGAATTGGACTTGGCTTTGCTGCCGTTAGCCTTCCTCGACGCCCTCGCCATGATATAAGCTACCGATGGTGATGGATAACCCAGATGACCTCCAAATCGTGCACTGCCCGCTCGTCCAGATGAGATTTGAGTGCTAACCAGGTAAACAAACCAACCGCCAACTACCTTTTTGTACATCGTTCATTACAACGTATATAATGATGTATGTGTATTATATTTGCTGCTACATTTGGAAGTTTCTAAAATACGCCTTTGACGTTCCTCATGATTTTGCGTGTTCTGCTACAAGTGAACGATGCCATCTGTAGGAGGACTCGAGGAGTCGCGTGAGGCTAGCAACAAGGATGGTGCCTGAAGATGTGTATCAGAGCAAGAAGTCAGAGTTATTGTATCTTCAGAAGGTAACCGGGCTAACGGATACATTGAAAGCTCAACTAGATGAGCTATCAAAGCAGGTGCACCAAATGCATGATAACGCGGAATGCGTGTCCAGTGTGCTCAAGAACTGGGACTCAATTCTGAACTCCATCTCGCAGGCGACATTATCTCTGCTGCAGTACACAGAAAACGACTACGAGGTTGGAGCGTGGAGCAACGGTAGCAGGCCGGAAGCCGATAAAGAACCGCCGCTTCCGGAGACGCTCGTCAGGGTTAATGTGGCCAACGAGTCGCAGGAGTGAGCAGCAGTGCTGCGGGCTGGATTATACAGCGGGTTAAATCTAAATAGGGTAATTAATAGTCAATCGACGGTGTTGGTTTCATAGTTGACGACGCAAGAGGCGCCTGCTTCACTATGCGCAGATCCGATGAGAAAGCGGATACGGGACTCCATGTCTGTCTGGACAGCAGATAGTGCACTAGTGTCCGCTTCAGCGCCGTCCAGTAAGAGATTGCCACACTCGACCCCAGCAAAGAGCTGCTCGGAAAGGGTGTCTTTGCTGATAGGCGCGGTGAGCTTGGGAACATGTGGCAGCGGAATACCAGCGCGGTAATACTCTTCCTTAAAGAAAGCCAACAAAGTTGCGTATAGCGCCGTGGATAGGTCATCGCTGGTGTGGTTCCAATCGTTGAAGAGAATACATCTGCGCCAGATCATTGAGACAAGAAATTGCCTGGAATCTTCAGGAATAGTCTTGATGAGTGAAAGGAAGTGCAGAGCCTTTGCAAAAGCTGTAACATCATCCAGGACCGTGTAAATGCCGACCAGCTCGTATTCTGATAGAACAATATTTGTTTTTAGTTTTTCTAGGATGCTTTGGTAATGCGACTCTGTCTCTAAATACCTCTTGGATAAAGAAGTGTGCTCACCGGCAAGTTCTGCCGCCTTTTTCTGTGAATCTATGAGGTCTAGTCCGGATTGTATGGTATTAAGGAGATCCATGTTTAAAATGGGCTCCTCCGCTAATGCGCTTAATTTTGCAATGCTTAGTCGAACCTGCAGTTGGTTTAGATCTAGCTTCTTTGCTGCGTCAGGCGATGACACTGACACAAGAACCTCTGCTGCAGCGTTGTATTGTTGGTCAAATATATTGCCAATCCATGAAACATGTCCGTACTGGGGATATTCATCAAAGAATCTAACCAAATCATCATGATGAGATGGGAATCTAGAGAATAAATCATTGATCTTTCCTTGTTCTATGACGGTTGTGAACAGGGTCTTGCTAAATTGGTAGCCATACTTGGTGAAGTACTCCTCGTAAAGAGGATGTGCCTTCTCATAGTCAAAGCTGCTTAGTGTTTCCACAAGTCCGCTGAGGTCATGATAAAAGTCTGCGATGTTCAGGGCATCGACAGACCGGCCAATCTTCAAAAGGATTTGAATCCAAGTCAGATGGTTTGAAGTGTAGAATTTAGTTAAAGCCTGGTAGCCTGCTTCATATGCATTTGAGCCCTTCACAGCATACCAGACATCGGACTGCTTGCACATATAATACAATGACTTGATGATCTCGAGGAGCTTATCATGGTATTCATCTGGGACATTACCATCTTCAAAAGAATAAAATAGGTGCAATAGTATTTTGTTCAAACTGTCTGGAATAGAAAAGTTAATGAACCAAGGCAAATCATCGCCTACCTCTGTTAAATCAAGGTTTAACTGGTTACAACGATATTCGCTCTCACCCCTTTCTAAGCAAGAGTGATAAATGACACAATTGACCAGATCGGCTGCAGCGACCTTAAATTTAATATCACTTGATGAGCGAAGTGGCTCGTCTATTTCAGCCAAAAACTTGCCGAATAATTCCGGAAAGCGCTTCAATTGGTGAAGCATGAGTTCTTCTTCTGTCACTTCCTCGGATAATAGTACTCTGTGCCATTGTGTGGTGAGATCAGTGTCAGAGGATAGATAGGAAGAAAGCGAGAGCGAACAGTTCAAGATTTCATAGCTCTCTAACAACTTCAGCTTAACCTGCGGTGAAACCTTGTAAATAAAGTTCGCCCGAGTAAATTGCAGCAAGTTAACAAAGAAATCCACCCTTAGCTGTAGGTGACTGGTCATTGAGTGTAATTTGGGAGGAATATAGCTAGAATATGAAAGCAATATTTCATCACCACTTGTCAAAAGATCTTCCTCTACTTCCTCCCTCTCTAGCTCAATTGAATCCGGTAGGTTAAACTCGACTGGGGTATTGGGCACCTGTGAGAAGTACACTGCCTGGTCTATGTGTGATTTGACAAACCTGTAATCCTCAGATGGTTCCATCTTTGCTTCAATCTTCACGACACCCCGATTACCATTAATTAAATATAGCGCTTTCTCGTCATTGCCATGCCCTAGAACCATGCTGTCTTCCTTTAGACTAACCAAATCTTCCCATTTCTTTCTTAGAGGGTAATTTGAATCTAACTGCGTAAATGCCTGCGTTATAACCACAGCATCTTCAAAGAGCAGGTAGACAGGAACGTTTTGAGGCTCAATAGGTTGTTCCCCATTCTCTAGATCGCCCGCGATAAATAAGCGTGGCTTCTTGTCGTTGGCCTTTGTGTATGTGTTCAGCCTGTATACCGAGAAAATGGAAAAGCTGCTCTCTTCAACCTTTATGGCCGTCAGTATGTAGTAAGTCTCCTTGCCGTCAGAAATGGAAGATAAAACAAGCAATGAGTAAGGATCGGATGGTAGCGGATTTAGATCTAGAATCTGCAGCGATCCGTAAGCAAAAGGATAAAGTTCCTGAAGCGATTCCAATATTTGCTGGTAGACGTTAACTTCGACACGCTTGTAGGAGCTCATAGTGGCAGAAACGTTCCAAATCTTCAGCTCTCCGCCTCTTGTAATGGTGAGAAGCAGACGTTCGCCTTTACCCGTGATCAAACTTGGTTTAATAGCTACTATGTCCTTGAAAGTGTTCATAGCACCCGAAAAGAAGCCAACCTGCGATTTAATGAGCTGCTGCCTTAGCTTCAGGCAAGGCTTACCACTACTATCCCGGATTGTTAATAACAACAGCCTTCCAAAGGACGTTGCAACTAGAATTCCCGATGGCTCTGCATTAACGACGTCCGTAGCATGTTCCCGGTCCCTAAAGCGGAGATCTAACTGTATCACACGACTCTTAGAGATCAGAGTGGACACACTGTTAATTGTATGGATATCTTCGTAAAACTGCACAAGTCCAGAGTTTGCATGCACAATCAACACACCTGCGGATTTAGTTTGCTCACTCTCTTCTCCCGCAGACGGCCAGGTAAAACAGCAAAGCGGCGCACCACTTAATACCTCGTGCTCCTCATGCAGTGGGATCCGGATGCACGCGAGCCGCCGCTGTGGAGAATTAAACGGCCAAATGTATAAATTCTCACGGTCGTTGCATAGAGCATTGCCAGAGTAGTAGTCCACTGCACCTGTTAAATCCGTCGCTTGCTCAGGCAAGAATGACAGGTTTGGTGCAAGCTGGCTAACAGTGTACTTCGCATTTTCGGTTAACGTCATCTCATTTGTAAACTTGTCACTGGTGTTCCATTCTGTGATGCCCGACGAATCTGCCGTCGCTGCATAACTGGAGATGTCCTCCGTTGCACCCCCCTCCTCTGATGCGAAAACATTCAACTCCTTCCTCAATTGAAATACGGGCTCTGGCATCTTGTTCTCGTGATACCTAAGTACGCAAAGGCCCTCCAAAGTAACAACCCCGGCCCTGTTTCTCACTTTAGCGTAAGGTAAAGCTTTACTCCATGCGCAGTTCCGTCAACTGAAAGATGCTAAAGTGCATCCGTACACCTCGTTGGAT
Organism: Eremothecium gossypii ATCC 10895; assembly: GCF_000091025.4. Classification (NCBI taxonomy): domain Eukaryota; kingdom Fungi; phylum Ascomycota; class Saccharomycetes; order Saccharomycetales; family Saccharomycetaceae; genus Eremothecium; species Eremothecium gossypii. The sequence continues at coordinate 1,082,079 of NC_005785.6, read as the reverse complement.
TTCTTTTTCTGTTGTCTGAAAAATTTGCGAACTTACAAGTTTTATGTGCATGCGATGAGCTACGAGTTAAAACCAGATCGAATTCTCACAGGCCAGTACCTGCGTATTACAGGTTTGCCATAGTATGATTAGAACCGTAAAGCCCAAGAATGCCAGGGCCAAGAGAGCTCTGGAGAAAAAAGAGCCGAAATTGACGGAGAACGTGAAGCAAGCGCTTTTAATTCCTGGCCAAACTTCGAATAAGCTCTTGCACGATGTTATGGTGGACCTTGGTGGACTCAAGAAGCCTGATGTGAAGCGCTTCACGCGGAAGAACGAGCTTCGTCCGTTTGAGGATGCGTCGGGTGTCGAATTTCTCAGCGAGAAGAATGACAGCTCGTTGGTGGTGGTCTGCTCCAACTCGAAGAAGCGGCGCAACAACTTGACATTCATAAGGACGTTTGGGTACAAGGTTTACGACATGATGGAGCTGCAGATTGCAGAGAACTACAAATTGCTAGCGGACTTCCGGAAGCAGACGTTTGCAGTGGGGTTGAAACCGATGTTTTCCTTCCAAGGTGCGGCATTCGACTCTCACCCAGTATACAAGCACGTCAAGTCTTTGTTCCTCGACTTCTTCCGCGGTGAGGTGACCAAGCTGCAAGACGTTGCAGGGCTTCAGCATGTGATAGCAATGACGATCCAGGGCGACTTTGAGGATGGCGAGCCATTGCCCAACGTCCTTTTCCGCGTCTACAGGCTTAAGACGTACAGAAGCAGCCAAGGTGGTAAGAAGTTGCCGCGTGTGGAGCTTGTGGAGATTGGACCACGCCTGGACTTCAAGATTGGCCGTATTCACACGCCTTCGCCAGAACTGGTGAAGGAGGCTCACCGGAAGGCTAAGCAGCTTGAGGTCAAGACGGCGAAGAACGTTGAGATAGACAGCATGGGTGACAAGATTGGTCGGGTGCATGTCGGCAAGCAAGACCTCAACCAGCTGCAGACACGGAAAATGAAGGGGCTTAAATCCAAGTATGACCAAGTCGACGCTGAGGAGGAGGAGTACCTGAAAGACGAAGAAACTTATCTAGACGATGATAGCTACGGCGACGACTTCGTTACAGCTACTGACATCGAGCCACCAGCCAAGAAGCAGAGAAAATAGCGGCATCCAATGCCCTATAAATAACTTTGTAAAATACGTACATTCCTTTTAATATCCATTACCATGATGATCGCTCTATCACGACACAAAAGTCCGACCTATCTCAGGGTCTTGAGCTTCTCGCGATTATCAATCAGACGGAGCATATTCCGGAGGAGCATGGAGATGGTGACCTTGCCGGTGGACGGTACATACAGCGAAGCACGGGTCTTCACGGAGTCGTCGAAGTTGCTGTGCGACGAAAAGTTGATGCACACAGCCCCATCCTTGATGCAGTCCGTCGGGAACTTGTAGCTCGCGCTCGGTACGCCGGTGATGATGACGTCTGCATCTTTGCAGTACTGCGCCAGCAGCTCCTCCGAGTACGCACCAATGTCTCTGACATGGTGCTTGGAGAACTTGAGCCCCTCCCCACGGGTGAACTCCTGGATGTTCTCGACGTCCACAGAGTATACAGTTGCTCCGTCGTTTGCGAGCAGGGCGGCCAGCGGCCGCCCCACGATCTCCGACCGGTTCACGATCACGCACTTTTTACCGTACAGCCGGTTGCCCTCCGGCAGCAGCTGATTGTACACCTTCAGGTACTCCATGATCTTCACAACGGCCAGTGGCGTGCAGGGCAAGATCGACTTGAGCTCCTGCCGGTCATCCAGGTACCGCACATTGTGGTACAGGTTCTGGTAGTACACGTGGTTCAGTCCCTCCACGTCCTTCTCCCGCGCCACAACCTGCTGCAGGTACTGGTCCTGCGCGTTCCCAAACACGGGAAAGTACACCAGGATCCCGTCCACCCCCTCGTCCATATTCGCCTCGATGATGGCCTCCTCCAGCAAGTCCCGGTCGTCCACCTTGCGCAGCTCGTACCTGAACCCCATCGCCTCGCATGTCTTCTTCGTCCACGAAGCGTACATCTCAGCTGCAGGGTCCTCGTTCGCCAAAAACCCGACTAGCAGCGGGCCCGCGGGCCGCACAGCCCGCAGCTGCTCCACTTTGGCAGTTATCTCGGGAACATACGTCTTCGAGATGGCTGACGCAAGAATCGTGGCCCCAGGTTTAGTTGCAGACATCGCTGATGCAACGACCGCTTGCACAAACTCCTGTCTTCATTCACAGAGAGCTAATATATATCCTCTCCGTGTCGCATTTCATGCATTAGTTCCTTACATCTTGCAAGTGTTAATTGGCTTTTTTGCATTAGTCGTCTCGGCAGAGTCACTTGTTAGCAAGCAGCAGAGTCAAGATCGGGGTAGTGATCCCAGCGAAGCGGACGTCGTGAACAACCACCAGGAGACACATCTACATGATTGCACTGGCTGGCGACCGCGCCAACGGGTTCAGATAGCAAGAAGTGTGTACGGATGGGGCCGTGCTAGCGTGCTTTTCATGATTTTGAACCTGTAGACTGACAATTGTTTGTAAATGTCAATAGACAAAGACATATGAAAAAGGCTTTTGCACAACCTAACCAGCAATAATGGCAATGCCAGTGCTGCGAGGAAGCATCAGCCCCTTTCACACAGCCGCGCAGAACCGTCACTGCCGCGCCACATATAGTAGTGGCAAGCAGGAGAACATCCAGTGCCGGCACACACGGCAGGAGGCGCACGCTCGCCAGCCTGAGGTGGCCTGTTGCCGGAGTTCGTGGCCAGGCCATACAGGATGCATCACGTGACCAGAATAGGAAATTTTATTATAGTGCTAACCAGACTGTAATATTAAGAGTAGCTTGAAAGACTAATGTTGGTAGTTGCCAGCCAGTCGCGTAGAGTGGATACTCGAAGTATACTGGGTAGTGTGACGCTGACGGTTGCAGTGGTTGCCACGCGGTTCAGAGTAGCGAGCTATACATTGTGATGGCTATCAGGACGGTTCCCCATAATGGGAATGGGTCCAAAGAAATGTACCAAAAGTCAAATTCATCATCTTCGTCGCTTGTGGGCTCGCTGATCAAGTCGTGGAAGACGCCGTCATCGGCGAAGTCGAATCAGCTGGCGTCGCCATCGCTGGAGCCTGCAGATAGCGATGGGAATATTAGCGCCATCAGGAGGTCGCAGACTATGCAGCGGTCCCTGTCGAGCCACAGCAGCAGCCACCGCGGCGTGCACTTGAGCCCGCTTCGGAGCAACACCACGGGCGGGTCTAACCACGCTGGCGGCAAAAAAGACAAGTATTTTACGGACCTGGACGAGGACTGGAGTGCGGTAATTGACGATTACAACACACCCATACCGATGATGGCAAACGGCGGGATCGAGACGATGATACGGCCACTAATGGGGGCACAGAAGACGGCTGACAAGGGCGCGCGCAGCTCGCCGCTGCGGCGGTCGGGCAGCTACCCTAGCTTGCCGCAGATGTCTACACCGGGCGGGAAGCATATCAGCGCTGAACTGCGCTTGCAGCTGGAGGCCCAGCACGAGCGCGATGTACAGGAGCTTAATGCCGTGATGCAACGCCTGGCCAAGTTTCAGGCAGTGCTGGAACCGCAAGGCAGTGCGTCCCAGGTGATTAAACTGAACGATCTACGGAAACTGAGCTGGAATGGCGTTCCCATGGTACACAGGCCTCAGGTATGGAAGCTGTTGATCGGCTACTTACCTGCAAATCTCAAGCGCCAGCAGAGTACCATCCAGCGGAAACGCCAGGAGTACCGCGACGGCATCCAGCGCGTATTCTCGGATCTTCACTTGCGCGATGAACCAACATGGCACCAGATTGAGATAGACATCCCCAGGACGAATCCCCACATACCCCTATATCAGTTCAAGGTTGTGCAGGAAAGCTTGCAAAAGATCCTCTACCTGTGGGCAATCAGACACCCCGCTAGCGGCTACGTGCAGGGAATCAACGACCTCGTAACACCCTTCTACCAAGTGTTCCTATCCGAGTACCTTTCTCCCTCGCAGAAAGACAAGGTGGACACCTTGGACCCCGCATCGTATCTCACGCCGAGTCAGCAACAAGATGTCGAGGCAGATTCTTTCTGGTGTCTCACGAAACTCGTGGAACAGATCACAGACTACTATATCCACGGACAACCAGGTATTCTAACCCAGGTCAAACATCTCGGCCAGTTGGTCAAACGTATCGACGGTGACCTGTATGCGCATTTCCAGGCCGAGGGCGTGGAGTTCATTCAGTTTGCCGTCCGGTGGATGAGCTGCCTGCTGATGCGCGAGTTCCAAATGAACATGGTAATTCGGATGTGGGACACATATCTATCAGAGACTTCTCTCGAAACATATACTGATTCTCCCGCCAAGTCTGTATCAGCTATCACTTCTCCGCCGTCCACTATGGCCTCGTCTGCAACAGGCGCTTCTGCTGCTGTGGGCTCTTCACCAAATGCCCCTCCACGCCAGCCATCTCTCAGCGAATTTCATGTTTTCGTCTGTGCCGCCTTCCTAGTGAAATGGAGCGATCAGTTGGTCAGCATGGACTTCCAGGCTATCATTACCTTCCTACAGAACCCGCCTACGAGGCACTGGACAGAGTCTGAAGTCGAGATGTTGCTTAGTGAAGCTTATATTTGGCAGTCATTATATAAGGATGCTATTTCCCACTGGCGCTAAGCGAACCTCAGCTGACTAGGCATGACTTTCTGCCGCATACCTGTGACACTAGCCCTATGTACGTATTATGGGTAAAAAATTTCACCGGGGTCTTTGGATTTTCATCATTTTTCACCACCAACTAATCTCATCGGCAAAGGGCTCGCTACTTCGGCGCGAGACTAAAGGAAAGTGACAAAATTGCTATTCTATTAAAGCTACGGCAATCAGTAAAGGTGTCTTCAAAGTTGTTTCGGACCGGAAAGGTTGCCACGACATACATAAAACGCTGTACCAGAAGTCCCAGCACGGTAGCAACGCAGTTTGCGCACATGTTTCGCATAATTCCTGTTACACAGCCCACTGCAGACACTAAACACCCACTACTGCAACTACTGGCTGGCCATGGAGATCGATACTTCTTTGGCAAGATCCCCGAGGGTGCACAGCGAGCTTGTATTGAGGGCAAGGCTCGCTTATCTCGACTTAACAATATATTTTTGACGGGCGAGATGGACTGGGCCAGCATAGGAGGGCTGCCAGGCATGATACTGACGGCTTCTGACCAAGGTAATAAGAACATGCGGCTGACGTATGGGTCAGCGCTTTTAGGCTATGTCGTGAGCACCTGGAGATATTTCGTGTTCCGCTTCGGAATGGACCTTGATGTTAATACTATGAAAGACGGGGAGACATATCGGGATGAACTAATATCAGTGAAGGCTTTAAACGTTCGGCGACCTGGTATGATGGGAATCGAGCCCCTGGGCAAGGCGGCGGTACAACAGTTTAAGTTCCTGGCGGAACGCATGTTCCCTATGCTTGCTCCTACAGCTTATCAGGATCCCTCCTCTGATCCAGAGCTCTCTATGCGGTTACCAAAGGATACTATGCTTCAAGTCTCAACGTCATATGAGATAACCTTCAACCCAGTCAGAGGAAAGTTTGATGCTAAAGAGGCTGCTAGGTTAGGGGTGCCTGGCGGGCCGGTGCGCCGCGAACTTGCAGAAGGACGGAGCATCACTCTGGCGGATGGTACTGTTATAACGCCTGAGCAGGTTGTACACAAACAACGGGAATTTGCTAGGGTGTTGATCCTCGATGTACCTAGCGATGACTATATCCCAGCCTTCTTCGAAAAATTTGCTGATTACAATGTGGAAGGGTTAGGTGCAGTGTACTACCTTCTGGGATCAGAGGTAACAGTTTCTAACGAATTAATACGCTTTATGGAACTCTTTGATGGTAAGACTGTAAAACATTTTGTTTCTCATGATACTATAACACCGAATAATATCTCGTTCTGGGACTCAAGTGTAACGATGTTGAAGCTTAAAACATTGCAGCCTTCTTCTTACAACATTCCGTTTACTGATCGTACCCTTTCTGGGGATTTCTACAGATGCTTTGATAAACAGCTCCCAGTGGATGCCGTGGTGGATAATACCAGTGAATCTCCATTTAGCTCAACCATTGAAAGCTCTCGTGTCTTTATCTACTCTACCCGTGTAACTGCTAGCATTGAGCCATATACGCCTGGAGATGAACCCTTGAAGATAAACATTACAGAGTCACCGGACAGGTACCAGTCATGGGAAGAAGTTTACCAGAAACGTATAGAGCCCTTGAAGATTGAGAATTCAAACTTACATGATGTCGTGACATCGCAAAAAGAAGTGGATAATTTCAACACTGAAGGCAAGAGAAGAGATGTAGAGATTATGACCTTGGGTACGGGCAGTGCTCTTCCTTCTAAGTACAGAAATGTTATTTCGACCTTACTCAAAATCCCATATGACGCTGATGGACGCATTCTTAATAGGAATATTATCCTAGATGCTGGTGAAAATACACTGGGCTCGATCCATAGGTTACTACACAAAGTTAAAATACCGAGATTTTTCAGAGACTTGAAGATGATATACTTGAGCCATCTACATGCTGACCATCATCTAGGGATAGCCTCGCTGCTAAAAGAATGGTACCTACACAACAAGGAGGATCCAGAGGCGAAGATTTATTTGGTAGCTCCATGGAAGTATGATACCTTTATTGAAGAGTGGTTCACCTTGGAAGACCGTAGTATACTAGAAAGGGTTAACTATATCAGCTGTGAGCACTTTTTAGATGGGCCGAAAAGGAAACCACAGGGTTACCAGCCAAGTTTGGGTTATCCTGAAGAAATCGATACCACTGCGCGCAACAGGTTGAATCTTCTTGTTGAAAAGAATGGGGAAAAGAGGAGGTATGTCTCTGATAATTCTACGGTAAATATACCGTGGAGACACATTCGGAATATGCAGAAGGACCTGCAGATTGCATCATTCAAGACTTGCCGTGCGATACACTGCGAATGGGCGTATTCGAACGCAATCTCTTTCTACGTCGGTAGCTCTTCGAAGGAGCAGTTTAAGGTATCATATTCTGGAGACACGCGGCCGAACTTTGACAAGTTCGCGAAGGGGATTGGGAAGCATTCTGACCTTTTGATCCACGAGGCGACGCTTGACAATGAGCTACTCGCGGACGCAAAGAAGAAGAAGCACAGCACTATCAATGAAGCTATTTCTGTCTCAAATACCATGGGCGCGAAGAAGGTGATACTAACGCATTTTTCCCAGCGTTATCCTAAGGCACCGCAAATTTCTGGCAGCTTAGAGGTTAAAGCAGAGGCATGCTGCTATGCCTTTGACGGTATGATTATAAACTATAAGAGCCTTGGTCAACAGGTTACAAAGCTCAGGTACCTAAGAGGGCTTTTCGCAGAGGAGGAAGACATAGAATCGGGTCAAGACTAATAAAGTCTGCATTTTTTAAACATCTTATTGACAGAATTCTAGCACCGTATGTACTACTAGACATCGTCGCATTTATACGTTATCTACAAATTATTTTGGTAGAATGTTTCCCACAGTTCAATGCACTCCTTTTGTGTTTCGATCGCAGATTCGAGGTATATCTCCAGGTTGTTCCTGAAATCTGTGATTTTAGCTTCACTATATGCTGCTAGCTCATCCCGCAAAGTTTCTGCAATGTGTTCCCAGTGATCCTTTATTGTCTTATGCCTCCGTTGTAGGTTGGCGAGCTCCTGCTTGGCCGCAGCGGCTTTATCAGTTGGACTCTTGCCGCTTGTCGTTAGTTTCTGCAGATGTGCTTGCTTCTTGTGTAGGTCGGATTCGACAATGACCAAATAGTAGCCCAACTTTGCCCGCTGATTGAAAACCGCCTTGATACTGCCTAGTGACCTGAGGTATTCATCGATCGTCACACCGAGAGTCAGCGAGTCCTGCAGGGAAGTCCGTTGGAGAGACTCCATAATGCGCAAGTGGACTTCCGCAAAGTTCGATAAAATGCTCGATATCCTCTTCGAGGCTTCCAATTCCACCAGAGAATTGATCGTGGCCGCGAACTCCTTGATTACAGACACTAGCTCGTTTTTCTGACTATCCACGAGCTCTAAGGACTTGTACATCTGACGTAGCTGCTCCTCCATTACATCGATATGCTGCCGTTTTTCCATGATAAAGGTATCTGGCTCTGTATATTTGGGCACTGAACTGAAGGAAAGACTCATGAAGAGAGACCCGGTGTCGCTTTCCAACCCTCCGTTGCGAATAACGCTCTCTGCATCGTCAGGCCCCAGAAGCGTCAGCTCGCTCAGGTGAATCTCCGAAAGATCGTTGCTGTCACTCGACGCGCGCGAGCCAGTGGCCTGCTCGCGCTCCTTCGAGTCCTGCACAAAGTTCGTGCTCGTGAGGAACAACAGGAAGTCCTGGTCGTTCTGTAGGGCCGCGTTCTGCGCGATGCGCTGCAACATTCGCTCCATCTGGAACCGCCGATTCTCGATGAAGTCCTGCTTGAACCGCCCCACCTTTTGCTTGTCTGGGGGCGGCGGAATCACCTTCCCCCAGTGGTTGCTCTGAAGCTGCCGGTAGAGCCACCGGAAGTCCCGGTACCGCCGCTGCACGCTGACCTCCGCATCGCCCACGAGCGGCGACCGCGTGCGCACCGAGTACTCCACGTGCGAGAACGTCCGGTCCGCGACCTTCACTGGGTCCACCACCGCGATGGCAAACGTCTCAAGCGCCACCGGCGCCGCCGGCGCCGTCTCCACACGCTCCTGCGCCGGTAGCTCAAACAGCGGCGCCTCCGCCTGCACCGCAACCCGTGGCCGCGCCACCTCCACCGCCGGCGCCGGCTGCGTCGGCGCCGCCTCGCGCGCCAGTGGGTCCTGGATCAGGTCCGCGCGCTGCTCTGCGCCCAGCGCCGCCCGCCGCCGCATCGTCGTGCTGAACAGCCGCTGCACCTTCCCGTGCTTCTTGCCCCCCGCTGCCCGGTTCGTGCCCTGCGGCTCCGGCTCCACCGTCAGAGGCGAGCCCCCGGCAAACAGCGGGTCGTCCTTCCCCGGCGACCGTATCTCCCCCAGCCCCTGCAGCGGGTCCTCGTGCGGCGCCAGCGTGCTCAGCAGCTTCTGCGAGTGTTCCTCCTGCCCCTCCGCCCCGTCGTTCTCGTTGCCCGTCCGTTCTGGCCCCGCGCCCCACGCGTTGTGCTCCAGCTCCTCCTTGGCCGCCGACCCGCCCAGCACGCCCTGCCCCAGCGTTCCCAGCGTCTGGCTCAGCTGACCCACCGTGTTGTCCGTAGCGCTGCCCCACTTCGGGGCTTCTAGCCAGTTGTTGCTGTCCATGCCGCTTGCTGCAACGCTAGTGGCGCGTCTGTCTCCAAGGGGTTACTGTTGTAATTTATCACCACGAGCTAAAAGACCAAGGTCTCTTTCTACGTTCGACTTCAGACCCTCTGACGGCCTCGCAGGCGCGAGTGGCGCTTGGCTGGCCAAGGTGGACTTACCCAGCCGCGGCAACGTGCGTTGGGCTGAGACCAGGGCACCAGGTTATGGATATTCTGCATTTGTGCGCCAGTTAGGTTCTCGTTGGCGCAGCGTGTCCTTAAACAGCGTTGAGAACATAGCGAGATGCAATTTTCTGATGCTTGCTTCCGTTCTCCAGGAGGGAGTGCAGGAAGTATAGGAGCAGTTGAGAGCGATGGCAAAGCGTAGCGAAAAGACTGAAGGGGCCAACAAGTCGGGGCGGAGGCGAGGGCCGGGCTCAGACGCAGAGGGCGCGGAGGACAGCGGAACGCGGAGGTACTCACTGTGGAACTTCTGGGTGGCCAGCACGGCGCTGAAGCTGCTGCTGATGCCGGGGTACTACAGCACGGACTTCGAGGTGCACCGCAATTGGCTGGCGGTGACACATCGGCTCCCCCTGCGGGAGTGGTACGTGGACGCGACGAGCCAGTGGACGCTGGACTACCCGCCGCTGTTCGCATGGTTCGAGTGGGCGCTGTCACAGGTGGTACCGGGCGCGGTGCGGCGGGACGGGTGCCTCGAGCTGGTAGCGGAGGGGCGCTACGGGTGGCCGACGGTGGTGTTCCAGCGGCTGACGGTGATTGCGTCGGAGGTGCTGCTGTACGTGGTGCTGCAGGTGTACGTGAACCGCAGCGCGGCGCAGGAACGCACGGTGAACTTCGTGGTGGCGACGAGCGTGGCGCTGTCGCCTGCGTTTCTGCTGGTGGACCACATCCACTTCCAGTACAATGGGTTTCTGTTCGCAGTGCTGGTGGCGTCGATCGTGGCGGCGCGGGAGCGGCGCTACGTGCTGTGCGGCGCGTTGTTCACGGTCGCGCTGTGCCTGAAGCACATCTTCCTGTATCTGGCGCCTGCGTACTTTGTGTTTCTGCTGCGGGCGTACGTGCTGGACCTGGGTGAGTTCCGGTTCCGGAGCTACCGGGACCTGGTGTTTGCGGTGCGGTGGGGCAACCTGTGCCGGCTGGGCGGCGTGGTGCTTGCGATCATGGCCGTGACGTTTGCACCGTTTGCGGGCGTGATGCCGCAGCTGATGGCGCGGCTGTTCCCGTTCTCGCGCGGTCTGACGCACGCGTACTGGGCGCCGAACTTCTGGGCGATCTACTCGTTTGTAGACAAGGTGCTGACCTTCCTGATGCTGCGCGTGCCGTACGTGTACAAGCTGGCGACAAGCCTCGTGCAGCCACCGCTGATCCCCGCGAGCATCGACGAGATCCGGGCGCGCATGGCTGCGGGCAACCACGGCACGCGGGGGCTGGTACAAGACGTGTCGTTTGTGATCCTCCCGCAGATCCAGCCGAAGCTGACTTTCTTGCTCACGCTGTTCTACCAGGTTTTGGCAGTCCTGCCGGTCCTGTTTGACCCATCATTCAAGCGCTTCATCGGGTCGCTGTCGCTTTGCGGCTTCTCAGCGTTCCTTTTCGGGTGGCATGTGCACGAGAAGGCCATCATGCTAGTCATTGTGCCGTTCTCGTTCCTCGTCTCGTTTGACCAGCGGCTATTGACGCCGTTCCGCCTGCTCACGGCGTCGGGCTATGTGTCCTTGTTCCCGCTGCTATATAGCTCTAGCAGCTTCGTGATCAAGGTCCTGTACACACTGATCTGGTGCATCGTCTACCACAGCGCGCTCAAGCGGACGGTGCCCGCCTCCGCAAGCGTCCAGCGCCGCGTCTTCTTTTTCGATAGACTGGCTGCTGTGTATGTCATGCTCCTGTTGCCCATGGTTCTTGGCGTCAAGTATCTGGAGCTTCTGGAGGGCAAGTTCGAGGCGCTAGAGAAGTACCAGTTTCTGGGGCTAATGTGCTATAGTATATATTGTGCCATTGGGGTGTGCACCTCGTGGATGGGACTTTCCTGGCTCTACAATTTTGATGAGCCGCTCTGGGTTTAGCAGCATACATTACGTATCTCTTGTAGCATAACTGAGCTTATGTATTCTCCTGTACAAATGCCGGCCCGGGGGGGAGCCCCGCTTGACCGGCCGCGAGCACAGCGCCGTGTACAGGCGAACTGCCACTATCGTGGCTTTTCGCAGTATCTATGTCCATAGCTACCGCCTTATTCATTCTCTCTTAATTAGTTTCTTGAGAGCCAACCTAGCATCGTCGTATTCGATAGGTAAAGTCCTTTTCTCTGCCGCGTGCATCTCCGGGACCACGACCGCGGCACTGTGAAGATCTGCAGGCGCGTGGTACTTGGAAAAGGTGCCCGACATCGCCTGCTGTATCAACGGGGTATAATGGAACGGGGTTTCCCTTTCTCCGCCAAGCGGCTCCGCCCCCAATGGCTGCTCATCAGCCTTGGAGAGCTGCGCCTGGTCCAGCTTGAGCACCGAGGCCGAGTGTGGGGGGGACCCGACGTTCACCCAGGAAGGCGGCGTGTTGAAGCAGATCGGCCGCCGCGGCGAGTGGGCCGCGTGGAACAGCTCGGCTGGATCGTGGCCTACCTGACCCAGCAGCTCCGAGTCGTCGTCGTTCATCAGCAGCGGGTCCCCCGATGACACCTTGAACACGTACCGGTCCTGCGCGATGCCTGACGCGTACGGCCCCGGCGACGTGTACGAGGAGATTAGCAGCTTGTCGCCCGCCGTCTTCACCTGCGGGCTGCGGAGCAGCTCGTCGATCGACACGTTGCAGGGCGTAAAGCCCGTCTTGAACTGGAACACCGACGCGCAGCGCGGCGTCAGCGGGATCGCGGACGCGTTCGGCTGCGGCGAGCACGGCGGCCACTCCGGCGCCGGCGGCTCCGCGGGCCTGCCGGCCGAGCACACCTCCGCCGCCGCCTCACCGGCCGCCGGCTTCTTGGACATCTGCCGTAGCAGCCCCAGCACGCGCCGCTTGTCGAACTTCACCGACGGCAGAAGCGAACCCGCGCTCGCCGGCGCGCACGTGATCGCATCCGCCACGCCCGAGATGCACGCCTTGCCGCTTTCGTCAATGCTCAGCGCAAACTTGAACCGCTGCTCCGCCGGCCGCTTGCGCAGGGGCGACTCCGCCGCCGCTGGCGGCGAGCTGCGCGGCGCCCGCGACGCAGACGAGAACACGTTGTCGCACGGCGTCAGCGGCGACGACGCGCGCGACTCCTTGCCCCCCTTGCGCGGCGTATCCACCACCACGCTGCGGAACCGCAGCGTCCCCCGCGATCCGCCCGACTCGCTCGATGACGGCGGCGAGCCCCGCTCTGCAAACGAGATCGTCCCCGACCCCTCCCGTGTCTTGCGCACCGGCGTCTTGAACTTGCCCCCGGCCGAGCTCGCTGCCGGAATCCGCATCAGCGGCTTGTTGAAGCTCTGCGCCGACCGCTGCACCTGTAGCGACGAGTATGCCATCGGGCTTTTCATCGGGTCCCCGTAGTTCTTCAAGATTGACGGACGCCCACGCTTGCGCGGAGTCCCGCGCCCAGACTGCCCCATTCTTTGCGCCTCGTGTCGTCTGTTTCCGCTCCGACTCCTGCCTGCTGCGCATGGGCCTTTTAGCACATTCCAGGGCGCCCGTCCAAAATTTTCACTCTTATTTGGATGCACATTGCCGGATCGGGTATACAGATATGCTATCTCAGCCCTCCGTCTCTCTTGGGAACGCCGCGTGCCGCGGCAGGACAACGTGTCTCGGCTCGCTGAAAGGTCTGTAGATGTACATAGGCGTATGAAGAAAGAGGTGGGATCTATGTTACGCTAGGTGCTCCTCTTAATAAATAATAACAAAGATGAGGTTAAATAGGCGGGGCGAGGCCGCGACGCGCGACGCGTGTGGGGCGCCACGGGACAAAAACCCGCCGGACAGCGGGTACAGTATGCGTGTGGTGGGTGCAGACCCGGACAGAATATTGGGCATCACGTGACCAGCGGGCCCCGCAGCGCTCGCTCCAAATCATAATGGCATCAGTATGCGTGGGTCCAAGTCAGGCACGGGGCGGTAGAAAAAGCGGGCGGGCAGCGCCAGGCCCTCATTTCTTAGGTGGGTTGAAGACGAACTTCCGGTTCTTGACGGCGGCCCACTTGAACTTCTTGACCCAGACGGAGAGCAGGTAGAGCGAGGATAGCAGGACGACGGCCTTGATGCCCAGGCGCTTGCGCTCGTCGTGCTCGGGCTCGGCGCACCAATGCAAGAAGGTGGTGACGTCCTTGGCCATCTGCGAGGTGGTGGCAGGGGTGCCGTCCTCGTACTCGACCAGGTCGTCGAACAGGACACGGCCCATGGCGATGGCGCCGCCGGGGAAGTAGGGGTTGTAGCTGGTGCCGGGGGGCAGCTGGACGCCGGCTGGGGGCTCCTCGGGGTAGCCGGTCAACAGGGAGAAGATGTAGTCTGCGCCGCCGTGTCTGGCCTTGACGATCAGCGACAAGTCTGGGGGCACGGCGCCGGAGTTGGCGGCGCGCGCGGCCTGCTCGTTGGGGTACGGGCCGGGGATATAGTCGGCCAGCTTACCGGGGCGCTTGCGGGGGTTGCCCTGGTCGTCGGGCTCGGCGTCGTACTCGAACTCCTCGGCCATGTCGCGCACCTCCTGGTTCGTGTGCGACACGCCCACCAGCGTCCGCCACGCAACGCGATCCAGCGAGTGGCACGCCGCACACACCTCGCGGTACACCTGGTACCCGCGGCGGATCGACGCGTGGTCAAACGTGTCGAACGGGCCGTTGTGCGACCACCCATACGCCGGAGGGTGCAGGCCGTGCTCTGCGGCGGTCATGGCCTCCGCTGTCAGCGAGTCTGCGTACAGCGCCGTGCTGCCGATGGCCGCAGTGGCCACCGCGCCGGCCACTGCCGCGCGCCGGGCCATTGGCCCGAGCGCCATTGCGCCGCCGGCGCGTCTGGCTGCTGAGGCGAATTGGCTGAACATTCCTACTCGTAGTCTGTGGCAGATCCTAAAACTCAAATCCAGCGATCCTGATGTGATGTGCTGGTCTTCTGCAAACTGAGCAACCTTCCCGGGTCCCTAGGTGTATCAACAAGTCGGAGCAAGTCTGGACAAGTCTGCGCTGATACTGCGTGCTTCTGCTGACTGTACCAGTGGGCGAAAACTTTTGCCCGTTAAAAACCCGGGAATATCGATCTTAGCCGGCGTCCAAATTTTTCGCTCTGTCGTACAGGGTGACCGCAGCTGCGGAAAATGTTGCAATATGATTGGCCAGCGGCGCGGAGGTGTGGGCGCGGTAACGTCGTGAAAAAAAGACGCTCGGCGCGCGTCACGTGACTATTTGCTGGCGTGTTGTCGCGGAGCGCGCCCGGCGCATATCGGCAGCCGCGGCGGTGGCCTACGAGCACGGCGAGGTCGCTGCGGATGGACGATATACGCTACAACTTCCTGGAGACGCTGGACCACCTGCCCTGCGAGGTGATCCGCACGCTGTGGACGGTGCAGGGCCTGGAGCTGCAGGGCGCGCGCGGCGAGGCCGCGGTCAACGAGGCGCGGCACCTGCAGGCGCTGGTGCGGCAGCACATACGGCGGCTGGAGTGGCAGCGCGCGGAGCTGAAGGAGCTGGCCGGGGTGGCGGAGAGATACAGCGCGCACGTGCGGGCGCAGCGCGCGGGGCGGGAGGCGCCGCAGCCGCAGCTGAAGATCCGCATCAGCCTGAAGCGGAGCCGGCTGGAGGCGAAGCAGGGCGCGGCGCGGGCCGGCGACGACGAGGCGAGATACTGTTTCTGCGGCGACGTGTCGTACGGGCGCATGGTGGCGTGCGACAACTCGCGGTGCCCGCACGAGTGGTTCCACTACGGGTGCGTGGGGCTGGCGGCGGCACCGGCGGCAAACGCGCGGTGGTTTTGCAGCGAGCGGTGCCGGCGGCAGGCGCGTAGGTAGAGCAGTGTACTGGGAAAAAGCTACGTAGCTACAAAAAACCAGAACGTGGCGCTTACAAGTCCTTCTTGAGGGTACCCATGAAGGCGTGCTTCTCAGCAGGGGTCTGGAAGCGACCCTTACCGAACTTGGAGGCGGTGTCGATCCACTTTAGGTTGACCTCCTCCAAGGCTCTTCTGGAGGTGGAGGTGTATAGAGACTTTCTCAAGGTGACAACTCTCTTTCTGGTACCTGGGATGGAACCCTTGACCATGACGAAGTCGTTGTTCACGGCACCGTAGTGCACGAAGCCGCCCATAGGGGTGATGGTCTTCTTGGTTCTGTCGAACTCGGTGGCAGCGTTGCCTTCGTCACCGCCCTTGCCAATTCTGTAGACCTTGTGGTTGATCGAGGTTCTGTGGTGGTAACCGTTTTGACCGGCTCTGGCCACAGTCCACATGACGTGGGCTGGATGCCATGCACCGATACAGGCAACCTTTCTTAGACCTCTGTGGGTCTTTCTTGGTAGCTTCTTGGTGCCCCATCTGTGGGTAACACCCTCGAAACCGTGACCCTTGGTGACGGCGATGACGTCAATCATCTCGTTCTGCTCGAAGACGGAGTCGACGGACACGGTCTTCTCGAAGTGCTCTCTGGCCCAGTCGACCTTCTCGGAGACGGAACCACCGTTCAACTGGATCTCAGCTAGGTGGGCCTTCTTCTGGACAAGTGGGGTCTTTCTGACCTGGGTGTGCGCTAGCACTCTGACGACAGAGGCGTACTTCTTGATTCTGGCCAACTCTCTCTCGATGGCGGCGCCGTCCTGCGCGTACTTGGCGGAGTACTTGGTGAACGCCTTCTTCTTGGACTTGTACCAGTTCTTGTAGAATCTTCTCTTGATCTCGTCGGACAAGTGCTCGGCCCAGACGGTGGTCAAGGATCTCAAACCTCTTGGAGTCTCGATGTAGCCGACAACACCGACAACCACCATTGGTGGGGTGTCCACGACAGAGACGGCCTCGACGATCTCTCTCTTGTGGAACTTGGAGCCGGGTCTGTCCAAGTCTCTGACGATAGTGGTCATACCAGCCTTGTAACCCAAGAACGAGGTTAGCGCGACTGGCTTGGACTTGTCGTCCTTAGGGAAAGCCTTGACTCTACCTCTGATGGAGGCAGCTCTCTTTCTTGGCAAGAACCCCAAGTGGCCGTGACGTGGTGCTTCGTACTTTCTGTGAGACATTGTAGTTTGCGATGGTGCGTGAGACGAGAGAAACCTGCTGCTTGCGTGCTTGTGCAGTCTTATATTGCTAGCTTTCCTGCGATGCCCGTAGATCTTCCGGTGAAAATTTTTCACCGTTACTTTTGAGTCGCCCGCGCGCCTGCCCTATGGCCGGGTAATAGATCGTGAAACCCGGCGCCCGGGTAACCACACCCGGCGCCCGGGTAACGCCGCGCGGACTTTGCATCTGGATGACGCTGACGTCTAAGTCCCCTGGGCCGGATTTTCAGGATTTACAAATATCTGCCCCAAGCCTGGTCCCGTTTAGTAGTGGGCCTGGTGGCGTGACTCTATTACCGGGAGAGGAATGGAAGGTCAAAGAGCCCCTTGGCTGTCAGATCCGCTTATGGCAGCGAGGGGAGCATAAGCTCTATGGGTTTCGACGTCGCATCGAGCAGCGAGGACCGCGCGATATATAACGGCGGAATCGACGTAGTAAAGTGGCTGCTCCGTTCTTCACGTCAAAGTGATTTGCACCGATGAGCATAGACGACGTAGTACTTGTAAAGCAGAACCTGACGTTGCTGGACAACGCGACAGACCTGGACAGGCCGGCCGTGGACTACTTCCGGTGCTCGCTGGCGGAAGAGCCCCGGAAGGTGTTTGAAATCTGGCAGTCGCTGGTGAAGATGGGCAAGCGGCGGCTGCTGAGGCTCCCGAGCTGCGCGATGGAGGACCAGTATGGCTACGAGCTGTACGTGCAGCGCCTGCAGCACTGTCTGTGGAGACGCTGGTCAATGAGGCAGTTTGGGCTCGAACACAACAAAATAGACCCGCTGCAGATCAACTGGAATAAGGAGAACGACGTGACGCTGCTATACGGGCCCACGATGAGCGCGGACGCGTGCCGCATGCGGCCGTGGTGCAGGTGCGGCGCGAAGATGTGGGCCGGCGACTGCGACGCGCAGGTGTCGGACAGCGACAGCGATGCGTGGAGCGGCATGACGTCCGCGGGCTCCAGCGCGTCCTCGATCCTGGAGTGCAGGCACCGCAGACAGTCGCGCGGGGGCCACAGGGGACTGCATTTTAACGAGCATGTACAACAACGTAATATCGACTGGTTTGGCGGGTGCCACGATCGGTTCACGGTACTCAACGACCGCTGGAATGAGGAACGGCGCGCATCTGCCCCAGAATGCATAATCGTGGACTCGGTAGACGATACGGAATACGCCGCGGGGTGCCTCGTGCATCGGGCATACGACGACTACTTGATGTAACACCTACGAACGGATTGGCCGAGTCCTGAATCGGCCGGAATAGTGGTTGGCTGACTGGCGCGGGCGCCAGAGTCTCCGATGTCTACGGTAATTAGGAGGGTAATAGCTGAGTAGATAAACAAATAGAACAAATATATATTATAAGAATTAAATTGTTTTACAATTGGGTCCTCGTTTATACTAGGTCACAGATCCATTGCAAATCTATTCTCTCATAGTGTTAGACACTCCCAAATGCTAAGGGTACTCCTTTTTGAAAAAGTCATGGTCCATAGCTTCCTTAGCAGTCAACCTTTCCTGGTGGTCATAGCGCAGCAAATGATCAATTAGGTCGACAACCTCTGGGACGGCAAGCGTGTTGTCATCCGATATGAAGTAACTCCATGGCTTGCGTTCGAAGTCTTTCATGATGTTGTCGTACTCATGAGGAAGCGTCAGACCGTAATGCTCCAGGTAGGCGAGCAGCTGCTTGGTGCCGAGAACGCGCGCGATCTTAACAAGCTGGTCCGGGTTGGTACTGCCTTTGAAAAACGGCTCCTTCTTGAAAACGATAGCTGCCAGCATGCACCCAACCGACCAGAGGTCGAGAGAGTAATCATACTGGTTCAAGTTCACAAGTAACTCTGGGCCCTTGTGGTAGCGGGAGGCCACGCGCACGTTGTAGTCCACGCCAGGGTGGTAGAACTCCGCGAGACCCCAGTCGATAAGCCGGAGCTTGCGCTCAGTGGGGTCGATCATAACATTCTGTGGCTTGACGTCCCGATGCATGATGCCCATCGAGTGACAGTAATCTAGCGCAATAAGCAGCTGCTTGAAGTAGTGCTGCGTGTCCGACAGCGTGAACGCCGGGTACAGCGTGCGGAACTCCACGTTCTTGACTTCCTCGAAGATCAGCGCAGGAATCTTCGAGCCTGGGTCCTGGACGATGTCCAGCAGCCCGATGATGTTCGGGCCGCCTGTCAGGTTCGTCAAAATCTTCAGTTCACGGTATATCTTCTTCATCTTCACTGGCTTCAGAACTTTGATCACGCACGGATGGTCGTTGACAATGCTTTTTCCACGGAACACCTCTGAGTACTTACCACGGCCTATTTTGTTTATGATCTCGTAGTTATTAATCTTGCCCCAGTTAATTGTGATGCCCTGCTCGTAGTCCCAGTAGTCTTGCGACCGCTGCGCACAGGCATCCTTGTATACCCTCGCAGTCGAGTATACTCGCGCACTTTTCTGGTTCAGTGTAGATGGCGGTAGTGACATGCTTCTAGCTTTCGAGTCACGGCTGCGAGTCCACCTACCTTCCCGGCAAATACTTCCGCACGTTTAAGGCCTGTTCTTGCTCTGGTTAGCTACGAAGATGGCAAGTTCGCCACACGGCAAGCACAACTTTTTTCACTACAAGTCCACTAACGGGGTCCAAGGCAAGCACGTGATCGTCGACGGCCACGCAGCCTCTTGAGCATACGAGCTAGATGGCCAGCGACTGGGACAAGTGGTTCGAACTGCGCCTCGCTGTGGGGCGCGGCGTAGTGCTGCGAGACGTGCAACTCTGGCAACGCAGGGGATCCAGCTCTTCGCGCCCCGCCTCTCACACCGGACTGACTGGACGACTACTGCAGGCTATCTCCCTGGACCGGCTGCCAGTATGGGCGGGCCGCAGCAACTCCTATCGGTGCTTCAGCAGCAGCACCACCACACGCGCTTTTTTCGCAGCCAAGCTGTTGCGGCGGCGCCATCGCGCCCGAGGGCTTGTTGTCGAGCTCGCGCCTACCCGGGCCTCGAAGGAGTACCTCATCTTCCACAAGGAACTCGGCGCGGACTCGCACTTTGAGCTGTGCTGTTTTACCCTGGATCTGTCCCGCAAGCACGCCCTGGACGCCGCGCTTAAGCCCGTGCTACCGGCTGCACGCATTGACACCCTTGTTCTGCGATCCGGCGCCCGGCGCCGGGCGGCCGAGAATCGGCAAGATCCCGCGAACACAAGCGATGCCCGCCAGCGCTTTGTTGCGCGGCTGTCACAGTGCATCCTCGGGGGCCTGCGTCTACGCGCCGTGCCGCAAGCACGCTACGAAAAGCTGTACCGAGCCGTCTTCCAGGCCAGCGAGTTCGCCTTCCGCGATGAGCTCGCAGCCTCGGCCGACGTTCCGTTTGAGGCCCTGCAAGACTGCGTTGAGACCCTCCTCAAACTATTTACAAGGTCTTAAACCACTGGCCCGCGACCGCAACCGGTAAAGATGTGCCCCCTCCCCGTCGGATTCCTTTTTCCACCCGTTACCATGTGCTTACAGCTGACTATTTATACGTAAGCATAGCCCCAGTCATCTGCCGCACAGTTCACAAGGATCACCAAAGAGAAGCAATATACGATGCCCAACAAGAAGCACCTGTTTGTTTTAGTGCACGGACTATGGGGGACACACTCCCACATGAACTCCATCAAGACGGCGTTCTCGGAGGCGCTTGGAGACGATGCGGTGTTTTACGTGCCACGGAGCAATGGATATGTCAAGACGTTACACGGGATCGAGCTCGTCGGGTATCAGACAGTGGTAGAGCTGACAGAGTTTGTCCAGGCTCGGGACCCGCAGAAGTTCGACCGGATCAGCTTCATCGGGTACTCCATGGGCGGACTTGTCTCACGATTCGTGATCGGGACGATATTCACAGAGTGCCGCGTGATATTCGGACACATGAGACCTGTGTTGTTTATGACGTTTGCTACCCCCCACCTGGGCGTGCAGTTCTACCAACCCCGTAACCCGCAAGCAAAGTCGACTGTGATGGGGGCAGTGCTCCCGGTGGCGCGCTTTGTGGGGTCGCATTTCCTCGGGCGCAGTGGCCGGCAACTGTTCCTGGCCTACGAGAATGATGACACATTGGTGCGGATGACAGAGGGGGTATACCTGGAGCAGCTCGCGCGGTTCCGCCACCGCGTGTGCCTTGCGAACGTCAAGAACGACCGGACCGTCGCCTTCTACACCGCCTTCATTACGGACTGCGATCCGTTCCTCGAGACCAACAACCAGCTGCTATACAAGTTCGAGACGGCACTGCCCACCCAGGACGACCTTGCTGTGTGTCCACGTGTGATCGACCTGGCCGCCCTGGATCCCGTGAAGAGTGCACCGACGCACGCGAGGAAATGGCACATGGGGGCCATGTGGCTGCTGCTGTTGCTGCCGTTTTCGTTTACGCTGCTGCCACTGCTGGTCTTTGTCAATGTGCTGGCGACCATGTACAGCTACATGGTGACGCTCACGGAACAGAGCCGGATATCGCGGGGCGACGGGCACATGATCATCAAGCGGCGCCTGAAGGTTGCGGAAGGGCTGAACGAGACCGTGCGCGAGGCCGTGGGCGACATTGTCAACGCAGACTTCGCTGTGGAGCCCGCGCAGCAGGCGGCGCCCCCCGCGCCCTCTGACCGCGCGATGTCCTGGGCCAAGTTCCTCGCCAAGTACTCCGTGAACCGCCCCGCGAGCGACCGCTTCCCCCGCCTTCCGCTCGACCCCAAGCGGCAGCAAATGCTGCGCAACCTCGACTCGCTCGCTTGGATCCGTGTACCGGTCTACATCCGCGCATTAAATGCCCACGACGGGATCGTCGCGCGGCAGGGCCTCAAGCGCTCCTGTGAGTCCGCGGTCGCCAGCGTGCGCTTCGCGGCCCTGCTCGCCCGCCACCTGGTGTCCGAAGCTTAACTGTCTACTACATACTCTATACCCAACGGTCCTCGGGGTCCGCCGCATACTCCCGGTAAGCCGCCATGTTAAACAGCGACAGCTCCGTCTCGTCGCGCACGCCCCACTCCGCCAGACTCCGCACGCCGTCCGTCACGTCGAGCACCCACTCGTCGCGGTTCAGGTTTATCACCAGGTTCACCGTCTTGGACCCGTGAGCGTGCGTGTATATTTTCAGCGCGTCGTACTCCACCGTGCGGAACGCCCGGAACGCCGCCGCAGACTGCAGGTGCGCCTTTGCGTCTGCCAACAGGTCCTTTGCCGTCTTGCGCTCCAGGTCGTACCCGTGCAGCACGAAGCTCTTGACGTTGCGGTACGGAAAGGACTTGATCACGCGAACTGTGATCGTGGCCGGTCTCGTGGCCTCTGCCGCCAGCGTCTCCCTGTGGTTCTGCATGTTTGGGGTACACGCCATGGGCTACAGCTGTCTCGCGGCAACTTCACCGCCGGCAGACACCCGCACATCAAACCCACACACCAAACCCACACACCATGCGTTGTGTTTACATTCCCTATTTCAAAACTCCTTGCCGGATCGGGAAGCTTCCCTGCCGCTTTGGGATCTCGGCCTAACCGCCGCGCACCGTTGTCTCCTGCGTACGTGGCGTTGACCGGGGCCGCTCGAGAACCGGCAACTTCCAATTCTGGATACAGCACACCGCATCCGTAAACATCGACACCGGGGCGAACATTCTAAGCTGTGTCCCACAACCTGGCATTCTACGAGTGGGTCTGCTGACAGATCTGTCCCAGCCCATACCCGCAAAGTGGAGCCAGGCTAGGTGCATTCCCGTTCTGAGGCCTGCCACCGCGTTGTATATACAATCACAACAGTGCGTCTGTAATCTGGTCCGCACGTGATTTATCTGGCACCTCGGGCGTTGACATCGCGCGTAGTGCACTGGGCACCCGGCCAGACGGCACGGAGCCTAAAAGACATAGTAAGCAAAAAGAATTGGATCGTTCAGTAGTCTTCCACGGGTTGCCAAGTTTTCATCTGCTCTATTTAATGTAGTTTAGTAGTGGGCCCGTATCTAAACTTGGAATTTTTCGGACCAAAAAAGCAGTTTACAACATTTGCCAACCTCCAGCACTGTCATCATCTCAGACACAGGCCACTGGGCGCAGCAGGAGCGAGGAGATCGATATATCTCGAGGGCAAACAATCTAGTTGCGATATACCGTGTGTGGCACGATAGGAGGAGAAACAGGCTTTCGATGGCAGGTACAACGAAGATGAAAGCGATACTCCTTTTGAGCCTTCTCTGGGCGTTAACGGACGCAGCCGAGGGAGCGAACAGGCGACATGGGGCCGCATCAGACGAGCGAGAAGTGCGGCGCAGATACGTACGGGCGGCAGGGGGGACGGCAGACGGGGCGGCGCCGTTGGTGGTAGATGTACGACAGGCGGGCCCGGCGGCCCAGGCGCTGGGTGCGGCGCTACACGAGTGTTGCTCAGTTCCAGCGCTACGAGGACGCACAGTAAAACGCCAGCTGGCGGGGCCGGTGAACGGCAGCCGTCCGGAGCCGCTGGTATCGGGCACGCCGAGCAGCCATGTGATACAGGGATTGGAGACGCTGTCCACAGAACAGACTCTGGCGCCGGAGCCACCAGCCACATTTTCAGCGTCGTCAGATCCCATAGGGCTTACCTCCACGGGGCTGCCGCCATCCACTTCTGTTGCCGACGGCGTCGGACAGATAGTTACCTCTACGGTGTCTTCATTTTCAGGCACACCGGATGGTTCATTTGAAGCTTCTTCCAATCTACTGAGCGTTGCTCAAAGCAATACACAGATAATACCCTCCACAAATCTGCATAAAACTGGGAGCTCCACGCATGCGGACGCACTGCGATCTACCACGGCCACGGCCACGGAGGCCGATATCCGCTCTACGACGTCACTTGATTCTGTTTATATGAATGGAGACTCTACAGAAACAGGGAGCACTGGGAGGAATTCTGCGTTCCAACCCGCGAATATAGCTTCCTTATCTCACAAAACGGGTCCAGAACAGCAAGATACTGCTGGAAGTGCTGCTGCATCAGGGTTCACCACTAGCATTAGTCACGAGCAGTTCGGGACAGCATTAAGCTCTGATAAAACTGGACTGTCGGGGTCAGTTTCATTATCCACCAGTGAGAAGTTCACACTGACGGCTAAAACTTTTACAGACAAATCGACATCATCTGTTTACAGTAGCTGGCAGCCTAGCATAACTTCGGAACTTTCGCTGGAATCCTTTCATGCATCCACTACAACGGAAGTCACTTCTGTTAGTACATCCACCGAGGCGTTGACAAAAAAATCTTCCAGCTTTGAAGGTAGAAGAAGTACATCGACGCCAATCTCGATATCGTCTCCGGTTAGCACACGTACTTCCTCAGGATCATCCGTCGACCAGAAATCCCATGACAGTAGCGATTCACAACAACCAACCACTTCTACAATAGAGGCGACGGCTACCGGCAATAGTAGGTCAACCCTCTCGGGAAGTACTGTCGAGTCCTTTAAGTCTAAGACGAGCGAACCATCGTCGGTGACCGAGAACACAAGTACATTTCGTACTGGTAGTAGTTCGAATAGATCCGAGCTTCCTAGCACTATCGATGCATCGACTATAACGAGTAGTACTTCTGAACAACATACGTCCTCTGCGAGAACATCTACAACTGAGACCTCGGCGGAAAGTTCCAAGACAAGCGAAATGAGCACGAAGCCTAGTGAAACTACTGAGGCGACGACGACCACTAGTAAAGCTAGCGAGGCGACGACGGCCACTAGTAAAGCTAGCGAGGCGACGACGACCACTAGTAAAGCTAGCGAGGCGACGACGACCACTAGTAAAGCTAGCGAGGCGACGACGACCACTAGTAAAGCTAGCGAGGCGACGACGACCACTAGTAAAGCTAGCGAGGCGACGACGACCACTAGTAAAGCTAGCGAGGCGACGACGACCACTAGTAAAGCTAGCGAGGCGACGACGACCACTAGTAAAGCTAGTGAGGCGACGACGACCACTAGTTCAGACATATTGAAGACAACATCGAACTCAGAGAGTATTACAAAGACCTCTACTTCCAGGGCTGAGCAACCCACGACAACAACTACAGAAGGGAACAAGTCTACTACTACAGATGGCAGATCCACAACCACTACCTCAGAAACCACTTCAGAAGCCACAACGGCGGTAGAGAAACCTACTAGTACCACTACGGACGGCACGACGACCATCAAATCCGAGGATAAAACTAGTACTACCAACACAGAGACTAGAGCTATGACCACGACTACCGCGGAGGATAAGTCTAAAACTACCACTACGGAGGCCAAGCCCACAACGACTTCTGCTGCGGAGCATACATCTGACACTACGACTAGGATGGACACTCAACGAACGTCCACCACTGGAGATACATCCGTTACGACCACTTCAGAAGTCAAGCCTACGACAACCATTAGTGCAGAAAACATATCTACCATTAACACCGTGGATAACAAGTCGACGACAACCGCTGCTGAGAACAAATCTACTGCAACCACGATGGACAACAACTCGTCCAGCAGCGGTGTGGAGAGTATATCTACAAAGAAGACATCGGAGAATGTACCTGCGACTAGTACCGCAGCTGAAACTACATCTCAAGTTACGCCCACTCAAGCCGACAGTAGTACAATTAGCAATACACATACAGGCCCGACGAATTCGGGACAAGAAGCCACCATAACTACAAGGACCGAGACTGGTAGTACTACAATGTCGGCTAGCACAAGCGCGAGTGGCTCCATAACCTCCACAGGGTCGCAAGATCCTAAAGATATCTTACTTGGTGTCAGTTCTATTTTTGGTAGTGGCAAAAGTACCACCACCAAAGGCGGTAGTATGGACTCCCTTGTGTCTTCAACGGTCACATCATCTTCAAAAACTGCGCCGAACACTATAAAAACTGCAACTCAGGCACCGAGTTCATTTACTTCCAACTCGGCAGCAAACCCGTCTACAGGTGTTAGTAATACCCCCAGCACAGACGAGCGTACTGGCTCCACTGCCGCTTCAATATCTTCCGCGTTGACGCATGATCCATCGGGGACTCCATCGGGGACTTCATCCGGGACTTCATCCGGGACTTCATCCAGGACTCCATCCGGAACTTCATCGCGGACTCCATCCGGGACTCCATCTGTGATTCCATCCGGGACTCCATCCGGGACTCCATCCGGGACTCCATCCGGGACTCCATCCGGGACTCCATCCGGGACTCCATCCGGGACTCCATCCGGGACTCCATCCGGGACTCCATCCGGGACTCCATCCGGGACTCCATCCGGGACTCCATCCGGGACTCCATCCGGGACTCCATCCGGGACTCCATCCGGAACTTCATCCGGGACTCCATCCGGGACTCCATCCGGGACTTCATCCGGAACTTCATCGGGGACTCCATCGGGGACTCCATCTGGCTCTACAACTGGGTTTACACCATTTACAACACCTCGCCTAGAAACCACGTCTATCGGAGGCGTTATATCAAGTACTCTGACTGCAAGCCCAACAGACGAGCTCAGTAAGTCCGGTTCAACCTCTCGATTGAACTCCATCACATCTCCAGCAAGCGAAGTCGTTTCAACACAGTCTTCAAAGGACATCAGTTATAAATTGGGGTACCCTCTTTCAGTTGGCACTCACACCATATCGAATCCTCATTCCTCAGAAAGTTCTAGTACATTCAGCACCACTACCACAGAGACGGGCACTACACCAGTTAAATCGTATACTACATCAGAGATTGATACTACAAGCGGCCATCACACATCCACTGATTCACAGACCACAGGTACTTCTCATGGTATATCCGTGACGACTAGCCCTTCTGAAAGTTCTTCCAGATCATCTCTTTCATCAGTATTTGTACCAGGAGAGTCAACTTCCAGTGGTTCTACAATATCGTTTTCTCTCCCAAGCACAACAGAGCAGGCCACCACTGCTACAGAAACAACTTCCCATCATACATCATCCGAATATATTTCTAGCAGCCAAAACATTGGCTTCCCGACAATTGGGGGAAGTACAATTTCAACTACTTCTAAATCCTTCACTTTTTCTGCACCTTCATCTTCTGATATTTTTTGGTCGAATACTATTTCTACGCCCACCACCACTCCATTTCTAGTTATACCGTCATTTTCCTCGGTATCTACAACAAACACAGTAGACTCAGGATTGAGGCAGACTAATACCGTTTCATCACAGCCATTTGTGTCTTCTACTTTATCGTTGGCTACTACATCTAATACGTTGGTGTTACCTTCTTCGCCTCTGTCACAACAGGAACCCTCATATATACCATCATCTGCTGAAACTGCTAGTGCTTCTATTGCCCGTACCTCAACTTTCCAAATTTCAACATTCAGCCATCCCCCTTCGACTACAAAGCCTGCTAGCACGGCGACAAATGCGGCAACCATTACAGTTGGTGTTTTGAGCTATAGCTCCGTTCCTAACACGGAGAACTTTTCCACTGATTCTGATTTCCGATCCACAGCTCCTCCATCCATTTCTCCCGGCTCAGGTACTCCGACTAATACGGTTACAGCTTTTAATACTGAAATTCCCACTACAAGGAATAGTATCGCTAGTGCGCCTACCCCAGCTGCTGGTTCATCGAATGCGGTAGCAGCTTCTTCAAAGGTATTTGAGAAAACAGATTGGTTACCTGCAACAATTATTACAGAATCAGTTCAACAACACTTACCGAATGCAGCTTCTACGACAGGAGGTGTATCAACGACTCTACTACCGGCAGCTATTCATCCTCAAAGTCTCGTAGAAGGCAGCGATGGGTATGATCTGATATCGATAGGGTTTTTAAAGGGCTTGAATTATGTGTTTGTTACCTCTTTTGCTTTATCATCTGCCCAGATATTCACCTTTCTACCACCAGTATTAACATATCCATTTGAAAGCCATACAGAAGAGACCGTGAAGATACATGATCCAACTGAGAAACGTCAGTTGGAAAGGCCACCTCCCGTCTCGTTTTATTCTCGTGCATCACGCGATACAACCACACTGTCCTCTTTCACGCATTCCCAAGTGATAGCGGTGCAGAAAGAAACTTCAGATGTGCCGGATTTGTCTTTTGTGAAAGTTAAACAACTGGCACCAGATGTCTCAGAAGAACGGGGTTACATTGCTACATTGGCTCATGTCTATTTTCCTAGCAAGCTTGTACCAAAGCTACAGGAATTAATCCTTGATTCCGAATCCCCTTTATACAATAACCCAGATGTGAATTTAAAGATCTTTGCGAGTTTAATTGATCCCACTATTAAAGTAAGGATTATACAACATGATAGGAGTAACCCTCGGCCTGCGCAAGGTGGTGGTACCTCTGGATCTGATGGTTATAGTCCTAGCGGGTATGCAAACCACGGCGACGGCAGTCTAGATAACTCCAAATCCCCGAAAATTACGTTCAAGATTACCAAAAGACTTTTGATATTTTTAACAGTGCTTACTTTCGGTGTTTTTCTATGGATTCTACTATTTTTGTACCTGTTTCGCAGGCTTTACAGGATCAACAAAGTCAAATCCAAAATTGTGCTGGGAGAGAAAAAGATTCCGCCATCATTGGGCCTTTTCTATAGCCATCAATTCAACAATCGGTTAAGCGATTTGAAGCCTTCAGCCCTTTATGAGGGTGATCCTGAGAAACAAGATGGGACTGCTACCGATGGAAGCAGCGGTAGTGTCCATGGGTATGCCACTGATGATGATATCATTGTCACAGGCGAGAACACCGTTTACAGCCTAAGCCAAGGGATTGCATATCATATAGATGAGGAAGGAAACTATTATTATGCTGGTATCGATCCGTTTACTGATGCATTCGAACAAGAGGCAGATTGCTTATATCATGAAAGTGAGGTAGAAAGCGTAAATGTCAACAACTTGGACCATCTTTCTTCCGATATCAAGGAAGAAAACATAGACCTCGATGGTAACATAGAATTGTACGATTCTGACTTTGACCACACTTCCCTCGACCAGGTCCCGAAGGCTACAGAAACAATCGAAAAATACAATAATAACCAATACTACAAGATGAACACGCTAATCACTGACTCATCAAATTGCCAGGGCAACACTGTAGCGCTCTCATCTGATTATGGAACAACTTCCGTGCATGTTGAAAATGTCTCTAATGAGAATTCCTTGGGGTTCATCAGGCTACAAGGAGATATTCCTGAAAACTATGATGACTACCTTTACGAAGGGGACGAAGATGATTTCGATAACGACAGCTCGGCAGCTGCACAACTGACGCAGGTCAGTAATCTGGCATCGCAAGGTATCCACCTCGCGGCTAGCGTACAAGAACCTGAATATGAGGATTTCGATTTCGCTCGAAGCGAAGATGACGATGATGTGAGTGACGTTATGCTCGGAGACTTCGACGAGTTGGACGAGGAGATGTACCGCCACCTGTCTATGATAAATGCGTTTGATAGCAGGTTTGGTGGGTTCAATAACATGGCTGCGCAAGATAGTTCCGTTTACCAGAGAACATTCCAACCGGGCAATACGACCTTATCGAAAGGCTCTTCAAGTAACTACAACGGAACATATCCGCACGTAATGATGCAGTACAACACAATGAACACATCCACCACCGACAGTGGATGTACCTTCCCATCAGGAGCTTTGCCCGGTACCACCACCTACTTCACCAACACATTCAACACAGTAGGGAGTTCAAGCCACGCTTCGGGACGGACTCCCGCCCCTCCAATGCGCCCTCAGCGCCCTCCATCACTATTCAATTTCGATGAGTACTCAGTGACTGTTCAGGAAACCGCCACTGCCGTCGCGGAGCGGAACACAATGTTGCGCTCGAACTCTAAAACGGACCTATCTGCGGTCGCATCCGCATCAAACAGACTGAGCTCCACACTCTGGGATCTGGAAAAAGCAGCCCCCGAATACCTTGCGCCTTCTACTGGTGGCTCGGCAAGCAAGGGAAGCTCCGATAGAAGGCTTTCCTCCCGCTCGCCCTCCTCGCACAAACACCACAGGCACAGCTGGAAACACATCGTCACGGGCGTGCGCAGCTCCAAGTCCTTATCCAAAATGCATCAAAAGCAAAGCAGCCGGAAAGATAAAATTTCGAAACTGCGCATTTCTGGACCTATTCACACAGAACATTCGCTTGGCTGGAGCCCATCGCAATGATCTGGGCGCCTTCCTCAATGCATATACACTTCAGTTTCATTACGTTTAACTGGCGTAATTGATACCCTTCAATTCTTACCGGGTGGTGTAACTATCCACGCACACCGTCCCAGTGCTTTTGTGACCGTCTTTTATTTCCATGGCCTCTGTCTGTTAACCAACCATTCTAAGGGGTTGTATCTACTACACAGGGTTATTTATGTAACTATATCATAAATAGGTCTTCCTTTCAAATCTCGGCCTCTCTGCCTATGCAAGGGGTCAGCATGGGGTTATTAGAATCCCTCGCGAGGAACTTACCATCTCCTGCACGATTTACCGTCCCGGCTTCTACCGGGACATAACGTTATTAACTATCCATTTAGGGCATCTTGAGAAAACTTAAGATGTTCCTATGCACTGGCCATATGAAAAGATATCACATTCGACTAACGTAAATAACGGCCGTAACGCCTTTGAGAGAGAATAGGCTAGTTTTAGATCCCTTAGGAGAAGCCAACCTGAGCTTTGCGCACATGGGGGAAGAAGAACCGAATCCCTCCGTGGAGGAGTGGACACAGTCTTCCAATGCCGGTAGCGGCCGCAAGTGGCGCCGCATCTATAAGGCATGCCTGAACTGTCGCACAAGAAAGGTGAGATGTGACCTCGGGCCCGTGGATAAGCCACGGGAGCCTCCCTGTGTGAGGTGCTCGCGCGAGCGAAAGGAATGCATTTTTACGGAACTCCGACGTGGCCGCAACCGCAGAATACGAGTTGCAAAGAACGACAGGGCAGGACACGCCGAGCCTGACGGTGGCATTTGCGTCGCGAACGCGCACGGTGACCCGTCTTCCGCGACTGGGCGCTTCAGCGGCGAACCGACCGCGCTCTCCGCAGGGAGCGATCCGAGCCCGGATAGCGCGTCCAACCGGGGGAGGGACGACCAGTCATCGAACAGCGATGAGCCGGAGTTCAGCGAACGGCCCGAGCTTTCGCTGTCCTCGGAATTCACGACGCTGCACAACACGCTTGAGTTCTTAACGAAGGCAGCCGGTTCCGTCGCGAAGGACAATGGGCGGCTACTTTCAAGTTCGACAGCAGTTGGCAAACATAGTGCCGCCATCTGCGAGTCGATCACGCTACAGTTGTACAATCCTTTGCACAACGGCCAGTACGCTTCCGTGGTTTCTGGCCCTCGGAATCCAGAGGCAATAACGGACCAAGCCGCAGCATCCCGTACTCCTCAGGAAGAGCCCGAGTCTACGAAGTATCCGCTGCTGCGAAACATTGAATATGTGGGGCCCAACAATACATTGACTGTAGAAGAAGTCATACGGCTCACCGAGTTATTTTTCGTTACTCATTATCCGTTCTTCCCACATATACCTTTACACATGCAAGATCCGGAGGAACTAGCACGCTACCCCATTTTGCTATGTGGGGTTTTATCGATATCTGCAAGATATCACAAGTTCGAAGATATCGGGTTGTCGAATCGCGGTTCTCCGACCCGGAATATTGACGTTCATGAGTATCTTTGGCGCTACTGCCAGCAGATGATATCACAAACTGTATGGACTGAGGCCAGTACCCGCTCCATCGGTACAGTGCTAGTGTTCTTGATATTTACCGAATGGAACCCACGCGCCATCCACCGAAAATGCAACGATTACGCAAATGCAACGGATCGACAGAATGAGCAGAGCCATTCTGAGAAAGCAAACACGGCCCATTGCGGTTCTGGGATCCCTGCCACAGAGCGAAATGGGCCCAGAAGGTTTGTACTCGCCGATCAAGGATCATCTGGCCTTAGCGCCATGCGACGTAGTAAAAGGATGGCATGGATGCTGGTCGGAAATGCGGTGCGACTGGCGCAAGACATGGATTTTATCAACACCAGCTCCAAGATATTCGTCGCAACACACACTTCGGAGACGAATTGCGCAATGAACATGGGTCAGAACAGTACATTATCCCATTCTCTGATGAACGCAAATATTATAGGCTCAGAGTCAAGCACGGCCATTAGCAATCCACCTATGCCATCTGAAACTGAGGAACGTTACAAAAGTGTTTTACAGAGACTCGGTAAGCATGTCCCTCGGGGTAGAGGCCTATCTCAGCTTTATAATGAGTTTTTGGAGGACGAGCGCATCCTCTACGGCTTAGGTGGTGGAAGTGAATATGTTGAAGCATACTGCGATAGTTTGGATCAAACAAAAAACAATGTGAGCATCGAGACTGCGTATGAATCTTCTTTGCTAGAGCGCGGGGGCCAGCAGGTTTTTCTGTCTTTCGCCCAACGCGCGAAGATAGAGCTACTGAGGATCATGTCCGTTGGTTATGAAACAATATATTCGAACCACGCTAAACTGGTCCTCCGTGAAAAACATCACATACTTTCGGTACTTGGTCTCCTCTCGCCTCAAATCGAGAATTGGTATACACAATACAATAGCCTCCTCGTGCCCGCTGGCGGCGCGCCTTTTAACCCCACTGCAGACTTCTCACGTATCAACCCACTTGATTTAGTGAGACGAATAGATGCCGAAAGTATCATATGCGACTACTACTACTGTCAACTTTACATTTACTCCCTGGCATTGACCGTTGACTTTCGCAAGCCTAGGCACCCTAATGCTTCCTGGCTTGATCGTCTAATGAAGAGTGCACGTTATGTCGAGCTTGCATACAACGCAGCCCGCGAAGTCTTGCGCTCGGCCATACGCGTCCATAGGATTAGGATGCTCAAATATATGCCCACACGCTGGGTGGAGCGTATTGTGGGCGCTGTTGCATTCATTGTAAAATGTTATCTCACGATGGCTGCACATTTAACAGCATCGCACGAGGCATCTGCGATCCTGACATTAAGTGCAATCCCTCCGGATGAGGTCGTGAACACCATCCAAAGAGCTGCTATTACTCTCCGAGAAGCGTCGCCAGATGACGTCCATTTATGCAACAAGTACTCTACCATCCTCATGTACCTTTGCAGTGAGATGAAGCTCCGAAACTGGCCTACTCCCACTCCACCATTACCACGCTCTGTTTCTGGGGAGCCTATTCGTGTTCCTGTCTTTGAGTGCTCTGCAACCCCCGCTGCGCGTATATTCTCACCGCCCCACCATCCAGCCGAGTCTCAAACGACGGGTGGTACCGATCCTCCACCTCTACCGGATCATACTTTGGCTGCGCCTAGCTCCGACCCCGCACCGCTCGACACTACTTCACACCTGCCCTGGGAGCTGATTGATTGGCTCCACACAAGTGATGAGATTGGGCTCGATTTCGTCGAACCATGGACCGATGTTATTGAACGCCTGATGGAAAGTGGCCCAGACAATATAGATACTAATTCACTATATTAAGGTCTGTTCCCAAAGCGTGAATTCGAGCAATATTTACGGGCTTGGGCCTGGCTAGCCCAGTTGTGCAGTTCAAGATACAAGTGGGCTGACCATTACTCCGAATCTGCGGTAATTTTGTCAATCCCGGATACGCATTGTCATTAGAGCTTTTTTCACGGGACTATGTTTCATCCTCATTGCTCGCTATTCCGAGGTATCTAATAGCTGCTCTTGCTCCGGAACGGAGTGCTTGCTTAAAAGCCTCATTATAACGAACGAGATTGTAGGTTCGGCAAGGAGCTAAGCTAGTGAAGGTTCTTCCAAGTAACCAAGGCCGGATATCCAGTCAATTAATTACATGTGTAAGAGGCCTGTGGCAAAGCATCCAAGAGACCATAAGAGCCTATATACGATACTATGTTGCAAGATTACCATGGACTATGGAGCTGGTACTTAGGGAACTTGCGCAAGGGGCGCTTTGAGCAACTGGTGGGAGATGAGGCACGCTATTCGCAGCTGAAAGCTTTCTTGAGAGACTGTTTCGCACATAGCACGGGACAAGAACGCCGTCTCCAACTGCTATCATTTCCCGCTAGCGTGCCCTGCGATTATAAGATTCTGGAAGAGTTCATACGGCAACAAGGAAACATTTCCGTTGCGATACCACGGGTTCACGCTACGGGAACTGAAAAGCACTACCTAGTCGATGGAAACTACATGGTCCATGCACTTGAAGGTTGCAACCTCGCCCTGACGGAAAATGAGCCCTTCTACACTGATAGCATGAGCATTGAAGAGCGTTCCGAAATTGTTTCAGGAATGTCCCTAGTGTTCGACTTTAAACCGCGTTTCGAACATTCGACCAGCAATCCGGTTCACAGTATGCGGTCCTCCAGTAGTGAGATGCACAGTGGGTCCGTACGAGATGCTGCTTTTTCAGGTTTGGATGATATGTCCATTAGGAGCAATGAGTCGTGTGAGTCCTTCAGTGGCCAAGAATTAGTTCGAGTCCTCACACATGAAGGTGACAGCCAAGAATACCAATGCGATAGCACTGAGACTCGTATCTTCCGAGAATCATATTCCGACATCAGTAGCCTCTCTCAATTCTCCAATCATTCCGTATTTCCTAGCCTTTCAATAACAAATGATTTCTCTAAATTTAGAGTAGTGCTACAATCCATTTTGGTATATGACTGCGAAAAAGACCGGATAAACACTGCTGTGAGGCAATATAACAATAATCCAAATATAGCCAACTGCAGTGATGATTGGCTCTTGTATGATAACAAATTCTCCCTTGATAACCTCCGGATTTTATCCTTTGTTGATCTCATGGAACTGAATCGCGCTCACCCAAAGATGCTCTTCTATTCGGTGGCCGAGATTTTTAATAGCTCACCCAGATGCAGCGCAGCAGGTTGCTGTGCCCAAGTACACCATTCTCAACCGCAGCTATTGCAACGTAATAGCTTTTCAGCGTCAACCTTATCTAGACATTCCCTACGACTTCTCCCCACAGTTACATCAGCAAATACCATTGAACGCCATGTACGCACGGACGTCGCCGATAAAGGAAAGATTCCAAACTCGCCAGCTTTTTGCTGGCAGAAAAGCGTGGATTACACCGAGTATTACCAGGATCAGCTTTTCACGCGGGAACTTGGACTTGCTCATAACCCCTCGTATAGCTCCAGAAGTTCAAATTCAGAACAGCCCAGTGAACGCCTCTTACCCACTGATAGCAAAGCGGTGAATCCAATTCAGCTCTCGCGCCATGTGACACCTGTGATTTTCTCATCTATCCAAGCTTCCGCTGATGTTGACTTTGAAATGCGGGCTTCCGTTGCTACCAAAGCATCATCGCGGAGCGGTTTAGATAAGATCAGTACTCGTGGATCTTTCAGCACTGCAAGACAGATCAACACTGATACCCTACCCACTTTGCTGCACTCAATCAGCCACAGGAAGTATGGGTTATCTAAGCCTCAAATTGGAAAGACATTAAAACACAAGTGGCAGAGGTGGTCCAGTAGCCAGGGTCATATGACATGCCTAATTATGTAGCTTATGGACGGAAATGGCAAACTGTTAAGCGCTATTGATTACTGATTGAAGTGTCACCTAGTTTGCGTAAGCCCAGGAGATAGTTACCATCCGCTATGTGTGGTACGGCGACTTTTCCCGGTAGAATTGTTGTCCCACCCTGCTATGGCGAGTTGCGAAATAATCAGAATGTATTAAAGGTGTAACTAACAGCAATCGCTGATAATTGCGATGAGATACATATCTCCCTAGTTCAGCAGAAATAGGGGTCGAGTGCGTCCGTCCATTAGCCTAGCTTGCCCTTATCGGGCAAGCCTGAGTATCTAGGCATCGTCTCGGTAATGACTTCTCCCTTCTCGTCCTCTTCTCCCATCCCATTCACGTCGTAGCCACTATTTGATAAGTATTCCAATAACCTTTGGTCTTCTTCATTAATAACATCCTGTCCGAGACAGGGGAGAAATAATAGGGTTATTATCCCGCTAATTATAGCAAGAGATGAAGCCAAATAGAACGGGGCCTGCAAACCAGACGTAGTCTTCTCGCCGCCAGCAGCTGCAATTATGTGAGGGAATGCGTAGGTCCCCGTAAATGCTCCGATTTTGCCGATCGCCGCACAGAGGCCATAGAGCTGGCCACGCACCGGCGTCGCCGTGGTCTTTGACGCCAAAAGTCCAATATTGTCACCCGGACCCATCTCTCCTAGAGACATGAAAATGCCGTATATGACTGTGAAGCCTGCTACGTTCCTCTTGAGCTTATCAAGACAACCCGCCATTGCGAAGCCCACTATTCCCTGGATGAACACCCCTGCTGCCAGCGTCAACCGGGGACCTATGTAGTCCGCTAGTAGCGCCCCCAACAACGAGCCCGGTAGGTAGAAGAACGTGAAGAGAATGTTCCATGCAAACACGCGAGTGGGCGACTCATCGTCTCCGAGAATCTGGTTCAGCAGATACGAGGAATACGTCCCAAACGCATACGAGCTGAAGTTATACAGGAACCACACCGTGGATACGACTGCCACACGAAACCAGTAGAACTTCGCAACGAGGACGTACGGCACTTTCTTACGGAATCGGGTCTTGGCAAATTCTTCGCTCTCCTTGAACTGCGTGCGCAGGTAAAACAGCGAAAGGGGGGGCAGGGCGCCCAGCCCCAACGTGAGCCGCCACACGATGGTCAGGTTTTTAATGCCCGCAACCAGTAGTATCACTGGCACAATAGTCGCAACAACGAACCCCAGATCGATCATCGTGTTGGTGAACCACACAAACCACCGGTTGCGCCGCCCCCGTGGCAGCGCGTTGGACGCCTCCGCAGCCGCTGGCGACCCTGTGCTGTACTCAGACCCGATAGCAATCCCCACAAGAAACCGATACGCCGCCAGCGCCGCGAAGAGCCCGCCCGGCTCCGTCTGGCTGGTGCCCTTCCCCCAGGCCCCGGCCGCCAATATTGTGAAAAGAATCAGCATCCCCGTTCCCACCAGCATCGCGAGCTTCCGCCCGTAGCGATCTGCAAAGTAACCGAACGACAGCTGGCCCAGCACCGTCCCCGCGAACGCCAGCGACGCAACGTTCGACATCGACGGGGACTCTCTGTACTTGTCACCGTATATCCGGTCTAAGCACGTGTTCACCACGCCGATTGAGTTGTTGATGTAGCCGTCCGAGAACAGTCCTGCCCCCGTGGTAAAGATCGCCCAACGCTTCTGCTTGAGCAGCGTGCGTCGCGCAGCCTCCGCCTCCTCGGCCTCTGGCGACGACTCAAATGACTCACTGCGATATCCGGGCAAAGGCGACACCTCGTGGGCATGACTGTCGTTCGCCCGGCGGCCAATAGCAATTTCCGCCCGGGAGTGCTTATACCAGTTTACACAGAGCGAGCGGAGCGAAGTCGGAAGGTCGCGCGTGCCAGGGTGCGTAAGGTGGCGCCCGACAGCGCCGGCATCGTTGTTATCGGACATGAGCTGCTGTCTACAGTGCCGGTCTCTACGTGGCCGCCGGCCGTTGTCTTTATAGGTGGCGCCGTGCCATGGCACAGGGCATGAGGCCCTGCACGTGGGTTGCTATCCACTCCCACCGCGGCACGGCACCGCGGCATGACCGTACCTAGGAAACATCGTAATGTTAGTATATACGATACACATGGGGGGACTATTCCGCAGTCTCTGGTTTGCGTGCGACGAACAGCATCATAGGCGTGAACAGCTTAGACTTGCCCCCTGCCACGAGACCAGCGGCTGCAGACTCCAGCGCGTTCACGACCTCGGAGGATCCACGCGGCGCTAGGCGCAGCGTCTCCATAAGGGACACGAAGGCGGAGGTGACGCGGCGGCCCAAGGCGGAGGTGCGCACGAAGGTGCCCAGGTCGGCGATTGTCTGGATGTAGGCCCACTCGCCGGTGAGCGGGTAGTACCATGGCACGGGGTCGTCGTTGTCCGCGCGGTCCTCGTCGACCAGGATTTCGAAGCCGACCTTGGCCAGCGCGTCGCGGGCAACCTTGACGCTGTACATCTTGGGGATACCGTCGCCGAGCTCGATATCGTAGGCGATACGACGGTGTTCGGGGTTAGTTTCGTCGTAGTTTTCGGTCATGACCCATTCGTATACGGCGAAGACTCCGCCGGGCTTTAGCACACGGTAGATCTCGCCGTACACGCCCTCGAAGGAGGGGGCGTGGCATGTGGCCTCGATCGCATACACCTTGTCGAAGGTCGCATCCGGAAAGTCCATGTTCATGAAGTCGCCCTTGACGTAGCTCACCTGGTCGCCGAGGCCGAGCTTACGGCTGTAGTGCTTGCCTTTCATGATTTGGTAGTCATTGTTGTTGAGTCCGACCACGCGGCAGCCGGTGAAGCGCGCGATCTCGCGCGCAGGCCCACCGACGCCGCAGCCGACGTCCAGAACCAGGTCTCCGCTTGTGATGCCCGCGCGGTGCGCAAGGTAGTGCTCGTGGCGCGCCATACTCATGGCGAACGACTCCCCGGTGTAGAACCGGCTGAAGTGGAACGACGCGCCCCACCCGTACTCGTAGAAGTCCGTCACCACGTTGTAATACGAGTGAGTCGACTCGTTGTAGTCCGCCAGCCGCCGCTCCTCGGCCTCTGCGTCCGTCGCACCGTCCCAGTGACGCAGGTACTTGGCGACGGCCTCTTGCTGGGCTTCCCGGTTCTTCCCGAGCAGAGCCGTTAGCCCGCTACGCTCCACGCTCTCACCATGCAGCTCCTTGGCAAATTGCGCCTGTCTGTTCCTTAGCTCCTGATCCTGCTCGCTCATTGCTGCCTCACTGCTGCTGATGCTCTCCGGTCACCGGTCAAAGTATCATGTAGATACGACTACTTACATCGGCAGTCTGCCAGGCGGCTCACGCGAAAAATTTTGCTCGTTTAGCTCCCTCGTTTAGCACTGCCCCCCGGCTCCGCCCCAACGCTTACCCGGTCCAGTCGTTACCGGTCCAGTCGTTTACCCGGTCCGCAGCTGGCCACTTCCGTTACCCGGTCCGCAGTCGGCCACTTCCGTTACCCGGTCCTGCCTTGCACCCAACCGACCATTGGGTGTGTTCGTTATCGTTATATACGACTAGGAAGCCCTACACCCCCGGCTGCCGCTCGGAGCGGCCCGTGCAGAAAAGGAGGTTCCTGAAGACGCAGCTCGCATCGCACGGACAGAGGTGCTATATAATTGTCAGCATAGCCAGGGTCGAGGTTTCGCACGGAAGGTGTGCGAAGAGAGCCCGATATGTCGACAGCAGGGCAGGTGAAGCGCAGTTTCGAAGAACAGGACGGGCCGTATGTGGGGGAGACAAAGCGGCGCGGTAACAAACCTGGGCGCAAGCCTCTGGACACCGAGGCCAAGAACCGGCGCACGGCGCAGAACCGCGCAGCGCAGCGGGCGTTCCGTGAGCGCAAGGAGCGTAAGATGCGAGACCTGGAGGACCAGGTGCGACGGCTTGAGGAGGAGCGCTCCAGCG
Source organism: Eremothecium gossypii ATCC 10895 (assembly GCF_000091025.4). NCBI lineage: Eukaryota > Fungi > Ascomycota > Saccharomycetes > Saccharomycetales > Saccharomycetaceae > Eremothecium > Eremothecium gossypii. Next base: position 1,042,936 of record NC_005785.6, on the reverse strand, counting down.
CTGAGTGCGAGGTGCAGAGTCTGAGAGGTCACGTGATAGCACTGGTACGGGAGCTGCGGCGATGGCGGCCCGACAGCAAGGTGCTGGCGGCGCTGATGCGGAACCCACAGCTGGATACGATGTGTCGTGGGAGCACGGTGCTGCAGGAGCCCGAGCCGAGCGAAGGCGACTCGGCGGACGACGCTCTAGACGGCGTGGGGAAGAAGGCGCACTACGAGCTGGGCCTGCCGGGGCCCGACGGCGCGCTGCTGTCGCAAGTGCCGTCGCCGTACTCGTCCACCTCGTCCTTCTACGCCGCGCCGCAAACGCAGTCTTCGTCTTTCGACGCGCTCATCACGGACGAGGAAGACCGAATACCGCCGCCGCCCCGTGTCTCGCCGAAGCCGTACGCGGTCGCCATCAGCGCAGCCTCGCCGGAGGCCCCAGACTTCTCCAACACGTGGGGCAACGGGTCGCCCGGCGCGAACTTCGATCGCATGCTGCTGGGCGACACGGGCATGCAGGATCTCAGCTCCCTGCTGGGCACTGCGACACAGCCGGAAAACGCCGCCTGGATGTCGGCCGGCAACCTCAACCCGACCGTGGACATGCTAGAGCATTCCCCCCAGTTCGCGGCCGGCCAGCACGACGATGATTTTCTCTCCTACCTCGACGGGGCCTAACGCACCATGCCCCACAAGCAACTACGTGACATAGCCGGTCCGCCTGCGGACCCTGCATTTGCCTCTCTCGGGTTGGGAACCCCGTCAGTGGCGGGAGCCTGCAAATAAGTAATTTTGTCTATGAAGTAATGTAACTGACGACACCGACCCCCGGGTTCATTGCGGCGGCCGGCGGGCTGTAACCACGTGACGTACGTGTGCCATGATGGGTAATGGCCCTTAGCCGAGCGAACTTTCCCCTACATTCCTGCACAGACGTCCCGTTCAGATGCAACAGAACTCGCACAGTGTAGGTGTGCAGATTGGAGAGCACTGTAGAGGAGTTTAGTATGGGGAATACGGTATCTAGCACAGAAGGAAGTAAGCGGCGGGGTGACGGGCGCGCAGGGACGCCGGCGGCTAGTGGCGCTAGCCAATGGGAAACTGATAGCACGGACAGAGGGCGCCAGCAATCAATCACATCGCAGCTCTTCTCCGGAAGACACCACGCACGCAGCAAGTGGAAATTCCAGGGCGCTGGCGACAGCGCAACGGGCTCGAGCGGGGGGATTGCGTCGATGTTCAAGTGCGACTACACGCTGAACGCAGACGCGCGCAGCATCTCGAGCGAGCAGGGCGAGACGTGCCAGGGAATGCCCAATCTCGCGGGCCTGGTGCTCGACGCGTGCACGCAGGGCATCCGGTCGCCCGGGCCGTCGACCGCGACAGTGGAGCACACGAACCTAGAGGCGTCGATGTCTCCGGAGCTCGCATCGCAGACGCACAGGCCGAGCATCTCGGCCCTGAAACAGAGCCTGATACAGGTGCAGGGGCAAACGAACAGCCGGCATCGCGCAGAGGACATCGACACCGCACAGTACGTGCCGTCTGCGACGATTGACATACCGTGCTCGAACCCATCTACGAATACGGCGTCAGTGACCCACCGAGCAGATGATTCATCGACGCGCTCGTCGCTGCTTTCGCTATTCACGCAGGACGTCGAAGAATACATCGAGGCCAGTGAGGTCGTTTTGAATGAGTCCCTAGTGGACTCAGTGGTCCGGAAGGACCTGAGACGCAAGCGGCAGCTGCAGCAGCAGTGCGGCGCCACACGTGCGGCCGAGCAGGCAGCTGAGACGGCGAAACAGCCAGACGCAAAGAAAAAGAAACTCCCGTGCAGCGCGGCCGCTCTATCTGCAACGGCCAGCGGCGTGGTACAATCCGAGACGGAGGAGCAGCATAGCGATGCGGAGGCAGAGTTCGTTGAGGTGATCATCAAGTGGCGCGACTGCCTGTTGGACCCGCAGCGGACCAAACTGTCGATCGTCAGCCCGGACATCGCGTCGGTTATACACAAAAACTCCAAACGGAAGGTGGCTATGGTCTTCTCCAAGGACGAGCAATGCTGGGTCGCGCCAGACCTCCGCCTTCCGCCGGGCATCTACAAGCTGCAGTTTCTCATCAACGGCGCATTGAGGCACTCCAACTTCCTGCCCACCGCAACAGACTCGCACAGTAACATTGTGAACTGGTTCGAAGTCGTGCCCTGGTATGACCGAGCAGAGCCCTACCGGGATCCCGCGCCAGAAGAAGTTGCCATGCCGCCGGAGTCGCCACAGCTGACGGCGCCGGCGGCCGGGCGGCCGCCGCTTCTCAAGCGCGGCACGTCATCGTCTAGCCGCGCACGAGTCGTAGAACGCTCCAACACACCCATCTCGGACTACACCGGCATCAGCCGCTCTGGTTCCGCGCGCCCCCTCCTTGCACACCACAAGTCCGCTAACAGCATCGAACTCTCACCCATTCCGCGCTGCGTGCTGCAGTACAGCACCGAGATCCCCGAGCTATTCAAGCCCGAGGGCTGTCCCCCCGACCCTAACACGGCGCCCGGGTCCTTCAACGAAAACATCCAGGATTGTAATCAGGACGAGCTCTTCCGCTTTTTGCAGGAGGATTGGAAGATGTCTGCCCAGGAGGCCGAGGAGGTGCTCGTCGAGAAGTATCCCGTCCCAGATCTCCCCGTGTACCTCAACTCGAGCTACCTCAACGAGATCTTCACCAAGTTGCAGCGCTCCAGTGTCACCGGCGACGTGAAGCGCAGCTCTTTCACCCACATCATCCCCCATGTAAATCTCAACCATTTACTCACGAGCAGCATCCGTGATGAGATAATAAGCGTCGGTTGTACCACTCGCTACGAAGGCAAGTTTATCACCCAGATTATGTATGCGCCATGTTACTATGAAAGTAGCCGTAAGTAGCAGGGCCGCGCTAGTAACACTGCCCACCTATCTACTACTTACCTGCCGCTCAGGCGGTCTTGAATACCAGAAACGCTAGCGGTCCAATGTAGAAGTATATGAAATGCCCTTTCTCATGCGTGACGTAGCTCCCGAAGTTCTTGCCCACGATCACGTGCCACGTCTGTCCATGTTTGCTGTCCAGCTCCTTCTTGATGTACGCAGCCACCTCCCGCTCCAGCTGGAACTGCTCCACTGCCTGCACGCTGATGCCGAAGATCTCGTCACGCAATTCGTCCGTCTGCACGCTGGTTAGTGTCTGCACCTACCCGGTCCTGGAATCCATACATACAATATCGGAGGCCTTAAGGATCGCTGCTGCTGTCAGTAGACGTTCTGGAATCGTTCAGAACCTGTACATACGTTTAGACATCTTGAACTGTTGAATTGGCTTGTTATGCTCTGGTGAAGAGTGGATGGTGTTGCGCACTTTTGGCCAGCATTTTTTTAACTAGGGAAAAGGGACTCAAAGGTGGGTGGTGACAACCAGAGATAGTAACAGCTCCGGAAGGTCAGCAGAGGAGCTGTGAGGCTTATTGCGGGATGAATTCGTTTCGAGAATCAGATGAGGAGGACAACAATCCGTTTTCTGGGACGAACCACTTGTATGCATCAGGTATTGGGGCGGTACCTGAGGGCGACGATGATTTCTTGAGTGCAGAAGTAGACACGGCGGACGAGACGGTGCAGGAGACGCGAGAGCAGATGATGAGCCGTCTATTTGGAGAATGCGAAGGACCGCGGGAGAGCAGCGCAGGCGGCTGGACGTCGGGGAGCATGGGCAGTATTGGGGCCCCGGACGGACACAGCGATGAGGTTACGGAGTTCGGAATCGACACGGTGCTGGTGGAGGGAGAGGTGCGGACGCCCGGACGAGCGCGGGTGCCGGCGTCCTACCCGGATGCAGAGGGGAGCCTCGGGGCGCTGCGCATTGTGGACGCGGGACAGTACAAGGACACCTTTGGTAACTATGCGATCGGCTACACGATAGCATACGAGGGCCGGCAGGTCACTCGGCGGTACTCTGAGTTTGACTCACTACGGCAGGCGCTGGCACGGCTGCTTCCGACGGTGATCATCCCGCCCATCCCTTCGAAACACCCGTTGATCCGCTACTTTCTGAATCCGCTGAACGCAGAGAACGACATCCGGATCATCGAGAAGCGGCGACGTCTGCTATCGCGCTTTCTCAATAACTGCCACGATATTACAGACATCCGTGAGCACACGGTTTTTCAAAAGTTTCTCAACCCGGAGTATATATGGAGCGAGGTTCTGCTGACGCCGCCGGTGTCGATCCTTCCGACCAACAATCTGCTTGCGCCACCACTGAACCCGACGAAACCGAGCCCGCTGCATCTACTTTTGCCCACACCGCCCCGGCGTACGACGTCCTACGGCAGCCCGAAGACCAACAATCCCGAATATGACATTCGCTTTACCGAGTTAGAGTCGTTGCTGTTGCGGTACCACAAGTGTCTCCAGCCAGTCCTAGCCTCGTCTCGGCAGAAAAAGATCCATTTCAAACAGCTGGCATCCTCTCTCGCGGATCTAGGCGCATACTACAACGCCTTTAGCCTCGAGGATAACGTTATTAACCTGCCACATCAGATGGACCAGATCCGCGACCTATCGCGTGCGATAGAGAAGATTGGCCAAGCGGTTGATGTTAACTACGTCAGTTCCGAGCTACTGGTAGAGAACATCATGATCTTACTGGAGGAACCGATCGGAGAGATGTTACAATTTGTTCAGGAGGGCCGAGAAGTCTTGCGTTTTCGAATGCAAAAGCAGCAGCAGTTCCACATTATCGACACCACCATCAAGAAAAGGAGGGGCCGGATCGAGGAACTGCGTAATTTCCAGGCACAGCTGGCCCGTCTCGAGGCGGCTCTCAAGCAGAACGCCGAAGAATCGCCGACCATTGCGCGGGCGGTACAGCGTCTGGACGCCCAGCATCTCCACAAGCAGCGCAAAAGCCCCTCCGGAGAACTCCAGTGGACTGGCCTTTTCAAGTCACGCAGTGGTTCCGTCCGCACGCACGACTCTCTCACTACGCGCCCTGTCACTGGCGATGTTGATGTCGACTTGCTCTCGGATGAGGAGCGCGCTCGAGAGATAGCCCGTCTTGAGGGCGATCTAGAAAAACTGAATGAGTGTTATAAACTTATCCAGCGCGATATGTTGCAAGTAAATGAGTCTATGGCGCGCAGTTTTGACTGGTTCATCATGTACCTGCACGATACATGGGCTCTGGTTCTCCGGAACTACACCCGTACTTTACTGAACTGGCTGAAAGACTGCTTGACCGCTTGGAAGAACGCTCGAGTCACCATTGATACCATTGCAGTCTGAGCACTCATCCCAAATGGTTTACCCGATCTCGATGTGGTTCCGCTCGAAAGTCACTTATAACGTAGCTAGCTTCCATAGGGCTTCACCAGTTTCGGTGGCAAACGAGCACCTATTATTGAATAAATGATGAAGCTTGAACAACGCTAGCTCCTAATTAGCAGAGTTAGAGTGGTATAGATAGCAACACAGGCAAGATGACCCAACAGATTGATACTGTATTGAGTACTCTGAGATTGGAGGTGGAACCGGAGATGGCGGGCCTTTTTTATGAGTTTGAGGAATTGTACGAACGGAAACTCTGGCACCAATTGACCGAGAAGCTAGAATTACTATTCCAAGATGACCGTTCGGAACCAGTGCGGCTACGTGTATACCTGAACTTTGTGTCTAAGTTTCAAGACAAGATCAACCAGTTGAAGGTGGTGCACTTTCTGCTGCTGTCGATTAAAAACAGCAGCAATTACGAAGAGAACCTGAATTACCTCAACTCCCTGCAGGACGCGTTTCGTGCCATAGATGCGCAGAAGCAGCGGAATGACGGCTTGAAAAGTCACTTTGAAGGCATCCTGTACATTGATATTGAGAAGGCGCGCACCTATTTGAAAATGGGTGATCTGGTAGCTGCTCGCGACTTGCTCAATGACATCAGCGAGACATTGGAAGCTCGCGACTCTATTCCTCTGATTGTCACGGGTGCGTTTTACTCGGCTAATGCGGAATACTACCAACTTAAACATGACTTCAACTCGTTTTATTATACCAGCCTTTTGTACCTGTCAACGCTTGATTCTAATGTTCCTGCGCAGACTAAGGTTGAACAGCAACAGCTGGCATACAACCTCTGCATTGCTGCCCTGCTTGGTGACCATATCTACAACTTTGGTGAGCTTTTGCAACACCCGATTATGGCTAGCATTGCAGGCGACCCTCAATACCAGTGGCTATTCCAGTTTTTGCATGCTCTCTCAGTGGGCGATTTTGAGCACTTTGGACAGCTCTCGCAGGAGAGGATCCCTCATGTCCCAATTCTAGCTAAGAATGAGTCTTTCCTAAGACAAAAGATTTGCCTAATCACCTTGGTTGAATCTGTATTTGCCAAGAGCATTCGGACCCTATACTTTGATGATATCGCGCGTGCGACGCATCTACCAAAGGATAACGTAGAACATCTGGTCATGAAGAGCATTAGCTTGGGCCTATTGAAGGGTTCCATAGATCAGGTGGAGGAGCTGGTCACCATCACTTGGGTTCAACCTAGAATTATCAACGAGGAGCAGGTAAACAAAATGAAGGGAAGGCTAGTCGAATGGGACGAGCAGGTAACTAAGCTGACTGCTGAGATCGAGGCGTCTGGGAAAGGTATCTGGGTTTAGACATAAATATATGTACACATTAATCTAAACCCTGTATATTAAGGAAGCTGCGCAACAATATACGCTGCAACCTTTTCGTTTCTATATACATCTTCGTGGAGTCCAAGATCATCCACGTACAGTTTGTAAGGTATTTGATGCGCTGTGAGGACCGCCGTTAAGTACTGTGTTTGCTTCAAAGTGAGCAGTTCATCCTTGTACGAGTGTATCACGTGCAGAATAGGCCCAGCAGATATCCGCTCGGCACTCTCCGATGGGTCCTCGAAGTCTTTTAACGATTTAAAGGCCTTGTTAACAAAGTAGTCATAATCTGGGTACTCTTCAAGTAGGGCACGTAACGAATAAATCCCATCCACCAGAAACACATGCGCAAGCGATGAGCGTACTAATGCAAGCTTCATCGCAAAATCAGGTCCCTCGGGGTATCTTCTATCGCCAGGCAGGGCCGTTAAGATCTGCCAGCAAAGCGTAGCTCCGACAGAATGCCCGAGCAGATGCAGCTTCCTAATGCCTTTCTCAACAATCAGCTGAGAAATATGTTCGACGCAATCTGCAACGTGAACTGGGTGCTGTACTTCTGGAGACAGACGATAGGTAACCGCGTATTGTGATGCTAGGGGAGCATCCTCACGAACCCTTGCGGCGAGCTCGGCGAAATCACGAGGCGAATTGCGTACGTCAATCCATGCCCCGCCATGTAGATAAACGATGGCATCCGGCCCGCTTTCTTGGAAGACTTCGGTAGCAGTGTAGTCTCTCTGCATTACTGGCTTGACTACTTCACAGCATTGGATTGGGATGCTCCAGAGTAACCCAATGAAAAAATGGCTGTATTAAGTAATAACAGAATGATATATGTGTAGAGCTATTTATATCGTACAGGATTTTTATTCCAAAGCGCTGGAGCCCATCGCGCCAAGGTTAGCTGCGATCAACAGCAATACGCGCCAATGAAGCTCATTTCTTTGGCTTGGACCAGTCTACCTGCAGAATCAAGTTCATAAAACCTCTACCATGTAGCAGTCTCAAAGCGGTCTCCGCGTCCTTCTCCGAGGCGAAGGTCACGTATGCAATACCACGGGATCTACCTGTCTCCTTATTCCTAACAACCGCCACCCTAGGCACGTTGGGGAATGGCGAGAGAAGCTTCTGCTTGATCGTCATCTCGTCGGCGTTTTCGTTCAGCTGCATGATCTTCAGCGTCATGGCATCGTCGCGCTCCCGCTGGTCCTTGTAGACGTCCGACGAAGGGTCTCTGCCACCCGCACGGCGCGAAGGCGGCACGTACTTGCCAGGCGCAGACGCTGCAGGCATGGCGGTGTCCACCGCCGCGTCCAGTCCGCCCTCGCCTTCGGCCGGACCGCTCATCTCGCCCAGGATGTCGCGGAACGGACACTTCGTCGTGAAATGACCCGGAATACCACACGTACGGCACACATACAAGCTCTTCTCGCCCTCCTGCTTCTCCTTCTCCTTCTCCTTGCTGTCCTGTTCGCGAACCTCCTTCAGCGATGGAGCCAGTCTCAGCTGCAGCTCCTCGGCCAGCTTCGTCGTCGACAGGTTTGGACCCGGCCCCGAGCCTGCCTCTGCCCCATACTTGGCCCACTTGCGCCGCTCGGCGATCGATTTGTTCACCTTTTCTGTGATTTTGATCTCTTTGACCCGCTGTGTGATCTTCAACTTCTTCCCGCCATCTATCTTGAAGGAAATAATAGTCTTGGACCCATCTGGGTTTTCGATAATCCGCGGTTCTGGTACTTCCGACATCCTAGATGGCTCACGACAGTTTCTAGCTGTTTCGACGCTTGGAATCCCGTTCCTGGTAAGGCCTTCGAGAGCTGAAGTATTACTGGGTCATTAAAAATTTTTCACCTCCGTATTGCACGACTTGAAAAAAGATCACCAATCTACTCGAAGACCCGTTCCAGATGGGCAAGTATTAACAAAAGCAAAAGGCCTTCGTGGAGGCTTGAGCGTTCAGTACTAGCGGAAGGGTGGCGATAGGACGATGGCTAAGACTAAGAGCAAAACGACGGTGGTGAGACTCGTCTCGACTGCTCTTACTGGGTTTTTCCGGCATGTCGCTGTGGCACGAGGCGCACCGCTTGTCACACAGGTGCGGTATGATCCGGTTGCCAAGCGGCGGGTGTTGTTCCGCGAAGCCAAGAAGCGCAAGGTGGCGGAGCGCAAGCCTGTGAGCTTCAGCCGGTACACGAAATAGTAAATAGCAGAATCTATATTATACAGGAAGCTAGCGGGCGCCGCCCCAGGAGGAACCGCTGCCGGCGGGCTGGTCGCCCCAGGCAGAGCGATTGCCCTGTGGGGCAGTGCCCCATGTGGAGTTACTACCGTCTGGACGGTGGTGGGATTTGTTGCCGCCCCAGGCAGAGGCGCCCCCTGCGGCGCCCCACGTCGAGGCGCCGCCATAGGCGGAGCGGTCGCCGCCGCCCCATGTGGACGCGGCGCCGTTCTCGCCGCCGGAGGCCCAGGTGGAGGCGCCTCCCCAGGTAGACTTGTTGCCCCATGTGGAGGCGCCTCCCCATGTTGATGTGGCGCCTGTCTGGCCGCCCCATGTGGAAACGTTTCCGGGCTGACCACCCCACGTGGACGTGGCTCCCCCGCCCTGGCCACCCCAACTGGAGGCACCACCCCACGCGGAGGCTGCGCCGGCGCCATGCGACCCCACTGCTGGGGTCTTGCCGCCGTCGAAGTAGCTCCAGCCGGGAGTCATGCCGCCGCTGAGCGCGGGCGCAGCACCAGGTGCTCCTGTAGCCATTGTGCGCGGCGCACTGACATAGCTGGGACCAAGTCTGGCATGGGGCATCCTACCACGACGGCTGACCAGCTCGTCGTATGTGATACCGTCTCCACCCTCGTGGTTGAAGTACGTGAGTTTCCGTTTGTCTACCGTGATGTGCTTATTCTTCGAGTGTAACTCGACCGTAGCCATGTCGCCATTGACATCCTTGACGATACCAAGCTGGCCCTTGTAGCCAGCGGAACGGATACGCACGGTCTTGTTGAGGGCGACATCGCGTCCAACGGAAACAGGCTGTGCAGTCTGTGAGGGTGGGCCCATCTTCGCGGCGATCTCTGGATTCATCTTTGTCAGGTCCAGTTTACTTGCAATGAGGTTCTCCCGCGATGCGACTGCCTCCACATTCATCGGGTTTACCACGAACACACCAGCATTCTCGACAATCTTCTTGGACACGATAAATATCTGATGCGATTGCACGTACAGAACTTGACCTTCCCTACGTGCGCCCACTTTTTCGACCACGGTATCACCGATTTTAATTTCTTTGCCATTGCCGTCCACTGCCGCAATGCGTGAACGAGTCGTATTGATTTTCTTTAAAATAGAGCCCTTGGTGACAGTCGACACTTTTCCGGAGTCATCGAGGACCTTGAAAATATCATGACCGGCCTGGATCACACATGCGACATTCTTGGCGCTCAGCTCCACAATATCGTGCAATGCATAATCACTCGATGTCGGCGTAGAGTCCATGGACTTGGTTAGGTTATTCGCCGAAATTGTGAGGTTCTCTCTGGTCTGGTCAGAAACAAATGTAACTTGGCCATTCTTGACGATAAGCACCAAACCAGCATCTCCCTGGTGATCACCAGACATAACGGACACATGGTCACCAGGCTCAAAGATTTTACGCAGAGATGAGACGGGAAACCCAAGGGGCTTGGCGTTGAAGCCTGTGAGGCTAACGCTGATAATGTCCGTAGATGTTCTAGTCACATAACCTTTGGATCCCCGCTGCTCACCGTTCAGTATTTCCACCCGGTCACCGGGTTGGAACATCGCTTTTGACGCTTGTGCCTTTTTAATAGTCTGCGAAATAGTAGTCAAGTCAACTGCACCATCCTTACTACCAAATCTTGCTAGCTCCTCAACCGTAGGATGTATATTGGCAGTCTTCAAGTACTGGATTTTGAAAACCTTGATCAAGTAACCGTCGATGTAGTCTTCATTCCGGTAGGTGAAGTGCTTTTCGTCCCTCTTGTAAAGGTTGGCTTGATCCATGCGTAACGCCATAGTAGGATTAAACAACTGCGGTGGCGGCCTTTGGGCAAAAGAGACCTTCTTTGCCTTCTTCTGTTGCGTATCTGGGTCAACTTCATCATTCTTACCGTAGTCTAGTCTTGGAACGACCTTCAGCATACACTCTAAGTTGTTGTCGCTCAGCTGCTCCACAACGGCCAGGTCGCCCTTGTAGATACCTCGCTTAATCCGGACATAGCTTCCCGGTTCCAGTCTCACATCGTCTGATTTTGAGGGCTTCAGCAACAGCGGTAACTCTTGCACAGGAATCAACAACTTCTGGTTAACATATATGTCAGGTACACCATTGCAGAATTTTTCAATCACGGATTGTTTCGGCGCCTCAATATAGATCCGACCACTGAAACTGTCCCGCTGAAAAATCGAAAGGATCTTCAATTTCTTGGAGCCCATCGACTTATCCAGGTTAAACTTCTTCTTGAGCAGTTTCTTGACGAGATCCTTCTCCTTCCCAGGCCGGCACCTGACACCCCACACGGTGGCTGTATCCACACTCGGTAGCATGAACCGCTGAGGCACGTAGCCATCTTGTGCTGCTGCACGGTACTGCTTGGAGCTACTGCGGCCGTACCTCTCGCGCAGCTCCTTTGCGAGCTTCTGAGCGTCCTCCTCTGACGACTTCTGCAGATCTTGGTCAAGCTGTCTATGCAGTCTGTCATCCTTGCTTCCCTGTGCGTCATCCTCCTCCTCATCTTCGTCCCCGTGAGTGATAAATCCCTCCCGCACCAGCTCCGAGTCCTCATCATCCTCGTCATCTTCTTCGTCGTCGCTCACCTCGGCCTCAATATCCAGGAAGCGGTTTCTTTCGCGCCGCTGTTTCTTGTGTGGCCCCTCTCCATCCTCGTCTTCGTCCTCGTCCTCGTCCTCGTCCTCGTCCTCGTCCCCGTCGCTGTTGCTTCCTTCCAAGGCATCGTCGACAGCTCCCCGGGACTCCCCGTCGACCTCACTCAGCCGTCTCTTCATCTGCGAGCCTTCGGCAGCGAAGGTATCGCCATTGTCGCTTACCCCTTGTTCACTAATAGGCTCGCTGGCTTCCCGCTCACTCATATTTCGGTCTAAATATTGCTTGAGGCAGCTCCCTGCGCCTGGGCTCCTTGCAATCCAACCTCTAAACTCGATAAAGCCCTGATATCACACAAGGCCTTTCTAAGGTCTGTAGTAGTTATATAGAAAGCAACCAAGTATCCCGTTCGTGTTGCCTGGCTATGCTCCTGAGTTCATATGTGGTGGTGATGAGTGTGTACTCTGGTCGCCATCACGGAAAATATTTTGCATCAACGTATATAGCGACGGCAAGATAAGGCCTCGAAGGCTAATTCATGGAGATGAGTTACTGATAGTGCGACCATTCTTGCTCTACGACGATGGAAGGACTCCCAAGCAGCTAATGGGCAAGCTGGGATATGATACCGTATCGCGTTTTCTTAATGCTAAAATTCCGGGGGAGCTGGAGGACGAGCTGCTCGTCGCATACGCTACCTGCACTGAGGGACAGGATGACATGACTGCAGCACAGCTGCCTGCGTTCTTTGAGGACCTGCAGCTGCCTAAAGAGTGGTACGAGCTTGTAAGTCCTAGTAGGGTATGCATCGAGGGTACGGATATTGTGGATTTTGAGAAACTGATGTCCGCTACTTACAGGCTGCTGATCTTCATGGATAACGAAAAGACGATTGACGAGCACTGGGAGCTGCTGCTTGGCGCGTCTCAACGTGCTGAGCGATTTGGCCGTGTACCCGCGCGAAAACAGGCGGTGACGCTCAAGGACTTACAGCGGTGCGCCGCGCACGTCGGCATGGAACCGGAACAGTCGGTGGAGATGCTAGCGTGGGCGACCGGGGGGAGCAGGGTCTATGTGACATACCTGGACTTTGCCTACCTGTTGGGGAAGTTAGGGTATCTGCATTTCTGAACACTATTTATGCAGCTATGTAGGAAACCGGTTAGATGATGTGCTTGGCGCGGAAGTAGTTCTTCAAGTAGTTCAACTGCCATGCGCAGAGCGCGGCAAACACCACTATCACAGCCATGGAAAAGTTGCGCACGCGGCGGTTGGTCGACTCGTTGGTGTCTCTCAGGCGCTCTTCACGGAGCTTGAGGTAGTTGAGCCGCTCGACGATCTCGTCAGACATTTCCTCGACCTGGCGCAGCTGGACCTCGGCCGGCCTCAGCTTCTCGGCAGAGCGGATCTTGTCCCAGTCACGCGCGGCGGATCCGGATTCGATGTTCACCTCGACGTTGCGCATCAACGAGCGGCCAGCAGCCTCGGCTTTGTTTTCGAAGCATACGTCGAATACGGCCGACGAGGGCGCGGTGAATGCCACGTTGAGCTTCTCAGCAAAGTTCTTCTTTCTGCGGTGCTCGTTGCCCATCGAGTCGATCACGTAGAAGCTGAGAACTTGCCCGTCGCCAACTCTGCCATCCGACTCCATGGTGATGACTACCTGGTTGCCTGCCTCAACGAAGTCCCGGATGCAGAACGGCTTAGGCTCGAAGGACGCGGCTAGTTCGAAACGCAATGCCCATGTTACGCTTAGGAACAAAGATATGATACCAAATGTCGTGTATTTCATCAGGGCAGGTGTAGCTTTCGCTGCTCTAACTTATGTATCAACCCGATTTGTGAGCGGCGAGGTTGTTGTCGTGTTCTGTAAGGTGGGGGCGGATTTTTCAGTTCGCCGCCGCCAGATCTTACAGCTAAAATGGCGATGGGCGTCCAGCAGCCAACACAAGCGCCTAGATTGGAAGCAACGGCGTACAGTAATCAGATGTCGTAACACTATGTACAGATATTATAAATAGGTATGGTAAAGGTCGGAGGCAGGGGGTGTTTCAGACTTTTATCACTGGCCATTGGCTCGACCAAACTTCGCGGGGAAGTTCTGGGCCAACCACAGCACTCATATGTTGCGAAGGAGACGGCTGCACAAGATAAATGTCTGCAACACGACGGACGTCGTCAAGCGTTGATTTTAGCAGCTGCTGGCGACGTCTGTCGCGCTGTTCATCGCTGATGTTATGCCGGAACTGGAGCAGCCCCTCCGAGCTGGGGCTGATCGGGGCGTCCACGCGCTGAAAGATACTCAGTTTGGCCTCATTGAGGTCGTCCGCCGTCCAACGGGCCTCATTCAGCACGTATTTCCCTGCGTTTCTGAAGATGTTGAGAGAGCGAACGGGCTGCGGATCCCTGTACGAGAAGAAGTTGAAGATACCATCTGTGGCGTTGTACGTAGCGCCTCCGCCGTACGCGCCGCCCTTCTCGCGTACTTCGCGATGCAGGTGCTTAAACGTAAGCAGCGACGCCAAGACCTGGAGATGTGCGCCATCTGGATGGGTGTAGGAGACACCTTGGGTGGACTGGGCAGTATAGTGTACCTGGAATGGGAACTGAAGCAGTGCCGGGTACGGCTTCTCGAGCGCGCGGCGGGAATACTTTTCCGGAAGCCAGGATTCCGCGCCTGCTGACTGCTGCACACCAGCAATGAACTTCAAAGCCTGATCTTTGACGACGTCCGACGTTTGCCGGTTGTCAGTTGTGATCATCACCTCCAAGCCATCCGCGACAAAGATCTTACGATGCATGGCTTCCAAGTTCTGGAGGACAGTGTTGAACTCTGCCTCTTTTTCAATTATACTCATGAGGTTGTTCATGTGGCGCACTTGCTCAATACCAGCAGTCTGCTCCATAATTGCCTGAGTCTGCGAAAAATGGGCTCCGGTATGTAGCCTGGCCAAATCATGTCCGTTTTCAGCTGCGTAGGACGTGAAGGAGGATGCAGCGGCCCTAATCAAGACCTTCATCTTCTCCGACCTAACGCTGAGGGCTGTCTCGTTCATAATTTTGTTTATTATGTCAAACACATACTGCGTTTTAGAATTCAATGCACAGGCACTGATTTCCAGATACAGCTCAGAAAGGCGAGTTTCGACGTTTGGATGGACACCTATGGACACGGAGATCCCACCTGTGTGCAGACGAATCTGCTCCTCAATTGCAGAGGCATCTTCAAGTAGGGTGCCGATGTTCATTAGTCCGTCGGAGTAAAGTGGGATGTAGGGATATGCATCGTAAGGTATGGCTCCCTTGAGCGGACGCTTCATTCTAATGTACGTTATACCGTTCGTGTCAGTTTGACGAGTTGTGATCGGTCCGTCGCGAGAAACAAAATAGTGCCCACTCGAATGAGGGATGTCCGCTGTGGTCAACGTTGGTAGTTTTGAAAGGTCCTGCTCACTATTCTGCAGTTCCTGAAGATGCAAACCACGCTTGTAAATCACTTCCTTATCACTCTCGGTTAACGAGGACACCTTCGCCTTTAGTTTCGACTGCTCGTTTTGGTCCTTCACCTGGTTAAAGTCCGAACTGCCCACCATGGTAAACGTGAAACTGGGCTTGCCAATTACGTACTTGTTCAGCAGGCGCTGGAACAAACCATCGCCCTCTCTGTCCCAGTCGGCCCTGAATCTCTGCAGTGCACTGTTCAAAGATAAGAGATCGAACGGATCTGTGTTGTTGACCCATCCTGGGAGGATGCCGTACAGCAGTTGGAGGCCAAAGTCAGACTTCTGATCCTTTTTGGAGAGCTCTAGTTGGTGCAGGATTGCTTCGACCCTGTGTTTCTCAAAGGGCTGGGCCAAAAGCGCCGTGAAGGTCTCCATAATAACCTTATGGACCTGGCCTACATCGGTGCATCCTTGCACACCGACGGTCAAGAAGTTTGCCGCCGTCTGGGATTCCACACCCGTGTTCACTGACAGCTCATACGCAAGTCCAGTTTCCTCGACCAGCTTCTTGTAAAAGGCCGAAGAATGACCATCAAACAACAGAGACCCGAGAATCTTCAACAGGAATGTCTCGTATACATCATTCGGGTTTCCGCATATCCACGTCATGGATGTGCGGCACTGTTTATCTGCGGGGAGCATAGGATCGATCTGGCAGGGCTCCTCCACCGACACAGCCTCGCGCAGCTGCAACGGCTTCTCGTGCATCTGCGGGATCGCGCGGCGCCCGAAGCCGCGGAATTCGTCGTCCAGCTTGCGCAGCGTATCGCGAAGCGGGAAGTTCCCATACGTGAACGTCTTCGCGTTCGACGGATGGTAGTGGTTCTGGTGAAAAGCCACAAGATCCTCGTAGCTCAGGTCGGTGATGTGCTCCGGGTCGCCGCCCGAGTTGTGCAGCGCCGGATAGATGGCCTCCTGGAACCGGATCCAAAAGTAGTAGTCCGCGTTCGACACCTGGCCCTTCATCTCGTTGTACACTACGCCCTTGAAGACCAGCTCGCTGCTCGCGTCCCCGACGTCCCGGTGCTCCAGCCTCCACCCCTCCTGCAGAAAGTCCGCGTGCCGCAGCAGCGGCCGAAGCGTCGCGTCCAGGTACAGGTCCCGCAGGTTCGCAAAGTCCTTTTGGTTCGTCGTTGCAAACGGGTAGAATGTGTGGTCGTGCGCCGTCATCGCATTCATGAAGTTCGCCAGCGACCGGTTCAGCATCTTGAAGAACGGATCCCGCACCGGGTACTTCTGCGACCCGCACAGCGTCGTGTGCTCAAGAATGTGCGGCACCCCCGTCGCATCGGGCGGCGGAGTCCGGAACCCGACACTGAAAACGTTGTTCTGGTCCTCTCGCTCCAGGTGTAGGTGTCTGGCCCCGGTCATCTCGTGCTCCAGCTCCACCGCAGCCATTCGCATCTCTGGAATCTCTTGCGCCCGCCGCACCTTGTACCCGTGCAGTACTGCTCCCTCCGAATATACATTCGCAAGCCTCCTTATGGCCACTCGTGGCACTGTTCGTTGGAACCTCAACATACTGATCCACACCAAGTCGCGAATTCGGCCTTCTGCTAGGAAGTGTCATCAGTAATAGATTATCTGACAGGGCGAATTTCATATCATTACGTACGCCTTCTCTCGAGGCCCCAACGAAAATTTTTATAGCAGGTGGCAAATTTTTGTGGTTGTTTATCTTCTCCACCACACTTTTCGCAGTTACGGCTTGAACGCACGGTAGTAATCGATAGAGCGATGTCAGAAGAAGTCCCGCCCCCACCGCCAGCTGAGTACCAAGCACCCGAGTCATACGGAAATGAGCCCTATGGCGGGCACCGGGAGCAAGAAGGAGAATATTCCACGACGCGGTTGCACGTGAAGCCGTTCCCCCCGGACGTTGAGGAGCACGAGTTGGATGAGATCTTCAGCCCATACGGGGCGTTGAAGGAGGTGAAGCTTATGTCGGGATTTGCATTTGTGGAGTTCGAGAAGCCTGAGTCGGCGGAGCAAGCTATCAAGGACGTAAACGGCAAGATGTTTGCGGACATGCCGTTGACGGTGTCGTACTCGCGGATGCCGATGCCCCGCTTCCGCATCAAGATCCGCAACTTGCCGGAGGGCATTGCGTGGCAGGAGTTGAAGGATTTGGCGCGCGAAAACAACTTGGAGACGACGTTCTTGTCCGTGGACACGAGCAACTTCGACGGCACAGGCGCCTTGGAGTTCTCATCCGAGGAGATTTTGGAGGAGGCGCTTGAGAAGTTGAACAACTACGAGTTCCGCGGCAACGTATTGGCAGTGGAGAGAGACGACAACCCTCCTCCAATTAACAGAAGACTCGGCATGCGCGGTGGCTTCCGTGGCCGCGGCGGCTTCCGCGGGCGCGGGTACCCGCCAAGAGGCGGCTACGGGTTCCCACCACGCGGTGGCTACGGCTCGAGAGGCGGTTACGCTCGCGGCTCCTACGGCGCCCCACGTGGCTCATACGGCGGCCCTAGAGGCGGATACGGTGCTCCACGTGGAAGCTACGGCGGGCCAAGAGGCGGATACGGACCGCCACGTGGCACCTACGGTGGGCCACGGGGTGGCTACGGCGGACCAAGAGGCGGTTACGGCAGCTATGGTGCGCCAAGAGGTGGTGGCTATGGTGCCAGGGATACTTACGCACCAAGAGGTGACTCCTACAGTACCCGTGAGAGATCTCCTGTCAGGGAATAACCTGGTTTAACCTTTTATTTCTCATTCATCCGATTTTTTTGTTTCATTGGAGGTGTACAAAGGGTTACTAGTCAGAACAGAAGAATAGATTGACAGAAATCGAATTATGAAGATGAAACAAAAAATGTTAAAGAAATTGGATATATTCTATGAGTTGTTATTATTAGAAAACACTTTTCTTGTCTTCCTATGGAATCCTATTAAATGTGTTGTTATTTAGTATCGTATTAATGTTGATTTTCTTGTGGAACTAGACCAAATTCAGAAGGTGGTAAAAACAAGCAGGAAGCAAGCATAAACTATATGAGCAACTTCTCTTTACTACTATTCTCTTATAGTGGGGCAACATGTTACCGGTCTGGCTATCGCTGTTCCTTCTGAAGCAATCAGGTCATAGGTGTATATTTCACTCTCATCGTGATGAGTAAATGACAAATTCCAACTGGAAGTATAAGTATATCAGGGGTACCCGAGTGGCGCAACAAGTGGTTATCTGGAGAGAGTTAATTACCATAATATGCGTGCTGCTCCGAAGCCATGGAGATGTTGCGACCAAAATATCCCTTGGGCGTTTGCTATTTTAGATCGCCCGTTTAGGAGACGTGTCTTAGATTAGTTGACAGCTATCATGATCCATTGTAATAGACCTTTGGGAAGCTACCTCTTAGGAGTTGTGAGCTTGTTTGAACAATCTCTTGGTTGAACCAGGCGGTTCTCCTAGTTTTGGTCAATATAAGCAAGACACTCCTTGCAGGATTCGGATGAGGCTGTTTAGACAACACCTCCTGTCTCCCATGAAGTAATGCGATACTATGTGCTAACAGTTGAGGTTGCAATCGCCACCAGTATGTCAACAGCAATATGACCGGTCTATTAAAAATGACTTAAAATATTTAAAACTATTGTTCATCCTCAGTGTCCCCGGTCGACAACTCGGCATCCTCTATGGCCTCAACCAAGAGACTACCCTTTGGCCATATCTGCGAAATGTGTTTTATAGATTTTTTGCTGTCAAAGGGGATCTTTAACCTGGGGAACGGTGAGATTAGCTCAAAATCAAAGTATCCCTGCTCATATGCGAGGGAGATATCTGTTACCACCTCCCACTTTTGCCCTTCTTCGAGGACTATATCTTTGACTCCATCAATCGTCGGCTGTGGCCCTAATCCATCTTTGAAACACAACACCTCATCATCGTCCGATAACTCTATCGCTTTGTTGAGGATCTGGGTTGCGAAAACATCAGGATCAGCACTAGTTTCATCTAGATATAGATGCGAACCGATTTGTAGGTACATTTCTGGCAACTCTGTATCGCCGGAAAATTTCCGAATCATTCGCTTACCCCCGGAAGTCCGTATTTGCAAAGTCGCCTGTTTCCCACTAGTCTCTCCCGCCTTGAGCGTGCTCCATGTTTCCAACGCCGATGCCATCCAGTAAAGATTGTATGTGGTATTCTGTAGCTGCTCCTGGTGTTGTAGCTGTTCTTCTTGCATCTTTCTGAACTGCATCTCCTGCTCCTCCATGCGCCGTTTCTCTTCCTTGATCTGGTCTTGTCTCAATGATTCTTCAAAGGCCTGATCCTGTAATTCCTTTATCTTCCTGGCTAGCTCAATCTCCTCCCTTTCAGTCCGGCTGACAACAAGCTCCGGAGAATACCGCTCGACTTGTATTTTAAATGATCTCTGAAACTTCTTTAATGAGGAGAGTCTGAACTTCCCCAATATGGACATCCTTGTTACGCCATTCACAGAGCCATTGGAGTTGAGCACGTTGGCAATTATGAGACACTCAGGCGTGTAGCGCACTCCCAAGTGCCGGCCGACATACCATCCGTCCTCGTCATGTGTGGTTGCAATGTACACCTCGAGCTCATCCTTGTGTTCCTTCATCAAAGAGATGGTGGACGGGTCGGCCAAAATTTGCTTCAAGAAGCGCTGCGAGTTAAGGTCTGTTTCCTCCCCGACCAACTCACCCAAGAACACCACAAGCATGAATTTGAATTTGGACTCGCACTCGCGCCATACGTCGTTGAAGCTTGCAGTAGAAGCCAACTCCAGAAGATTCTCGGACTCCTCCTCCAACACGGCGGTTATATCGTCGGCAGCAGGGCGTAACGGTTCTTGTGGCCTATCAGGGAACCGCTCTGTCTGAAGCGTGCCGTCATCGCTGCGCCCCATGCCAAACGAGAATAGGTTCCAGAGGAATGACAAAATGCCGATGCCCAGCCGCATGAGAAGGTTCGGTAAAAGCATAATCGCAAGCAGCACCGGATTCGTGTTCATGCGTGTGCGCCGCGGCTCCAACCCCAGCATCTGGAACTTCTCCTTGTAGTCGTGCGGCAACTGCGTGACTATCGGAAGTGCCGGTACGAACGGTCGCTCGTATGCGAATGCAGCCCGCCCGTGCATGTGTGCTCCGCCATCGAACGCCTCGGGGCGTGTTCCAATCGCTGGCGGGTGGAGGTTGTCCTTCCAGTCTCCGTCAAAGTACCGGCTGAGTGCCGGCTCAAGGTTCCATGAGTGGCTTTGAAGAAGCTTTACGATCAGTGGTAGCTCATCTTCCGGGAATGAGGTTATCGTCTGAAACTGGTTAAGCTTCTCCTCTTCTGAGTATGCGAGGTGGAACTCTTGGTCGCTGTCACGGATAACAGGCATGCTTGGTGGGTTTGCAACGACCTGCTGTCTCGACTGTGGTTGTTAGCGCCTCATATAAAGAAGGGTTCACCTACAACGAAACCAGGGGATTTTATAACGCAAAACCGACACATTCGCACCAAAGCCCAAATCCAACAAGAGCACGTGCCGCGCACTCCTGATGCACCTAAAGGGGAGCAGAGCAGCTTCAAATGTGTTTATTTACCAGTGTTACGTAGCTAGGTTACCACGGGCTGTCGATGAGGCTTCTGCACAACCACGTACCAGTTGTCCTTTTCGTAGCCGTCTCTCAGCACAACGCCTCCTGCCAGCTGGCAGTCCTCCTGCAGCTCGCCCTCGCGGTACAGATGGTAGTACCTGTACTTGGTGTCCGCCTGCTCGGGGGCAGGGCCGGCAGCTGCCGGCTCTTCTCGGGCACGTAGTTCCCGCTGCTCCCGGCGCCAGCGCTCGAGGTGGGCTTCGCGCTCGGCAGCCGGCACGCCTGAGAGGTCTGGCGGCACGGCCTTGGGCCGGCTCTGCCGCGGCTGCTGCTTCCGCTGGAGCACCCACGGCACGAGCACGTCCTGGTCCATGCCCTCGTGGTAGCCCCTACGCGAGCCACGCTGCTCCAGCGCCCAGCAGTACACGAGCAGCTCGCCGCCGTCGCGCAGCTTCGCAAGAATATGGCGGATGGCCGCGATCCGGCGCTCTCGCGTGGCCCAGTGGTGCACGACGGCAATGGAGATGGCAAAGTCAAACGTCCCGTCGCGGTGCGGCAGATGCAGCCCGTCGGCCACCAACACGTTGTACGCCGCGCAGATTGACTGCGCACAGCCGATCAGGCCCTCCGAGCGGTCTGACCCTATCAGAAAGACGCCCGGGTTGACCCCCAGATACTTGCCGTTGCCACACCCAACGTCCAACCCGACACTGCCGCAGGCCTGCGCCTTCAGAAACGCCTCTACGATCGGCCACGGCTTGTAGCGCGTCTCCGAGAAATGCGTAGCGATCTCATTGTACACCCGGTGCACGTACTCCTCCTCCTTGGACTCCGCCATGCTATCAGACCTTTCTACCTGTGGCCGGCTAGCGCATGCGGGCTAGCAGCGAGCTCATCGCGCGGAAATTTTCAGTGGCAAGAGCGCCTGACATAATCGAAGTTACAGGTCAACTTCTCTCCGCGGGCTCGATCCCAGTGCTGAGCTGGTCCGCCACCACAGCCTAGTGGTCCCAATGGGCCGGTAGGGACGGTAATCTTGCGCGTTAGTAGTTGTTTAGCAGCGGTCGGGCCAGCAGCGGACGAATCATTACCCACGACTACTACCGTGGGCGTGGCATCTGCATCATGCTTCTGGCCAAGTTCCCCTCGACCGCAGAATCACTCTAGCCGCCAAGGCGCTTCCAAGGACGATACCAAAGGCCAGGGACTGTGGATATTCACATTAATTGCGCTATGGAGCATTCAGGCTTGAGGAAGGCGAGCGCGCTATGGTTTCTGCTGCTCTACGTGCTGATTGGAGTGCCGGTGTGGTACCAGTTCACGTCCATCCAACGCGCGCATCTTCCGGCGCAGTATATTGAGCAGCTGCGCAACAACAAAAACAGCGACTTGCATATGGTGATTCCCGTGTACTTGCGGTCGCCGGGGCACCGGTTTCCAGATCTGCACGATGCGGTGCAGGTGCAGGTGAACCATGTGCTGAAGAAGCAGGACAAACAGGTGGAGTGGTCGCTGCAAGTGCTGCCGTATGAGGAGGGCGTGGAAATGAGCAAGGAGTACATGGTGTCTCTGGTTCCGGACAGCGCGCCGGGGTTTGCGCTGCTCTTTGGCTTCCGGGAGACGGTTGTATACTACGACGAGGAAACAATACGGCAGAACGACCTGCCGTTCTTCATTGCGCAGACGCTGGTGGAGCATACATTCGAGCACGAGTGGCGGCGCCTGGGCCAGGGTTACCAGCCCTCGGAGCTGCAGGAGGGCGTGCGCAACATGGCAGTGGAGTATAGCCCGCAGATGCACCTGTCTGTCAGCCTCCTGACAGGCGACGGGCACCCGGTCTCGTGGGACATTGAGGCTGTTTCGCAGAAGTATCTGACGCCCCTCAGGCAGCTGCTGTCGCCGCTGGTGAACTTCACGGTCGACACGGCCGTCACGTACTTCAACAGCCTGAACTTGGACAAGCTTAAGGGCAGACAGTCGCTGTCCGAGAACGAGCTTGCGCATACGGTAGATCTCTCAGACCTGTCGTCCGCCAACTACTACCAGGAACCCTCCGCGCTTCATCTGGCTATCATCTTCCCGTCGGCCGAGACAGGTCCTCTACTGTTTATTAACTCCACCCGGCACTGGCAGTCGTTTCTGGTACCGCAGTGGGGGACTCTGATCATTAACGACAGGCCGCTGCCTGAGAACGCGCATCTGGGTGAGGAGTACCTCGCTCCGATCATGCATCGCTTTTCAAGGGAGCTGTTCACGCTTCTGGGCATTACCGAGGCTCCGGATAGCACGCACTCGCCACAGTTGATGCTGGACTCCGCCCAGCGCTTTACCATCCTGCGGAATCTGAACAAGAGTGTCGAAACGCTGTGGTCGCTAGTCAAGATGACAGACAACCTACCGCAGATGTCCATCCCTACAGACGTCCTAGAGAATGTGAAGCAGGCGTTAGCCCTGCGTCTGGAGGTTGTCGAGCTTCTGAACGACCCTCTCAAAACCAACTCGTCCGATATCTGGGCCGAGGCGCTAGTGAAGAGCAACCGGCTGGCAGCGCTATGTGAAAAAGCGTTTTTCCATAAAGAGATGGTTCAGCAGAACTTCCTCCCGCAAGAGCACAAGGTGGCAGTCTACTTGCCACTCCTTGGGCCGCTAACCATTGTCACATTTGCTGGCTGCTTCAAAGTATTAACCGAGCATACAAAGAAAACTACTGAGAAAAAGGAGAAAGGGGGGCCTCAAGATGTCTCAGAGGTCTCAGCAGATACTGAGCTTGATACTGTAGAACAGTGAGGCTTTTCAACTGGTCAACTTTTGTCTATTATATGTATTGCCATATTTTGTATTTTAAGGAAGTGAGTAGATGCTTCCTTGGCTTCTGTCGCTTCAAAAACCAAAAAACTGCACTAGTATCCAGACGATAACATCGAGAACGCCAAAGAAAAGGCAACTAGCTAGTTATGGCAGACGCACATGGACCGTTGGATGAGATCCCGACAGAGAACTATCCCCCTCAGATCACATATGCGAACTATGTAGCTACTAAACGCATGATAGACCAAGTCATCAACGAGGATCAAGAATATGTGAACTGGAAGCTAAAGAATCATAGGACAGGGGGGACGATGGACCAGTACATGGTGAGATACCAGCGAGAGGCTAGCGAGCAAATTCAGGACGAGACAGATGGCGAGGGCCAGGATGCAGAAGACAGTGGGAAGATAAATGAAGTTCCCAAGTGGATGAAGTTCCCGCGGGATGTGTACAATGAACAGGTACGAGCTCTTCCAAGACCGCGCGAGCTGGACCAGCAGGCGATTAAAAAGTTGTTCATGGACCACCTTGACGACGAGCAGATGAACAGATATGAAGTGTTCAAACGTACCTCCCTCGCCAAGAACCAGGTGAAGAAAATATCAGGAATCGTGGCTAACCAGACGGTGGCTGCAAACGTCAACCTGCTACTCGGAGGTATAGGCAAGATATTCGTCGGAAAGATCGTCGAGAAGGCCCTCGATGTGAAGCACAAATGGTTGCTCGGGCTGATGGTTAACAAGTTCCATGAGCGTAAAGTAATAGGATACAAACTAAAGAAGCACCTCAAAAAACTGACGTTGTTGGTAGAAGAGGGCGACGGCATCGAAGACGAAATTATGGAGCAGGAAAGTGACATATGTGATGACGATAGTAAGGAAGAAGCTACATTCGTTCATACAAGTAACCGTCTGCTAAAAACCACCAAAAACAGCGAGGAAATCCGCAAAGGCATAATTAGCCAGTACAACCAGCTAGTGAGGCGATTCAATAAGCTCGACGTCAGTGTCGAAAAGTACGTCAATAGTCCGCTGCTTCCAGAGCATATACATGAAGCATGGAGGCTCTATCGTATAGAGAGTGACACCGTTCCCAGCGACCAATGGCGGACACAGGGCGAGGCAAACGGCTTACTTTTTAGATAGAGCAGAAGCCGTAGCATTGGACGCTCCTACCAAGACGTAACTAAGATTACGTAATGTGATAGCAGGATCTCTAGTTCCTCGACTTCGTCCAAAAACTGCAAGGTCTTTAGCTTCCGCTTCTCGTCCTCTGAAATGTCCGTCATGTAGTATTCCCACATGGTCTGGATGTTCGAGGGCGCCGGAAACCGCGCAGAATACTTCTCTTTAGAATTGAACTCCATTAGAGTCGGCAGTTCGAGCTGCCTGAACTCTCTCAGATTGCTCTGCATTATACTTCCAAACCGATCTTCCCGCTGTCCGCCACCAATTGGGTCATAGCTGATCCATGAACCGGATTTATAGAATCCGCAGACTTCCCTGATCAACGCCTGTGCTGCTTCACGCGGCAAGTAGCATAACACGCACTCCGTGATGACAACCGTTGGCAGGTCAGCGTCTGTGTGTTTCTGTAACAATTCAAGCAAGGCGCCCGTGTCGCGGAGATCACCTGCAAGGAGTCTATAGCGGGGTCCGTGTAGGACACAATCCTGCTCCTGAGGAGATGTGCTGCTCGCGCCTATCCGCCGACACAATTCAGCGCTTTGCATCAGCACTTCGCGCTTCATCTTTACAGTTTCCGCAAAATCCACGTCTACATAGTGCAGTTCCGGATAGCGCTCCAGCAACATGCACATTCTTAGGTCTGATCCACAGCCTAGGTTCACGACCTGGGCGCGCCCGCCAAAGCCTGCTACATACTTATGCAGCTCCACGTCAACTGAAACCGTACGCACAAATGACCCATAGTTCATCACCGGCAGTAGTGTGGTGCATGCCTTCTGCACCCGTGAATAAAGCCGCCTGCTTAGCCGCCGCAACACGTTGCAGTATTCAACGTGCACCTCTGTGTAGCCTTCGTACCCGCACTGCTCAATCTGCTTTTGGCTGGGTAAGTATCCCCGTGTTATAGCCGCCATGCGACATGAGAGGGCATCGTAATCGGTCTGCTGCACAGTCCTATCCATCGCAGATCCTTGCGGTGCTTGGGGAATCACTTGAACGGTAGCAGACGCCTCATCTACTACTCACCTGGCGTGGCTGGTCGGAGTGCAGATAAAGGTCACGTGCATTTCTCGTAGAAAATAACATATAACTATTGTGTATGGGTGTTGTATCATTAACTTTAGTCACGTGCGAATCACATATTGGCACCCACACATCATGTATTTACGGGATTTGTCGGTGACTTTAGGTTCGTCACGTGACTGTGCTGGCTCCGGATATGTATTAGCCATATTTTTGCAAACCCCTCTATCATGCTTCTAAGTGAGAATATTCAGACACCCTTCTAAACGTCTATAATCAGAGTTTTTTAGCTATTCAGGGTTTGCTATAGGATATCCACGCTGATACGGACAGCTCACGATGGAAGAGAAACAAGAGGCTGTGTTCCGGTCGGCTGACATGGCCCTGGTGGAGGTGTTCCTTCCTGTGGAAATTGCTAGAGAGGCGCTTTATGCGTTGGGCGAAGAGGGACTAGTGCAATTTCGCGACTTGAACAGTAAGGTCCGAGGGTTCCAGCGAACTTATGTCTCGGAACTCCGGCGGCTAGACAACGTAGAACGGCAGTACCGGTACTTCCACTCGTTGTTGCAAAAATACGGAGTGCCGCTATACGAGGACGGGCGCTATGAGGGAGGGGAACAGCAGTCTCTGCAGGCACTGTTCAGCGCGAATGTGTCGCCGCGGGGTCCTCCAAGTACTTCTATGATAGACGACCATGTCGAAAATGCCAATTTGTTGGAAGAGCGATTTCAGCAGATGGTTGAGGCCAGCGAGAAGTTGGAAGCTCAGCGTGCAAATCTTGAGGAATACCGTGCGCTCCTTCTTGCAGGTGATCGGTTTTTTGCTGATGTTGAAAACGAAGGCTATGAGCCATTGTTGGTAGATGCAGACGATGGTGCTGGCTTCAGGGGTCCTGAACAGGTCACTCTTTCCAGCTCCGCCTCATACTTTATGGGTGCCATCCCACGGGGGAAGGTGGGCATATTGGAGAGAGTATTGTGGCGGACATTGCGCGGTAATCTCTTCTTCAGACACGTCGAAATGCCTAATCCGTTATATGACGCTAAGCAAAAGGAGTTGGTTGAAAAGGACGCATTTATTGTGTTTGCACACGGGAATATCATCTTGGATCGTATTAAGAAAATTGCTGAATCACTAGATGCCTGCCTCTATGAGGTACACCAATCCCCTGACCTGCGTTCGGGGCAATTGCGTGAGATCAACTCACAGCTTAACGATTTGCATAAGGTATTGGATACTACTCTAGTTACGTTGGAAGCAGGTTTGTACTCTGTTAGCAAGGAGTTGGATGAGTGGAATAGACAGGTCTACAAGGAAAAGGTGATCTACCAAACTCTAAATCTCTTTGGGTACGACTCCAACAGGAAGATGTTGATTGCAGAAGGCTGGGTTCCGCTGGATGAAGTGAGAAGGTTGCAGGCAGAATTGCAAAGGGTTGCTCTTGCAACCGCTATTGACGCTCCGTATATTGTTAATGTTTTGGAAACTAATAGAACACCACCTACTTTTCATCGTACTAATAAGTTTACCAAGGCCTTCCAGGATATATGTGACTGTTATGGTGTTGCTTCATACCAGGAAGTTAACCCTGGCCTAGCGACTATTGTCACATTCCCATTTATGTTTGCAATTATGTTTGGTGATATGGGCCACGGTATTCTAATGACTTTGGCAGCAGCGGTCCTTGTATTCTATGAACAAAGTATTGGAAAGATGCGGCGCGACGAAATATTCGAT
Source organism: Eremothecium gossypii ATCC 10895 (assembly GCF_000091025.4). NCBI lineage: Eukaryota > Fungi > Ascomycota > Saccharomycetes > Saccharomycetales > Saccharomycetaceae > Eremothecium > Eremothecium gossypii. The sequence continues at coordinate 1,015,588 of NC_005785.6, read as the reverse complement.
ATGGCATACTCCGGCAGATATATTTTACTAATGATGGGTCTGTTCTCAATTTACACAGGGTTTTTATATAACGACATGTTTTCAAAATCGTTGACCATTTTAAAATCTGGGTGGAAATGGCCTGACTCTTGGAAAGTGGGGGAAACTATACATGCGGAACAGGTAGGTGTTTACCGTATTGGAATTGACCATGCTTGGCACAGTGCTGAAAATTCTTTATTATTCAGCAATTCGTTGAAGATGAAGCTATCTATTATTATGGGCGTGGCCCATATGTTGTACTCCTATACTTTTTCGTTGGCCAATGCACTATATTTCAATGATATGGTCGATATATTATGCAATTTTGTTCCTGGTCTTCTTTTCTTGTGCAGCATCTTCGGGTACTTGGTCATCTGTATAATTTACAAGTGGACTGTTGATTGGATCAAAATAGGGAAGCCGGCGCCAAGTTTGTTGAACACATTGATCAACATGTTTTTATCACCAGGCACTATTGAGGAACAGTTATATCCTGGGCAGGCGACAGTGCAACTTTTCTTATTGTTCGTGGCGCTAATCTGTATTCCTTGGTTACTATTGGCAAAACCGTTGCACTTCAAATTCACACACGACAAGTATGCACACCAACCTTTAGCGAGCTCAGAATACAATATGATGGATGTAAGTATAGAACAGGCTTCCAGTGGAGAAGAAATGATAGAAGTCTATGACGATGATAGTGATGATAATGATCATGGTGAAAACTTAGGTGATGTGGTCATTCATCAAGTCATCCATACAATTGAATGGTGTTTGAACTGTGTGTCACATACTGCATCTTACTTGCGTTTGTGGGCTTTATCTTTGGCGCACGCACAACTATCGACCGTTTTATGGAATATGACTATCAAAATTGCATTTGGAATGAATGGAACTGTCGGCGTCATTATGACAGTTGTACTCTTTGCAATGTGGTTTGTTCTAACATGCGTTATTCTAGTGGTGATGGAAGGTACTTCTGCTATGTTGCACTCCTTGCGTCTACATTGGGTCGAATCTATGTCCAAATTTTTCAAGGGTGAAGGTACTTCATTTGAACCCTTTGTATTTAACTATCTCGGGTTCGAAGAGTCTCACTAAGCTCAACTATGATGCTTGTAAAAATTAAAATATTTTATAAATCTGACTTTGTACTTCTCATAAATTCGGACCTTTACGCACTATGTCCTTGGGCGTGCCCTGATACTTGCTGGGTTAGTGTCATCTATGCCTGACCCACACATAACCAGGAGCATCAATGAATGTATGTATACGTATATGCAGGTACATATATCAATGTATGTATGTATGCACATATATATAGTATTGGTATAATTACTACACAACAACCTGGTTGGTACTACCTCATGAATACATTACACTTCCCGTCTATACTACCCGATAAGAATAACTCTCGTAACAACTTGTCATTTGAAACATCACTGTCGACCGATAGACAGTTAATGAAACCATGGCTTGCCTCAGGCCAAACCTTTAAACATTGTCCTGTGACGAGATCCCAACATCGAATTGATCTATCATCACTACATGAAAATAAGTGCCGGCCCCTCACTTTTATGTCCCGGACCCATGATGTATGACCTTTGAAAACATGTACTTTCTCAAAGTTCGTCTGAAGAAGGTTAGGCTGTGGCGGCCTATGTGGAATAAATTTGGGAAGGGGGATCTTCCAAAGAACTATAAGGTTATCCCTGGAGCACGATATGCAATATTTGAAGCCTAGTGGGCTATAGTCGGGATCGTACTTTCTGTATTCGAGCTCGACTTGATCGTCATCCGCTTCCGTCTTCTGTGCTGTATTCGCACGCATGGGGATGATCAATACACGCTCGATAGGGAATTCATGCATGACGGCCATGGAAAGGCCGTTGCCACTGGGCCAATGGGACAAACGGATAGTGGCATCATTGGAGCCCGTTATTACGTAGTCGCCGTGCAATTCCAAAGTTCGGACCCACTGGTTGTGAGGTTGGAATGATTTGATGCACCAACCGCTCTTCGTGTCCCATACTTTAACAGTGAGATCTCGTGAGCATGTTGCTAAAAGTAAATCGCTTCCAGAACGCAGAAAACATGACTGAGAGACGATATGTTCGTGCGAAGACAATGTGCGAAGTAACTGGAAGGCTGCATTGTCAGTGAAGGACCAGATCTTGCACTGTAAGTCTTTAGAGGTAGTGGATATCAAAAGGCTTCCGTTCTCCGCTTCCATGACAGCAAGCGATGTGACACCTTTCATGTGTGCCTGCGTCGAGTGCAAAGGCATTGACCGATTGAAGAGATCGTACGCCACCACCTTGCCCTGGTCCGTCGCTAAAAATGCGATCGGCAACGAAGGGTGAAGCTTGATATCCGTAACCGATGCGCCTACATCTAATTGGAAGGTTGGATTCGACCGCGGCGTCCACAGCACGTGGCTCACCCCGCGGCCGGCCTTCCCGTAAGCTTCAGTTGGTACCGCCTCCAACTCCTCGGTGAGCTGCTGGCATTTCTGCTCCAGATCAAGGATCTTGCGGTGCAACCGGATAATAGAGTTCCACTTTTTCAGGAGCAAGTCTGGATCGCGGCCGTTGCGCGTGGCGTCGCACTCCTCCGCACTCAACCCGAACAGCTGGCGCAAACCCACCACCAACGATTCCTCCGCCCCACACCGCTGTACGTAATCGCAAATCGACCTATTAAGGTCTGCCCGCTGATGCTGAGGTAGTATATGATGCTGGCTCATCTCACGCCACGTCTTCACGCTAGTTCTGGGCACACTCTCTGCTATCCTCTGCTACCTCGTTACCTTGTGTTGGCTACGAGTTTCAATATGACAAAAACAAATGGGTTGCCATAAAGAGCGGCCCGCGGCCCGCGGCGTCGTCACGTGCGGACGTCTATCACGTGTATCTCACGTGACCAGTATGTAGTGCCTAAATTCCATTTTGGGTTAAATAGGCGCCGCCACGTGTCAACGACGCCATGCCCGCGAGCGCGCTAGTATATGTCGATGCTGTCTGCTGGAAAGGACAGTATATGCGGGATGCAGGCCATAGCATCCCACTGAGGAATGTGTCTTCCACGGCCGTGTTCGGCGGCAGCACTGCGCCACCGACACTCACAGGCAACTTACCCCACGGTGAGCCAACTGGAAGCGCTGTTTTGTGTAGATCTACCCACTGTCTTCCCTGCGCTGATTTCATACGTCCAAATACGGACCGATATTGGTATTCATGTTTCTTTATGGATGGTGCTGCGCGGGCAAGCGCCAAGTGTTGTTGTATGCTTTTCCGAAGAGTTGGGCTTCGTGTACGTCCACCAACCCAAGTCACGTGCCGGTATTGCTCGAGGGCCGCGCCAGCACGCATTTTCTGCGGTGACGCCGTCGCAAACTTGCAATGTATGGCCAAATGCAAGTCGGTCTGGTACGCCATACGTCCGTGTGAAGCAGAGCAAAGCGCGGTAACGAAGACGATGCCGCACACAGTATCCTAGGTCACATGTAGTATCAGTTGCTATCCCACTGCCTTAGATGGTCCAGCTGGCCACGGTCACGCTGGGCAGTAGAAGCCTATGGCCTGTATGCTGCCATAAGTGCTGTGATCTGCTGCTACCACATTCGGCTGCGCCTGAACGACATGTATTGATGTGTTCCTGCGTACGGCAAGTAACCCCTGAGGAGCTCCTACGGTCTCCAGTTGCCCACGTCTGCGCGAGAAGCGATAGGTGGGTAGGACCATCAAGTAGACCCGCCAGGAACATGTAGCTTATTCAGCAATCGGGCGCTCGAGGGGCGTTGAAGTCTACCTGGTGCTGCGACCGACGCGCACTGTACCATCTTCATGAGAAAATCCTTGATGTCGTACGTAAGGCTGCAATTAACCGTAGTCCCGCACGGATGGACTAGCTCGGGCACATAGCGCGGCGTATAGGTGGGGTCGAATGCAATGTGGATATCTGACTTAGTAGTGATCAACTCCCCGACGAGCTCCCCGTGCTAGGGGTTGTATTACTGTACCTATAAGATCACGTGCTTGCTACGCTACATAAAAGCACGTGACGAGCACAAAGCGCCGGAAAACCCGCGGTAGACCCAGGACCATTAGCACATATAAGACCCCTTGGCCAGGGGTTCTATCCGCGTATATAGTGTATAGGTTGGCCGTTGCAAGAGGATCGGTGGCGGACGAGCGAGAACTTCCCCAGCATAAGGTAACCGCTGGATTGGCTACTCTAAATACGTGCACGCAAGAGCACAGCAGGAAGTTTGAACAAAAAGGCGCAAATTGGGCTGTCAGCTGCAAGCGGGCCAGCAAGACTCCGAGACTGAGGAGTACGCAGGATGCCGAGCTTACTAGGATTGAGCTTCAATAAGAAGAAGTCGTCTGAGAGCCTGAAGGGCCTTTCGCCTCTCCACTCGATCAACCGTGAGGAGTCGCATGGGCACGGCGGTGGTGCCGGCTCGCCGGTTCATCACCATCACAACCGGTCGTTCAACGAGTTGACGCGGTTCTTCCGTGCGACAATGCGCAAGAAGACGACGGCCTCGTCCCAAGTACACCAGACACGATCGGCTGAGCACCATCAGTCGCACCTGCAAAATGCCATTCCCCCGAGCTCGGACTCGACTCTCTCGCTAGCAAACAAGACCAGCATTTACCACGATGACTCCATCCTCGCTCAGAAGTATGGTAAGCTTGGGAAGGTGCTAGGGTCGGGAGCCGGCGGTTCGGTCAAGGTGCTCGTGCGGCCATCGGACGGGCGGACATTTGCGGTGAAACAGTTCCGACCGCGTAGGCCCGGAGAATCCGTCAAGGACTATGCTCGAAAGTGCACATCTGAATACATGATAGGTTCAATGTTGCACCACCCAAACGTCATTGAGACCTTGGATGTGTTCTCAAATAGCAAACAGAACCAGTACTACGAGGTGATGGAGTACTGTCCGGTCGATTTCTTCGCTGTGGTTATGTCGGGACAGATGTCGCGAGGCGAAATTAACTGCTGCTTCAAGCAATTAGTAGAAGGGGTGAATTATTTGCACTCAAAGGGCTATGCTCATCGCGATTTGAAGCTCGATAACTGCGTAATGACACGTGATGGGATATTGAAGCTAATTGATTTTGGTTCTGCATTTGTATTCAAGTATACCTACGAGGCCGATGAAAAGATGGCCCATGGTGTGGTGGGAAGCGATCCTTATTTGGCACCAGAAGTGCTGACCTCAACCAAATCGTACAGCGCGCCACTAGTAGACATCTGGTCCATCGGAATCATATATTGCTGCATGATTTTGAAGCGGTTCCCATGGAAGGAGCCTCGCCTTACTGACAACAACTTCAAGGTTTATTGCATGCCTGATGATCAAGAACATGATTATGTGAAGAGCGCCAAGGAGCATGAGGCTTTGATGCAGAAACGACGCGAAGAACGTGAGCGCGAGAAGCACAAGGCAGAGTTGGTCAGCAAGCTACCTACTCCACCGTGTGAGCCTACCAAGAACTCTCCTACAGACCAGCTATCTGGAAAAACAGAAGAGCCATTGGCTGCGAAGTCACCTAGTGCCAGCCAAGACCCACCACCGGAGTTACGCCTGCAGGTCGCGTCTCCCAGTAAGGATACTCATGAGAAGACACATGTGCTTGTAGAGAGCCATGTGCCAAATTCGGCTAATTCTGAGCATTCCGAACACTCTTCAAGCACAGCCCACATGGAAATGAATGTTCCTCCGCCAAAAGCCCCTGCCATCATCAATGAGACTGTATACGCTCAGCCGCAGCCAGTACGCGATATACATATCACGTTACCTGCTGGCCAAGAAGGGGCACAAGCTGAGGGCACTGATTCTTCTATAGAGCAACCGGCTGCAGACAAACATGGTCGCGCTATGGACAATAATCAACGAGCGGAGCATTCAGATGGTGGGCACAGCTCTCACCTTGACGTTCCCCAACCCGGAGCAGTTCCTCCGCCGCATGAGGCACAGCGCACTCAGCAAAACCAAGTACAGGATACAGGAAAGACAGATGCTACACGGACAGGAGAAACTCCGCTCAGGTCGGGGAGCTCGACCCAGATTGCTAATACAGATGCTCCGATAAAGAAACAGAAAAAAGTCATACGCGGCCCGTATATCTTACTCCGCCTATTGCCACATGCCTCAAGACCCATCATGTCCCAGATATTGCAGGTTGACCCGACAAAACGTGCCAGAATGAAAGATATACTCAGTGATGAGTGGTATCAGGGTGTCAATCAGTGTACTATGGATGAAAGGAAAAAGGTCATTCGAGCAGCGGGGCATTCGCATACAATCGTTTCGGAGGAAAACGCTCATATCGAAACTTATAAAGTATGAACCGAGTCAACTGAAAATGAACTATCTATTTTTATAATAATGTATTATGAAACTTTCAGGTCTGGGCCGAGTTCCAATCCAAGTATTGCATCGAGCGACGATATATGCAGTAAAGATGTGACACCTTATGGTCAAGCATAGATATAGAATACACAGTACGATAGTATGTATATTATTTACTCTCAATTTTAGTTTGTAGGCTTAATGCTTGCGTCAGTTGCTGCTCAACCACCGCAGCAACGGAACGGATCTCAGCTGGTCCTGGAAAATTCATCACGCTAATATTATTAGCGCCCCATTTCTCGCTGTACAGTTTATCACCGCCAACAGTGACTGTACCGCTGAATTGCCAGCTCAAGTATGTAAGGAGTCTCTGCAGAAGTAGCATGCGACCGCTATCATCATGAACAAGTGAGTTCAGATTTTCGCCTTTTTCGAACAACTGCCGCTCAAAGATGATATTGACCAGCTCCCGGTCACTTATTGCCAGTGTCTTCTCAGTTTCCAGCAATGAGCGAAGTATCATCCAGTTATCCACAAAAAGGTACTGTTGCCAACGCTGCAGCCTCTCGGCTGGAATGTATACATTTCCAGAGAGGCGGTACACCAGTTGCTGAAAATGGGATATCAGGCCAAACGTTCTCAGGTACTGCAGGAGGGCATCCCGCGGGATACCATATACAGAGCAATACTGTTGGGCCCGAGTGGGCTCCACCGGCACGGCCAACCGTTCTGTCCGCCTGTCTGACACACGCTGGTATGCGTTCGGAAGTAGGCAGTTCCACGGACACAAACCGGGCCACAGGTAGACCAGTCCGACGACCAGCTCCTCAAACACCAGCACCAGCACCCCGAACAATGGCAGCTTCCAGAACTGTTCCCGCCGCCGCCACTCCTGAACCTGCCGTCGCTCATATCCCAGCTGCGGAAGTGAAACAGGAGTGTGCGCCGCCCGCGCCGCCATCTCCATGTATTCGATTGCGCGGAATAGGTCGGTGTCCAGCTTTTCTGGCAGGCGCCGTGTGTCCCAAAATACCCGATAAGTGTTGGAAAACCCGATACGGTAGTTACGTAGCATCGCAGTGCCTAACCTCCACAATTTTACCGCTGGTTTCCTCCATCTGCCGATCTTACTGTCCTGTTCTACTTCCCGCGCTATTTGCTGCCTGGGAAAAATCGTGACCGGCAACGATCTCGTCGAATTGAAGTCTGATGCCGCCTCCGCCTCCGAGCTTGTGATCTTTATCTTGCCAAGTGTGTCGCTTAGCTGCTTCAGCAACGCCTTGTCCTCTCCCGAAAGTGCAAAATGCCTTGCAGACGCCTGACGTATGCAGCCATGACTTGCCCACTTCTGTATGACCGTCCTACTCGAGCTTAGCATATTCGCTCAACCTTATCGGCTACTCTTGCGTGTTGGACTGATTGCCGACTTCGAAGCCATACATGGGAACAAGAAGACGTTTTTTCTCGAGAACCTAGTACATTCAAACGGATCTCAACTACGTCGGTCTCACCAGTTGCGGATGAAAAGACTAGCGAAGTAGAGTATGTAGCCCTTAGTTGCACGTGGCTCCGTAGTGGGATTCTCCATAGCTCTTAGTTCCACGTAACTTTCATCGAAGGGATAAAGTTGGCCCGCGGGGATGGGAAGTAAGGAGCTAAAGCCAAGGCAGCGCCTGAACCCCCACGTCTCGCTGCTCGGGGAACGGCCTTTTCAGTGCCTGCAAGCACTACTACATACGGCGGCAATGGGCGACCACAAGTGGCAGCAAGGATGGGGCTTCTTATGTAAGGTCCATCGTAGTCGGAAAACGCCAGCTAGTTTTCACGGCGCTGGATTCATATATGGAACAACAGTACGTTGCTCCGAGAATGATCTAATCCGGCTGGGCTGGTATATTACAGTTGCGGAAGGCGAATAAAGTCTAGGTGAAATACAGCAGGTCTCTGTCGTCGCCGATACCGTCGGATTGCACTTACAGGAGCACAGGCAAGAAGCCAGACGTAGAGGTCCACAGAAGCATTTTACACACTGCAGTTATGACCAAGGCTGGGAGCAGGCCCCTGTCGTTGTTTGACATACGTCTGAACAGCTGTCAGGATGGGGTGCTCGTCCTGAAAGGATCCGCGGACGAGGCGTCATCTATTCTCCTGTCAGGTACGATCGTGCTGTCCATTCTAGAGCCGCTGCATGTGAAGCAGCTGAGGCTGGGCCTTTATGGCACCCTCCGCATGGACTTCGAGGTGGCCCACGACACCCCGAAGGGGACGGTCATGAAGCCAGTGGGGTACGATCGGAACGTGTATGAGCACATCTGGGACAATATCGACGTAAACAGCCCGCAGGCGAATCAGGAGTTCCCCGGTATGGCGGACAGAAGCCGGTCGTCGCCGAGCCTGCCGAAACAAAGGGGCAAGCTTACTGCATCCAGATCTCTGATGAACATACATACCACCAGTCGGAGCACGCGGGTGCTGGCGGAGGGCAACTACGAATTTCCGTTCAGTGCGGTTCTGCCGCCAACTCTAACAGAGAGTGTCGAGGGCTTGCCGGAGGCTTCGATAACCTACAAGCTAATTGCACGGTTGGAGCGGGGAAAGCTGAATAATGACTATATCTGCCGGAAACATATCAGGGTGGTCCGCACAATGACTCCAACCTCAGTTGAGCTATCGGAGACAGTGGCTGTCGCCAACACATGGCCAGGTAAGCTTGACTATTCCCTTTCAATTCCATCGAGAGCAGTGGCGATCGGCACCAATGTCCCACTAGATATGATCCTTGTCCCCTACGTGAAGGGTCTGAAATTAGGGACAGTTAAAGCGAGCATTGTGGAGAATCTGACGTTCGCTACGCCCTACGGCGGTAGCAAAGCAGAGGAAAGGACAGTCTCCAAAATCAAATTGAGCGACCCCCTCGGACATCTTTCCGGGGAACCGGATTCACATGCCGAGGACCGCTGGGATTTATCCATGACAATAGCTGTTCCTCCCTCTCTTTCTAAGTGTTGCCAAGATTGCACTATCCTAAACAATATCAAGGTGCGGCACAAGGTGAAGCTGGTGATCTCGCTAGTGAATCCGGAGTCGCATATCTCCGAACTGCGGGCGACATTGCCCATTCAGCTCTTCATTTCCCCCTACGTGACCGTTGGAGTGAAGTCAAGTGTTAAACCCTCGATCAACACTGCATCGGAAAACGATGAAGAAGACACGCTCTTTGCTAATGTCAAAGCATCCGAAGACGATCTGGATCCCGTCTCTCAACCGCCACCCGACTATGCTAGCCACATCTACGACCGTCTCTGGAGCGGAATCCCAATCAGGGACACGCCTGTAATATCCCCGGCGCTGACACCGAGCGTTGTGGCAGCACCGTCGCAGTCACTTAATATGGAGGACCTACAAGAGGGGCTAGAACAACTCCAAATGCAACAGGTAAGTGGGTGCTGCTCGCCTGGTTGCGGTTCGGTGACTGCCCAGTTGCATGAGGCACCCAAGCCACTCGCCGCGCTAGGCAGCGATCACGACCCGGGTGTCCAGCGGGTCCAGAATGGCATGGCTTCTCCGGACATGGCTAGCTCTCCTCGCGTGCATCACATATCCGCCGTCACCTCAAGCGAGGATGTCGGTGCCGTGCCCTCGAGCGCCTGGGAACTGAACTCGATGAGCAAGGTGCCGTCCTACAAGAAGCTCGTCTGGTCCGAATTAAGCGGCAGCGAGCTTCCTCCTGCGTACTTCAACGTCCAAGATGTGTTAAAAACGTCCGACCTGAGGCGCCCGGCCCATCATATACATTCGTCTTCTACAAAGGTGACCACTGGACACCATACAAAAAGCAAGCCCTTGTATCTGAGATCGATCTCTTCGTCGATTCTGCACCACAAATCGCATACGAGCTCTCACAGCCGGCCCAATTCAATACAAGCTGCAGAGCCGCACCACCGTCCGCAGTTGAAGAAGGGGAAGAGTGTCTCGACTATATTGGACTATTTCTCTGGTGACCATAAGAAATGACCATATGGTGGTGGATCTATCCAGTATACCATTTTAAAACATGTATCTAGGAATTCCAAAAGTCGCCCTGATGAAGGATCGTCTGAAGCACCGTAGTGGGCGCTAGCCACTTACGCTAGGCGGCTTCATCTCGATGTTACATGCATGCGGTGCCTTTGTATATCGTTTCTTTTTAGAGCTCAAGCACTGAAAATTTTCCATTATGTCGATGAGATGAGCCAGCAAGCTAAGACACCACGGAGCTGCGACTGGTCCCTCTCGAAGCTAGGATGCTGACAACCGATGAGATAAAGGAGAGGTGTAAGCTGGTGCTCAGCGATAGCAAGAAGAAGAATTACAATGTGGTAGTGAAGCTGCTACAGGCTTTCGGCGAGCCAGTAATCGATGCCGAGGGCGAGGTGGAGCACGAGCCGGAACTACGGTACCTGGCACTGTCGCTAGCACATGTCTTTGTGAAGCTCTTTGAGCGTGGCCACCTGGTATCTGTTTCCGGGAAGGGTAAGGAGCATGAATTTGCAGATTGGTGCCGCAAGCTGTACACTTCATTCAAGAACAAACTTCTACAGTGCATTGCCGTACCAATCGAGAGCTCGCTAGGCCTGGACTGTATTGATGCATACATGCGCATGCTGGAGCAGGAAGCAGAACACTTTGCTTCGCAGCCTGGCGCGCCATTTTTCCCGAACAAGACGCTGAAGAAACTGGTACAGGCGCTGTTCGAGAGCACGCACGACGCAGACGTCGACGCCAGCACCGGGCAATCGACCAACGCGCTGTGGCTGCACTTTGTCGACACATATTATAAGCGTTACGTCGACGTGCAGTTCTACACGCAGGCAGAGCTTGCCGGCGGGCTGCCGGACTCCCCGTCCGTGGCCGCCAAGTGGCTCGCTCTGTGCAACCATGACAACCACTACGACAGCGAAGATGCTGATCTGGAGATCTTTGTTCCAAACCCACCCGGCGCCATGGAGAATGAAGCCCGCTTCAAGAGCAATTTCGAAAGCAACTGGTTGCATGTGCTGAGTCTGGCCAGCCTGACGGACGCGCAGTACAAGACGATCTTCCTCATCCTGCACAAGCGTATTACGCCGCATTTCCAGCAGCCAACAAGGCTGATGGACTTCCTGACGGATTCGTACGACAACGGGCACGGCGTAATCCCGCTCCTGGCTCTGAACGGCCTGTTCGATCTCATGCGCCGCCACAACCTGGAATATCCCAACTTCTACACAAAGTTGTACCAACTGGTAACGCCAGACATGATGCATACAAAATACAGGTCCCGCTTTATGCGCCTCATCGACTTGTTCCTGTCGTCGACGCACCTCCCCGCAAACCTCGTCGCCTCCTTCATCAAGCGGCTGGCGCGCCTGTCGCTCGACGCTCCGCCGGCCGCCATTGTCTCGGTCATCCCCTTCGTGTACAACTTGATCAAGCGCCATCCCAGCTGCATGATTATGCTGCACGACCCGGCCTTCATCGCCGACCCCTTTGCTACCCAGGAGCAGCGTGAGCGCCTGGATAGTGCCAAGCGGGACTACGTCGACCCATTCGACAGCACAGAGCAGAACCCGGAAGCCACGAGAGCCATCGACTCGTCGCTCTGGGAGCTCGAGACACTGATGTCCCACTACCACCCCAACGTGTCGACGCTGGCCAAGATCTTCTCCCAGCCCTTCCAAAAGCTCTCCTACAACATGGAGGACTTTTTGGATTGGTCCTACGACTCGCTCCTAGCTGCCGAGAGCACCAGAAAGATGAAGGTACTTCCATCCCTGGAATTCGACCGATTCGATACGCTATTTGGCGGCTATATAGAGAATATCGAGTGGTAATAGCTATGTTATGTGTATTCTTGGGTTTCATTAGGTTATATATGAACACTATTTCTGCATTTGTTACCCTGCCCTTCCGGTACGCCTCAGCCAGAGCGAATGACGGTGTTGATCAGAGCGTAGACTAAGCCTACAGCTATTGGTAGCGGAAGGTCTGCAGACTTGTCGGAAGTTTTAGAGATCATGCTATCAAGTGCAGAGAACACGGATAGAGCCTACTCTGCAGGTTCGGCCTCGCTGAGCGCGGCGCAGAAGTCGAAGAAGCCGCCAAATACCGCCTTCCGGCAGCAGAGGCTGAAGGCCTGGCAGCCCATCCTGTCGCCGCAGAGCATCCTCCCACTGCTAATATTGCTGAGCGGGGCGTTTGCGCCAATCGGGATTGCGCTGATCATCAGTGCAAACAACGTGCAGAACCTGGTGATCGACTACAGCCAGTGCGGCAAGCACGCCACGTCCGAATACACGCCCATCCCCGAGAACCTGGTGAGCTACCACTTCCGGACGTCCATGTCCGAACAGCCTAAGTGGCGGCTGCATTCCAAGAATGAGTGCGAGCTAGAATTTGAGATCCCCAACGACATATCGAGCTCGGTGTACATATACTACAAGCTGACGAACTTCTACCAGAACCACCGCAAGTACGTGCAGTCCTTCGACCTCGACCAGCTTAAGGGCAAGGCTGTTGCACCAGACAAGCTGTCCGACACGTGCCACCCGCTCTCGACTAAGGACGGCAAGGCTGTCTATCCCTGCGGCCTGATCGCCAACTCAATGTTCAACGACACCTTCACGCCGGTCCTCCGGGGTGTCAACGGCGTCCCCGACTACGAGCTCAGCAACAGGAACATCGCCTGGCACACAGACCGCAACAGGTACAAGAAGACCAGCTACAACCCCGCAGACATCGTGCCGCCCCCCGCCTGGCACGACCGTTTCCCCGATGGCTACAACGACACCAACCTGCCTGACATCTCTACGTGGGAGGAGTTCCAGGTGTGGATGCGCACTGCAGGCCTGCCGCGCTTCTACAAGCTCGCTCTCAAGAACGAGCGCAAGCACCTCCTCCACGGCACCTACCGCATCCGCATAGGACTCAACTATCCGGTCGAGATCTTCGGAGGCACCAAATCCTTTGTCCTGACCACCAACAGTATTATTGGGGCCCGCAATATGTCGCTCGGTGTGGCCTACCTGGTCGTCGCCGGCATCGCGCTTCTCTTTGGCATTGTCTTTCTTGCGAAGCTCATCATTCAACCCCGCAAGCTTGGCGACCACACCTATCTCAACTTTGAGCCGCACAGAGAGCCCTCCACTGGCGTCCCACTTGCTCCACAGCTACGTGAGATGCTATGATACGCCCCGAAATATAATACATAGTTTGTCAATGCATCCCTTCGTTTACTACTGACGCTGACGCCGAACTTTGTAATTCTGGGTTAATACGGTAGATTATATAAGCACCGGCAGTTTATATGGGAAAATTTTGAGACCAAGACAGTATTACTACAACGCTCACCTGGACCAGACAATAAGTCACATAAACCATAAAGACCTTTCGCTGCGCTACGAGCATGTCGAGAGCCAAGAGACTCATGAAGGAGATCCAGTCGGTAAAGGATGACCCCGACGCCAACATCTCCCTTGCCTTTGTGAGCGAGTCCGACATCCATCATTTGAAAGGCACGTTCCTAGGCCCTCCGGGAACGCCCTACCACGGGGGCACGTTCATTGTGGACATCCAGGTGCCACTGGAGTACCCGTTCAAGCCGCCTAAAATGCAGTTCGACACAAAGGTTTACCACCCGAACATCTCGTCGGTGACCGGCGCTATCTGCCTCGACATCCTCAAGAATTCCTGGTCGCCGGTGCTCACGTTGAAGACGTCGTTGATTTCGCTCCAGGCCTTGCTCCAGTCGCCGGAGCCCAACGACCCACAAGACGCCGAGGTTGCCAAGCACTACCTCAGCGACCGAGCGTCCTTCGACAGGACCGCGGCGCTCTGGACTAAGACGTACGCCTCAGGGCAGACGGGCAATGACGAGGAGGCACAGCTTTACGGTATCGACAAGGGCCTTGTGGACACGCTTGTGGCCCAGGGCTTCGAGCGCGAGAAAGTCGTGCAGGCGCTACGCAGGCTTGGCATCAAGACCATGGACAAGGGCGATAATGAGAAAGCCAACATAATTTTGGAGGAGCTCTTGAAGTGAAAGCGGTCCCAGACGCCGTGCTTGATGCCGGTCACTGTGCTAAGCGTTGTGGGTAGGCGTGCGCTGCCAGCGAATACCTGTTAAAGGGCATAACTATAGTTTTCCAATGTGCCTGGTTCCGGCACGTGATCACAGGGGTGCTGTGGTTTTCTCCATGCGTCTTCCATTGGGATTACCAACTCATCTCTACTATATATCTATATGTATTAGTCGCCGAGGCATCATCTAATTGTATATGTGCATTAATACCTACGGTGAGCTTTGATATGTTGCAGCAACCCACGATCAGCAGGTTCTTCAAGTCGTCGTCGACGCGAAAGAAGAGCGAGCAGCGTACGGCCAAGGAGGAGGCAGAGCTTATGCAGCTACTAGAGTCTGACGGTGAGAACAATTCGGCAACGGTGCCCAGCGACAGAAAGCCTGAAGCCGCGCCAATGCATGTGGGACTGGGCAACAAGGCTGCGGCCGGTGGGGCAGTCCCAGGACAGGTGAAGAGCGCGACTCGGGGCTTTGAGGACTTCCGCTTTAATAGACGGCGTGAGGCGTGCGGCAAGGAGCAGGAGGTGGGCTTTGCAGAGCGTCTGCAGCGTATCATGGAGCGCCGGGAGGGCGGCTGCGTGGAGGAGGACGAAACGGAGCTTGACAACGAGGCGCCCAGAAGCAAACGGGCAAAGCCCAACCGTCTAACAGAGTTGGACCAGCAATTCAAAGATCTGAAGCTGCAGCATATGGACAAAGTTTTGGCTGTGCGTGTGGGGTACAAGTACAAGTTTTTTGCGGAGGATGCAGTGATGGTGAGCCGTGTGCTGCAGATCAAGCTGGTGCCCGGCAAGCTTACGGTACACGAGACAGACCCCGCTGATCACAAGCACAAGAAGTTTGCGTACTGCACCATCCCAGACACCCGTCTCGAAGTCCACTTGCAGCGCTTGATGCACCACAATCTGAAAGTGGGGGTCGTGGAGCAGACAGAGACATCCGCAGTGAAAAAGAACAGTGGGACCTCAAGCTCTGTTTTCTCGAGGGAAGTAACCAATATATTCACGAGGGCTACCTATGGCATCAATGAGACGTTCGGAACCAAAGATCGTCGGGTCCTGGGTGATAGCGCTTCTGTGTGGGGTCTTGTGTGCAAGCGACAACCTTCATACACGCGATACTTCCTGGTTAGTGTTAATCTCAACAGCGGTGAAGTTATCTTCGATGACTTCAAAGAGGAGCGTTTTCTGACGGAGGCTTTGGAGACGCGAATAAAATACACAAACCCGAGTGAAGTTGTGGTCGGAGATGGCCTTGGCTCAGAAATCGAAAAGGTGTTTCATACTTCAGATTCCGATATCACTCTAAATAGGATCGAGCTCGTCGGGTTGTATGAAGAAATCTTCAGTGAGCCGCACCCAGCCTTTAAGGGCAACGTTCCTCTGCAAACAGCGCTCATGCTGGTGCATGGCTACCTAACAAACTTCAAAAATGAGAGTTTACTCTTCTTCAAGGAAAACTTTAAACCATTCTGCTCGAAGACGCACATGATTCTTCCTTCTAGCGCTATTGAAAGCTTAGATATTTTTGAGAACAGTACAGATAGGAGCAGTAAAGGCTCCCTGTTATGGGTATTAGATCATACTAGAACAAACTACGGGTTAAGGAACTTGAAGAACTGGATTGCAAAGCCTTTAATAAATATTGATCAGATACAACAGAGATTGGACGCAGTTCAGTGCATTTCAACCGAAGTTGGTAATATCTTCATTGAGTCGTTAAATAATATGTTGCGTGATGGCCAGGACTTGGAGAGGATTTTGAATAGAATCGCGTACGGTAAGACTTCCAGAAGAGAAGTTTATTTGTTTTTACGAGAACTTACCCAACTGGCAACACTCTTTTCCTCTCACCACAGGTATATCGAAACAAATGTCCTATCCGCAAATGGCAAGATAAGGATGCAATCTTCACTGCTGGCAAACATTTTTACTGACCTTGATGAGTACTGGAAACAGTTTCCTATTCCCAATTTTTTGGCCATGATCAACATCGATGCGGCGTTAGATAAGAATCCAGATAGACCCTACGTTGAATATTTTAACCTTACAAAATACGATAGAGCAGAACCTCTAATTTCCAAACAGCAGGATATTGAAGCTGTCATAGGGGAACTTAGGGATGAACTAAAGAACATCAGAGTAATATTGAAACGACCCATGCTCAATTACAAGGATGAGATTGACTTTTTGGTTGAGATTAGGAATACACAGGTGAGTAGCGTTCCTGTTGATTGGGTAAAAGTGGCAAGCACTAAGGCAGTAAGCAGGTTCCAGACTCCTGGGACCGCTAAACTGGTTGCTAAGCTGCAATATCATAAGGAGTTATTGCAGGATTTAGCTCTGCAGGAATATGAATCGTTCATCAAGAGGATCACAGGGGAGTATACCTCTTTACGGAAAGCAATTCTGCATTTATCCACATATGATTGTATCCTGTCATTGGCTGCCACGTCCTGCAATGTAGATTATGTTCGGCCGAAATTTAATACAGCCCCACAATGTATCAACGTCATTAATGGAAGAAATCCCATCATCGAATCGTTAGATGTCCGTTATATGCCTAATGACGTAAATCTCAATCGCGAGGGAAAGAAGATCATGATAATCACCGGTCCAAATATGGGTGGTAAATCGTCATATATACGGCAAGTGGCCTTATTGGTAATCATGGCACAAATTGGATGCTATGTCCCTGCCCAGGAGGCCGAATTTTCAATTTTTGACCAGATATTCACTAGAATTGGCGCATACGATAATCTGTTGCGTAACGATTCGACCTTTAAAATTGAAATGACAGAAATGGTCCAAATTCTTAGATCCAGTACGGAAAATTCTCTGCTACTGTTGGATGAAGTTGGCAGGGGTACAGGTACACATGATGGGATAAGTATTTCATATGCGCTCTTGCGTTACTTTATTGAGCTGCACAATGCATGTCCATTGATACTATTTATTACCCACTATGCTTCATTGGGCTCCATCAGGTCGCCCATCTTGGGTAACTACCATATGTCCTATATCGAAGAGAAGCGGCCTGGTGAAAACTGGCCTAGCGTGGTGTTTCTTTACAAACTAAAGGAAGGCAGAGCACATAACTCATATGGACTCAACGTGGCTAAACTAGCGGATATTCAAACAGGAATTATCAACCGGGCATACAAAATTTCAACTATGTTGAAACAGGAAATGGAATCAAATAGTTCCATAGCAGCAATATGCACAATTAAACATGCGCTTGCTGGGAATTCCGCCGCTAGTCTCAAATCTGCGATCGAAACTTTAATCGAATCCGCTGATCATGAACAATTCGTGTTAAATATGTAACAAATAATATGTACAAACATGTTTTTCAAATAATGGCGAAGAGCTACTTCTGCCAGTTAGAATAGAAATAAATGAAATTTATATCGGCTTTTATCGAAACTTGGATTGTTGGCCAATTTTTGAAGAAATGATTGAGGCGTTAATGATAACCTTCGGATAACTCATGTCATCTTTTGAAGAAGCTTCTATGACTATTACTTCTGGACCTATTTTGATTAGGTGCGTATGTGATTTTTCCATAGGAATTGTTATCCCCATAGATCAGTGAATTGTTGTCCTGTTTCATGAGACTCATTGAGTTGAAGTCATGGAACGGATCATCATCAGATACCGCATCGTCGTGTTCGACCTTTTCTTCGAACATTATACGTTCCTGTTCTTCAACAGAGTCGATTGAAGCCGCGACTTTGAATTTATGAGTACTATCCCCGGATGGGCCGAATTTCTCGGCCTTTTTAACATCCTTTTTATGTGATAACTTTGCAAAGTCGTACCCATCTTCCGTCAATACCGGGATTAAAGGAGGTTCCTGGTTCCTCAATAACGCCCACTGAACGGTCTTAAAGAAAGGATGCTTTTTTATCTCACTGGCGCCAAACTTTGAGCCAAGTCGCTTACTCTCTTTCTTGACCAATAACTTTTTAATCAAGTCCTTGCAAGTGCGAGATATATCGTTATTGTTTGGGAAATAAACGTCATTCTTCAAAATATTGGAGAACGTTTGATTTGTGTTGTCGCCCTTGAAAGGAGTGAACCCAAAGAGCATTTCGTAAGTAAGTATACCCAATGTCCACCAATCCACGGATGCTGTATGGCCATTTCCCCTGATGACCTCAGGTGCAATGTACTCTTCCGTTCCAACAAAAGAATTAGTCCTGAAGCCATCAGAACAAACTTTTGTGTCGACAAGCGAAGACTGGGCATTTCCCTTAACCTGAGGATTTCTGGTTCCTTTTGCCTGTACTGACAGGTCAAAATCAGAAAGCATAACGTGACCAGATTGATGAAGTAGAATATTCTCAGGTTTGAGATCACGATATATAAAACCCATCAAATGTAAATATTCCAAAGCCGCAGTCACTTCGCTCGCGTAGAATCTTGCATCATCCTCAGAAATGCACTTTGTCTTCCTGGTTTGTAGTGCCCTGAAGAATTCTCCACCCATACAGTACTCCATGCATAGATATAGGTAATCCTCGGTCTGGAATGAATGATAAAGTGTGACAATGAATGGATGGTTACTGGTGGCCAATATTTCTTGCTCAGCAAGTATTCTTTTGATTTTTTTTCTTTTGATCATCTCTGCCTTTCCAAATATCTTCAATGCGTACAATCTATCGGACTTCTTCTCTCTAACCAAATAAACCTTACCAACATCACCCTGACCAAGTAGTCGAATCTTTTCAAAAGACTGAGGGCCTACAACAGCTTCCCGGAATTTATTTCCGAAGGATTTGGCCCTTAGCCGCTGTGATCTTTTGGGTGGTAGTTCTAGATGCTCTGGGCTTCCTCCTTCAAGCCGTGCAGTAGCAGATGCTTCGGCACACATATTCGAAGAGGAGGACGAGCGACATGATACGGGAACTGGTAGGGTCTGGTGAGCCATCAAGGATGCACCAGCATCTGTAGCTTGTTGGTTATTACGAGTTTGGCCCTCTTGCTTGTTAAGACTAGTTGGCTGTGAAGCGACGCGCCTTAAAACGGGTGACTTCAATGGAGTTTCCTCGCGAGACTCAGAGGCGGTCAAGGGCGTAACAGGACATCCGATAGCCTGCAATAAGATATCTGGTGACTTCTTCGTATGTTGGAAAGAACATACTTCCTCATTTTCTTCTATATCATTCAACGATGCTGCACTGGCGTTACTGGAGCAGTTTGTATAAGACAACGTAGTCTGTGAAGTCTGTGCAGTGTTCGGTGTCGTGAGGAACGTTGAGTTATCATATGATCTCTGTGAGCCATCATGAGCAGGCTCTGCGTGGGGTGGCAAGCCTTGGTATGCGAAATAAGGGTTTAAGCCACGAACAGTATTGGACCTGTTGCCACGTGCCTTGGACGTGATTCCCCCGCCAGCCGAATGGCTCGAAGGCATTAAGGGGGATTGAAGACGTCCAGGGGCGATATCAATGGCCTCGTGTGTGCCAGCAGCCTGCCCGGTCGGTGGTTGTGGATCTCTACTCACAGTGAAAGTCGGAGTCGATGGCGACCGGACCCGCATACCGCCATCCGGTGTGTGGCGTGCCGTCCCCTCCGCTTTGCCTTCTGGCGACACCTGCTGCACATCGTTCGGCTCCTGCTGGGACAGCTCCCGCGATGCCTTAAACATGCTCCGCAGTCGTGATGCAAACTTGTTGTTTTCCTTCAGTATTACCGGTAGCGCGCCTGTTCCTCGAAGCTGCCCCGCCTCTGGCCTTTTCTCCCCTCCCGGCCCAAGTTGCCGTCCATTGCTTGCGCGCTGACCCTCCTGGTCCACTTCCGCATCCCCAGCATCCACATGCGACTCTACTGAGCCGTTCATAGAGTTATTTCTTTTTAAAGACCTTGGAATAAACTTGGATAACGAAATGCTCCTCTGTCTATCCTGTTCGGGGGAATGTACTTCGAGCGAGCCCTCGCCTGGAGTTGTTTGCCACTGTAGCGGCTTTTGGGTGTTGGTAGTTTCCATCATGCGACCATCTAGAGCTACTGGCCTTGGGTTCGAATATTGGTGATCGTTGATGGTCTTGCTGCAACGGTAAAGGACAACTTCCGCAATATTACCTTTCATGGGGAGGCGAGGCGTTCGCATAGTCACGTGATTGTTAAGCACGTGATAAGTTAGATTATGAGCTATATGCAGTGGATAGAGCTATCTGCGCAATAGAACCGGCCATTCTAATCTAGGTAATCTGCGCGTCACAATGTATATCGATAGTTTACAGTTATTTTCTTGTATGTACGGCGCCGATAGCGCCAGGATAACGCGGAGCAGCTTCCGCATAACCCGTGCCTAAGCGAGATGCGGTGGTAACAGGAGGTTGGGGATGCTGTTCTTGATGTAGTATGTGTGGCCACAGTTGCGGCACTGCATTTCCCCTTCGATGATGCTCGTCTGAAGTAGTAGCACATGTATATCACGTAGAATGGCAGCATCGTCCTCCGAAAGCTCCGCCGCAGTGGCAGGAAAGCTGGGCCGCTGAGCAGGAATCGAGCTGTTGCCGAGGTCTGCGGCAACCATGACTATCGCATCCCACTGCACGCGGTCAAGAATGCGCAACAGGAAGTCTGGGTTGAATTCGATGGAACTGTCCTGCTGCAGCTGGCACTTGTCACCGATGTAGCGCAGCGGAAAGTTGTCGTTGCTGCCGTCGCACGCGGGCACGGAGCACTTGAGAAAGTTGGTCGTTAGGAACTTCATGCTAGGTGACGCTGCGCTTGCTGGAAGCTGACCAAGTGCTCATCGCAGCTGGGAAAATTTTTGACAGCGCGGCAGCCCCGCAACACAAAGCCCGCGCAGATGCAGTTGTGAGACCCGCGCCTAGTACAAACATCCGCTGAACCAGCGGCATTGCGCCTTGGTCCTGCCGCTCGGTCACGTGATGCTACGTACACGTGGCCTCGTTCAGGGCGCAACGGTGCGGCTGGCACTAGCACCCATTTTGCGCCGGACAAGCCGGCCGCGCCGCACAGCAGCGCATCGCTAGCATGGGTGCGCCTTGTGCAGATGACAATTGTAGAGCACGTGGACGCTTAGGTCAGCAACGGCGCCCTGGGCGCTTCCAGCTGGCCGCCAATATAGAATACAGCTTTGCACGTTACTCAGGCGGCCATCATTGTCCGCGGCTTGAGTCTTGGACCTAGGGGGCCGCTCTCTTGAACTTCGTAGCTCAACTGGCTACGCAGCAGCAGGCATACGTCATAGAGCACAACATCCTTTCGTGGCCTCTAGTATTAACAGAAACCAAGTGATGTAATGCAATACAGCACCACAGTAGTGTCAGAGCAGCATCGAGTCGTGCGGACTGCTCCTTGCGAGAGTCAGTAGGATTCTTTGCCATACTTAATCACGTGGCCTCACGGTTCAGCACACCCGGACACCTCCCTACGGCGCCGCTGACCTTACTCCAACTGCGAATCCGTTCTGCAACCAGCTATGTTTATTGCACACCTCCATAAGAGCTCCCAGTGGTGCCGACGAACAATTTCACAGTCCGATCTGTAGTTGTATTGCAGCAACGTACTGAATATCTTCACGAATACGAGAATGTCTGAGAACGTTTACATTGTGGCGGCAGCAAGAACCCCGATTGGATCATTCCAAGGATCGCTAGCCTCGCAAACTTACGTGGACTTGGGGGCACATGCCGTGAAGGCCGCGTTATCGCAAGTACCCCAGATCGACGCCTCCCAGGTCGATGAGATTATTTTCGGGAATGTGCTCTCTGCAAACGTGGGCCAAGCTCCTGCGAGACAGGTGGCGCTCGCTGCCGGCTTGCCCAAGAGTATTGTAGCCACCACCGTGAACAAGGTTTGTGCGTCCGGAATGAAGGCGCTTATTTTGGCAGCCCAGGCGATCAAGTGTGGGACCGCAGACATCGTGGTTGCAGGCGGTGCGGAGTCCATGACCAACACGCCGTACTACATGCCAGCGGCGCGTGGCGGTGCGCGCTTCGGAGAGGCGAAGCTCATCGACGGAATCCAGCGCGATGGTCTAAATGATGCATACGACCACCAGGCGATGGGTGTGCATGCTGAGAAGTGCGCATCGGACCATTCGATCACGCGTGAGGAGCAGGACAACTTTGCGATCGAATCGTACCAGAAGGCCCAAAAGGCCCATGCAGAGGGCAAGTTTGCAGCCGAGATCGCGCCAGTGACGATCAAGGGTGTTAGGGGGAAGCCAGATGTCACCGTGTCGCAGGATGAAGAGACCACCAAATTCAATGCTGAGAAATTGAAGGCTGCGAGACCCGTTTTCAAGAAGGAAAACGGGACTGTCACAGCACCAAACGCTTCTCCAATCAACGATGGTGGTGCGGCCATCATCCTTGTATCCGAGCGCAAGCTAAAGGAGTTGAACCTCCGCCCATCCGCTTTGATTAAGGGTTGGGGTGAGGCTGCCCACGAGCCAGCAGACTTCACCTGGGCGCCCTCCCTCGCCATTCCAAAAGCATTGAAGCATGCAGGGATCCAGGACATTAACGAGGTCGACTTCGTTGAGCTAAACGAGGCCTTCTCCGTGGTCGGCTTGGCAAACACCAAGCTTTTGGGCCTGGACCCTTCAAAGGTCAACGTTTACGGTGGTGCAGTGGCCTTGGGCCACCCCCTAGGCTGTTCTGGTGCCCGTATCATTGTCACTCTACTCTCCATTCTACAGCAGGAGGGTGGTAAGGTAGGTGTAGCTGGTATCTGTAACGGCGGCGGCGGAGCGTCGTCCGTGGTGCTAGCAAAGTTGTAGGTCTGCACCCAGATCTCGTGCACTGGGGCTTATGTTGGATCCACCAGCCACTGCTAGCAGTCCGTGACATAAACATATTCTCCCCGCCGCCCCGCGTCCGTTAGTCATCAAATAGTGATATGTACGTCGTTATAACTAAGTGCCTTGCTTTTGTTGGGGTGCCGGTGTGTCGTGTCGCTATGTACACCCATTACTTAAGCCAACAGATATCTAAAGCCAGAAATCTAGAGACGGGCTCACGCTTCCCCTGGCTTGTAGTCGCTGGAGAGGCATTATGACCAACCCAATATCTCAGCCAACAAGCGCTCCATCCGTGCCAACAATTATCATTGTCGCAGGGACTGCTGGCACGGGCAAGTCTACCATAGGGGCAGCCCTTGCGGAGCTCATGGGGACTCCCTTCATAGAAGGCGACGGGTTACATCCTCCAACAAATATCCAAAAAATGGCAAACGGCATCCCACTGGATGACGAGGACCGGTGGGGCTGGCTGAGAGAGCTCGCGGAACATGCCAGAAGGATCACGCTTGAGCGGCAAGGCCCGGTGGTCGTCACATGCTCCGCGCTGAAAAAGAAGTACAGGGATTTTCTTCGCGAGGTGTGTGGGGAAGTGCGCCTGGACTTCCTGGTTCTGCATGCTTCCCAGGAGGAGGTCTTGGAACGGGTCGCCCGCCGCAAAAATCACTATATGGGGCCCGAGATGGTAGCGTCGCAGTTTCGCGACTTGGAGTTACCGAGCGCGGAAGAACCCGACTGCGCATTAATCAGAAGTACTGAAGGAAGTCCCGGCGATACGCTCAACACGGCGTTACGGAAGTTGCAAGATCTTGCGAATCCGAGCACACCCGCAGGCTCTGCATACGACCAGCAGTAAAATTATGTTACATCAATTGCCATATCCCGTAGTTAATTGTACATATCTGTCACAGATGAGCATAGTTAGGTAACCACCTACCATCTCGTGAATAGTTTGTTTCGAGCGAAGTGCTCAAGAGCAGCTCTGGAGCAGCGGATGACGCCGTGTCGCATCTTCCGTCACCGGAAAGGCTGCGTGGTAAATAGTTGTCGCCGATGCCGTATAGACTGTGCGGCACCCTGTCGCTGTCATATCCACAGTCGTCTGTGGTGAATTCGTCGTCTTCTGAGTAGTAATCATCACATAGTTTACGTGAGCGGACGTTATAGCTGTCGCCCAGAAACCGGTTGTACTGTTCCACCGATAGACGCTCCACAGTAGACAAAGGGCCTTCTACGGTGAAGTGTTCGCAATTCGCAACCGCCTCCATCAGTACTGGGAGCGTAGACCGGTGCTCCGGATCTAGCTGCAGTACCTGCAGTAAAATGCTGTAGAACTCGTCGGTGATAGGAAGGATCTTCATTAGAACGCGCGGATTAGTCAAAAAGTGCCGGAATGTTCCATCCACTAGGCCATCTGCCTTCACCCACGGATTGCAAATGCAGACAAGGTTTATTAGAATTATACCGATTGCCCAAACGTCGCCTGCAGCAGTAGGAGCTCGGAGCTCACGACCGAGCGATCCGCGCTCGGGTGCCATGTAGTAAGACGAGCCTACGCAGACATTGGGGGCGAGCTCCGGCACGGGTGTGGCCAGCCCGAAATCGCATACATGTACGTTGTACCATTTGTCCAGAAGAATGTTCTCCGGCTTTAGGTCGCAATGATAGACGCCGAGTCGGTGGCAGTAGAAAATAACCTCGCACAGCTGCAGGAAGACCTTCTTAATCAGTAGGCCATCCTTAGCAAAGACTTGCTCGTTGACAATGGCTGAGAAAAGGTCGCACGTGATGTAATCCATAACAATAAATGTTGCCAGGCTTGACTCCATCACCTGATGTATGGTAACCACATGTTCGTGGGTGTGCACAGTCAGGTGCATCAGCAGCTCCTTATAATGTGGCGCGTGGGCCAGCTGCTCTTGGGATAATGTCCGGATCGATTCCAGGTCCACAGATGGTAGATACAGCCGGTTCTGGAAAGACTTGAAGAAGTGGTACAGCTGCGTGCGCAAAATTGTCGACCGCCTGACGCCCTCGTCTGCGCTGCCGCTGTGCTGCTTCATCACCGCCTTGATCGCATACTCCTCGCCTGTGATGAAGTCCTCCGCGAGGAACACAATACCGAATGCTCCTGAGCCTATTTGTTTAATGAGCCGATAGTTATTTATGTGGGTATTCGTCAACATTTAGTCAAGTAATCGCTACGGGCGCCAGTCGAGCACATTTGCAGGCCTTTGCAATGCCCACATTATATATCTATGGACTCTATCCGCCCAACGAGCACAATATGGTACAACCGTTGAAATTGACGTTGTAATCTGCGCCCCCACGTCTGCACACGCCTATCTGGCCTGCCCCGCCTATATTGTCACTCACCAGGCCTTTTTTTTTCGCTCATCCGACGATAGCTTACGCCCAGAATCACTCCACTCCAAGTAGATCCTGGCTGCATTTTCCGTGGGGTGGGGGGAGGAGGGGGCCGCGGATGTCTAGCACCCATGCAGCTTTGCCAGGCAACTGGTGGGGCTGCGTGTATGGGATGCCAACGGGATAAATTAGGCAACGGCGTCGTGCGACCGGACGTTGCAATTGGTGTAACAAAAGAAACCATTATATAATCAGCCTCCAAATGCACTCTGCAACTCCAGCTAATAGTGGTTCGACTGCGGTATTAAGCTGTGGATTGCGATGCCACAAGACAGGTACGGTCAATATGTCTTAGTATAAACTGTTAGATAAGCCGTTGCGCACTAAAGATGGAATGGTATTGGATGGCCGCCAGGTGCGACCGAGAATAAATAGCAGATCGAGAGAACTAGGCGATGAAGCATAGTTCGATGTCCATCTATACGGAAGATACGGTAGCCATCAAATAATCTGATCTGGAACACGCCTTTCCCACGCAATTCTACAAGGCTCTGAAGGAAGAGTGACCATGGACGTGAAATCGGGGTTGGGGACGCCCTTCATATCTGCAGGAAAGTGCCACTTCATCGATCTCACTACCACGGAGAAAATGGTGCCTAGCTGCATGTAGGCAAAACCCTCTCCGATGCATCTGTGTCTACCACCGCCGAAAGGCAAATATGGAGATGAGACACCCTTTGAGATAGCACCAAAGCCGTAGTCCACCTTCTCGCCAGTTGAAACTGAAGAAGCTGCATCGTTGTCCCAACGGTGAGGGTTGAACTCCTTGGCGTTGGGGAAGTATTCTTCCGACAAGTGACAGAAACCAGGGGAAGCTAGGACGTAATGGTCCTTGGGGATGACATACGAGGTGTTTGGCACGGGCATATCGCGTGTAACCTTCCTAAAGAGGGAGTGAAGAGGGTGATGCATCCGCAGGGTTTCCTTAATGACTTGGTTCAATAGCGGCATTTCCTGTAGCAGTTCGTACGTCAACTCCTTCGCACCGCCGTCCAAAACACGCATCTGTTCTTCGTACAACTCCTCTTGGATATCTGGGCGCTCGGCCAGGTGCAGAAGCACCCAGGCAGATGTAGCTGCAGAGGTATGTTGGCCGCCCATCAGCACGCCAATGAGTAGGTTTGCGATCTGCTGGTCGGTCATTTTCACCCCATCTTTGTACTGAGCACTGGTCATCAGAGCGTCGATAAGATCACGGTCCTGGACGTCGTTGTTTTTACGCCGACGTTCTATGACCTTCATGTACGTGCTGGAAATAGTGCGCTGTGCGTTATCTCTGCGCCTGTAGTTGTCCAGTGGTAGATCCCTAAAGACAAAGTTCAGAGGCGTGAAGCCCTTGTCCAGGTCTGCGTACAGATAAGCAAAATCGGCGTCCAGCATAGAGTGCATTTCCGCTCCCAGTAGAGAGCGCGATGCCGTGAAGATAGTCATCTCGGGCTGCGTCTCCATCACGTTCACCACGCCGGAGCTGCGCTCGTTCATCATGAAGTGCTTCGAAGTACGCAGGTACTTCCGCACCTCGTCCATCACCATCGGCACGTACCGCCGGAAGGCCTCCGTCGACAGAGCGTTCTTGCAGAACTTCTTTTGCTCCATTAAGCGGTGGTTGGGGCAGTCATACACCACGCCCTCGCCGAATACAGGCGTCGTAAGCTTTGTGTACGCCTCCTCCGCAGACACCTCCGCCAGCTTCGCATTCAGAATGAACTCGTGGCCCTTCGTCCCCAGATACACCGTCATCACACGCCCCAGCAGCATGAACGCAAACACATCGCCATACTTCTGCTGGCACTTGCCAAAAAACTCGTACGGAGCCCTCCCATACGCGAGCGCGGAACCCACCCAGGGTACCATGAACGGCACTAGCGGTACTCTATCCTTCCTGAATGAATATAACGTCTGCCACACCAGCGAGTATATGAATGGTGCCACTATTACTATGGACAGCTGCTGCGTCCACGACAACGCCATGAAGTGGTGCAGCACCAACTCCACGTACGCCACCACTGTCTGTAGCAAGGATTCTGACATGTCGCCCTGCTAATGATAAGCGCACAGAGCCTTGGTATACGCCTTGCAAGCTGCTCGTTAACGCATACGTGCTTAAATATCTAATAAAAAAATCTACTTCGTTAAAAGTCAACTTTTCGGTCCTCGTACACAGACACATACATACGATGCGGCAGACGGAACCTTTGGTCGTTTCCCTATGACGGCGGCTCAGCGAGGCAGCATTCTATCGAATTTGGGCGGCTTCATCGTATCTGGTTCCGCAGCAGCGCCTAAGTGGTGCCATCCCTCGTATAGCTAAGCTAAACGAGCGCTAACTGAGAAAATGTCCACTGTGGTCACGTGAGGCACGCGGGCTGAGGTCCGCAGTTGTGCATCAGCGTCACTGGAAGGAGATCTCTGGGTGGTAGTAGTGATCGCAATTAAAATAGGAACGGCGGACGTTGTCCCACGTGGGCAGCTGGCGCAAGTCGATCGTGGTGTACTCGCAAGTCATGCCATAGGTCGCCATGTCGAGCTCGACAATGCGGCGGTATACGTCGTAGCAGACCTGGCGATCTGCGCCAAGCCCATTGAAAAACGAGAAAATGCCGCACGGTTTGATGAGCCCCACGACCAGGTCGTACAGCTCGAGCATGTCTGTGTAGTGCTCGCTGAAGGTATCGTAGTATATGCCGTCGAAAAAGACGGTGCCGTCGTCCAGCAGGCGGGACAGGGTATCCTGCCAGCGGCCCTCGAGAATGACGACATCAGGGCGCTCGTACCAGCCCTCGCGGCGCATGCGTGCCAGGACGTCGGGGTGGGCCTCGCAGATGTAGTGGCGGGTGGGCCTTTGCTCCTGCAGGAAGCCGTCGATGATGCCCATGCCAAAGCCGATGTTGAGCACCTGGCACTCGGCCGGCTCGCGGTTCTTGACGATCGACGCGGCGGCGACGCGCATGATGTCAGTCTCCCAGTCCATCATCACGCCGTCGCGGTTGTGCTTGGTGACAAGCGCGCCGGGGATGTACTCGAGTTCCGTCTGTAGGTAGGTGTCCTGGTGCGCAGCGGTGGCATCTGCGTCCACGGCAGTGGGCTCCGAACTGCTGTGCCCTGCGCTGTCGGCTGGCGCGCTGTCGGCGGATGCCGGGACGTCGCGCGCAGAGCCGCCCTTGTCGCCCATCTCGGTATCAGACCCATCCAAAAATTCTATTTCGCCGCCATTCACCTTGCGCAGCAGCAGCTCAGCTGCCACCCCTGCCTCCACCAGGCGCTCATATAGGGCGTCGCCCGGGCCATATCCCTTCTCCAGGAGGAGGTCACCCGCATGTTTTTGCTCGTAGTCCAGGAAGTTCCAGCCAGCGCCATACTGGAAGAGGGTATCCATTATTTCCAGTACCACCTCGCTCTCTGCCTCGGACAGCTGCCCTGCCTCTGGAAGCGACCTCGCCATGATGTGCAATGGCGTCGTGTTGGTGTCCTCATCGCCAGGCCCTTCCTCGTCTCCCTTCTCGTATGCTGCCAGCTGTTCCAGCGTGTATGTGGCCGGTATACCGGACCGCAGCAGATTTTGTAACTGTGGCAGGTACGCAT
Organism: Eremothecium gossypii ATCC 10895; assembly: GCF_000091025.4. Lineage (NCBI taxonomy): Eukaryota > Fungi > Ascomycota > Saccharomycetes > Saccharomycetales > Saccharomycetaceae > Eremothecium > Eremothecium gossypii. The sequence continues at coordinate 986,315 of NC_005785.6, read as the reverse complement.
CACGCGTGATAGGCCGCGAGGGCAGTGTGACTAAGTGGTGCAGCAGCGACATTACTCTCTCTCGCTGATCGGTGCTCGATGCCAGTGCTCATAGCCGGTGAAAAATTTCAGACACATAAGAGAAGGCGTATAATATGAAGTCTTTACGTAGCGGAGCGGTAAAACACCGCGCTTCAGCATAGTTAAATAACTCAGGCCGCATCGAATCTACGGGCTGCCTCCTTCCAGTTGATCACGTTCCAGATGGCAGAGAAGTAGTCCGCCTTCCGGTTCTGGTACTGTAGGTAGTAGGCGTGCTCCCAGGCATCGATAGCGAGCAATGGCACGTAGGGCCCGGAAACAGTGTCCTGGTTGTAAGTCTGCACGAGCTCCAACTGGCCACCATTGTCGGTGTTCTTGACCAAGAAAGCCCAGCCGGAACCCTGGATGCCGGCCAGCTTCCCGTTCGTGAGCGCCTGGAGCTTCTCCAGAGATCCGAACTGTGTCTCGATCTGGCGAGCCAGAGCGCCGGTGGGTGGCTCACCACCGCCCTGCGACGCTGGTGCTAGGTTCTTCCAAAACAAACAGTGGTTGCGGTAGCCGCCGCCGTGGAACTTGATGTTCTGCTGCAAGGCGGTGAGCTGCGCGGCTACGCGCGAGTCCTGGTCCACACGCGCGGAGAGCTCGTGGAACTGCTCCAGCGCAGAGTTCAGGCCGTTGACGTACGTCTGGTGGTGCTTGGTGTAGTGCAGTTCGTTGATTTTCCCGGAGATGTGTGGCTCAAGAGCACCGAAATCCCAGTCGAGGTCTGGCAAAGTCACCTTGGTACGCTTTGCATATGCGGCGGCGGACAGGGCGGACCCTGACTTACGGAGGGCTGTTCTTGCGGCGTACATGCTTGGTCTGCCCGCTATCGCCCCGCGTAGGCAGTGCCCGTCTTATATACTTTTCGCGCTTTTTCCACCGACTACCACGTAGGCGCCGACCGCGGCGCCCGGCAGGCCAGGTCGCCGAATGACAAACGTCCGCGCTATGGCGATGGTCACGGTCCCTGTGCTCCCTGTAGCCCCTTGGAAGGGGATCTTAGTAATGATCACGTGATTGGATTACCGCTTGTGCGTTTTGCTCTCCGCAAAGCGACATTTACACGGGAAAAGCGGTGAACTCCCGCCGAAACCCAAATACTCGTACACTATGACTATAGACGACAATGTCGATGACGTGAGCACAGTTTAACTCTAGTGTACAATCACGTGCACATACCTTCTCTGCCACCCACACATTAACCATTTATTTGTGGTCACGTGAAATGAATCGATGCATTTTATAACTGCAGGTTAGTTGAGCCATCTCGCCAACGATGTCCTGCGACAGCATTCGGGGCACGGCGCGTCATGAGTGATTGGAAGGAGGCACAGGACTCCACGGGGCGTGTTTACTACTATAATTCGAAGGGGGAAACGTCATGGAATAAGCCCAACGACACGCCAGTTGAGCTGGAACCGCGACTCGAAGAATGTGGCTGGAAAGTGGCAACGACGGAGGACGGTAACGTGTACTATTACAACAGGGAAACTGGCGAAAGCAGGTGGGAGAAGCCGGAGTTGGAGCCAGCCGAGGAGGTGCCCCGGGAAGAGGACGAGCGCGCGCCGGAGGAGGAGAAGAACGAGCCGTCCGCTGCTGAGGAGCCCGGGGTCCGGATCGAGCTGCTGCTCAACTCAAACCAGAAGTACCACAATCAGTCCCGAGTGCTGAATGTGACGGTGGAGAAGGACATGCAGGCAGCAGAGCGGCTATTTCTGCGAATGCTGAAAGAGCACCAGGTGGATTCCACCTGGTCTTTCAACAGGATCATCTCAGAGCTGAGCTGCCAGGACCCCCGCTACTGGTGCGTGGACGACGATCCACTGTGGAAGCAAACCACATTTGAGAAGTACTTGACCACTCGGACGGAGGATCAGCTGCTCAAGGAGCACACAGCGGTAAGTAAGTTTAAGGATGCGTTTCTTGCGATGCTGCGAGAGCGGAACGACATACACTATTATACCCGGTGGCCGACAGTGCGACGCCTGATTGCAAATGAGCCGATTTATAAGCATTCTGTGATGAGCGAGAAAGTAAAACGAGAGACTTTCCAGGAATATGTCTCTCAGTTGGCTGAAGAACACAAGAAAAACTATACCAAGACACGCACCGCGGCGCTGGAAGAGCTGCGGCAATACCTAAGGAGCATCATCACGGACCGGAACAATCTTCTGACATGGGCGGAGTTGGAGAAGCAGTATCTGTTCACCAATGCCCGTTTTGTTGCAAACAAACACTTTGAGACCCTTGAGAAAGTTGATATCTTGCGCGAGTATATCGAGATCGTTACGAAAATCATATCGGATTACGATTCCGAGATTGATGCGCTGTCGCGCGTGAACTACACCAGCGACCGTATTGCGCGTGACGCATTCAAGGAGCTTCTGAGCGAGCATAAGGCGTCCATACGCTACAACACCTCCTGGAACAGCATATACCAACTTATAAAAAACGACCCGCGCTTCTTGAACACACTGGGCCGCAGCGGCTCCAGTGCGCTGGATCTATTCCTGGACCAGGTGGAGGAACATCGCTTGACCATCAGTGCGCATCGCTCGGTCGCGCAGCAGATTCTGATAGATGAGAACTTCCAGTGGAACGACAAAGAGCCGCTCGCCAACCGCGAAAAGATCCTGGCCCTAATTCGGGAAAAGGACCAATTCAAGAACATTGATCCGCAGGACCTTGACCCGATCCCCGAGGAGCTGATCAAAACTCGCCAGAAGAAGCTGGAGGAGGACCAGCTGCGCCTGGCGCAGCTCGAAGAGCAGCGGAAGCAGTACTTCACCCTGCTGCTCCTGCGTGTCTTCCGCCAGCGTGACACCATGCCCCCGTGGGAAGATGCGCGAGAGCGTATCAAGCACTACCCGGAGTTCCAGTCAATGGCTGCCGAGGAATCTGTAATGAAGGAGGTGTACGAGCAATTTTGCCGCGAGGGACCCGCTCTTCCGTTGAACACGCCGGGCCTGCCGCCGTCCCGGAAGCGGCCGTTGGCATCCACAGTGGAGCTCGATTATTGAGTATCAGCTAAGTAGTCATATATACACCTCTCATTCGCTACCCAGCAACGAGCTCAACGCCAGCATGCCCATCAGCGCAAACTTTGCGTACTGATTTTCACTTACCAGGATGGTGACGTACCCCAGCTTGGGGAGGTAGCCCTTCACGGTCCCGACAATGTCCTTGTCCCGCCGCAGGTAGCTCTGCTTCCGACCGTAAAGCGCAATGTCATCTGCTGCGTTGTTGTCGCCCTTGGTTAACAATAGTTGCCGGCCGTTCTTGTCGCGGTGTTCGCGAACCACCCGGTGGACGATAGGGATGCTCTTGGCGTCCACTTCGTAGACTATCACGTCGCCCACCTTATTGAACCTCTCGCGGTTCCACAGGAATAGGATGTCCCCCCTTTGGAAGGCAGGCTCCATGGACCCCGAGAGGACCACCACAATTGGCGAGTGGGAGTTGGTGACGACCGAGAGGCCCTTCCAGAACATAAACGCGCTAGCAAGGGTGAGAAATAGGCCAAGGAATTTGGTGAGCTGCTGCCGTATATTCATGTTTGAACCAGACCTGCACTTCGTTGCCGCAGTACCCGTGAAAGTGTTACCGTGAGGCCAACAAGGCGCGATTTTTTAAGTACGTAACTTCAAAGGGGAGCTAGTCCGCACTACCAAGCGCACAGGTTCCGTCCGCAGCTCGCCTACACGCGTCGCAGCGACGTCCTCGCACACGTGCGCGTGCTCAGCGTATCTATGTACATCTATGCAGCTGTGGCCGGCTGCGGGCTCCCACGCAGCAGCGAGGCCGTGCGCGCGTAGTGGCCGGCTACCAGTTCGTGCAGATAGCCCACCAACGCATCCCCGGACGCGGAGCCGCGCGCTGCGGCAAACGCCTCGAGCTGCTCGTAAACCTCGAGCCACGTAGCCCATGCGAGTGCGTGCAAGAGCGCGTCGGCGAGATCATCATCCTTGGCCGGCGCCACTGGCAGATCTCGCACCGGCGCCGCCGGTAGTCCTAGCGCGCGGTGGATGCTGAACGCCCTAGACGAGCCGACGTCCGCGTCGCGCGCGGCCGCCAGCGCCGGGCCGAGGGCGAGCATGCCGGGGGACGCGGCCACCGCGGCCTCGCGCAGCAGCGCCCGCGCCAGCAGGATGCGCAGCCGCTTGGAGTCCGCTGCGCGCTCCGCGCCCGACCCACACCAGAAGTCCGCCATCCGCCGCGGCAGCGACGCCGCAACCAGCGGCTCCGGCATGCCGCGCAGCGCGGCCAGCGGCGGGAGCACCGCGTGCAGCCCGTGCTCGAGCAGATTCGTGCGCAACACCGCCCCGGCCACGGCGCTGCTGCCGGGATTCCGCGCGCGCTGGCGCTCAATCGCCACAAAGTCCGGCTCGTGCGCCAGCAGCCGCCCGACCACGCCGCGCACCATCTCGCCCATCGCCTCTGGCGCTTCCGCGGCGCTCGCTGCCGAGATGCGTAGGTCCAGCTTGTCCCACGCGACCACGACCGGCGCGCCCGTACCCACGTACAGCTGTGCGTACGCGAAGTTCACCAGACCGGGGTCTACCGCCAGCAGCGCGACGCGCCCGCGGCGCAGCCGCACGTCACGCAGGCGGCGCAGCCGCGCCACCTGCATCGCCAGCTGCGCCCGCGCGTCTGCCTTCTTGCTTCCGTATGCCGCGCCCAGCATCAGCGCGGCCGCGCGCAGCGTGCGCGCGTCCGCGCGCTCCCAGCACCGCTCTAGCACTCCCGCACCCATTCTCTGCTGCTGCCACGCTCGCAGCTTTCCCCGTCGGACGCGCACGCTTGTGGCTCCGGTTTTTGCACTCCAGCCCAGCGCCAGCGTCACGGTGGACACAAAACACCAGCCGACTAGACAAATGCCCGTGCTGCTCTTATATTTGTCCGTGCTGCTCGCTGATCCCCATCCCTCCGAATCACCACCGTGAGTTGCTAACTGAAACGACGCCGACACAGCAGCCTCAGAACTCGAAAGCATGGCCGCTACTTTGGACTCCGGCGCCGCCCACAGGACCATCAAGGACGCTACCGTCTCACAGGGCTACTACAGCGTCTCCCGAGGCACATTGCTCAGCCGCGACTATGCAGACCGCGACTGCGCAGACCTCTCGTCACACACTCCCCAGCCGCGCCACAGCCGCCACCGCTTCCGCCGATGGTTGAGTAGGCTATATACCAGAGAATATAATAAAGGCCACGCGGACGAGCCGCACGCGTCCAGCGCCATCGCCACCGCCGGAACCACCGCCGGCATCGACTCCGATCTATCGCCGGCGTCCGCCGGCTCCGTCAAGCGCGACAAGCTCTCCACCGCCCTCGACACCTGCTCCGACACCCACATCGACCTCCCATCGCAGACCTCCGAGCCCTTCAGCCTCCGCTGGAAGGCCACCCGCTTCCACACGCTCCGCGACTGGTTCCACAAGACGCTCCGCCGCCCCCGCAACCCAGACCACCCCCACTACCAGAAAAGTTTGGCGCTCGCGGACTTTGCATTCGCCGCGCCTGTCACGCCAGCCTTGGCCGCCTTGCCCGCGCCCGCGCCCGAGTCCGCGCCCGAGTCCGCGCCCGCCGCGCCCGCCGTGCCCGCCGACCGTCCGGCCCGCCCGCCGCCGCCAGAGCTCGCCCTGGTCCCGGCCCTCGCGCCCGCTCTGCACGTGCCCGCCAGCTTTAACAACATCGGTCACCTTGGCGACGACGCCATCAAGGATGACGACGAAGGCGGCGACATGTACATTAAACTAAAGGATATTGGGCTTTCGCCTACCAACGAATTCTACCGCGAGCTCTATGCCATTTGTAACATCTAGACCGGCCCCGCCGATAGACACTGTATTATCTATATGTAATAGCATAACTACACTTAGACACCACCCCGGCCCGCCGTGAGCTAACGCAACCGCAAAGCGGTGCTGCTAGCAGCTTCACGTGTGTCCTAAAACAGAGCAGGGGCGGTGAAATTTTTGTTGAGGCCCACGCAGATCACTTCTTCCCATCGTTGTTCCGTGGCGAGAGAGCAGGTGGCAGCATGGGAGAGTCTTCGACAGCAGAGGCGACGAAGGGCGGCGGCGGCGGTGTCGGGGGGAGCGGGAGCCGGACGGGGGACCAACCAATATCGATCCTGAACAACCGGTCCAACAGCGTGAAGCGGGCCACGCATAAGCACGGAGGCGGCGGGCCGCAGGTAGCGGTGGCAGGCGGGATGGGCGTGGGCGGCACGACAGCGGCGGTGGATGCGCGGGCGGCGGTGGGGCGGGCGACGGCGGTGTCGGAGCGGTCGCTGCGAGGGTCGCCGGTGAGAGATGGCGGCAGCGTGGGCTCGGCGGCCGCGCGGGCGTTTGCGGAGCCGGTGAGCGCGGAGCTGCTGGAGCAGCGAATCCGGCTGGTGACGAACGGGCTGGATCTGTCGCCGGACTCGTCACTGGTGGGCAGCGTGTCGAGCCTGAACTCGCCGCTGTCGGTGTCGAAGGCGTCGGCGGGCGTTGCGGCGGTGTCGTTCACGGTGCCGGGCGGCACGGAGAAGATCTCGCACCGCGGCTCCATCTCGACGCGGCCGGGGGCGAAGGGCGAGGCAGACAGCGATACCTCGACGAACTCGTCGCGGCAGAACTCGCTAGTGCACATGCCGGGTGACTTCATCTACTTCGACTCGTCGTTCCACATCCCGCTGACGCCGGTGTCGCCGCACCAGACGAGCTCGACGTCATCGCTGGGGCGCAAGTACAGCCAGCACCATAGCAACAAGGCGGTGATCGGGGAGGAGACAGGGCCGCAGGTGCCGTTCACGAAGTTTTTCCAGAAGCAGGATGACGAGAAGATCCACATTCTGATCGGCGCGACGGGGTCTGTGGCGACGCTGAAGGTGCCGCTGATCATAGACAAGCTGTTCAAGATATACACGTCCGACAAAGTGTCTATCCAGCTGATCGTGACGCAGCGCGCGGAGCACTTCCTGAAGGGGCTGAAGATCAGCAAGGACGTCAAGCTGTGGCGAGACGAGGACGAGTGGTTCGGGTTCAAGCGGCTCGGCGACCCAGTCCTGCATGTGGAGCTGCGCAAGTGGGCAGACATCTTCCTAGTCGCGCCGCTCTCGGCCAACACACTGGCAAAGGTGGCGAACGGCATCTGCGACAACCTGCTCACCTCAGTGCTCCGGGTGTGGAACCCGTCCACGCCGGTGCTGGTGGCCCCCGCCATGAACACCTTCATGTACACACATCCTGTCACCAAGAAGCACCTCCTGATGCTGCAGGAAGACGCCCCCTACGTGCAAATTTTGAAGCCGGTAGAAAAGGTGCTGGTGTGCGGCGACATCGGGATGGGTGGAATGCGCGAATGGATAGAGATCGTGGAGATACTTGTCAAAAGCATTTCGAAGATACGGGGAGCCGCTGCAGTCGGCCTCCAGGAAAACGAAGAGGAGGAAGAAACCGCCGGCAACTACGACGACGACGACGACGACGATGAGAGGCATCCAGGCGACGCGGAGACCGACGAGACCGACGACAGCGCCGTCTCCGACGAGGAGGACGACGAAGGAGACGACGCTACAGGATCCGTACAGGCACATCGCGCAGGCGCAGAAAGCAAGCCACCATCCGGTATTTCGCCTAGCGTGTAAGCACGCTAGTGTGCGGCGCAGCCATCTGAAGCCCCGATGTCCCGTGCGCGGCGGGCCTTTGCCCGCGCCTGCGTCACCTTCCGTTCCGCCCCGTGCTCGGAGGCTGCGACACACTCCCTTCTATTCGGCCCACGCACCCGGCACTACACACCGATGTTATTATTATAATTAATCATACATAGCTTGGCTTTCGCCGTCAGTGTCAGCCCCTGCGGCTTGTTAAATAACACTCGGACATACACAGCACAACGGCTCGAGATGCCCTAGGCTCCAAGGGCGCGGCGTCGCGTTGCGGCGCCAGCTCCGCTGCAGTCGGTACACAACGCAACCGGTGCCGGGGTGGAAGACGAGAGTAGCTGAATGCAGCGGATGGGCGACCGGCCGCTGGCCCGCCGACCGGCCTCGCCTGGCTCTCTCTCAAAGCACGCGGGACTGTCGGCCAACTATCACTGTCGTTAAAGGTGATGTTATTTGACTATTGAAAATTCTTCAACTTGGCACGTTGTGGTTACAACTAACGTCTTGTTCCAGGACTCCTGCTCAAATAGTCAAAGGACTCATTTTAGAGATATAGAGACTATTATAAGATGTTTGGACTAGGTGGTCAACCTCAATTATCTTCGCAGCAGAAAATCGCGGCCGCGGAAGCGGAATTGGACCTTGTTACAGACATGTTCAACAAGCTTGTCTCAAACTGCCACAGAAAGTGCATAGACATGAACTACAACGAGGGCGACTTGAACAAGAACGAGTCGAACTGCCTTGACAGATGTGTCGCGAAGTACTTTGAGACCAACGTCAAGGTGGGCGAAAACATGCAGCAATTGGGCCAGAACTTCTCCCCAGGCAAGTTCTGAGGCAGGTCCATCGGCGTCGAGAACATGTTTCTCTTGTACATAGTTTAGTTAAGGTAATGAAGAATCGAATGGTTTCATTATGGAGTTCGTGCATGGAATAAATAGGCCCTTGCGCTGGGTCCGGCGTTGTATGTACAGGGTGGAGTATTCAGAGACCCAGAGCCTTCAATACCCGCAGCTTGAGGCCCTCGAAGCTGTTGAGTTTGGGGCGAACGTCCAAGAGGATCTGCGGCCCGAGCTTGGGGTGGTCGTCAGAATAAAAGTCAATGACGTAGTCGATCTCGGTTCCGCAGCGGTCCACGCGCCAGTCATGTCTGTCAAACGGACGAGTGTAGCCAAGCACGGTACTGCGGAACCACGCGCGGGGCGTGAGTTCCTTGGCGCTGCCTTTGAAGCTGGTCAGCTTAATGCCGCCACAGGATTCGCCGCCCTGGTCCTTCTCCCACATCTTGATGTAGTTCCAGACACGCTCGTTGACCGAGTTGTGTAGCGGGATCACGGTCTTCATGTCCTCGGCGTGCGGGTTCCAGTTCTTGCGGAGCATGGCCTCGAAGAACTGCTTCTGGGATGGGTACACCCAGTTATGTTCGGTGCCCGTACGCGGGATCGACGATTGTTCGCGCTCCGTAGGCAGCGCGACGTCTGTGCTGTAATGAGGTATGTCTGCCTGCTTGTCGGAGGAGCATTCAACGTCCTCGGTAACCTGCCCCGCGTTCTTGAGCCATATACTCCGTGCAGAGTGGTCGACTGGACAAGCTGACGGCGTGGGCTGAGCTTCAGTAGCCTGACTTTGCGAAGGTGCGCCAGGCTGCTCGGCGCCTGCCGGATTGCCTTTAGACATAGAACTCATCCAAGCCTCGCGTGCAGAGTGGTCTACTGGGCATCGCGGTTGGTCGTCCCCGCTCATCTCTACTCAGTTCTGCTGCGGTTTGTCATCGAAACGATGATGTGCGCTTGGCGTAGTTAAATCGAAGAGAGTGGTTTGAAACATGGCCGGGTAACGCAAAACCAAATCGATATGTAACAATATCGCTCTACACGGAGTTGTCCGTGTGAGTCGCAGCCGCGATGCATCAAGGGTACACACGCTAGCGCCATTCGGGCGAGCAGGCGCGGTTCTAACCTCATGTTCCAGGGTAGCAAGGAACGATATTTCGTCCGCATGGGTGCAGACCAGGCTACAAAATGCAACCCTACTGATTATCGATGTTTCGAAATGCACTGTGTATGCAACCTGAGGATAATATACATTATCCTCTGTAACACCAATTAGGCCGCATTAGGAAATAGACAAATTCACATCAAACTTACAACACTGTCTATCATATATGCATGGTAGATAACTAGCGCCAGTATTTTCGGAGTTGACAGCACACGTAGTATTTTATCCTCTGGTTGGATCTTGTTCAGGAGGGCCTACTACCATTAGCTGGACTTTAATTGAAGCCGTATACAATCAACATGGGATGCTCAGTGAGTACACAGACACTAGAAGATGAGAATGATCCGTTTATACAGGACCGCCGGGCAAACGACGCGATTGAACAGAACCTGCACCAGGAAAAGCAGCGAGGGAAGAACGAAGTAAAACTGCTCCTATTGGGCGCAGGAGAATCCGGAAAATCGACGGTATTGAAGCAGCTAAAGCTGCTTCATCATGGGGGATTCACCCACGAAGAGCGTCTGCAGTACAGCCAAGTGATATGGGCTGACGCAATACAGTCAATGAAGATCCTCATTATCCAGGCCCGGAAGATGGGAATCTCGCTGGACTGCGACGACCCCGAAAAGAACCGGCCGCTGTTCGAGTGCAAGAGAGCGGTCCTGCAGGCGAAGGCACTGGACTGCATCGACCCAGATATGGCCGGCGGCCCGGAGTTTTTGAATGACTACGTTCTCAAGTACTCCGAGCGCAGCGAAAATAAGCGGCGGGTGCAGAGCACGGGCAAGGCGGAGGCATTCACACCCGAGAGCGGCGCTCCCAGCAGCGGCATCGATATGCAGGAGCTGTCCCTGGGGCTCAATGAGCAGTCGGGCCACATGGGCCCCAGCGGACTCTTTGTGCGAGCGCAACCCGCCGCACAGCCGCTGCCAAAGCGCACCTCCAACGTGCAGGTCGCCGCTGCCATCCGCAAGCTATGGGATAACGACCGCGGAATCCGCCAATGTTTCGCGCGCTCCAACGAGTTCCAGCTCGAAGACTCGGCGGCATACTACTTCGACAACATCGAGAAGTTCGCACGCCCGGACTACGTCTGCACCGACGAGGACATCCTCCGCGGCCGCATCAAGACCACCGGAATCACAGAGACCCGCTTCAATATCGGGGCCAGCAAGTTCAACGTGCTAGATGCAGGCGGGCAGCGCTCCGAGCGCCGCAAGTGGATCCACTGCTTCCAGAGCATCACCGCTGTCCTCTTCGTGCTCGCCGTCAGCGAGTACGACCAGATGCTATTCGAGGACGAGCGCGTCAACCGCATGCAGGAGGCGATCATGCTCTTCGACACGCTGCTCAACTCCAAGTGGTTCTACAATACCCCGTTTATCCTCTTCCTCAACAAGGTCGACCTCTTTGAGGACAAGGTTAAGCGCTCGCCCATCCGCCAGCACTTCCCGGACTACCCCGGCAGAGTCGGCGACGCAGAGACGGGGCTCAAGTACTTCGAGCGCATCTTTCTCTCCCTGAACCGCTCCAAGAAGCCTATCTACGTACATCGCACATGTGCCACAGACACCCAGAGCATGAAGTTCGTACTCAGCGCTGTCACTGACCTAATCGTCCAGCAGAACCTGAAGAAAAGCGGCATCCTTTAATGGAACTCCGCCTATTTCCGCCGCCCCCACACATAACACAATATATATATATACACCCGCGCAACCGCCATGCTCAGCCGTTAGCGTATCCCAACCGACCATGTCTCTCCAGTCGTCCCGGCTCCCCATCACGCTCGTGCCTCTCTCGCAAATCCGCCGCCCTGTGGCGCCAGTGCTCGACCCGCAGAAGATCGACGCCATGGTCTCGACCGCGCGCGGTGTACCTGCAGCCAGCGCTACGTGCTCGCTCGAGGATGCTGCGGCGATGGACGGCCAGCTGCCGCCCGTTGACGTGATGCACGTGCGCCACGACTCGGCCGACTACTACTTTGCCTTTGGCGGCTGCCACCGCTTACAAGCCTACGATCGCATGGCGCAGGAGGGTCAAGAAGACGTGCTTGTGCGCTGCAAGCTGCTCCCAGCTACGAGGGCCCAAATGCGTACCTATGTAGGGGCTAGTGTAGACAATTTGTTTAACTGAACGTTACGTGTTTTATCAGGTGCAAGTATGCTTGCCTACCTCGGCGCCGAGGCCACCATGACCCGCGCAGCGCGCGAAGTTAGGAGCAGCAAGGCGCTCGGTGGCGTATATAAAGGCCGGCCCTACGCACGGCGGTTGAGTGGGTCGGCTCAGACCAAGGATGTTTTGCCGGGTAGCTAGACGTGGATTCAGGGCAGATGGCGTGCGCGCATACCGGGTGTCCGTGCTGGGAGCCAACGGCGGTATCGGACAGCCTTTGTCACTTCTGTTGAAGCTCAACAAGCGGGTTACCGACCTGCGCCTGTATGATCTCAAGGGTGCCAAGGGTGTAGCAGCAGACCTGTCCCACATCCCTACGAACTCGCAGGTAAGCGGGTACACTGCGGAGAACCCCGAGGCGCTGCGCGAGGCGCTTACGGGTGCGGACGTAGTAGTGGTTCCAGCCGGCGTGCCCCGCAAGCCGGGCATGACGCGGGACGACCTGTTCGCCATTAACGCGGGCGTCGTGCAGCAGCTTGCTGGGGCGATTGGGCAGCATGCGCCGGGCGCAGCAGTGCTTGTAATCTCTAACCCGGTCAACTCGACGGTGCCTATCATGGCCGCGGAGCTGCGCAAGCTGGGGGTGTACGACCCACGTAAACTGTTCGGCGTGACCACCCTGGACAGCATCCGGGCGTCGCGCTTCATCTCTGAGGTGCAGGGGACGGACCCCACGCGGGAGCGCGTGCCCGTGATCGGCGGCCACTCCGGGATCACAATCATCCCGGTGTTGTCGCAGACGCAGCACACGGGCATCGACAAGGCCACCCGCGACGCGTTGATTCACCGGATCCAGTTTGGCGGCGACGAGGTCGTGAAGGCCAAGAACGGCGCGGGCTCTGCCACGCTATCGATGGCGCGCGCAGGAGCGAAGTTCGCGGACGCCGTGTTGGCCGGTCTGGCGGGCGAGCAGGGCGTGGTGGAACCGGCCTTCGTCGACTCGCCTCTCTACAAGAGCGAGGGCATTGAGTTCTTCGCCTCTGCCGTCACGCTCGGCCCACGCGGTGTCGAGGAGGTCCACCCTGTCGGCACCCTGTCAGCCGAGGAGGAGGAGATGCTAGCTAAGTGCAAGGAGACTTTGAAGCAGAACATCGAGAAGGGTATCAACTTCGCCAAGTAAACGCTTGCGTCGCCGCTTCTGTGTCAGTATGCTGTATTTATAATGTACCTACCAAGTTTCACATATAAGAGTATCGTGCAAGACCAGGCGCTGGGCGCGTGTCGCGACCGGCGCTGACACCGGGGCGTCATTATGAGAGCTGTCATTTCTGCGCACTGCCCCGATGCTGCGGCCTAGCGCGTACGCTTGGAGAAAGCTTTGATTGCATACGGCAAGTTCTTCTTCGTAAGTCCAGATCTATCGGACCACATTGAGAAAGGGTACCCGCTGAATGTCCACCACAAGAAGCGCTCTACACCAATGACGGGGAAGGTTACCTTAATCACCTCCCCTCTCATGGGGCTGTGGCACTGGGTCACAGAACGCAGCAGTAGACGTTACAGACGCTATCTGAACACATAGACACGCAGATCCTGTCGATAGTTGCACTTCCACTGCGCCAGGACTGCTTGGCACGCAGCGAAAACAGATCGCGTGTATAAAATAGACGCTAGCCAAAATAGCCACTCATCTAAGGATGGGGCTGTCTACTCCCGCCGGCAGCACGTGCGATCTTTCTCTTGCCTAGTCAACTATATACGTACTTTTGAAATTGGGATGTTCAAGAGAGATTGATGACCGCCACTGGATGACTTTTCACTCTTCGTGTAGTGTTGTACGTGCATCGGCAGCGGCGAGGGCGTCCGGAGGTCCTTATCTTCCACTAGGTACTTGTTGATCAATTCGGCATCGCGATTGCGCGGCGTGTTGTTCACTGGTAAAAGGTTAGACATCGCGTTCAAACTGGTATCACCTTGGTGGAAGTACCGCCCGGAGGCATTTTTAACAGACCACTGGCCCTCCTGGCTCCCGCTTGCCCGTTGGCGGAGTGACTGGGTCTCGGATGAGAGAGATGAAGAGCAGTCATTGAATGTGCGAATACGGGTCAATGAACTACTGGAGTGGTTAGTTGCCGAGGACAGCGTGGTGTTGAAGTGGTTCGACGTGGGTGTCTTCGGATATCCCTTTGCCGGCTTTTGGTTTGGGTACGCTGGAAGCAGTGGCAGCAGCGTTGTTGGCTCTTTTTGTGGTTGTGTGTTTGTGCCAGCGTCAGGCTCCGCTGAAGCGTCGTGGAAGACACGCACGTTAAGCAGCGAGGGACAGGTTTGTTCTTCGGCCTTCAAGTGCGCACCCGGCAGTGTCAAGGTCTGTAGGAAGGCAGGCCGCGGAACTCCGGACTCGCGCTGCTTGTGTGCTTCCTTCACCAGGTTCTGGAACACACGCTGCGTCTCCATGGTGCCAGCCAGCTGCTCCGGCTTCCAGTTGTCGTTGTTCTTGCGTAAGTAGTCCTCCTCGCTCAGAGATCCCAGCACCAACAGCCTTATACAGTTAACACTGTTGTACATCATTGCAATATGCAGCGGCGTGTTGCCGTCGTTGTCAGTTAGAGAAAGATCCGCTCCCGCACTTGATAGCAGACTCAAACACGTGTGATAGTCCTGCATGCACGCAATATGCGCAGGGGTCCTGCCGCCCACGTCTTTGCTTGCCAGCGTTTGCGGGAAGCTCTGTAGCAGAACATGTGTTGTCTGCTCGTGCCCATTTTTGAGCGCAAGATGGACGCTTGTGCTTCCAGTGAACGTTCGGAGCGTCCCCTGCCTGTCGTGACCCTGCTGTATCAGCTGCACACATATAAGATACCTTCCGTAATACGCTGCGTAGTGCAGTGAGCTCCAGCCGTTGCTTGGATCGATATTGGTGAGAAGCTCAGGCCACCTGCGAAGCACCTGCTTCACAATGATAAGTTTCCCCTCTATAATTGCATTGCGGAGACGAATCGATGGGTCCGGCAACATTATCCCAGCAGCATTAATCTACCCAATAGCCTATTCTTCGTGTTTCCCGGCGCCTTGTAGCCTCAGCAAGAGTTGAAGTTGAAGTTCATCTTGCGCAGCTGCTTTTCCCACTGTACGCAATTGCTACCCTATATGAATATGAGACCACAGACGCACACCGAGTACGGTGGGTAGAGAAGAGATAGTACACAACTGGAGCGACAGTACAACGCTCAAGTACTGGGCATGATTCAAGGATGGTGTAGTTTGGTGTCACGTGATCCGTATTTCGTGGAAGGCGAATTTAGACGTTAAGACGGGCTGCCTTAAAGCTGTACATGCAGCAAGCCACTGTTAGTTGATACACTTACGAGATCTGATATGAGTAGCGTTCGTGTTGAGTATGGGTACTCGGTATTCCGGTGCAAGGTCACTCCGGGATCGCTTGCGAATGATATCCTGCAGCAGGCTCTGGAACACTTCAAGTTGGATGGCGGTAAGCAGCAGTGGACCCTATCACATGGGGGCAAGGCGGTAACTCTCTGCCTTCCATTCCGTCAATTAAACCTCCCTACTGGTTGTGCGCTGAAATTGACAAGCGTCTCGTCGGGAAGCGTAGGGACAGCAGCGGTGACGATTAAGTTTCAAGCCATGGGCGTCGGAGTGCAGATACGGCAGGTGAGCACCGGCGCGCTGGTGCAGGACGAGCTGCGTTTGACGTGCCAGGCTGCAGGGTGGCCCATGGAACCAGTGGGGCAGTTCATGGTTTCATTATTCTCGAAGACGCTAACCTTCGACGAAGTAGCGGGCCTCACATTTCGCGATCTGGGCGTCAACGAAGATGTCATGATACGGCTAAGGCTACCTGGAAGTAACACACGGAAGAATTCGAATGCCAGTGTTGGCTCTGTTGGTGCACGTGCCAGTTCATCTAGAAAGTCAGAAGGTTCTGGGAGCTCTCAGCGGTGCAAACCGGAGGAGCCGGCTCAGAAGACGCATAGCCACACGAAGAAACTTCACAAGGTACTTGCCTTGGTTCCATCACGCTCAAGCAGCACTTCAAAGGCGCCTGAGAAGCCGTTGGTCGAAGAAGACAGCGAAGGTGACTACGAACTCTCAGAGCAAGATGTGCTTAAGTACCAGAGCATGTTAGCAAAGAGGGCCATGGGTGGTCCGCTGCTCACGAAACGCCTAAGGGAAGAAATGGACAATAAGACTCATAAAAAGGTGGAGCAGTGCAATATACGTGTTAGACTACCCGACCTAACTCATCTAGAGGCATGTTTTGACAAGGATGATACCATGGAGGATGTTTATAAACTTGTTTCACAGAGCCTTGCGTCGCCATCGATCGAGTTCACCCTTACGCAATCATACCCGCATGTGAAGCTGGAGCGATCAAAGCAGAAGCTTGTCGATGATCTGCAGTTTAGCAGTAGCACGCTCATAGTGCTAGATACTTCTCATCCTGGGCCATATTTGAGGAAGAGCCTTCTAGAGAAAAGTAAGAAGATATCTGCTGCTAACAAGCAGTTGCATGATAAGGAGGCGTCCTCCAGTAAGACTGAGCATGCTCCGAAGGAGAAGCTGTCACTAAAGAAGATACCAAAGTGGATGAAGCTGAGTAAGAAATGAATCATTTATGAAAGTTAGTGTTTCTTTATTTACAAGAATCGCAATCCTATTGGGCTTTGTATGCCTTTATTACATTTATTGTTTCACCGGTGTCATATCCAAGCCCAATGATCTAAGTAACGGTGGCAGCAGTTCCATTCCTGTGGGATCTGCCCTCTGTATATAGCTTGAAATTTGCGAAACCATATCATCTATAGGATCTTCATGTACCTTTTTTAAAACTTGGCCTTCCTGAATCATACTTTTAACCTTCTCCTTAGCAAGTGCCGTTGCAGATTGAAAGGCTAACACAGAGTTACCAGAACTTATACCTTTTCTTTCTAGTTCCACATATGCCCTCTCTAGGGACACATACAAGTATTTTCTTAAGGCGTCTTCCAATACTACCGCATGCTTGGTCTTCATATATTGCAAAACAGCGATCATTGTTACAAAGTCCCGACCTTTGGCAAGCGTAATAAGTATATTCGAGTAGAACTTCGGAGTTGGCATTATATTGTTCAATTCTACCATCTGCCTGAATAATTCAGACATCGACAAAGTGGGTTCGGAATTTAATGTTCTCTTGGCTCCCAAAACGTAACTTTTCCAGCCCATGCGGTAGGCACTCGGCTCAAGAAGCGACCAATCTGCGGAGAAGCTGTGGTATAATCGGTATGTTTTCCATATCTCTTGATAAAGCTTGGAGGTGACTAAGCGCATTTCAAAAAAAGGCGTAACATTGTTCATTGCGACCTCAGATGATCTCGAATTCTCAACCAAAATTGAATTAATGAGTTTAAAGCACTCGTCGATATCTGGTACTTCTCTGTAAAAGGCGATCAAGGATGCTGTTATCGTGGCATTGAAAGGAATTGAAAATTTCTCCATTCTATTCATAATTGTACGGACCTTGTCGACAAGTCGTTCTCTTTTCAACACAGATTTAGTTGACTTTAATGCCTTCAAGTAGTAATCAGCAAGTAGTGAGTAATGATGGCCGTTAACCCGAGGGTAAAACCCTGAGCCATCTGATTGCTCCAATTTTGACAGCACTTGAAGAGCAGCATCTTCCTTGTTATTTATCAAAAGGATTTTTATGATTCCCTGGAACTTCTTCGAAGGATCAATCGAATTATCGTTTTTACTGTCAGCCCAGTTCTGAACAATATATTTGTAGACAACACCAGTCATTGTAGGTTGAGAAGTAAGTGCCTCCATATTGCGGAATAAGAGGAAATCTAGAGCCCTTCGTGCGTCCGAAAGCCCTGTTTTCTCTATGGAGAAATTAAAGGACTCTTCAAGCTTCGAAAGGGCTTCTTGCTCTGTATTCGGTTTTAAAAATGGCTGGATGGCTTTCTTTAGAGTTTGAATATCGTTTATCATTAACATCTGCAACCTGACGAGTAGTTGCGCCACATCAGTACTATGAGAATCTGCCTGCTCAAGAAACTGAGCGAAAAGTTTAAATGCATATGCGTGGTTGCGGCGGAACAAGTGCGCCTGGATGATATCCATAACATCACTGTATGTTGGATTTTCTAGGGCATTCAAAAACTGATTTGCTTGCTCTTCAGTCTCAAATTCGGGAATATTGCTAGTATCGCCGTCATTTGTCGCCTTCTTAAACCCCAAATCACCACCTATTTGCATAAAGAAGTTAGTCAGCCTATTAGCAGATTTAAAATCTCCCATGTAGAGTTTTTTTTTAATTGCTGTCTTGAGCACCTTAGGCTGTATGTAAGATTCGCCGAACTTATCAATGGTTTGTTTAAATAACAGATCATACTTGCGCACTTGATTAGATCTCAGAGCGACGATCATGCCCAGTTCGTACCACCACCGTTGGTTTACACGGTCTTTGTAGCTTTCAAATAGCTGCCACGCATCTTTATAACAGCCATGGTACAGGAGTGCGTCAATGTAAAACGATTCATTAAATGGGTCCATACGGACCTTGCCAAGCGAATAAAGCAAACGCCCGGATAAAAATATACCCCTCAAACGGTTTTGTGTGCCTGGAATGAGCTTACAAGTTTCCAAGGCTTCGACGATTTGCTCTATTTCAAGTACCTGACTTTTTGAACGCAGCATGTGTAACAACAGAAGCAACAAATGTTCCGTATTCTGCAAGTAGCTATCACCTTTCGCATCCTTGATCAGTAGCTCTTGTGCCATTAGCCCAGCTAGATCTTCCGCAGTCTTAGCCTGCTGCTTCCGCCGAAGATACGCATTTTCCCTGTGTGCCTGTAGTACGGTGTTTACTTTCTCTGGGCCCAGTTCACGCAGCCGAGACAACTCATCTTGACTCTCCTGCAACAAATAACGAAATATAGCTCTTATCTTGTGTTCCGTGGGGAGTGCGTGATCGCTGACCTGGGTTTTCAGTCTTCTCAGGTTGGCTTGAGACCTTTTGAACCCAGGGTTGTGAGCTGTTAACACATCCAGCATATTTCCTGATATAAGATCAGTTTGCTCGGCAGCACTAGGAAGCTGGGGTTTCTCATGCTCTTCGAAATGTTCAGGGTCAGTTATATTCTTTATGTTCCCAATGACAGATGATGCTTTATCAGGAGAGAAATGATCAGGGTGTAGCATAGAGGGATATCTCGTCCGTATTTGACGAAATTGCGGAGCATTGGCCCGACTAGCTAACAGCATTCGCCTCAGCATCTTGCCTCTACCTCTTTGCTTATGTCTGAGAGTACCTCATCGTGACGCTTCTGAAGCATGAAAATTTTCTGTACGGCTGTCCCATCGCACTTCAATCGACCCAAGTAAGCTATGACCACATGACGTCGGTTTGACACTACCTGATATATGATATACTAAATAACACTTAATTATCTAGTGTGCGACCATACATAATGCTAAAGTACTTTATTTCCTCTTTCCACTCTTTAGGCGGCCCTCAAACCCAGCTCTTTTCTTGGGAACAATTGCGCCAGTGAACTTTCTCTTCATCTTCTGTTGTTTCGACTTCTTCACGCCCTTATTGCTCTTCCTTATTGCCAGGTTTTCCTCTCTTCTCTTCTGTTTCTCGGAGATAGATGTGGTGACGGTCTGCTCGCGCTCCTTCCACTCAATTGCCGACTTGCGCTTCTTGGCCTCCTTGCGCTTCAACGCCTTGCGTAGTAGCTTTTCATCGTCCTTGAGTCTCACACCCTCTGCCTGCAGCATCGCACGCTTCCACTTTTCCTTCTCTTTAATCATTATCTGCTGCAGCTCGTCCTTGCTCTCCAACTGCGAAGTGCGTGCTTCCGCCAGTTTCAGATGTGCCTTAATATCGTTCTTCGCGGGGCCCTTCTTCCGGTCGGTGCGGCGGAGGCGCTGCAGGTCTGAGGTTGCACGGGAACCGTCATCGAATACTATATTCTGGAAAATGACATCCTTGGCAGACAGCTCTGCGTCGCGCTTGCGCTGCTTGGTCGGCGGCTGGTCATCCATGTCGCTTTCTGAGTCGGATTCGCTCTCGTCGCCCGAATCATCCTGCCGCTGTCTTTCCTCTTCCTGCCGCCGCTTCCGCAGTTCCTCCCGCTTCTTGCGCTGCGCCAAAATGGCCTCCCGCGAGCTGGGGGCGCCGTCCACGCGCGTGCCGGGCGCCTTCCGCTTCTCCTTCATCTGCCGGATCCTCTCCTGCAGCTTGGCACGCAGCGCCTCCATGTTCTTCTGTCGCTTCTCCTTGCCCGAGGTATCTTTGTCCTCAGCAGGCTTGTCCCCCGCCGCAGCATGCTTCCCGTCCACCGCGTTGCCCTCGTCGTCGAACACCACGCTGATTGTCTCTTCGTCCTCGTGCTCAACCTCCTCGTGCTCACCAGCCTCCGCATCGTCCTCCTCCGAGATCTGTGCCGTCGCAGCCTGTTGCACCGCATTCATCTGCTGTAGCTTCTCCCCCGGTAGCACGACGGGCTTGGCCTCCTCCTCCCGCTTTCTCTTCACCTCCAGCGCAGAAGACGACTCCTGGTCCTGCTCTACAGGGTTTAGCTTCTTGCGCTTGTCGAGCCGGGTCTGGGTCTTCGTCTTCTTCGACGCCCTCCATTGCTCTTGAGTCTTATCGTCGTAATAGTACTTGGCGGGAATCAGCGACAGCAGCCCGTCAAATGCATTAGAGTTGGATTTCAGCCGCTCTTCCAGCGAATTGCTCATTTCTACACAAAGTACAGCTACTAACTCGTACCGATCCCACAATCGCGTCGAGAAACCACCTGAAGCCAGCTGAGACTTCTCTCTTGATAGTTCGAGCTCCTCATCTCAGGGCCATCGCTAAAAAATTTTCAGGCTGACACCGAAGAAAAAGAAACGCACCGACGTCAGCGCTCTAAAGCTATCGCCAAGCACAGCTCGTATGGAGATGATTTGCGTGCGTAGCGGATGTTGCTGGCGGCTCGTCGACGGATATGTGGCTGCACAGTCCGCCTAGCCGCCGCGCTGCGGCGGTCGTCTATCTTCGCCATTCTACGCCCGGCGTCAGCGCCGTTGGTGCTAAGTTACAAGGTACTTGCGCAGCTGTCGCCCAGAGAACGCCCGGCATCTGACGCTATTCGACACTGCCCGCGTGCGCGTGCGCGCCGCCGGCGCAGCGATATCTGAGCCCTAACGTCTCGAGAATAAGTCCAAGCTGCGTCGTGCAACACCCATACGCATCGGGTCTGAAAAATTTTCAGTAATCAACGGCATTGCAGGATGGCTCCCGGCACTGGTTTAAATAGAGAGATTTCCAACTCTGAGTGTTTTGCTCTTTCATTTACTTCTTTCCAGTCTGCCGTAGATCGCACACATTATGTCTCAGGGTACTTTGTACGTTAAGAAGACCTGCCGCTCGATGCTGCCTCAGAGCATCGTCGAGCACTACAACTTGGACGTCTCTATTGTCGATGCCGACAAGAACGAGGAGTTCGAGAAGAAGTTCCCATTGAAGCGCGCTCCAGCGTTTTCCTGTGCGGCTGGAAATCTAACTGAGACCATGGCCATCACCTATTACTGTAAGTTGCCACCGACTACACACCGAAGCATGGAGCCCTAGTGTGATGAGAAAACCTTTCGAAAAAACAGTTATCCCTGTCTGAATGGGCATAATATCTGGTTGCACATGTGTCGAGAGACCATACTCTGATTTAGAGCTACATGCGAGGTTCCGAGGAACACGTACTAACCGAACAACAGTGGTCAACCTAATCCAGGACGAGAAGGCCAAGGCTGCTCTGCTTGGCTCCACGCTAGAGGAGCAGGCACAGGTGTTGCGCTGGGAGTCTTTGACCAACACCAACTTCATTGACGACGTTGCCTCTGCCTTCCTATACCTAGAGGGTATTGTCCCATTCAACAAGCGCGACATGGAGAACCGCATCGCCAGCGCCGAACGCATCGCCGAGGTCTACGAACAGAGACTACGCAACTACACCTACCTAGCCACGGAGAACGTGTCTGTCGCGGACATCCTGGCTGTCGGCGGCTTCGAGCTAGCGTTCACCAACATCTGGGGCGCGCAGTGGCGCGCGGCCCACCCAGCCATCTGCAGATGGTTCAACACCTTGGCTAACAGCCCGCTGTTGAAGAAGCACATCGACCTCTCCAAGTTGGTGCAGGAGCCTAAGAAGGTGGCTGCGCCAAAGAAGGAGAAGAAGGAGAAGAAGGAGCAGCCAAAGAAGAAGGAGCAGCCAAAGAAGGAGAAGGAGGCCGCCCCAGCCGCCGAGGAGCCTGCCGAGCCAAAGAAGCCTAAGCACCCTCTATCTCTACTTCCTCCAGCCACCCTCAACCTCGAGGACTGGAAGAGAAAGTACTCCAACGAGGACACCCGTCCCGTCGCCCTCCCATGGTTCTGGGAGCGCTACAACCCAGAGGAGTACTCCATCTGGAAGGTGGGCTACAAGTACAACGACGAGTTGACCTTGACGTTCATGTCCAACAACTTGATCGGCGGTTTCTTCAACCGTCTGTCTGCCTCCACCAAGTACATGTTCGGCTGCCTAGTCGTCTACGGGGAGAACAACAACAACGGTATCGTCGGTGCCATCATGGTGCGCGGCCAGGACGCCATCCCAGCCTTCGACGTGGCCCCAGACTGGGAGTCCTACGACTACGTCAAGTTGGACACCTCCAAGGAGGAGGACCGTGAGTTCATCAACGACATGTGGGCCTGGGACAAGCCGGTCATGGTCGATGGTGTCGCCCGTGAGATCGCAGACGGCAAGGTGCTCAAATAAACACCGCGCTATGTATATATAGCCTAGCAGTATGTAAAGTAAAGGAATTAATGAACTGGAGCTCCAGCGTTCACGTGGTCTCGTATCCCGCGACCCCACCTACCTCCACTTAAAGGGGCTGTTCACGCACACGGCCACACGGCGCCCCCACCAACGATGACCTCCTCTCCCGCGAAGCAGCTGCTGCTCCTGTCCCTGCCGGCCGACGCACGGCCCGCGCAGCATAGCGACATGGACGCGCAGACGTGGCTCCTGCGCGAGCTGCTCGGCGGCCGTGCGACGGTCAGCGAGTTCGCAGTGCCCGAGTTCAAGATTGGCTCGCTGGACGCCCTCGTGCTCCAGTCCGAGGAGCTGGGCCGCGTCGACGCGCAGGTGCACGCCGCCCTCGGCAAGATCGAGGAGGCGCTGGCCGCGCTCGGCGAGGCCCCGGGCCCCGCGGACCCGCCGTCCGCCTTTCGCTGGGACACGCGCCGCTACAAGCTCGACCGCCCCATCCGCGACCTCATCGCCGAGCTCGCGCGCGAGTGCGCGCAGCTCGACTCCGACGTGCGCGCTGCCGCCGCGGAGCACGCGGCCGCGTGCTCCGCGCTGGCCGCCGCCGACCGCCACGAGAGCGGCGACCTCTCCGTCCGTGCGCTGCACGACATCGTGCGTGAGGAGCACTGCGTGCTGGACAGCGAGTACCTGACCACCGCCCTGATCGCCGTGCCCCAAGCGCGCCGCCCCGAGTTCGAGCGCGCCTACGAGACTCTCGCGCCCCACGTGGTCCCGGGCTCCGCCGCTGTGCTCGCCTCGGACTCGGAATTTGCGCTCTACGCCGTGCACCTCTTCCGCCGTTCCGCTCCGGCCTTTGCCGCCGCGTGCCGCGAGCGCGGCTGCGTGCCGCGCGACTTCACCTACTCGCCCGATGCCGTCCGCGCCCTGCATCAGGAACGGGTCGCCTCCGCCGCCCGCGCCCAAGCCGCGCGCGCTGCGCTGGCTCGTCTAGCCCGCACCGCACGTGCTGACGTCCGCGCGGCCGCCCTGCACGTGCTCGCGCTCCGTGTGTTCGTCGAAAGCGTGCTGCGCTATGGACTACCTCCGCATTTCGCCGCGCGGCTACTGGCCGTAGCTCCGCGGGATGCTACGCCGTGTCGGGCAGCTCTGCGCGACCAGTTCGGCTACCTCGGCGGCAACGCCTTTTCCCGCGACAAGCGTGGCCGCATACAGCGGCACGATGCGGCACTCTCCGAGTATGCCGCACTTGTGGACACCGACTACGAGCCCTTTGTGCTCTATAGCGTGCCGCTGTGATTGCGCCCTGTATATCATCTACGTACTCCATGGCCGTGGCCCGCACGAGCACGTGACGGGGTTTTCGCATTTTGTGCCATCTCTGCAAAAAGGATAAAGAAACATATCTGCGGAACATGTCTTCGGCGTCTAGTGAAAATAGTATAGGGGCCACGTTTGTTTACTGTACCACAGACACAACAGTGAGCACTCCCGTAGCGCAGCCAAGCAGAGCGAGGGCGCAGCAGTAGCAGTGACAGCACTAGCGGGAAGGACATGACGATGGATGGGACGAGCATGCACGGGACATCCAGCGCGGCAGATGAGGGCGCGGACGACAAAATGAAGGTGGTGGTGCGGCTCCGGCCGCTCCCAGAGGGCGGCAGCGCGGCGGTAGTGGCGGCGGACGAGGGCACGGTGGAGTTTGCGGGGGCAGCGGACGAGGCGCGGGCGTTCCGGTTCGACTACGTGTTTGGCACGGATGCGCGGCAGGAGGAGGTGTTCGACTACGTCGCGGAGGAGATGCTAGACCAGTTCTTCACGGGGTACAATAGCACGATCTTGGCGTACGGGCAGACGGGGTCGGGCAAGTCGTACACGATGTTCGGGCCACCGGGGCACCGCGGCTTGATTCCGCGGATCTGCCAGCAGATCTTCGAGCGCATCGGGCTGCTCAAAAACTGCGCGGACATCGAGTACGTGGTTTCTGTGTCCTTCTTGGAGATATACTTGGAGAAGGTGTACGACTTGCTAGGCGAGTCCATTAACAAGGCGTCTTCGCCGAAGAAAAATAGCGACAAGCGGGCCAGCTTGACGGTGCACGAGTCCAATACGTTCGGGGTGTATGTCGAGGGCGCGACGATAGTATCTGTGAGCGACGGCGACGAGTTGCTCAACTGTATACACTTGGGCGAGGCGCAGAGGTACAAGGGGTCCACGGACATGAACCTTGAGAGCTCGCGCTCGCACGCGATTGTGAAGATCAACCTACTGAAAAGAGACAACCTAGAGGGCAACATCCAGAAATCGGATCTTTTCCTCGTTGACTTGGCTGGTTCCGAGAAAGTTGCGAAGACAAACGCGGTAGGCGCCACTCTAGAAGAGGCGAAGAAGATCAATCTGTCGCTTAGCTCGCTTGGCAACGTCATCAACGCGCTCACGCAGAAGGAAAAACGTACACACATTCCATACCGCGATTCGCAACTCACGCGATTACTTCGGGACTCGTTAGGCGGGAATAGCAAAACCACGCTTATCCTAAACTGCGCATGTGACAAGTCCAACGAGTCAGAGACATTGACAACACTTAGGTTTGGTTCCCGCGCAAAGCATATAAAAAACAAGGCAATTGTGAACAAGAGCGATCTCTTCTTGAAGAAGAAACTAGAGCGAAAGATAGCACAACTCGAGAAGAAAGAGCAGGACTACAAAACACGCATCGAGCTGCTAGAACATGAGGTCAAGGAGCTCCAAGCAACTGCTTCGCATAGACCTCTGCCCGAAGAGGTCGACCTACTCGCAGAAAACACGAAACTAAGAGCCCAGGTTGACTCTCTAAAAGTATTACTCAATCCACGAACCGACAGTCTGGACACGGAACAGCACATCTCAGTAGATGACCTCCTCACAAAACTAATGGAGAAATGCGAGTTGGTAGTAGAACTACAGTCCAGGTTGGACGATCAGGCCGATAAGGAGAAGGCATTAAAGAAACTGATGACAGACCTGAAACACACAGAGGCACAGCTGGTGGAGAAAAACCACCAACTTGCAGAGCAGCTCGCTATTGCCCAACTTGATAACCTAAACCTCACAAACGAGAACATGACACTCTCAAAGGACATTGCCACTATCCATAGAATATCAAAGACCAGGGCAGAGCGCATCCAGGTCTTGGAGTCCACCGTCAGAGAATTGTCGGACATGCGTCTTGGGAACGATTTGTCACTTCCGTCAGCATTTGAAGCCATAAAGGAGGTCAATGAACCTTCTTCAGCCCTCTCTCCAACGTCTTTGGGCTGGTGGGGCGTGTTTGGCCCATCGCGAAGATCCTCTACAGGCAGCGTCCACTCAGGAGGATTGGCAAAGATACCAAGCAACGAGACGAGGCGATCCAGGAAAACGGGTTTCAATCTACATGTAGTAAAAGCGTCAGTTCCTCACGAAGCCGAGTCACTTGACTGACTCTAATGATTATCATGTCTGTTGGATCTGGGATAGAACCGAAAACTTTATTATTGTCGATATCATATGACTTTTCATATTCATATATATTTTTAACAACCCCAGTGATTCATCGATTCAAAAGAATCTTACCTTGTTCTACAACCGTCAAACGGTCACTGTGTGGATTCCTGTCGTTAATTTCATTACTTCATTCTTGATACTAACGGAAAATCTTTATTTTTAACAGGTGGAAAAAAGTTAATTGTTTCGATTAAAAGGTCTTTCTCCTTATATCTGGTGCCTAAGCCTGCAAGTATTCTGGTTTGTCCTTGCCTAAAAATGAGTTATAAACAAGTTATCAGCGGTATTGTTGGCGGCGGTATTGCTGGTGCACTACTTGCGAAGGGAGTTTCAAGCGTACCTTCTGTGAACCCTCCTGGATCCCCGGTTACTGATGGTGCGCTCGTTGACCCTGCAGGATTCTTCAAGTATGGGTTCCCAGGTCCGGTGCATGATCTACAAACTCGCGATAGTTTTGTCTCATGCTATGACAGACGGATGCGCAATCCATACTGGGTAGTTGAGCACGTGACGGCCCAGTCGCTGGCGACCAAGAATGGCTCGCGCAAAAACTCTATCTTTAAGGAAGATGAGGAGATTCCGGAGACCTTCAGGGCCCGTTTACGTGATTACTTCAGATCTGGATACGACAGAGGACATATGGTTCCGGCTGCCGATTCGAAATTTAGCCAGAAAGCGATGGATGAGACTTTTTATCTGACGAACATGAGTCCCCAAGTTGGCGATGGTTTCAATCGGGATTATTGGGCTCGGCTTGAGGACTACTGCAGGCGTTTAACATACAAGTATGGGAGCCTCCGCATCGTGACCGGGCCTCTCTACCTACCTAAGAAAGATCCTGTTGACGGAAAATTCAGAGTGACATATGAAGTTATCGGCAACCCACCTAGTGTGGCAGTCCCAACACATTTCTTCAAGTTAGTGGTAGCAGAGTCCGATAAGTTGTATGCCACCGCCTTCGTATTGCCGAATGAACCGATTCCTGAAGATACTAAGCTGGGCTCCTTCGAAGTTCCAATCAACGCGTTGGAACGTTCGACTGGTTTACAATTCCTACAAAAGGCACAGTATGCACACTTGCCACTAGAGGAGGACTTAATGAAGGTAATCCCCTATGAACCTGCCGCGATAAATGGCAAGGTATAGTGGATAACTCATTTATATAGATGTATATATTTAATATGAGAGCATTGAGCCTGTTCTGGCACCAAGAACAACTGCTACTAGTATAAATGTAGATCTTCCAAGGACCTTTATCCAACTCGAATTTAGTTTTATTGAATATCTGACCACCAACATTGACATTATCAATGTAACTATTCCATATCCTGATATTAATGCACGACTGAACGTGTATATCCATTTAACGTATGTAGTAAGCGCATTTCCTAGTGAGACTAGAACAAAAACTTTGTTTTCGAGAGTTTCAATGGAATCATTCATGTGCTCTACCTGGCTCATTGTGTTATTCAGATGCGATTCCATTTCGCTGAGTGTCTCGTTAACTCTATTACTCCATGCCTGTAAATGTTCATTATAGCTTGCGCTCAAACCTACTAAACTTCTAGAAATTGACACGGACATTTCTTGTAGTTGTGGTTGAAGCTCATCAGCAAGTACAGGAAGAATGGATTTTCGTACTAGCGAATTAAAGTCCGCAATAAGGTCCAGCGTTTCTAGTTGTGATTCTATCACAGAAGTTCTCACCTGCTGTACTGATTCGGTGGCTCTATTGTAGAACGTATCAAACACCGCATTGATATTATACAATGAGGACATTTGCACATCGTGATATGTTCCCATGTCACTGTTTATTTTTTGCCAGAGTGACATTGTATCCTCCTTCAAATGCGCTATCTGTCCTGCCATGTCGTAGTCGTTAAGTTCATCTGAAATGTCATTGAATACAGTACGGACATTATCCGTGTGTTCAGTAATAGTTTCACCCATATCTGCCAATTTTGAATTCACATAATTTAGATCATCCTTCAACTGGTTTACTATCTCATGGGTTCCCTCCATGAGACTTGCTTTCATGAGTCTTAAGCTTGCCTCCACAGTTGCCTCGAAGTTGGCGCGGTACTTTTCCAGGTCCACAACCAGATCGTCCTGGAAATTAGAATAAACATCGGTTATATTTAGGAACAAGCTTAATAGTTGCTCTTTCTCATATGGGAGGGCATTCTCAAAGCATGTTGACGGCAGATGCTGATAATTACCACTGTACGTCGTCCACCATTGCGGGGTTCGCTCCATAGCTCGAAGACAAGCGCCAAAGTGAACCGCACCAACACATTCAGGCGGCATATTGTCTACACCAGATGCCTGCAGTTCACATATTGACAGTTTTACTGCTGCCTGAGTTCGTACATCACTTGGCACCGTTTCGAACCCATACTGAAGACACTGAGGTAAAAAGTCTGATAGGGCACGCCTCACACAGGACGAATCTAGTATTGGAAACTTCTTGGCAATTATATCTTGGGATAACAGCTGGAAATTTGTGTCCTGCCTAAGCGCTGTCTCGGCGAGATGAGACACTACATGCGTGATCTCTGCATTAATGTGGGACCGTTGTATGATCACGCAGAGAAACAACAGAATTTCCAGCATATGCAACTAAACTTATTGCATAAACTAGACCACTTTTACAGGTTCTCGTAATGAGTGTCTACTGTCTATTATATATTCAGTCAAGTGCTGAAACAGTTATGATACCTGGTTGCATTTATATTGTCACCTAGGCAAAAATTGAGACACGACTAAAAAAATGTTTGAATGTAACCAGCCCATGGTTGGCGTTAATGAGCTATGCGAGCACTCCCACAAGCGGAGTCATACCAGACGTATTGTTATTTACTTTTAAGTAACGTCTCTAAGTGTTGCCTATCTTCCTGCCTAAAACCAGGAAACCGGCATCTTATATTAACTACTGGGATCTCGACTAAACCTTCGGGGACCCCATATCTATTCCATATGACTGCTGCTGCTCCCCAATTGCCGTTATGCATATAAGCCTGGCTGGCTGCGTGAACGAACTGTTTGGGCAACCCATCAGGATATATCTGCTCGAGCCGCTGCAATAAGAGAGAGATATTTGTACAGTTTTCAACAGCTGGGGATGGCGCAAACGATGAAACAGCGTTGACCAGTTGCACAGCATTTTCCTGTAAAACTTCCTTGCAGGAGGGCATACCGGCTGCGAGCTCCACGAGATGGAGTATTTCGCCGGTGTGGGCCGCACAGCCGGTTAGAACCCTCAGCATTGTTGCGGTTATTGTGTGCTTTAATATAGGGGCGCATCCCGCTATGCAGGCCATCTTTGCAAGACGACGGGCCTGCAAATCAGGCTGGCTCTTGACAGAAATGGCTTTCTCCAGCAACAAGAAGTAAGCATCCAGGACCTCTGGGATGGGACATACACCCCGCTTCAGCAGAAATTGGAGAGTCGTCCTCGAGTTGGTCAGAGCAGAACCGCTGATATAGAACCGTAGCAGCTGCTGTAAAACAGTCGCATCAAGCACCTGCTCATACCGGCGTCCAAATTCTGTAGAGTAGTTATCAAGAAGACGATTGAGAACTTCAATATCCTCCTTATCGACGGTTTGGCCCTCGAAAGCAAGCAATGCACGATGTAATGTACCTTCCAGATGAAGTTCAGCAGGCGGCAGCTTTTGGTACTCCCGTAGAAGAATGGGCAGTATCGTTTTCGCACGTGCTGGGTAGGTCTCCAAAAGAAACTGGAATAAGTCTTCTGTCGATACCACTCCAGCAGCGATGATTCCTTCAATGGATTGTGCGGATGGCTGACACACGGCACGGATTGCTTCCGGGATTTCGGTTTCAGCCGCCTTAAAGGCGGGAAGTGTCGCAGCAGAGACGAGCTGCTTTTCTGACGAGTATTGGTACATGGCATGATCTTTCACCCACGCGCTTATATTTGTCAACAGCGGAAACTGCAGTTTTGCATGGGTATATTCCGTCTGGTCCTTCATCGGATCTCGTACCATCGCTGGTATGATCTGCTTGCCACTCCGAATGCGCGGTTCACACTCAGTACAGCACAGTAGGCCCAGCTCAGTCTGTGTCAGGCCGAGGAATGGATGCATTATTTGGTTCGGCTGCGGAACATGGTTATTCAGCCTCTTCAGAGGCATCCCATTGGCGAGAGACTGTTTCTTGGCAGGTGATACCACCTTGCCGACAGCCTGTAAGCCCCTCATTCGTAGATAGGTCCTTTTAATGCTTCCACGAAAGAGCTGGAGTGGCACGGCTCGACGCAACAAGATGTCCAGCTGAGAAAGAACTTGTCAAAGTTCGATGGAAAAGTCAGGACATGGGACTTCGTTCAATATGACATTTGATACTTGGGTCCATGAGGGTGAGCTCTTCCCTTGGGGTTTCAAGCTCGCTGGCGGATGGCAAGAGCCTGGAGGACGCCCGAGAGGTCACCGAAATAATACTCCCTTCCGTGTACGGCCTGTGCGGCGATTCCGAGTCGCTGACCACACCAGCTCCAAGAGCTCCGCCGTACAGCGGATACAGTTCCAGATCTTCCTTCGCCCCCTTCTCGATCCGCTGCGACGTTAGAGTTCGGCGCCTCAAGCAGGCGATCGACGAGCTGAACACAACCAGGACCGCGCTGACAAGCATCAGCCACCCCGGCCAGTCAAGATATGGTACAAAAAGCAGCACGTCGACCAGGAAACAGAGCAGCGTTTCCATATAGGTCAGAAAGGACCACAGGATTATGATTGTAAGGCGCCGATCCGAGTGTTTGTAGCATTGGGAAAGCACCACCATCAGCCACAGCACCACCATCGAGCACAGCGCCAGCGGGTGCACCACCAACAGTTTGGACAACGAGTACTTCGCCTGCGTTGGCAGCGAGAGCTCGTCCTGCCCCGCGAATAGGAAACCATCCTCGGCCGAGTAGCCGAGCTTTAGCGGTGTGCAGTGCGTGTGGGTTGTGTCGCACCATCCAAAGACTCCGAACTTATACCCATTAAAATGCGACAATGTGACCCCGTTCGAGAGAGGAACAGAAAATGTTGCAAACGATTGGAACAGTAAAGCCAGAGTGGTTGAACCAAGTAGCAACCACTCCACAACCGACATCCCACCCATCATTGAGCTTGGAGGCCTCCAACAACCCTCCACGTGAGAGACCACGTTCTGCTAGGATGGTGATAAGTATTGGTCTAAACCGTCTACGGTGACCAGCAATTTGATATTGAAAAATTTGAGAAAGGCAGCGGATGAGGCGTGATGCGATGAGCAGCGCTCATTGAGTACCGGTCCCTTCGCAAGCTCAGTCAGAATGCAAGGTGCAAAGTCCAAGTCGTATCGAAAGCTTCCTGCAGTACAGCAGAGGGCTGGGCCGAAGGTGGTCGAATTTCGCGACGATGAAGAAGATCAGTTCGATGGGATGGCTCGGCGACTAAATGCGTCGCAGCTGCGGCAACGGGCCGCAGAGCTGCTGAAGGTGCGCGAGACGCTGCCCGTCTACCGCCACCAGCAGAGCATCATGGAGCACCTCAATTCCAACCCCGTGACAATCCTGATCGGTGAGACGGGTTCCGGTAAATCGACACAGTTGCCGCAGCTGCTGCTGGCACAGCTGAAGGAGGAGGACAAGAAGGGCGCAATTGCAGTCACACAGCCAAGGCGGGTGGCCGCGGTGAGTCTGGCCACGCGTGTCGCGCAGGAGCACGGCTGCAACCTCGGCGACGAGGTCGGCTACTCCGTGCGTTTCGACAGCTGCGCACATCCCAGCCGCACACGACTGAAATACCTGACCGACGGTATGCTGCTGCGCGAGCTTATCCAGGATAAGAACCTGCGCAAGTACAGATACGTGGTGATTGATGAGGCGCACGAGCGCACGATTCTGACGGATCTCATTTTGGGCTTCCTGAAACAGTTGCTACGGACAACGAGGCCGGACCTGCGAGTCCTTGTCATGTCGGCCACGCTGCAGGGGGACAAGTTCAGCGCGTTCTTCGACGGTGCCCCCGTGCTGTTTGTGGAAGGCCGCAAGTTCCCGGTCGAGATCCGCTACCTGTCGCAGCCGTGCGAGGACGTCGTGGACGCCGTAGTGCGCTGCTGCGTGCAGATAAACAGCGGCGAACAGCTGGGGGATTTACTGTGCTTCATGCCCGGCCAGGAGGAAATCGACAAGGCTGTCGGCGTGCTCGCCAAGATCAGCGAACACCTGGACCCCGGCGTGCCGCGCATCACCGCGCTCCCGCTGTACGCCGCGCTCCCGCCCGCCGAGCAGGCCAAGGTGTTTCTCCCGCTCAAGGGCTTCCGCCGCAAGATCATCCTCTCCACTAACATCGCGGAAACGTCCGTCACCATCGCCGGCGTCAAGTACGTCGTCGACACCGGCCTCCGCAAGTGCAAGGTCTGGCGCCACCAGCTCGGCCTCGCCACCCTGCTCACCGTGCCCATCTCCAAGGCCAGTGCCTCCCAGCGGGCCGGCCGTGCAGGCAGAGAGAGTGCGGGGAAGTGCTTCCGCCTCTACCGCGAGGCAGACTACGAGCAACTGCCCGGCCAGAGCGAGCCGGAGATAGTCCGCTGCGACGCCACCGCGCCCCTGCTAATGCTCAAGCAGATCGGCGTCGATGACCTCCTCAACTGGACCTGGCTGGAGCACCCAGGCCGCGACTCCATCGTGCAGGGCCTCCAGGAACTCTACCAGCTGGGCGCGCTGGACGACAGCGGCGCCATTACCGACGACGGGCGTAAAATGGCCCTCTTGCCGCTGGCACCGCACCTGAGCCGCGTGCTTTTGGAGGCACGCCGTAACCATTGTCTCCCGGCCGTGCTCGATATCGTCGCGTGCCTGTCCGTCGACAACCTGCTGCTCTCCCCCCCGCCTGAGGCCAGGGACGAGGTCAACGCCCGCCGCGCCGCCGCCTGCCCCCGCGGCGCGCGCTACGGCGACCTGCTCATGCTCAAGGAGCTCTACGACCACTACGCCGCGCTGCCCGCGCCCGACCGCGCCGATTGGTGCCGCCGCCTCTGCGCCAGCGCCCGCGGCTTCCGCGCAGCCGCGAAAACTCGGGCCCAGCTCCACCGCTACGCCGCCGCGCTCTTGCACTGGCGCCCCGAGCCCGCCGCGCCTGCGGCTGACCTGCACGCGCCCCAGATCGCCGCCGTCGTCAAAAGCTTCCTCGCCGGCTTTGCGAGGAACACCGCCATACGCATGCCCGACCGTTCCTACAGGACTACCTCCCACGGCGAGCCTATCAGCATCCACCCCTCCTCGCTGCTCTTTTTCTCCACCTACGCGGCCGCCGACCGTCCGTCCGCCCCTGCCCCTGCCATCCTCTACGTCGAGTACGTTTTTACCTCCAAGGGCTACGCCCGTGGGGTAACCAGAGTCGAGCTCGACTGGCTACAGGAGCTGCAGCCCAGGGCCCTAGGCAAGCGTTCCGCCCGCTAAAACGGGGCTACTGCTCTGGACCACTGCCCGTGTCCTAGCCGCCGCGCTGAATGCGGCCGCGAGATATTGGCGCTTCCCGAAAGAGAAACCGTTGCCTGTCGCTGCAATGACGTTGGCCCCAGAGCGGCCCGCGGGGCATGCGCAAGATAAAGTTCAGGGATCTGGCCGAATGTTATGTAAGCGGCATGACGTCATTATTAGGGCCGCTGGGCGACGCCGTTGCCACTCGGCTCGCCGAAGACGTAATGATAGCAGTGCTCGGCAAAAACGGCGCTGACAGCTAACGTAATATTCCGTCTCTCCATGATTAGAGTACGGAGGCAAGCTCTCGGAGGCAGAAGTTCTCTCGGATGGCCGCACGCGCGTGCAGGTGCGTAGTTGTAGATATAAAAGCACGGCGAGAGCAATGCAGAACAAGGACATAGAACAGAGAGCCATATAGCATCATGATAAAAGAGTCGTTTTCCAGGACCGCGACGGGCGGGTTCAGCGGCAGGGCGCTGCGGCTGGCAGTGACGATCACGGCAGTTACAGGGTTCTCGCTGTTCGGGTACGATCAGGGCCTGTTGTCGGGGCTGATCAACGGTGAGCAGTTCAACCACGAGTTCCCGGCGACGCTGGAGCAGGGCGACAACGACCGGCACGCGACGGTGGTGCAGGGCGCGGTGACGTCGTGCTACGAGCTGGGGTGTTTTTTCGGGTCGCTGTACGTGATGGTGGACGGGGAGCGGCGGGGGCGGAAGCCGCTGATCATCATGGGGTCGCTGCTGACGATTCTGGGGACGGTGGTGTCTGTGGCGGCGTTCCGCGAGCACTGGGGGCTGGGGCAGTTTGTGATCGGGCGGGTGGTGACGGGTCTGGGCACGGGGCTCAACACGTCGACGATCCCGGTGTGGCAGTCGGAGATGTCGAAGCCGAAGAACAGAGGGCTGCTGGTGAACCTGGAGGGCTCTGTGATTGCGGTGGGGACGATGATTGCGTACTGGATCGACTTCGGGCTGTCGTACGTGGACTCGAGCGTGCAGTGGCGGTTCCCGGTCGCGATGCAGATTGTGTTTGCGGTGCTGCTGCTGGTGGGGATCGTGCAGCTGCCGGAGTCGCCGCGGTGGCTGATGGCGCACGGGCGCACGGCGGAGTCCAAGTACGTGCTGGGCAAGCTTGACAACCTGGACCCCAGCGACGACAGCGTGCTGGCGGAGGCCGCGGCGATCGAGGACGCGGTGAACCGCTTCAAGCACGAGAAGCGCTCGCTGAAGGACGCGCTGACCGGCGGCCGCGGCCAGAACCTGCAGAGAACCCTCGTGGCGTGCTCCACGCAGTTCTTCCAGCAGTTCACCGGCTGCAACGCCGCCATCTACTACTCCACTGTGCTGTTCCACAAGACCATCAACCTGGAGTACCGGCTATCCTTGATTCTGGGCGGTGTTTTCTCCACGGTCTACACGCTCGCCACGATCCCGTCTTTCTTCCTGATCGAGACGGTCGGTAGACGGAAGCTGTTCCTCATCGGCGCGCTTGGCCAGGGCTTCTCCTTCACCATCACGTTTGCCTGTTTGATCAACGACACGAAGAACAACGCGAAGGGTGCCGCGGTGGGCCTCTTCCTCTTCATCATCTTCTTTGGGATGACCATCCTATCTCTGCCATGGATCTACCCACCTGAGATCTCGTCCATGAAGGTGCGCTCGATCACGAACGCGATGTCCACCTGCACCAACTGGCTCTGTAACTTCGCCGTCGTCATGTTCACTCCTATCTTCATTCACGAGGCTGGCTGGGGCTGCTACCTGTTCTTTGCCGTGATGAACTTCCTGTACGTTCCAATTATCTTCTTCTTCTACCCTGAAACGGCTGGCAGATCCCTGGAAGAGATCGACATCATCTACGCCAAGTCGTTCGTCGACGGTACCCAGGCTTGGAGAGTAGCTGCAAACCTGCCTAAGTTGTCGTTGAAGGAAGTGGAGGAATACGGCATTCAGTTGGGTCTCTACAACAATGAGCACGACTTTAAAGACGAAATGAAAGTGATTACTGAGGCTGAGGGACAAGTTCCTCGGTCGTCTATCTCTGATTCTAACATGGAATCGTCCAGTACCGGTAATGGTATCATGAAGAAGCCATAATGACTTCCTAATAGTTATATCTGGCTAGCTGCCGGCAATGCCTTTGCTGCATACGACTCATTAATACCTATGTATCTAATAAACCCTAATTTTATGAAAATTATCTAGGTACTATTCGGGCAGCACTGTCGCTATGTAGTGTAGTCGCATGTTCGGGTAACAGTCGAAAATACATGTATGACTCAACGGAGACAGATCTTGGCACCCGTCCAAGGATGAATATATTGTGTAGCTAATAATAAAAGCGCACGCAACTTTCGAGACCTCGGCAGTAGTTTAGTGTTAGTTTCGAGGCGACTATTGGCAAGAATGAAAAGTAGCCTGTCGCTTTGTCAACGTGCGGCCAACGCGGCCTCCAAGTACGAGCGCTACGTTCCGAGTTGCGGCGTTTTCCCCCTGGGGTTTAAAGTGGGTTCCATCGCCACGGGGGTCAAGAAAAATGGGCAGCTTGATTTGGGTGTGATCCTAAGTACGTATGAGCGCGAGGGGGGGGCAACTGCTGCGGCGGTGTTCACGACGAACAAATTCAAGGCGGCGCCTGTGGTAGCTTCTAAGGAGCGCCTGGCGAAGTCTGAGGGGCGGGGAATTAGCGCTATTGTGGTCAACTCAGGATGCGCCAATGCCGTAACGGGCGCAGTTGGACTGGAAAACGCAAACAAGGTTGTCCAGCTGGTGGAGCAGCAGCTTGGTAGGAAAGATACGACCTTGCTGATGTCCACTGGCGTTATAGGCCAGCACCTATCGATGGATAAGATCGAGCACGGGCTGGGCACTCTATTGAACAATGATGACGCATTTGGTAACGACTTCAGTTCATGGCTATCGCTGTCCAAAGCCATGATGACTACAGACACGTTCCCTAAACTAATCAGCTCTCGATTTACTTTGCCAGGTGGGACTACGTACACCCTCACAGGAATATCGAAGGGCGCCGGGATGATTTGTCCCAACATGGCGACGCTGCTGGGTTTTATTGGGACTGACTTGCCCATTAGCCCCTCAGCTTTACAGAACATTCTATCATCCGCGGTCGATCGCTCGTTCAATTGCATATCAGTCGATGGCGATATGAGTACCAACGATACCATCTACATGCTTGCAAGCGGCGCCATCGATACCGATTTGATAACGGAGTCAAGCGAGTCTTTTCCTCTAATAAAGGCGCAAGTTACGGAACTGGCGCAGAATTTGGCCCAGCTGGTAGTACGTGATGGGGAGGGATCTACGAAGTTTGTCACAGTCCATGTGAAGCGCGCGCTAAATTTCGCTGACGCCAAGGTCATTGCAAAGACTATTTCAAATTCCAGTTTAGTTAAGTGTGCGTTATATGGGCAAGATGCTAACTGGGGTCGTATCCTATGTGCTATCGGGTATGCACAGCTGGGCGATTGCGCATCGCTCGATGAAAGCACCCTAAATGTGTCCTTTGTCGGTGTTGGTGACTCAAAGGGAGCTGAACTAAATCTTGTTGTGGACGGCGTGCCCAACGTTAATATAAATGAGTCAAAGGCAGCCACAATGCTGGCTGATACAGATCTTAAGATTGTAGTCGATCTCGGCACAGGCACGGAAGAATGCAACTTCTGGACCTGCGACCTTTCACATGAATATATCAGCATAAATGCCGACTATCGTTCCTGAAAAAATAATGACATTGGACTACAAAAACCCCTCTATATTGGAAAAAGCAGATAGAGCTATCTTTCCGTGAAATTATATAGTTAGTCGCAGGGTGGAATCGTCACCTTATCACTCAAGAAATCTGCAAGCTTGTGTGGATCCAACACAATTGTTTTGAAATACTGCCGCTTTGGGAGAACCTTCAGTAACTCTATAATTTCCATGGGAACAGCCTCTGTCTGTTCTTGGCGCTGTCTCTTACTACTGCCGTTGTCGTCAAAGACTATACCAGCAGAATGTAGAGACCGTTTAACGGCATAGCCACTTAGGACAGGTATGCCATACTCATCCATCAGGTAGGGGAATTCCAACCGTTTCAGCAAATTCTCACCCTGCAGCTGGTAGCGATCAGTAAACACTTCAATCT
The DNA here is from genome assembly GCF_000091025.4 of Eremothecium gossypii ATCC 10895. Lineage (NCBI taxonomy): Eukaryota > Fungi > Ascomycota > Saccharomycetes > Saccharomycetales > Saccharomycetaceae > Eremothecium > Eremothecium gossypii. The sequence continues at coordinate 948,535 of NC_005785.6, read as the reverse complement.
TTTCCGCCTCGGGAAATTTCTCGAAGAAACGGCGTTCGAGCTCATAAACGTTATTCAGATTCCCAAACTTAGACTCGTAGTTGATCACCTTCTTGTAGATTTCCTTTAGCTGATCAAGATTGTAGATTTTATCAATACAACTTTCAAAGAGGGATTTGATCTGCGCGTCCTGCTTCACCAAGATCAAGAAGTCGAGGTACTTGTTGATGTAGTTCCCGTTGTCCTGGAAGTACTTGAGCCCAAACTCCAGGACCCTGCAGGGCGTGGTGACGTCGCTGTTGTTGTAGTACTCCATGTAAGCGTTCTCCACGTATATCTCATACGAGATGTCCTTTTTCAGTTTGCGACACTTCGAGAACACCTTCCGGGCCGCGGATAGGCCGGTCACTCTCTTCATTGTCGTCATGTAGACGCAATATGCAAAAGTCAGCTTGCGCGTCTGGCGGAGTATCTTGTCAGGATCCATCGTGGTGTCGTTCATTACCTGTAATTCCATTGATATCCTGGCTATGCAGTGCTGGAAACGCTCCTCCAGCGCCTCTATTTTGTTATTCAGCTCCAAGTACTCCGCGAGCTTAAAGGTCAACGAGAGCGACCCTGGATTGCACCTGACGGCGATCTCAAGGACCTTCTCGTGCTCGTTCTCGTCCACAAACATGGCGTAGTTGTACCATATCTCCGGCGCAAAGCACATGTGCTGCACAGCCTGGCGGTGCACGTATTCCACGCGCTGGCGCAGCACGACTTCGGGCAGGTCGAGCTTGTTGTCCAGCTCCCACTGGATCCACTTCGTCCAGATCTGCAGCTGGTACTCATCGTACTGACCGGGCGCAGGCAGGTTCTGCTGTGTCGCCTGGTTTAGCTTCGTGGGCAGCGAGCGCCGCAGGCCCTTCGTCAGGTTCGACCACTCCTGGTACAGCGAGCGCGCATTCATGTAGCTCGCCGAGAGCTCTCCGATGAACTTCCGCGCCGTCAACTGGTTGACCTCCTGCTCCCACTGCGTGTATTTCTCCCAGTACCGCTCCAGCGACTCCACTGGCAGGCACAGCAGGCGCTTGTACAGCTTGCGCAGAATCTCGACCCGGCTCTGCTCCTCCCACTTGCTCACCGGCTTCCACTGCTCCAGAAACTGCAGGTAGTCCTGCCAGAACTGCATCGACCGCGGCTCAAACACCGCGCATTTCTCCATCACCAGCTCGTACGCCTTCAGCACCGTGCCCCGCGCCTCTTCGCCGCCCGTCACCGTGTTGTTCTTGCGCCGCACATACCCCAGGTACGTCGACCACAGGTAGATGTCGTTGTTCATCAGCTCCCCGGACAGGCACTTCGCCAGCAGCGTCTCCACCTGCCCGCTCTCCTCCTGCTCCAGCTCCCAGTTGAGGTGGATCGTCCACAGGAACGACTCCAGCGGGAACAGCTCGTGTAGCTGTCCGAACACCTCCCGGATCTCCGCCACCTGCTGCTTGCCCACATAGTATTTAATCAGCTCTATGTATAGCAAGATCTGCGTCGGATCCTCCTCAATCTGGTCCCGCAGACGGTTTTCAATGTCGTTCGGGTCTCGTTCCCGTAACGTGGGGCGTGCCGGCAGGCTGCTGCCCCCAGAAGAAGGCGACACGCTCTTTACAGTCCCCGCATCCGGTGTCTCATTTCCTGACATTGCTCCACGCACAAACTGATGGCCAATACCGACTGTTCTCAGCGTGGATAGCTGAAGATGATGCGATTATAGGTGAATTTTTTTACTTTCTCGATGAACCAGAGAAGGCTGAACAGTCAAGAGCTAGTGCAAGGATGGCTACCATCCATCTATGGGGAGTCGACGGGGCGCCAGCATTGATCTCTCCCGAGAGCATCGCGCTTTTTTGGCTTGTCAATACGTGCGAAGTTGAGTGCACGGTAGTGTTCTCGAACAATGCGCATCTCTCCCCACGTGAGGAGCTGCCGCTGTACGTCGGGGAGGACGGCAGCGCAGCCTACGAGTACCCCGAGATCGTGGAGCAGCTCCTGGGCCGGGAGCTGGGGCTGGAGGAGCGCAGCCTGGTGTGCTGGGCGGCCGAGCGCTGCGGCGCGCTGTCGGACTACCAGCTGTACCTCAACCGCAAGAACTACGAGCAGTACACGCGGCGGGTGTTCTCGCAGCTACTGCCGTGGCCCCTGTGGTACAACACGCCCGTGCAGCGGCGCGAGCGCGCGCGTGCGCAGCGCGGCGGCACGCCGGCGCCGGCGCACGACGCGGAGAAGGAGCTGGCGCAGCACAGCAAGACGCTGCAGGCGACGCGGGAGCTGCGAGAGCGCGGTGAGAAGGCGCTAGCGGACGCCGCAGCCGAGATGGAGTACGCAGCCGCGCTCGACCGGGCGCTGCAGCCGTGGATCGCGGTCCGCGGCGCGGCCGCCACGCTGGGGCCCGCGGAGCTGCTGTTCGCCGCGCACCTGTACGTGCAGCAGCAACTGCCGGACGGCGCGCGCGTCACCGCGCACCTGCGCGCGCACTACCCTGCGCTCTGCGACGGACTGCTGCGCGCGTGCGAGCTGCACGCGTGCGCACCGCGCGCGGCGGCCGTGGCTGTCCGCGCGCCCACCGCCGCAGAGACCCCCAGTGTGCCCCGGGAACTGTACAGGTATGTCACTTCCTATTGGACTATATAATGCTAATTCTTGCGCGGCCGCTGCAGGCCCTGGTACACCGTGTAGTACACCACCGTGCCGTCGTCGCTGCTGATGGCGAGCACCACGCGCTTGCAGCTGGCCGGCAGCTGGCTGAACACCTTGTCGAGCGCCTCCAGCGTCACCCCGCTGCTGCGGTACTGGCTCAGCTCCACGGGCAGCACGTACTCGACGCCAATCTCCTCGTCATCGTTGCTGAGTTTCTGCGCGGGCCGCCCCCGCAGCGCTTCTCTATCGCGCAGGGGCACGACTTCTACGTCGCTCCACTGCTGATAGTGCACCAGGTTGTTGCGGACGAGTGCGGTGAGTCCTGTAAGGCCGCCGTTATACGAAACTGACATTTGGGCGATGCCCTCGAACAAGGCATTGCAGCGATGGCCATTTTTTTTTCACTATGTGCTTCACCTCATAAACCACTGACACATCGCTTTCAGAGCTTCGCTGGAAAACCAAGCTGACTAGCTAGAGCAGCCTTGCACTTTAGCCCGAGATGATGCTTAGTGGGTTGGTGTACTTGCTGCTTGCACAAGTTGCAGTTGGCCGGAGAGAATATGTAAGAGTGCAGACGACGACTACGACTACCGAGGAGTTGCACCCCTGGCACCGGACCATATACGGGACCGTGAAGGAGATCGTGACGCCCACGGTGATTGCGGGCGTGACGTTCTCGTTGAAGCCGGATCCGACGCCCGATCCGCTCAAACCGTGGGTTTCGCTGAAGAAAGACGGCGCGCCGCAGACCATCAAGCCAGAAGTTAAGAAGGGGAGGACCATCAAGGGCCCGCCAGACTACTCGACGTACTTTAAGCAGGTGAGCACGACGACGTACTCGTACGAGGAGCTGCAGGCGCACAACATGGACCCCAACGACGTGCACGAGGAGGAGGTGTTCACGGAAGAGGATGACACATACACGTCGCTCAACCCGCTAATCCGGTGCACTCCGGACCGGTACTTCAACAAGGGCCTGGCCAAGGACGTGAGCAGCGCGCCGTTCTGCACGCCGCGGGAGCACGTTGACTGGTACGCAGGCCAGACGTACTTCATCACATGGTACACGCACTTCTTCTGGGACAAGGCCCTCGACGCGCCGGCGGAACAGGCGCGGGTCATGCTGTATTACGTCAAGAAGGGACAGCTCAGGCAGAAGCGGGAGCCCATCAAGCCCTTCTTCCGCGGCCAGTGGATCAAGAACATTGACGGACTGTTTGCGATCACTATCGATGAGGAGTGGCTACAGGGGCAGGGCACGCGCCAGCTGATGCTAACGGTGCAGCCGTCGACTGTGGCCGACGAGGAGTTTGACCCCGTTGAGCACGGGATTCTTGTGCGGCTAGCGCTACCGAACAGGGTTTTCAAGGCGGGCAAGCAGGACCTGAAGATGCTGGATTCGGGCATGACAGACGAGACGTGGTATTACCTGCTCTTGACGTTGCCAACCATCGTCGTCTTCGTCGCAGCCCTTGTGTACTTCTTCCTGCAGTGGAACCGGCGCTACACCGACTTTTCCGACATCAGCAGAGCGGCCATCGCGAAGAAGCATCGGATCATCGGCAAGTTCAAGGACATGCCGCGCTTCCGGAACATGCGCAACCACAGGTATGACGAGCTACCGCAACATAATAAGAGTAGCAAGCAAAGTTAAGACGCTACCTAGTCAAGTAGAACTTACAGACGCTAAATAATCCTAGATCCACTTTTGCCGCGCAGCCACCTCGCATATTTTCTCCAGGGTGACCATGCGCGGGTCGGGCTTCGCCGGCCTGTGTGTTGCCTCGCTGTTGGCGGGTGTGGGCACCGAGGAGCCGCTCTCGTCATCGTCCTCGTCACGCTCATTGCTGTCGTCGACCTCCTCTATATAGTAGAAAAAAGGTTCCAGGACCATCATGATCTTCCAGAAGAGCAGGGTGCCGCAGTTCTGGAAAAGAAGGTCAATGAGTGCGGGCAGGTACTCCACCTCGATGTACTCCTCTGCGCAACACACGAACTCGTCCAACGCGTAGTCCTGCTCGTCGGCGCTAAGAGTAGAGTACATTTCAGAGAGCAGCGTCAGCTCCTTGCTGATGGTCTTGGGGATGTCCTGGCGCGCCTGCCACAGTAGCTTCTGTGCCTTCACCAGCTTCTGGTCCGTGGAGACGTCGTCCTCCGCTCGTTCGCTGAGCTGCTCCACGCCGCCGCTCTCGCACACCTCCTCTTGCGCCGGAAAGAACCCGTTGCGCTCGCTCTTGTCCATGAGCTCGTTGTATTCGTTATAGAGTGAGATGATCTTCATCATCGGCTTGTACAGCTGCTGGCACACCTTCAGCTCGGACTTGGGTATGATGACCTTCTCTAGGTAGTGGTTTATCAACCCCTCCATGAAGTTCGCCCATATCGACGAGAACACGTAGTTCTCGTCGTGCACGCTCTCGTCGTAGTCCTCCGTGATGTTCTCGCGCATGATCTGCTCCACCAGTGTGCAGACGAGCCTCTGGCCCCGCCGGCTCCCGCCCTCCTCCACCTCGTCGCTCTTCCGCGCGCCGTCTCCGCCCGCGCGGCTCTGGCACCCGTTCGTCTTGTCCAGCCAGTACTCCGGCCCGCCCCGCTGCGACAGCGTCACCAGCAGCAGGAACAGCTTCGACTTCTCCCACTTCGACACCCCGTGCGTCACCCGCTCGTCGCTGATCCGTGTCACATCGTCGTTGATTTTCCGATGGATGCACTTGACAAACGACCTGATCGTCGCCGCCTTGCGCTCCCCGTACCGCTCTATCAGATACGGCCGCGAAGTCACCACCTGGTACCTCGTACCCTGGAACTGCAGGTGCTTGTAGAACTGGAACTTGTATCGGCGGGCGTGCTTTCTGCCTGTACCGCCAGACGCACCCTCTTTGATCGATTTCGCACCATTACTAGCTACGTGCCACTGCTGTGAGCACCGGCAGCAGTCACCCATCCCTTAGATCAGCGCTTTTATATCCTCTAGGCCCTCCGAAGCCTCCACGCATGCACTCTCTCTGTCAAGATGCCTGGATTCTGTTGGTGAGCATTGAAAAAAAAGGTCACGATCGCGGATGTTCGGATGGATTAGCCACCAAAACCTGGTCGAGCCCAAAGCTCGAGGCCCCAAGCCAGCAGCAACGGTAAGCCGGGGCACGGGAAGGCTGTTCAGTACTAGGTTTCCGTATTATATAATAATATTATGGTGTAAGTCAGCTACAGCGTGCCGACATGTGGAGGTATATACTATTTTTTGACGTCTGACGACGTGCTGACGCTGCCCTCGTCAGCGAGGGAGCCCTTGGAAAGCACGACGGGATCGACACCCAAGTCTTCAATTACACGTCCCTCGGCGTCCTTCATGTCCATTAGGCCGTAGACAGCGATGGTGATCAGACCCAGGACGGCGGCGAGACAGGAGAAGAACATGGCGACGATGCCCTTGGGGGTGAAGCCCTCGGGGATGCTCTTCTGCTGGACGTTCTGGCCCGAGAGGTCAAGCAGGTCCTCGGTGTGGGCGGCGGCGTTGCCAATGTGGGGCACGTGGGCGGCCTGACAAGCGCCGATGGTGCTGTCGGTGAGTTTCTGGGAGGCGGTGCGCTGGATCTCCAGCGGCGCCTCGATGATGGTGAGGGAGAGGCCCTGGATCATGTGCCACTCGAGGTGGCAGTGGAAGAACCAGACGCCGGGGTTGTCTGCCTTGAAGCGCAGGACGACGTAGGACTTGCCGTTTACGTAGACGGTGTCACGGGTCATCGGGTACTCGCGACCCTCGTCCTCGCCGGGGTACTCGATGGGGTCCGCGGCGTCCAGGTCGTCCTGATCCGCGGCGGTGGGGCCTCTGGCGACAACTTGGAACACGTGGCCGTGGAGATGGAAGGGGTGTCTGCCAGTGTCCTTGTTGTTGATGACGATCTCCACGATGTCGTTGTGCTCGAGGACGTGTGCGTTGGTGTTGGTGCCGTAGACGAGAGGGTTCGTGGCCTTGTCGCCGGCGCTGAGAACGGTCATCAGGGTGGGGACCTTGGGCTCGGTGTAGGTGATGTTGTTGAAGAAGGCGTAGTTTCTACCGTCCATCAGGTTGTCCATGTCCACGGTGACCTCGATCTTGGCGGTGGCGTCCTCCAGCATCGGGACACGATGCTCGTCGATCGGAACCAGATAGATGTCGTCCAGGAACTCGAGCTCGCCGACCCTGTGCTCCTCAGGATTTGGCAACTGGTCGTTGTAGATCATGTAGGAGGTCGCGTTCAGCTGCAGGTCATCGGGCATCACGTCAAGCATGGTGTCGTCCATCTTCTGCATGATGGCAAAGTTGCGAGACGTCTCATTCTTGGTGTGGACCAGGACGGAGTACCGCTGCGCACTGGTGATGTACAGCATGTTGGTAACGTTCTTCTCAACGTACACGCCGTCCACCTCGACCACCTCCATTTCGTGATCCTCGATCCAGAAGTACTGGGACACGAAGCCGCCGGTGTTCACTAGACGCAGCAGGTACGTAGTGTCTGGCTCCACCTTCCATGTTAGGTTTCTCGTGTTGTTGATGATTAGGTTCTGGGGGATGGGTTCCGCGCCTGTGGGGTTGTACAGGTGCAGGAACTCCGGGATCTTGTCTACAGCCACGTCGTGATACCACTCGCTTAGCTCCAGCGTCATTTCCTTGTCAAAATTGTACGCGAACGTGCTGTTTGCCTCATCTATGACAAACACACCCTTCATACCATCCTGGAACTGGCCCGCGGTGTGTGAGTGGTACCAGAAGGTCCCCTTGTTGCCCTCAACAGTAAAGTTGTACCACATCGACCCGCCCGGCGGAATAGGACACTGAGTCACCATCTCTGGGCCGTCCATCTGATTTGTCCCGTTTTGGAACATCCCGTGGAAGTGGAGGGAGGTGTTCCACTTCTCAAACCCGTTTTCCAGGAGAACAGACACCTTGTCTCCTTGCTTGACTCGCACAGCCGGCCAAGGGTATTCGCCATTGCACGTTATCACTGGTCTCTCTTTCAGAGTGTCGGGGTTGGCCTTACCCATCCCTGTCTTCCAGTGGAAGACATGCTCTTCGGCAGACACGTGAGTCCATGCTGCTGCCAGCAGAACCACTGAGCTCAACAGACCCTTCATCTTTGTGTTCTGCGCTTTGCCCTGAGCTGTTCTGCACTATTACGTCCAGATGTCGGTCTATTGTTTTCTGTGCGCTCGAGGTCATCTCTCGAACATTTCACCTGCATTTTTTATACTTCGAGCACTAGGCGAAAATTGGGTGTGCATCATATAAGAAAAGAGGGTGCAGTCGAGAAAACAGACCAGTTTGGATGCTCATTGGTAGCCTTGTGGCCATTAGAAGAGCTTAGAGCGCTTTCAGGTGTGCAAGTCCGGTTAAGCTTTGCAGGTGCCGACCAGAATGGAAAAGTTCATATCACACCCACCACTTATAGTGCATTCGTCATTGTCGCAGCTGCGGTACCTGGTATTGGCGGAGGGTGTGGGCGTGGAACCCGAGGAACGGCGACAGCGCTGCTATGTGTGGTCGATCCTCTCGCGCACGGATATGGAAGGTGCAACGTCGCGGTACATGCGGCTAGCACAGCGAGGCCCGCCGCCGGCGGCGGTGTACAAGAAGATACAAAACGACACCTTCCGAACGTTTTCAACAGACTCCGGCTTTCGGGAACGGGTGTCTGAGGAATCTCTGACTAGATGTCTCTCGTGTTTTGCCTGGTTGCAGGAGCTGGAGGGAGACCGGGGTCCGGTGCGCATCGCGACCTACGTGCAGGGGATGAACGTGCTGCTGGCACCCCTGTTGTACAGCTGTCCTGCAGAGCCCATGGCTTTCCGGCTGTTCGAAACAGTGTGCCAGCGGATGATCCCCGCGTACCTGGACCACTCGCTGAGCGGAGTGCACACGGGTGCGCGATTACTGGACGAGTGCCTCAAGATTGTGGATCCCAAACTAAGCAAGTTCCTCTCCGACAACCTACTCACGGCGGAAATATATGGGGTGCCCTCGATTCTGACGCTTTCAAGCTGCCAGAAGCCACTGGACCAGGTATGCCGGCTGTGGGACTTCATGTTTGCATACGGGTTCCACATGAACCTGCTGTTCATCGTCGCTCAGCTGGTCAAGATGCGAACGGAGATCATGCAGTCGGACTCGCCTATGAATCTACTGCGGCAGTTCCCAGACTTCGACGCGGACGAGATCATCCGTCTGGGGGTCGGGTTCGTCGCCAAGATTCCATCTGGGCTCTACGAGCTGCTGGTAAGGCACCTGACGGAGCCAGGCATAGATTTATCGAGCTACGACGGACTGGACTGATCAGAAGAGGTCCATGTCGAAGTCGCGCTCACTATAGTAACTACATATAATCGTACGTTCGCAGAAGCGCATGCCGGCTAGCATCAGCATTGCACGTTCTGCACCGCTGAGCTCTTTGAATTTGATGAAGATCTTACCTATCTGGAGCGAAACGCTCTCGAAGTTGTTCCTGAAGTCCGGGCCCGGAACAGGAATCTTGACGCTCTCCACAGGCCCGCAGTTGAGAACGGGGGTTCCAAACATGACGGCGTCATGGACCTCCCTGTAGTAGCGTTCGTTTTTGAGTTCTAAAGGGTCCACCGCATTCAGTAGGCACACTACCTTAGACGGTTTATGAGTCTGAACCGCCACGACCTTGGAGAAGGACTGATACGATATGTCAGAGTAGTTTTGTGTCAGCTCGCTGGCATTGGGCTGGAGCACCTGCACGCCCTGCGGCGAAGGCAGCGGCGCCTCGGCGCTGGCTGGCGTATAAAGGACCGCCTGTGTGAATATGTTGGCGCCCTGTCGAGCAACCTCCACAGAATGCAGCCAAGAGTATGTGATGTCCTGCTCCTGCAGCCAGCCAGGAACTTCGCTTGCACTCTGCAGTGGAACGCCCAGCATGGCTATGAGGTTGCGGTCACAGATGGGCTCCTCGGCGTCGAGGCGCGCAACGTACTCCTCCGGCCGCTGCCATACGATATGCGAGTTCAGCTGATTCTTCAGGTACGCCTGTGCCGCCAGCACAAGCGTTGCGGACTCCTCCGAATTGAGCTCCAGCACCAGTGCGCCTTTGCGCTGCTCACACGAGGACAGCACGTGCTCCCCCTCGAGCGTGATGTTCTTCAGCATGTCAGAGACACAGGCCGCGACACGGTCCAGGTCGCCCACGCCCTCGCCGCTCAAAACCAGCGTGCGGTTGAGCTTGCACTGCGCGAGGTTCGGTTTCGTGGGGTCCTCGAAAAGGATCTTCGTTCGCCTGTTCAGTGCGCCTTTCTCCGCGATGCCCTCCAGTGTCATGCGATCCAGCTCCTGCGGCTGGCCGGGCAGCGGGAACAGGCCCGAGAGCTTCGCGCGCTCCGCAGGCACATGCTCAAACCCGCGCGGCGTCACGTCCCACCGCGTCGGCCGCAGCCGCGGCCGCTCCTCCAGCGCGGGTACCCGCGACCAGTCCACCTCCCGCTCATCGGGCACCCACTCGCGCGCAAACGGCGGCCCGGCACGCGCCTTGCGCCCTAGCCCCCGCGCCGCCGGCGCCCCGCGCCCCGCGCCGTCGCGGAAGCGCCCAGGGCCGCTGTAGCCCCGCCCGCCCGCAGGCTTGCCGATGCGCCCCGGGCCCCCGTCGAAACGCCCGCCGTATCGGCTGCCCACGCGCCCGCCGCGCCGCGTGTCGTATCCTGGCGCGCTCCACCCACCCTCGCCGCCCCCCGGGCCCCTCCGCGCCTCGCCCCCGCCCCCGAACCGGCTCGGCGCGCCCAGAGGCATGCTGTTGGATGCGGTCTGGTGCCCGCCCCGCCGCGCCGCGCCCTCCCCGCCGCGCCCCCACCCGTCGCCGCGCTCGCCACGCATCTCGCCGCGCTCCGCGCCCCTCCCGGCCCGCTCGCCGCCCTGCCAGCCCCCGCTGCTCCCACTTTCATTGCTGCCAGCTCCCTCCGATGCGCCCATTGCCGCTCTGGGCCCCGTCGGCACCTTCTTCTCCTCCTTCTTGCTATTTATACTAGCCATAATCCTGGACCGCAGGTTCTCTAAATTGCTGCTCATCTCCCTGATCCGGCCTCGATGCCCATGCAGCGCTGTGCTCAACCACTGCTACTATTTACAAAGCTTTTCCATGGCCATGGCTACGGCGGTGAAAAGTTCACCACCCAGACATTTTCTCTCACGTGCTCGCATCCCAAGATCTGATGTCAAGCCCAGGCTCCATGTGTGATCTACTGGGGCCCGTCTGTGGTCAGGTACGACGTAGCTGGGTGTGTATTGAGACTTTCCTTTTGGTGTTAGTGCCTATGGGTCGGTGGCCTGGCCGTGGACTGGATTTAAAGACACGGTGCAAATTCGGCCACGTTCTACTGGGGAATCTACAAGTTCAGAGCGAGTAAGCGGGCGAGAACTCAGTTTGCAGCGATGAAACTCGGAAAGGTGGCTTTGGTCTGGCTAGCAGGGGCGCTGCACGGGACGGCGGCGGCTGGAGCACTGCTGGGGGTGGACTACGGACAGCAGTTTGGCAAGGCGGTGGTGGTTGCTCCCGGGGCGCCGCTGGAGATAGTGCTAACGCCGGAGGCAAAGCGGAAGGATGAGAATGGGGTGTGTGTGCGGGAGGTGATGGGGCGCGTGGAGCGCGCGTACGGGTCGGCGGCAAGTGCGGCGGCGGCAAGGCAGCCGGAAAGCGCGCTGCTGCACACGAAAGGGCTGCTCGGGCGGCGGGCGGCGGAGGAGCTGGGGTGGTGGCGGCGCGGGCACCCGGGCGTGCAGGTGGCTGACACGGGCCGGGGGGGCGTGGGCTTCGCGGTTGTGGGGGAGACGGTGTCTGCGGAGGAGACGGTGGCGATGGCGCTGCAGCAGTACGTGCGGCGTGCGGAGGAGCTGGTCGCGGAGAAGCGTGCGCGGGACAAGGTGACACAGCTGGCGCTGACGGTGCCGGAGTACTTTGCGGTGGAGCAGCGCAATGCGCTGCTGGACGCGGCGGCGCTGGTGCCGGCGGAGCAGACGTACCTGGTGAGTGAGGGCCTCAGCGTGGCGGTGGACTTCGCGCTGAAGGGCGCGTTCGAGGCGGGGCGCGCGTACCACTACGTCGTGTACGACGCGGGGGCGGGCTCTGCGAAGGCGACGTTGGTGACGATCGCGCAGCCCGCGGAGGGGCCGCTGCGGGTCGAGCTGGTCGGGTTTGGGCACAGCAAGGCGGTCAGCGGCGCGCGCTTCACGCAGACGATCGCGGACATAATCGAGGAGCGGTTCCTGGCGGCGCAGCCCGCGCTGCGCGCGGCGCAGCTGGAGGCGAGCGCTCGGTCGCGCACCAAGGTGCTGCAGGCCGCGGAGCGTGCCAAGCTGATTTTGAGCGTGAATTCCGAGGCGCCCGTGAGCATTGAGTCGTTGTTCGAAGACATCGACTTCAAGACGGTGCTGCACCGCGAAGAAGTGGAGAAGCGCATGGCGCCTGTCCTGGACCTGGTGTGCTCTCCGATCGAGGAGGCGCTGGCCGGCCAATTTGGCCCGGTGCGGGTGTCGGTGGACCAGCTCGACGCGGTGATCCTCACGGGTGGCTCGTCCCGCGTTCCGAGTGTGCAGGACCGCCTGGCCAAGTGCGTGGGCGAGGCGCTGATCTCTAAAAGCGTGAATGCGGATGAAGCTGCTGTGAACGGCGTGGCCATCAGGGGTGCGCAACTATCCAAGATATTCAGGACGAGGCCGCTGGAGGTCATTGACCGCTCGATTTACGCCTATGGTGCTAAAGTAGTGGGCCAGGACGCTCCCATCGAAATATTCCCTGTTGGCTCGGTGTACCCTGCCACAGCGTCTGTCCGTCTGCCAGCTTCCCAGGACGACTTTACAGACGCACTCGAGCTTGAGTTATACGAAGGGGAGAGATTGTTCAAGAAGCTGTCGGTTCGGCAGACAAAGGACAAGTTCACTCAGGAGCTATGCCCCATGGGTGTGACTTATAATGCTACTTTCGGGCTCAATGCAAACAGAATCCCTGTACCTGTGAAGGTGGAAGCACTGTGTTGGGGTAACCCCGAGGTAGTAACAGACCAAGAGGACACGGCTGATGCTCTCCCCCAGAAAGTAAAAAGTGTGAAGTTAGATGTTAAGGAAACATATACCTACCTGGAGCCGCTCCGTAACAAAGCGCTAACCGAGGCCAAGATCAGGTTGTCTAAATGGGATCGCGCGGAGGAAGAGGAATTAAGGAAGCAGGATCTATTGAACAGCTTAGAATCGCTCATATACTCTACCCGCGAGTGGCTGGAGACGCCAGAAGTCCTCGATAATGGCGCACACGACTATGTGGAAAAATTGACCGAGCTTGTAAGCACGAATCTAGAGTGGTTAGACTATGAATCTTCAAATGCTACCTTTGACGATATCAACAACAGATTACAGGAAATCATGAGTCTGTATAAGTTGCTTAGCCATTACCTTTCCATAGACGCTAAGGTTTTGGATCTCCCAGTATTTGAGCTTCTACGCAAAAATGTTTCTGAAGCCATTTCTACCTTTAACGCATTTGATGATACTGCAGTGGCACAAGCTAATGAACTTGAGGATAATTTTAACTCTCTTGGCCTAAATGTCACTAGAGAATATACTAAACTGAAGGTTCCAAAGAATTTACAGTACAATTCAACCTTTGCTGAGTCAGAATTGGCCGCACTCGGTAAGATACTGAGCGAACTCGAGCCCATATTAACTCCAGATGCATTTGATACAATTGACCGCGAACAGTTAGTAAAATTGTTCATGAAATCCGAAGGTCATCTAAATTCCATCGAGGAAATGCAAAAATTCCGCGAAAGAGCACATGCATACCGCTTGCGTGAGCTAAACTCATTATACACAAGAAAACTAAGAGCGGCAAAGAGGAAAGAAGAGAAAAGCAAAGAAGCAGCCTCTTCATCTACTACTGACTTCGCAGATGAAGCAAAAGCGACCTCTACGCAACAACCAGCAGATGCATCCACCTCTAGCGCAGATAGTTCCACTTCGGACATCGATCACGATGAACTATGAAGTGAATAGTAAATATATTTAGACGTTGTATGTCGATTCTAAAGGCCTATGATTTTTCTAAATTTCAAGGATGCTTATTCATCGGGCAATCTATACCTGACACATGTGACACTACTCCATCTGTCTAGTTTTAATATATACGATACTATTCATCATCGCTGTTGATAGCCTTGAAGGAAAATGGTTCGTAAGCATAGCCTTCGCCCTCGAAGAATTTGGACATCGCTTCCACCCAATGCAATCTTAACGAGTGCAACATAGCCGACGTTCCTTCCATTAAGACTAAAATGCAAACAGTCAACACAAACCACATGGCAAACAAAACCACCACCTTGGTGACAGAGAAAAATGAACCAGGGTTGGAGTCGGAGAACGAATTCTGAATGGTCATAGACCACAACACAGTCGAGAGTTGAGCATGCGCAAGAGATAAGGCCCACAATCTGAGATACGATGCAGTATGAGATATACAATTCAAACAAAATTCAATGGTGTGGATAACCTGATGTATCATAACGTCACCAAAGTTGAACTCCTCCGACGATTCATCTTCATTTTCATAATCTGCAACCAGCATATCTTCGCCTGCGTTTTCCTGTGCTTCCAGAAGAATCTCATGCACCCGTTGGTCTCTGAGGCTTCTGAATCCTTTGCTGAGAGCTATATCGTTCTGGCGCTTCAACATCAACGGTTTGTAAAGTAGTAGCCACGGAACACAAACTAGAGCAGCTAGCAAAAGGATAACTTGAAGAAAGCTCTGGCCTGTATATAGTTTTTCATCGACAACTCCGGGAGATAAAAACATGTTAATCAACATGTTTAATAAACCAGGCGCAGGCAGCTCATCTTTAATCCAATCTTTTGACCACTTGTAAATAATTGCCCACGATAGGTACCCAAATATTGATTGCATAAATATTAATCCAGGAATGAAGTTGCCGACAATATCGATCCTCGAACCTTTATAGTGGTAGTTGAGATATGAGAAAATATATGAATACGACATGTGGATAAAGCCTAGAAGGATTGATAACTTCATTTTATATGAATTGGTGAATAACAAACTATTGTCCGAACCGTGCCAGGCATAGTCCAATCCAAATGGGTAAACACCAACTTTTTGAGCCTCAATCATCTCGCCCTCTTGAAAGTTTGAAGGCCATTTCCAGCCAGTGGAAAACAAATGCATGGACTTGGAAAAAATATCATTGTACATTATACCGGTATAGATAGAAAAGATTCCCATCAGTAGAATAACATATCTTCCAGTGTATGCCATGTCGAAAATCTCACCTCGTTTCATTGCTCCCAACTTCTTTTCATTTAACACCAAATAGAGCGCGGCTATGAGCATCAATGCACCGTGTCCGGCATCGCCAAACATAACGGCAAACATAAAGGGAAATGTGACGATAGTTGCCAACCCGGGGTTCACTTCTTTATATGTTGCAATACCATAGGCATCAACAATGGACTGGAATGCCTGCGTAAACTTGTTAGTCCTGTGGAAAGTTGGCGGTGTCCTCGTTGTCGAAATTACATTCAAAACGGCCGAATTTGCGGATCCTACGCTCTCCCCATAGTCCTTTAGTGCCGCCTGAACTCCTGGTAGATCGTACGTGGGAAGCCATCCCTCTGCAACGAGGCCCTGTGACTCCTGCCTAAATAAATTCAAGGCAGAGTAGATGTACTTTTCACGCTTAATAATGGCATTCCACATGGGCAATTGGTTGGCAACAAGAAAAAGTTCCGTATGTAGTGTCTGTTCTGTCGTAGAACATATCTGCTTAAGGTCCGCTATCTTGTCGTTCAACTCCTGCACTGTCGCCCCGTCTTGCATAAACGGATATATTGTGCCATTTAGGGATTCTATCACTTTCTTCGCCTTGCTTAGCAAGACTTCGCCATGCGTAAAGACGATAAAGCAGTCAGTCTCGAGATCGGTATCATCTTCTTCCACCGGTGACACTGAGACAGGGAAATTCTGGAAGAAAACATTCCCACGGAGAAGGCGCCACAAGATCTTGTTGAGCGCCTCTACCTTAGCACGCTCAATTGAGCCTGTAAGTAGGTACTGATGCCGGTACACCGGTTCGAGTAACGTGCGCATGTCCCCGGGCAGCTGTGTCTCTGCGTCATCCGAAATATCAAAAGACAGCTGGCTTGCCGTCTCCTCGTCCTCCTCCCCGACACGCGTGAGTTCAAACTCATCAGCTTCGAACCCCGCGGGGCGTGTGGGCAATCGCTCCCCGATCCCGGGGTTCACTTCGAGAAAGTGTTCGCAAGTGAACATCACACGTCGCTCATGCACAAGCTTCGACAGTCGCTCGCGCATCGCTACAAGACTCTGGTCGAGCTGCCTCACGCGCCCCTCGAACTGCATGATTTCCTCCGCAACCTCGTCCACCGAATCAATCGAGTGTGTGTGCATTGAACCGATCAGCTGCGCAAGCGTGGGGTGCTCCCGGCCGGGATACTCCTGCTGCTCTTCCCGCTGTAGATGTCGATACAGGTACCGCCATGTCTCGTTCTTGTGCCTCCGTACCACACCCTCCATGTACCCCACCTGCCGCTCGACCTCATCGAACCTCCGCACCTGGTTAACGTACCCGCGCTGGAACGTGCTTAGGTCTTTGTTCATGTCCTTTAACATTACGCTCCCCAGGTTACCTAATACACAAACAACCTCGCGCGCTATCTCTAGCGGAATGTACAACTCGATATAGGTCATATCCGCAGATCGAAACATGGCCTCCTCGGCCCGCATTGATAGGAACATCACGATCTCAAGTTACTGTTCTTTTGTCAGCCACCCTGTCAGTCTGTGTACCCTATGTATGCAGCCACTACTTAGTCACTACGTGCATGAACACCAATGCACACAGAATCCCCACTGTCAAAATCTTTAGATACTCGTTTCAATGTCTCCTAACAGCTAGTAACTCCAACTGCTTCCTAGCGCATACCTTACTGGTATTTGTAGTGGTTGAAGTTGTGGGTGTCCCTTTTAAATCGTTTTCTGTGATGGTGAACATGCCTTATGACGGACTGCGATGAGCCCTATAGCTCCATATCGTCTATGAACCACTTCCTAGGCAGCCCGTGAGGTAGCGAACAGTAGTAGATGGAGCTTAGATATGGATATTGCCCAGCATAACTCTCGAGGTTCACGCAAAGTGGTGAACGATGGTGAGGCCGAAACACATGGCGGATGGATAAAGTACGTTGTGCCGGACTTCCGGGCGGTTTTCAGGTCGCAGAGCGCTTTGGAGGATTGTTCGTACCAGGAGGTGGCACTTGGTGGGTACGAGCTGTATGTTGTGGAACAGTGGGTATACGAGAGGCAGGCGACGACAGTGGTGGTGACCTATACTGGCAATGCGCAAGATGTACTGCACGGTGTCGATTTGCGGGTGCCAAAAGACGAGGGGGCATGGCCGGAGCTGCTGCGACAGTGGTGGCGGCAGGTGGCAGCATATAGCACGCAGCAAGAGCCAGGCGAGGGGCGGCAGGTGATCATCACGAATATTTCGCAGGTGCCGTCCACGCTGAACCTTCTGCATGTGGAAGGGGGGGACCTGCGATCAGTGTGGCCCAGGTACCAAGTCAACTTCAACCTAAAGAGACTTGGGTGTGCCGGGCGGTCTGCACTACTGTGCGCTGAACCCCTACCGGCGTCACTGGACAAGTTTCTACAGCTCTACAAGATATCGATGCGGGACTTCGAGCAGGCGAAACGCAGCGTTGTGCAGTTAGTGCAGCTCATCCAACTGATACTCGGCTACTTTGGTGTCCTCGGGCGCGAGTTCCAGGACGGCATATTGTGCCAGCGCACTGAGGCGGCGCTGGAAGAGTGGTGGGCGGTGTATGGAACGACGTACCTGGCGGTGGAACGCCCGCGCAAGGAGAGTGTGCTCGGGCCCCTGTCCGTCTCAGCGGTGGTCAGTCTTCTGCTGGCCTGCTATTTCAAACTGGTTGTTGCAGACGTGAGTTCGTTGAAGGATCCGTTAGATGAAAGCTCAATGTTCTCAGCTGTGTACGCCTTCCAACGGCGTCACGGGCTCGAGAAAACTGCATGCCTCGACCTTCGGACGGTCAGTAAGCTTTTTGAGGTTACGTCCAAGACATTTAATACTGATATCTTCAAATTCAAAAGGGTAGTGAAGTCAACGGTGCAGGATATCGCAGGTAAGGGGAATCCAATTCATCTTTCCAGTGATATATTGACGACAGACCTTGAGAAACTTGTGTCACGTCTGCGATGTGGTGCTTCTCTCAGGGCATTTTGGAGTGGGAAAGGGCTACCCCAAGGTACCTTATGGAATGACTTTACAACAGCCAAATACGAGTATGGCTCTCGGGTATCTGAAACAACCGTGCGGGGGGTGAATACGACCCAGGAAGATGAATTGATACACTCGGATTCCGAGTCTCCGACCGACTCTAATCCGTATAATCTGGAGACATCTGAGAGCCCCCATGCGGGTAGCACGTACACGTACCACTCTGCTGAAGTTATTGACCGCGCCCTTTACCGAGCCGAGCTGTATAGGCGGTCTTCCTCCCCGGACCTGGGAATCCCCAAGACTCCACAGCCCCCGTCAAACCGTCCCCGCTCTGCGAGCATGTCCCTAGTGGAAGATGTCTTCAATGAATGGAGCATGCCTTTTGAGCCTGCTGTAGTCCGCCTCGCGCGCGATACGTTGAAGGTTGAGGCGCTGGCCGCGCAAAAGCAGCCCTACGATGAAGACTTGGCTGCTGTTCTCGAAAAGCGTATTGACGATCTCACAGCAGCTGTTGAGCGTGTTCGCAATAAAGCAACAGACATGCGCAGTGAGAAAACCCTATTGGCATCGAAAAATGGACACCTACTGAAGGAAATGAAGGAATTGGAATCGCTAGCAGCAAAGTTTACCTACGATGTGCAAGTACTTGACATAAGAATGCGTGATATTGACGAGGGTATCGGTCAATTTGGTCTGCGCTTACAGAAAATTGAAGAACAGCTCAGCGCTAGATACTCCTATCACCTGGCAAAGACAGAACAGCTTGACACAGACGAAGATCTGGCTCAGGCTGCGCGACTGGTGTTAGATCGTCAGAAGCCCAGGTATAAAAGTGTGGTTATGGCTATGGTGGCGTGGTTCGCGCCACTGGTGTCAGGGGACTGGAACCCCTTCCTTCGGTTACTACCACGCTTCAAAGCAAACTAGTGTATAGATCTATATATCAGGGATTAATGTGATATTATGTACCTTTTGTACCTTTTCCATATTCTGTAGTAGTCGTTGAAAGCTTCTACTATCGCGCGGCACATTGCTCCAGTTGACCTCGCTGCAAACTTGAACAAGCTCCTTCAGCAGAGCAGCTATGGCCTCGGTCGAGTTTTCCTCAGCCTGCAATAAGCGCATTTGGTTAGTGACTAGCTTCTCCTCGCATTCGGTCACGTTCCGCTCTATGAACTCTGCCTCTGCTTTCGGTCGTATCGACCTCTGCTCCACAATGAAGTTGCGAATCGACACAATTAACTCGTTAATCTGGCCAATTAAAATCCAGAATCTGGTATTCAGGTATTCCTGCTGCTCGATCTGGTATACAAGCTGGTAGTTCTCCTGTACAAGCCGCTCTTCCTCCGTTAACTGAGCATTCTCGTCATATATCTTGCTCGCCTCAGCGCTCGGCTCATTGGTAAATTGTTCATATGATATATGCGTCTGCTTCGCCAGACGCTTGAGCAATTGCTCTAATTTCAGTGTTTCCTGCCGATTGTTCCAGCATTGTGAACTGAGTGTCTTGGTCAGTTGCAGGATGTAGTCAAAACTATCGCTGAATGTTTCCATCTGTGTTGCCCGATCGAAAGTGTTGTTACTTCAAAGGGAGTCAAGGTTTATCTTATCTTGCACTCAACAGTACTCTGACAGCTATCCAGATAGCTAGATACCTAACGTCAACCGCCTACGCATCCAATTACTCACCAAGTCGCACAACTAAGCCTGCACCTTTTGCGTACAGTTTGCACTTGTCTGAGATCGCACCTGAATACAAGGAAAAACAAATCAGTGAGTACTTCAAAAACAGTAAAAACAGCATACCCGGAACCCAAGTGAAGATACGGCGCTTCCCGCTTTACTTCCTATGATTCCTCTAATCCAGCATGCCTATGTGAAAGAATGTTTTGTGGTCACGTGTAATATTGTTATTATTGGTACTTATATACTTTTTCATTATAAGAAGAAGCGGTGGCTCAATGGTAGAGCTTTCGACTCCAGTTAAATCCTGGATTTTCCGGAAATTGCAATCGAAGGGTTGCAGGTTCAATTCCTGTCCGTTTCATTCTTTTTTTACACGTCAGCATTTGATCTCGTAATATACGGGTATATCAGAAGCACCGAAGTGCAATCAGAATGAGTGAACTGACACTACCCAGCATCCACTAGTCTTGAAAACCAGTAACTGAAGGAGCATTTCTACCTCCGTCATGCGCAAATCAGTGCTCTTCTTTCTACTGCCCTTTTATGTGCATTGTGAGAAAGTGGAATGTGACCTCCAGGAGGCCTCAGCCTTGATGCAGTCCCTGGCTATCGATAAATCGTCCTTGAGCTCATACCATAGCATCATTCCCATGGTGGAGCAATGCAAGGGTCCTTCTTGGGACAGGATGAAAAACGAGGTATATTATAAGTCGGGGTTGATACATTTATCCGTGGGTCAGGAACTCAAGGCAATGGAATCATTTGAAAAGGTCATTGCCAGTGGTGAACCGTCCTTCAAAATGCTGAGCGAGGAACGCCTGCATGAACTGTATAAGAAAATGGCGCTTTGGAGCCATATCGAGGATGATGACAATGATAAGCTAGCGTACTATGCGCTTCTTGATAATATTACGCAAGCCGACGGGGATGAAGTATACCAGGCCCTGGAATCTATTTCTCCGCTCGACTACCAACTGCGGGTTAACCACACGGATGTACTCTTAGAAGAGTTGGCAGATTCGCTGGATTTGAATACTGCGCAGCGAGTGGTTGAGAACTACATGCTGCTAGCAGATAAATATGCCACGAGCATATCTCTAACTGATAGACTGGAGCTACAATACCGTGTAAGCGTTGTGCAGTGGTTCGTGCTTAACTCACCACCAGTCGCTTCATTAAAGAAATGTCTCAGCCTTGATATGGACTATAAGCCCTGCACAGATCTCATGAAACTATGGAACAAATGGAACAAAAATGTTAAGGTATCAGCCAGTGCGCTGACAGATGCACAAGAGTACTTTGGCATTCAAAATCAGAACTGGGATAACATAATTAATTTAATGGTAAAGGATCAGAAACCACTCATAAAGTTGGAGGCCCCTTTTACAAACAATTACGCACTATTCCAGAAGGTCGCGGAAAAGCATGTGTTGGAACTGTTAAATAATCGCCCGCTTTCTAATTCACCCGCACAGCGCAAGTACACGAAGCTTCCTGATCCAACTGAATTCCAAACGTCGCTGGATGTGCTTCTATGTCTGGCGTTCGACATGAAATCCTCGAGTAAAAATGCTAATAAGTTCTGCGATCGGGCATTAAAACAGGTTCTTACGCCAAAGGAGCACTCCCTAATCTCCAATTATCTCACGAAGGTTAACTCTCCGGATGGGATTCCCGAGCTCCTCAAAACTGCATATGAAACTTATCCACACTTGGCTTTCCATCTGGTAAAGCGGGTCGCTGCTAAGCTTGTCGGTCTAGAACGTAAAGGCGCCAACGCTGATGTTTCTCAACACTGGAACATTTTGAGCAGCTTTATTGGTAACCACAAGAAAGTTGCAGAAACAGGGCGTAATAAATTTACCGCGCAACTGTTTAAGCATATCAATAGAGCTATCGGGCGGCAGAGGCAAAAGCAGGAACAAGATCAACAGCAATTCTTTGAACGGCAGTATCAACAGCAGTTCTTCAGGCAACAGCAGCAACAGCAGCAACAGCAGCAACCTCACCAGCCGCCTAGCACAAAGAAGAACTATTATAAGATATTGGGTATCGGTAATGATGCTAATGCGAAAGATATCAGAAGGGCGTATCTGCACTTGACAAAAAAATATCACCCTGACAAACAGGGCAATATGTCTGATGCTGAAAGAGCGAAGGTGGAGGAAAAGATGTCGTCTATTAACGAGGCCTACGAGGTTTTGAGTGACGAGTCTAAACGCAAAGAATACGACATGTTACGTTCTGGTGGAGGTAGCCAGCACGCTGGTGGCAATGGCCAGCAGTTCTATCGCAACTCCGGGCCGATGTTCAATTTTAAAAAGGGCTTTAAACCTTTCTAGGTCTGCATGGCAGTAGCATGTCAGTCGACTTTTCATTGCAAACGCAAAATACGTAGCCGCTAAGGAATCCTCTATATCAGTCGTAGATACGTATGTATGTAATAGGAGGACGTATTAAAACTGGACGTCATTTGAGCTAACGATGACCACGCGCTTGCATGGTAATCCACGTGAGTCATCTTGCGCGAGGTGCGCTTTAAGTGTTCCAGCTGCTTAGTAAATCAAACTGTTACCCTTGTAGTGGAACCGTGGCGACTGGGTAGTTGCAGCCAGGGTCATCAGACCATCCGTGCTTCTCAATGGATAGTCCTCTAGTGATGCTCCGTAAGTGGCAACTGCATGCGCAATTAGCTTAGTGTTGACCATGAATGCCTCGAAGTTCAAGTTACCCGTGTCATCGCATAGTTGGTGGTAGCACTTGTCAAATGGATCGTTATTGAGTGCATTGATCTTCTCAGCACCCGTGGCAACCCCGCCGCCAGGGATACCATTTTGGATGAAGGCGACATAATCGGATCTACCATCAAATGGAACTAAAGTATAGTTCAAGCCGTGGGAAGTATAATAGTCAATATACAAGTTCTTTAGTTCCTCAGACCCAGCTGGATTCTCCCTGTTGTTCGCATCGTACACCTCGTACTCATAGTTTGGAGACGCCATCATATCGTAGTCCATGAACAATCTGATCTTCTGATTTTCCTCAGGCGATAGCTGGCTGACATAGTATTCAGACCCTAGAAGGCCCTCTTCCTCGGCTGACCACCATGCAAAACGGACTTTGTTCTTAACGCTGAAGTTCGCCAAGTGCTTCGCTACGGTTAGCAACGAAATGGTGCCAGAGCCGTCGTCGTTGATGCCCGGCCCTGCAAAAACAGAGTCGGAGTGTGCACCCAAGCTGACAATGTTCTCTGGGTCGCCGCCCTTGGTGTCTGCAATGACGTTCTGGGTAGTAATTTCTTTTACGGTAGAGTCTACCATGGCATTTAGGGAAAACGTAGGGTCCAGGCTGATCGCTGCCACAAGACTGTTACCCACATCATAGGAAACGCCGAAGGTGGAGATCATGTGTTCGTCAGGGTTGCCTAGTGTCCCGGAGATACCGCCCTCCTCCGGATCGTTATTGTAGATAATCGCAGCCTTAAACCCGAAAGTCCCGGCAAGAATACTCTTCCTGCGGAATTCACACTCACCACGCTCGATCAATGCAATCTCGTTTGCGCCCACAACCAAGGCCCGGTAGTCGTCCTCGTCACACCCTAGGTTCGGCACATGCAGTAGCTTTCCCTGGAAGAGTTCCACCGACGGAGAGTAGTGTAGTACGTTCGACCAGGGCACTTCCGTGTCGTTCATGTACGTCAAGTTGTACGACCGTAGCTCACCCACGAGCGCACCGAAGTTCTGCACGCTCACGTCGTAATAGTCGCCCAACTTGCCAAGCTCCTCCAAGATGTACTCCACCGTCCCGTTGTGGCCCGCCGAGCCGATCACCCGCGTGGGATGCCCGTACTCCGGCGTCGACATCGTCGCTATCCGGTAGAGCTCCCATGCACTCGAGTTCAACTGCCCAACCGTGATCATCTCCTGCAACTTCTCCGACGACACTAACGGCTTGTCCTGGCGAAAGAGATCCGGCACCAACTTGGGCTCCTCGTTGAATAGAAGCGGGTTGCGTGCCACGGGTGCGATGGCCTCCGCCATGGCGTCCGCCCACCGCTCGGGAACCAAAAAAGCCTGCGCGCAGGCCCCCGCTGTCAAAACTAGCTTGAAGTACTTCATTGTCGCTTGCAGCTCTGAGCCAGACCCTGATAGAACCGCTCTCTGCTGTCTTATATACGCTTGCGCTCTGCCTCGGCCAACTTGAACTTTTTGTCGTCATCTGCGCAGAAAAAGAATGTCGGCTAGGCTTTTGTGGTGAACTCTGACTCTGCTGCAGCGACGCCAGCAGAAACTTGCGGCCCGCCGTGCCGCCGACAGGCCGCGCGCCCACGTCTGCCAACGACTATCAGGTGTCGATCACTGTCGCTGAAATGTCAGCGCGGCAGCGGCCGTGCCCGCGTGCGGCCGTCGCCTGCGCGCGGACCGCTGCCGGCCACAATACGCCGCTGCGCTCGGCTCGATGTCCCGCCCAGCGCCGAGCGTCAGACTTGTCGCCGAGAGCGGAGTCGCCTGACGGCCCCGCATCGCAGCGGACCGGAAAATGGCGAGAGAGTCAAAGCTGCTTACATAATCGAGCTTAAGTGCACCGATCGATTCCACGTCGGACAGTCTATGCGTCAGCCACAGATAGATCGGTGAGATGGACTACAGCGACGGATGGCAGCTAGAAGCTGTCGTTTTTGTGTCTGAGCAGGATCTAAATTGTCGAGGGACGCTGGGCGGCTAGAGCAAAAATCGAAAACGGCGACTATAAATAAGCATACCCGAGAGCCCGGACTGTTGCCACCTGCCCCCTCAATAGCGAAGCAGCCACTGCAGCCGGTTTTTGCATAATGTCGTTCGCGGGATCGTTGATCATATCTGCTATCAGTGGCGTAATCTACAAGTATGGAGGGCAGGAGTTCCAGGCGATCGAGGAAGTGCCCATGGGCCTCCGGGAGCTCACAGTGGGGTTCGTGCAGGACCGGATCTTGCTCATCACGAGTAGAGCGACAAACATCGCGACCAACGCGACGCCGGACTTCTTCAGGGACCAGGCGTATCGATACCCGGTGCGCGCGCTCATCCGAAGCTGCACGACGCGGCGATATTTCGTGGTGAATATCAGCATATTTGTGTTCTACTCGGCGATATACGTTGTGATTACGGTGATCTACTTCCTCACGATCTTCCCGGTTTATCTGGGTCTCTCAGTGATTCTCGGGCCGGCGGGTATCGTGATGGCGTGGTTGCACATGTTGCTCCACACCAACAACCTTGCGATGATGGTGCTCCGGATGTCGCAGGTGTCGCGGTACACGTTGAAGAACGCGTTGAAGGTGAACGGGAACATCGAGTTGTTGGAGAACCCGCCCGTACCGGTGAAGCTTTTCTACCCCCTAGATACGCCGTACTTCTGGATGAACCACTTTCCGTGGAAGATGCTCGAGTACATGGGCGGCGCGTTCACCATGGTGGTGTTGTTGTTGGTTTCTGCGATCCCTGTGTTCGGCCCGGTGTTTTTCAACATCCTCATCTCGCCGTTCGTCACCAGACTTTACTTGGCCAAGTACTTGCGCCTACGTGGCTTCAACAATATCCAGCGTGAAGAGCGCTTCTATGACAACTTTGGCCAGTACGTTGCATTTGGGCTTGTTGCGACCTGCCTAGAGATCCCACCATTTTTATCCGGTATCACGTATGCCACCAACAACATAGCCGTTGCCTTGTGGGACCCTGAAAAGGAGCCATCGTTCTTGTCCGCCGAGGACGACGACGACGACGAGACCGACGACGACGACGACGACGACGACGAAGACGACGACGACGACGACGAAGACGACGAAGACGACGACGATGATGAGGACGACGATGATGAGGACGACGACGACGAAGACGACGAAGACGATGACGAAGCCGTGTCTGATTCCTCTTCCAGTAGTGATGATTCACCTTCGGAGAAGGAAGAGCTTTCTCCGTGAGTAACAAATTCGATATCACATTGGCAGCCCTTGCTAACCAAAATCTGGAAGACTTACACGTTATTAATTCATATCCGTAAATTATTTAATTGAGGTATGTGTATAGGCTTTGAGAATCTAAACTTCACACATTACTTGAGATGCATGGCTGCATGCGACTATTGCCATTGGAAGGGATCGAGCTTGTGAGCGAACAAATTTATTATATTACGTAGAGCGTTGATTGACAAACGTCCGTCGGACAGAGCTCTAGGAGATCACCGGTATCTAAAATCTGTCACCGCCTTTGCAGAACGCAAATGGAAATAAGCGCGCAAAAGACTCGCCTCCCGTTGAAAATTGCCACCCCCAACCCCCCGCTCCTTGCGATATGACGAGCACACCAGGCCTGTGGTAGGTTTCTGGCGTAATACACACTGGAAGCGCCGTATAGAGGCACGGTTGGGTGCTTTTCTCGGGTATACCTACAGGGGCAGCATTTACTATATCATCCTCGAATGCATGCTATCTGCGCGATAAGTCTAGTCTGTGTTTTGTTTTGTTCCAGATGCTGTAACCGCGTTTTTCGTAGGCTCGGCGCAGCATGCAGCGGACATTAATCGTTTCTCTCGAAGGGTTTCCATGTGGAGGCTGCGCAAGTAGTAATTTACCACGATATATTCATTAGATTACGTAGGCACTATACTAGAACGTAGTCGCTATAGGTCGACATGTATAGTCACGGATTAAAAGCGCGGAATTGCCGCCCTTCAACACTTCGCTGTTCCTGTACCCTTTTTTAGGCCCCAGCCATGTCTCACCACATACTTTGAACGACGATTATCTTTGTCGTTGTATTGGTCATCATCTTGAGGCTCTGCCAGATCAATTTCTGCCATGTTTACCAGTGACTCAGTGCGGCGGCTTTGCCATTTCCCAGAACCGACAACCTGGATCCTCTGCGATGGATCCTGCATTCTGTTAGACCTGCGCTGTGCCCTCCGAACCCGAATGTTAGCACTGGAGTACGGTCCCGAGCGCTTGTTGGACTCTTGAAGCTGGTTCCGGAAGGTGATAAACTCGGAGATCGATACATCGACTTCATCTGCCCTCTCCTCGTAGCTGCCATCAGGGACTGCATTCGGAGACCCCAATTTTTTAGTGGAGCGTAGCGCCTTCACATTGATATTATCAGTGCGTTCCTCTAGCTGCACCTCGACGTAGCCTTCTTTATTTATCCGGTCTCTGATAAGCAGCTGCTGCTCTGGCGCTGCCTGTAACTTTAGCGGCGATCTGTTGAAATATGGGATGTGGAACAATCTGGAGAGGTGCCAAACTTGCATCTTTGTCTGCTGGTTCTTGCTTGATATTGTTATTGTTAATGTAATAATCTATAATGGTATATATGTTGTTCTTGTGCAAACACAAACAGTCTTATTAATTTTTGATACGGCGCATGCCAGTTAATTTAAAGACATATTTATATGGGTCCCTGTTCATCTCTGCGACGGGGAATTCTACACCTTTGACGGTTTACTGGAGCCGCTGCCGCAATCGCACGAAGGGCGAGGACCTGTAAATCAGCGCCCCCGGAAGCTGTTTCTCCGAGAGGACGAAGTTCACACGGCTCAGAAGATGTGTCTGTTCGAATTGGCATGCATAGTAATTGAGTTTGAACGAGCAGCAATCCCGCTATATCTTCAGATAGCGTGCGCTACCATGTTTCACTACCGGCATTACTTTATCGACAACCCGCATAGTGTATTAGTGACATTTTGTAATTAGAATTTCCGGTACTATCGAGGTTTCGAATATCCTTCTTGTGTCCATAGTTAATTACGATTAAAGGGGAACGGCAGTAAAACGTGCCAGTAACCGCTACGGTTTCGAACGTTCTGAACGCTCTTGTACCAAATACATTTTACGGGCCAATTATGTCACGTGCCGATGACAGTTCCTTAAATTTGGAAGGTGACTTTCGGAACTGAAACACTCTGACTTGTCCAAGTATGACTACCAAAACCTTACATGGAGAGAAAACACAAATTCACTGGAAGGACCACTAGGCCAGCTTTTACTGCCTACATCCCCGGGAGGGTGGATTCGCCTTGTGAATAATGCAGGTGCACACTCCATTAGGTGGCACGCAAGAGGCAAATGACAGCCATTCAGTGCTTTTCGCCACCAGACTGCTACCCACTAATCCATTATAGTGCGATTTAGGCAATTGGTGGAATATGAGATATTTGCACTGGCGGCTAAATGCCCACTTTTGTGGCAGGTCCTTTATATGTGTCAATATGTCACCTCTCTGACAGAAAATAGAGAGTTTGGCCGAGTGGTTAAGGCGTCAGATTTAGGCTCCTCTTAAGCAAGATCTCTGATATCTACGGATTCGCGGGTTCGAATCCCGTAGCTCTCATTATTTTTGTCTGTTTGCCAGCACGCTGTAGACCAAGTGCTGGGTCTTTCGGGCAGGCTGGGCTGCAGTCTTCGTATTCAGGTATCCATGGTTATATATTGTTTGCGTATTGCTCTCTGTCCGCCGCTGCCGCGTGGATGTCCCGCAACTTGTCCATCACACCTACCGCGAACGGCCTCATTTCGTTGATTTCCGACAGAGACAGGTTGTCTAGCTGCAGATGGGACTCATTCAGATGCTGCAGACCCTTTGCAATCTTGCCCAGCCTTGCTTCTCGTAGGTCCTGGATTTTGGCCCGTAGTATGTGCACAGGGTCTCTGAAGTCATCGGCAGCTTTCTGAAACAGTAGGTGTGCGATGATGAGCCAGTTCCACGGCAGGTTGGCGAACCTCGAAGTGTTCTGAAGCTCAAACTCAATGAAGCTATCCAGTTGTTTGATCGTCAGCCACGCGGGCGCCACAATACTGCACTTACCCTGCTGTTTAAGCAGCAGCGCCAGCCACAGCGACACCTCTGTACTACTCATCGCCACCATGTTGTTGACATTGTGATCGTCCGTGGTTATGAGTTTCCAGCGCACCGACGACCCGGCGGACGGAGTTGACGCCGCTTTACGCCGGATCGGCTTGGTGGTGATCCTGGGCATTATCTTGATGGGTTCATTCTCTACCAAAAATTGCACTTCTTGCAAAGAAAACGTATCCTGTAGGTTTCTTGGGAGGGCCATTGACGAGTCGGTCTGGTTCAATGTTTCTGGCGTTAGATCTAGAACTTCTCCCGATACCTTCTCTGTCAAACAAAACGCATCCAAAATCAACCAGGCCGGATCACACGCAGGAACCGCTATGATCACGTGCCAAGAATACTCAAACAGCGCAAGTTGCTAAGCCTTTCATTAGCTCATCCAAAGCTCCTGCTTTTGCTTGGAGATGTTCAGAAAGATGAGCTGCATGTGCGACCTTTGGATTGCGCCAGCGCTATCTTAGGAGTCATCGGTAGTATATAAGCTGTACGAAAATGAAAAATTATGTTGAACTGTCCGGGGCCAGCTGCGCCAGTTCATGACACTCAGCATATAGCCATATGCTATTCAGACGATTGTTGACCACTAAAGTGGGATACCATACGCCCAATTATGTGAATAGGCGTCTCATTCTCTCCGTGCTGAAGTCTACCGCGACAAGAAGGGAAGCCAAAGATTATTTAACTAAATACGGAGATCCGGCAGTTGCGTATCACTGTGTCCTATACCTGCGCGGCACCAAAACATTTTCAGCCGGGTTGATCAATGACTTTGCCATTATGCTTGGCAGATTGAGACTGCTAGGGATCAGGCCGCTAGTGGTCTTAAGCCCCTCCAAGCACGTGATGACAGAGTCTGAGATATTACGTGAAACGTTCTATAAGCATGGACTGCAGTCGATACCGATAAACGAGCCAATGGCTTCGGGCACCCGCGAAACTATACTGCAGAACGGAGCATCGTATAATAGTATTATTCCGATAATAATGCCGTTCGTATACCACCAGCAACGTGCAAAGAGGATGTTGGCGGAAGATGAAGTGGCCTTTATGCGCGAGCTAGTTGCATATATGCCATGCAGAATTGATAAGTTTTTCATTATTAACCGGTATGGTGGCATTCCTTCCTCCGAACGGCACGATAATAGCCATGTCTTTGTGAATTTATCACAGGAATATGGTTCGCTCGCGGAGGTGCTGAAACAGCAAATTACCGACTTGAGACATGAAATGGATGATGGGCTGCTTGCTGAAAGAAGGGCTACCGATGGGAGTTACAAAGAGTTTCAGTACACTACTCTTACAGAAAGTCTAACCGATTTGGAGCTGATGTCAGCGGTTTTGTCGCTTCTACTGCCATCGTCAACTGGCCTGATCACTAGCATGCACTCAGCTGTCACCAATTCGCGGTATAATCCATTGCTTTATAATGTATTGACCGATAGATCTCTAGTGTCCTCTTCGCTCCCCAGCTTTAAAAGAGATCCTATCAGCGATAATGCATGGTATGAATTACCTGCCTGCGGTGCCAAAATAGGAACGCAACGAGCGAACCCAATATTTTCAACCACCGTGCTCAAACAAGGCGTCGATATTAAATTATATGACTACAGCACACTTACGAAGGAGAACTCTGTTGGATTTCACGAGTTGTTATCAACAGCAGGCTCAGCCCAATTGCCCGCTCACAAACGGGTCAACCTAACGAAGCTCAAAGGGATAATTGAGCACAGTTTCGATCGGAACTTGGATATGAGCCATTACTTGAAACGAATAAACGGGAAAATTGCTAGTATAATTGTTATTGGTGACTATGAAGGTATCGCCATTCTGACATATGAGGGTCCTGAAAAGCGTCCCTTTGCATACCTTGACAAATTTGCTGTATTACCACATCTTCGGGGATCTCTCTGCATTTCTGATGTAATATTTAACCTCATGTTCAAAAAGTTCGGCGATGAGCTGGTTTGGAGAAGCAGGCGTGAGAATGTGGTGAATAACTGGTACTTTCAGCGTAGTGTTGGCGTTTTAGACCTATCAATAGATATTGGCCATGGTCCTAAAAAAGACAATATATTCAAGCTCTTCTACTACGGAGGCAAGAAGGGCACACAATTTTATGATTTTGATAGGCTAAGGGAATATATCACGTACGTGAGAGATATAGAGCCTTCTTGGTCTCGCAAGTGATCGCTTGAATTGGCAACAGCAGCTGGCACTCCAATTGCATACGCAAGGATCCCATCATATTAAACTTCACGGAAGTACGTTTCCTGACATGTTAATATTTAAGCATACACATATTCCAACAAAAATTGAAAGTGCAACATGAAGATATCGATATTATTTAAGCTAACCGCATAATGGAATTGAAGTCTATCTGGAGTTTCGGAATACCTTGTTATAAAATTCTTTTTCTGTGGTCAGTGTCCCCATACGATAAATCCTCCTGATGTTCGGAACATTGTGTTTTTCTGCGGTGTTGGCGGATTCATCATACCATATATCCACCGATCCTATGATCTCCGAAGTATATTCGGTTGCAGATGTCACTACACCGATCCAGTGTCTCTTATAAAATCCTTCGAAACCACTTGAAATGATACTGTCACGAACAAATTCCGACAAATCAGCAGCACTGAGTAAGTAAATGCTTGCAGCGACACTGTATTCTTCCAGTACGGGTTCTGCAGTATAAGAATTATTGAACAGAACCATATTAGAAGATAGCACTACTCGCATTCCAATTCTATGCATACGCATGAATGGATTTTCACGGTAATGATAGCCGCTACCTGTATTGAACTCTAGGGTGTTCTGCTGGATTCCGCCTTCAAGGTTCAAAGATTGTGCTTTGAAGGGAGACAATGGCGCCACAACCACAGGAATTTGCAGAAGGTAATAAATATATGTCAGTGTCGGTATAGTGGACCAGAGGACCTCCCCTTGCAATAGACCGCCGTTGCATAATAATAGATTGCAAAGTAGAGACTCAGTCTGCTCTGTAACATCAATATTTGTCTGCGAAGCCCTATTCTGATCAGGTTGGGGACAACTTCTTAGTAGAATCGAATTCTGTTTCCTACTGTGCCTGGCAGCATTCACATGAGCTAACCGCCAATGGAAATAGTACATATAGTATGCCAAGGGCGGATTTTCTCCATGTGACTGCCAGGACGAGGGTGGGAAGACGGTATTTTCTGTTTGCACGTTGTTTTCATCGGATGACTCAAGTACAAAATCTATGTTCACAACAGTTGACAGGAAACATTGCAATTCAATATTTTGGATATTAGCGTCATAAATTAGTGGGCCAAAAATATAATCCAGATACGTTTCAAAGTCATTCAGGAAACCTAACTTGTACAGCCTTGAATACTCTCTTTTGACCCGAACGTTCCATCTTATATTGAAAGATACCAGCTTCCAGCGACACACCCAGCTGGAGAATTTTAGCCACCATGATGGCTGCTGGAACTGAAAGTCAACCGATAGATGCACGAGTTGGTATTTGCTCTTCTCCAGACTATGGATCACATACTTGATCACCATCTCCGCGAGGTATTCCCCGGAAATATCATTGTCAAAGTCCAGAAACACCTTGGCG
The DNA here is from genome assembly GCF_000091025.4 of Eremothecium gossypii ATCC 10895. Taxonomy (NCBI): domain Eukaryota; kingdom Fungi; phylum Ascomycota; class Saccharomycetes; order Saccharomycetales; family Saccharomycetaceae; genus Eremothecium; species Eremothecium gossypii. The sequence goes on along the minus strand of NC_005785.6, from coordinate 916,396 downwards.
ATCATGTAATACATCCTGTGTGGTAGATCAAGAGCGCTACCTAGGGATAAATCCGATGAACTTAACTGAGATACCCATGCACATTGATAATTTGGGAGATAGTAATTTTTGTACCACTCCATGAACTCATCATCCACAATCTTCAACCTTATGTCTTCGTTAGAAGACTGGAAGTCGCAAATTCCGACATAATTCCCCTGAAAGATGTTGCGCAAGGTCCAATTCTTACCCTGTCTATCTACATGCACAACACGGTCGGGCTCTAAGTTGAGTTTTTCACATATGAATTCGTTCAATTGTCGTTGCGGTATGCATCCGTGTAATACCATATTAGGATCAACTTTTCTTGTGTTATAAAAATCCCTATGCCTGACAGCTTTAATCTCCAGATTCTCTGTCCTACTCCTCAGGTGTTGAAATAGGTCATACCTATTTTCTAAATAGGAGAGCCTCTTCTCAGCAGCAGATATAAAATCGGGCGCTGCGACTGCGTTTGCCATCTGTCTCAAATCATCCATGAATACTTCAAAAGTGGGAAGTTGCAAAGATACTTTGTTATGCGGAGGGTTTACAGAAATAGCTTGAAATCTCTCGGCATATTTATCCAGGTTAAAATATTCCCCAGTGTATCGGAAGCCTTCTGCGTGCAGTCTCGCTGCAAAACCTGAAGAAAACTCGGGCTCCTGGAAGCTTACTCTTTCGGCAATTGGGAGCTGCAGGCGCCGGTCATGCTCAAACTTCCAAAACTTCGGCAGTGGTTCAGGGTAAAGAAACCAATTTTGCAAATCATACTTGTAATTGGAGCGATTGTCTTGCCGAGAGCCGTTTATGTACTTTCTTCTCAGTGCTTCCACATCCGGGAAAGGTGGAATATTCAAAGCCCTCCACTCCATATGCATGGGCATACCCATTAGTATTTGCTGATCAAATTCTGCAGGAGGTTGGTCTATATCCAGGTCATCGAGGCTCAATTTAGAAACGCCAGATAAATCTGGTTGTGCCATTTGGCGTGCCATACTTTATCTTGGAATCTGTTGTATAGGCAGTGTATCGATCGCTCAAAATGAGTGCATATGTAACGCATTTAACGCAAGATATCGCCCTGGCTTCGATTGACAGACATTCAAGGGATAGAGAAGGTGCCCCATATTACAGACAAATACACCGAGCCGTCTGGGCCCAACAGGGGGATCACGTGACTGAATAGCAGTTTGATGTGCGCTCGCAACGGGCACAATGCATACATGAACGTCCTGTAAGGAATAATCCGGGCTCTCTGCAACTATATACGCATGCTGCTGAGCTTAAACCACGGGCACATTCAGCATCTTAGTTGTACATATATATAGTGATATTTCTTGAATCTGTAGGCCCAGAACAGAAGACCCACAGCAGAAGACCATCCAGCCTTCTAGATAACTTCTGGCCCGGGTCTTGGAGCGTACAGAGATACGCGTCAGCTACATCAACAAGTGCTTGCTGGTCATCGACGGTTTGAAGACCCGATCTCTGCGCCATAGCTTGATGTATAATATTATAGCAAAGGCACGTGAAATTACCCCTATAATTGGTATCACATCATATCTGCAGTCATAAAAGAAGCTCGCGTGGCGCAGCGGTAGCGCAGCAGATTGCAAATCTGTTGGTCCCCAGTTCGATCCTGGGCACGAGCTTAATTTTTTTTTTTTTGCACGTGTTGGAGGTGACGGGTTTATATCTACGTTGTAGGGAGGTACTATGATGTCTACCCTGACTCCTTTGTAATACGTGCGGCTATTGAAGTCCAGCTGTAATTGACAAGCCAGACAGAACAAAGGGACTTGGCACTTGTAACAGAAATTCCAAGTAAATAAGGGGAGTTATTCAAGAACGCCATTGCTACATTGGGTCACGATGTTCGAGCCGGAATTCGCATTATCCATTGAACACAGCCGCCAACATAACCGGAAAACTCACACTTGATTGCAAAGGAACAGCACATCCCAAGTCACTAGAAGATCCCTTCTTGCACGGTCGTTTCTGAAACTCTACGATTAATGGAACAATGAGTAAGTCCTCAAATGTACCACCTATCTGTAGTTTACTATCGGATTTACTGGCTAAGAGCTGACCTGTTAGGCAAGTGAAACATATCACATCGCCAGCAGGTTGGGCTACCAAGGATAGTTGATGACTTCCATCACCTATAAAAGCGGCTTGAGTGCTTTTGCAATGATTCTGTTCACATGATGGACAAGAAATACGTACAAAAATTTCAACGTTTTACAAGTTCCCAAGCTTAGTCAACTCATCACCAACGACAAACCAAGCAACATGACAAGCCCATGCACTGATATCGGTACCGCTATAGAGCAGTTCAAGCAAAATAAGATGATCATCGTCATGGACCACATCTCGAGAGAAAACGAGGCCGATCTAATATGTGCAGCAGCGCACATGACTGCCGAGCAAATGGCATTTATGATTCGGTATTCCTCGGGCTACGTTTGCGCTCCAATGACCAATGCGATTGCCGATAAGCTAGACCTACCGCTCATGAACACATTGAAATGCAAGGCTTTCTCCGATGACAGACACAGCACTGCGTATACAATCACCTGTGACTATGCGCACGGGACGACGACAGGTATCTCCGCACGTGACCGGGCGTTGACCTGTAATCAGTTGGCGAACCCGGAGTCCAAGGCTACCGACTTCACGAAGCCAGGCCACATTGTGCCATTGCGTGCCCGTGACGGCGGCGTGCTCGAGCGTGACGGGCACACCGAAGCGGCGCTCGACTTGTGCAGACTAGCGGGTGTGCCAGAGGTCGCTGCTATTTGTGAATTAGTAAGCGAAAGGGACGTCGGGCTGATGATGACTTTGGATGAGTGTATAGAATTCAGCAAGAAGCACGGTCTTGCCCTCATCACCGTCGATGACCTGAAGGCTGCAGTTGCCGCCAAGCAGTAGACGGCAACGAGTTCTTTAAGTCGGTGTTCATTTATGTAATATACCATTTCGTCGAAAAAGTCAAATGGTATGAACTAGATTTATCAATAGTATCTAAGAGTTATGGTATTCGCAAAAGCTTTTACGCCTTCTCAGTCTTGGGCTTTGGAGGCACCTTCCGCTCGCGCTGTCCCCAGACCAATTTATGAGGCTTCATGAAAGCATCCAGTGTTGCGTCGTCGACCTTGGCTCTGCGCTCCTGGAACTCCTTCACAAACTGCTGCAGCGTCTCAATACATAGCTTCTTCATCTCGCCCGAGAGCAGCTCACCACTCTTGTAGTCGTCATAGCACTTCTTCAGCAACTCGTCATCGTCCTTGAAAAACGACAGGTACTGATACGCCACATCGACGTCTGGGTTTCCGCCGTACTTGCGATGATCTTCAATCGACACCTGGCCACCGCTGAATGCGTATTTGTTAATCTTCTTCTGGATCTGTTTCGGAGTGTCCGTCATGAAAATCGCAGTTGTGTCGTCGGACGCACTCATCTTCGTGGTCGAGCCCTGAAGAGCAGGGAAGAACTTCGAGTGGAGCAGCGAAGGCTTGGTAAACTTCAACTTGTCCGCGACGTCCCGGCACACACGGAAGTAAGGGTCCTGGTCGATTGCGCACGGGATCAGACACGGCGTCTTGGGTGGAAGCCCAAGCACCTCGGGGTACGACGATGGGAACGCAGACGCTATCTGGATCGACGCAAAGTGGAACTTACCAATGCAGTCCGAGTCGGTGAAGCCAAACACAGCCTTTGCAGTCGAGCCCGTGATTTGCCGGGATACGCGCACCACCGTCTCGTAGAAGCCACCGCCCATGTAGTCCAGGTCCGAGAATATGAACGTGTTCTCCGGCTTGAACCCCACCGCAATGATGTCCTTACAGTTCTCACGTGCAAACGACTTCACGTCGCCGATCTGCAGCTTCTGCTTGAACAGGAACTTCTCGTCGTCGGTCAGCTCGATCACGATAGGCACGTCAAACACCTCCTGCAGCCATTTGGAGAAGATAAACGGAACCATGTGCCCCAGGTGCATCGAATCGCTCGATGGCCCGCGCCCCGTGTACAGGAAGAACGGCCGGCCCTGCTCGTATAGATCCAAAATCCGCCCGAAGTCACGCTCACTGAAGAACATCCCCTTGCGCAAAAAGTGATGAGGCTGGTGTCCCGTCACAGCCGTAAACCGGGCAAGCGTCTCCTCGCTCACGGGCTTCGTCCCAAACTGCTTTAGCAGCTTTTCGTAGTCGATCGCCTGCGCAACACCGTTCTCGTCCACGGCCCCCGCCACGTCCCACGGCGTCACCTTCTGCTCGCGCTCGCTTTCCGTGCTCAACTCTCCCAACATCTCTGCTACCTTCTCGACCCCCATTATGTGTGCAACTGCGTGTGATGCTTCCTGCCTCCGTTGTGGTGCTTAGTGTGTCAACTTTTCATGGAGAAAAGGCCGATGATGAACACAGGGCCAAAGGCGTCACCACTTCGCAAGCGAACCTCGAGGCAGTGGCCAAGTGAGGGCGGCAGCCTAATTGGCAGCCGTAGTGGCGTTCAAGTGCTCGAGGCAGGTTATGTAGTAGCCATATGGGGTGTTGACCGTACGTAGCGAATGACGGCGATGCCCGCCATTCAAGACAGAACTACAGACGCTTTACTCACTCGCACACACCCCACGGAGGAGCAGCGAGCGCCCAGGGCCCTAAAATCAAGCGACGGGCTGTTTTTTAACGAGATGAATAGACTGTTTGGATATAATAATAAGCGGACCAGCGACCAGCTGCTGCAGGAATCGTCCAAGGCCATGGACCAGGCGCAACAGGGTCTGAACGGCCGTATCTCGCAGCTGGACACGCAGATAGCACAGCTGAACTTCCAGTTGCAGGGCCTGCAGAAGAAGATCGCGGGTATGGGGTCGGCCGTGGCGCAGCGGCCGCTGCGGCAGCGCGCGCTGAAGCTACTGAACAAGCGGAAACAGCTGGAGACGTCGCGGGACCAGCTAGACTCGCAGCTGTGGTCCATGAGCCAGGCGCAGATGACGACAGAGAACCTCAAGAACACAGCGGTGACGGTGAACGCGCTGGCACAGACGAACAAGGCGCTCCGGCAACAGTACAAGCAGATTAACGTCGAGCGGCTGCAGACCATGCAGGACGAGATGGCGGACCTGATGGAGCAGGGCGAGGAGTTGCAGCAAGTGCTGGCAATGGGCGGCACGGAGATCGACGACATCAGCGAGAGCGAGCTGGATGCGGAGCTGGAGGCGCTGGGCGACGGGGAGCTGGACTTCGGAGCGGAGGCCGACCCGGTGGACCTCCCTGCGTACCTGGGGGGCGCCCCGCAATTCGTGGACGAAGATGCGACGGACGAGCCCGCGGGCCTGCAGACAGCGACATAGTTATTTACATATTGTCTAACGCAGCTTCTTCACTGCCATGCAGTAGTTACCGATGCTGGAGAGGTCGTGTTCGACCCAGCCCCACATGGGCACGTACATGTTGCCTTTCAGGTCCAGGATGCGGTGCGCGCCCGGCGTGTGCTGCTGGAACCAGTCCTGCACTTCGGTCGCGTCCAGGTACTTCTCCAGGTGGTGCGTGCCCTTGGGCACGACGCGCAGCACGTGCTCGGCCATGCAGATCGTGGTGAACCACGACAGCAGGTTGCGGTTGATCGTGCTCACAAACAGAATCCCCTCGGGGCGTAGCCGCCTCCACGCGTGCTCGAGAACGGCGCTCGGGTTTTCCACATGCTCCAGCATCTCGAACATCGTCACCACGTCGAACTGGCCCTCCACTTCCTCCAGTGGCAGCACGTCGTACTGTATTTTCTCGCGGAGGACCGGGTCCTTGTCACGGTGGGCCCGCGCAGCGGCAATGCAGTCCGGGGTCAGGTCGATGCCGTACACCTTCTCGACATACGGCTGCCGGCCCAACGACTCCGCGAGGATTCCGCCGCCGCAGCCCACGTCGAGCACCTGCAGCCGCTGCTGCCGTAGCAAAGACCGCACCTCGGTGTTCAGCTCGCTCTGTATCTGTTCGCTAACTGCGGCCGGCAGGTGCGCCTTGTAGTTGAAGCCTGGCACGTACACGTCTGGAGTAGTCACTTTCATCTGTTCTGACAGGATTCTTTGAATGAAGTCCATGCGGGACAAGTTCATCTTGTGCAAGATGCGTTGCGAGCCATTGGTGTCCCACCATGTCGGTGCCAACTGCTGGAAATGGCTTATTTCGTCTGCCGAAGTCGATGTGCTGCTGCCAATGCTCGGACTAGGCCCGGCAGCGCCGGCAGCGGGGGCGCTATGCCCTAGGAGCTTTGGGTTGAACTTGGTGAGTAAAGGAAGTGTCCTCTTTAGCATCTCAGCCGCGCTAATAGTTTGCTGTGTTTTCTTTACTCAGCAACTATGTTCTTACTAAATGTGTTGATGATTTTTTACTTTACAAGGTTCACTACATAGCCATCGACAACACGGCGCCGTACCTAACAAGGAACCGAGGTCAATATGGCTGCTAATGGGGACGATAGCGGGTTTCTGGTGGCGACGAGGGCACGTAGAGCAAATGCAGGGAACCAGCTGATGAAGCTGCTCGAGAGAGAGCACAACCGAGAGTTGCAGATGGACGATGACGATGGTGACATCAACCTGCTCTTCGAAGAGGAGGAAGACGACGGGGAATTCCTGCTGGCTGATCAGAGACAGCGCGAGAATGATGATCTGTTCAGCGATTCAGATGAGGACTCGAGCGAGAGCGGATCGGGGGACGAAGACGGAGAGCTGGGGCGCCATGAGCGGAAGAGACGGCACGCGTTGCAGAAACGCAAGCCACCGGTCATCAAGAAGTCACGGGACGGGAGCGCTGCGAAGCGCTACAAGCCGTCCTACGAGCAGCCGGACGCGAAGTCGCTGCTGGTCGAGACGCGGAGGACCTCATCACGGACGTCGGTAGTGCGGAACAAGATGGAAGTGTACGAGAAGCTGGCACAGGCAGAGGTCCGGCGCAAGGAGATCCAGGAGCGCATCAAGAAGCAGAAGGAGGCGCAGCTGGAGCCGGAGCTCACGCAGGAAGACCGCCTGCGGATTGCCGAGGAAACGGAGCGTATCAACCTGCAGTCGCTCAACAAGTACAAGGAACAGGAGGTCAGCAAGAAGCAGAGTCGTCTCGCGATACAACAGCGGCAGAAGATGAAGTTCAAGGCCGGCGAGACGATTCTCACGTGGCTGACCACGCAGTGGAGCGTGACGCCCATGATGGAGGTATATGATCGCGAGTACTGGGAGCAGATGGTCAGCAAAAGGCAGAAGAGAAAGCGGAAGTACGTGCGCAGGAAGAAAGAAAAGCCGCTCAGCGACAAGGAGAAACCCGTGGATAGCACGCTGGCAATGCAGGAGCAGACACCAAATCCCACCGCGGAAGAGCCTGCCTCAGAGAGGGATGGCAAGGTTGCAACGAATGTTCCGACCACGATAGCGGCGAAGAATAACCCGACAGGCGCGGATAAAGTTACTAGCTCAGATGATCTTGATACTCCCGCGCTGGTGACGGATAGCGCACCACTTCCAGCAGAAAACACTGCTTTGCAGCTCACGGATTCAGAACCACCCAGGTCAACAGGGGCCGAGGCCATAAGCAGGCCACAGTCCAGCTCACCGATGCTATTTGAAAACTCAATGGCTAGGCATATTTCGTTTGTGGAGAAGGATGAGGTTGCCATTATACACGTCGACGATCCGCCGTCTAATATCAGCACGTCCCGCGATCAATCACACGAACTCGACACTCCTGCTATGGACGGTGACTATAAGAAATTTGATGAAGGCAGTGGATCTGCGAGCCAAGGCCACTCACCCAATGCTGAAGCTTCGTATACAGAGCTTTCAAATGGGTCTTTAGATAATGAGTTTGACGAGTCAGACGCAGCGCAGTCAGGCGATAGCCAGAAGAAAGATTGGGTGCCGCCCGAAGATGTTGAAACTGAAGAAGATGTGGTTTACGAGGGTCCTGATCAACTAGTTGGCAAGAACTTTCTACTTTTCACTGTCTTCCCCGATGAGCCTTACAACATTGCAAGCATTAATGAACTTAAAGCCCCGCTATTCGGTGACCAGTGGGCCAAGCCCCTTCACAGCAGAGCGTACAACGTTGAATCATACGCAAAAATATCATGGGAATCACATCCACATAAAAAGGAAGAACCGACGCTGATTCCTGATCTGAGCATACTAGACAAATTCCCTGAGTTTGGTGAATATGATAAGAAGCTATCAAAGGACGTAACTGTTACGACAAACAAAGAAATGAAGGTTGATATTCGCACTGAAGCGCCCAGTGGTGTCTTTTTGCCTAACGGCATAAGGAAAAGGTGTTTAATTACGAATAAAGATTCGCAATACTTCGATCCTAAGAACGGAGTGCCATACGCCGACGTAGAGGCCATTAAGACTATACAGGATCTTCAAGATGCCATTGGAGAGGGTACAAAAGACGATCCCCGCCCTCGCTATAAATGGTTCGGATATGGTCGCGGAGGCATATACCTGGATGTACAACAGCGGCCTGCAAAGGGAGTTCCGGACGGTTTCTCTTAGGACATTCGGCTCTATGTAACAATGAACTAGTTAATTAAAATACGCCTACTCAGTCGCAGAATTGGAATGCACTGAGTCACAAAGGAACGTTTATGAAGGGTCGTTATGCGATACTTGTCCAACAACTGTTTATAATTTTGAGCTCTAGATGCCAAATTTGGCTTGTAAGGTCTTCCCAAATCGTTATTATAGTATTTCCAGAAAAATGCATTATCTATCATGTAGGGGTGTTCGTTATTGGTAATAGCTTTTGTTTTTGGGTGGTTAATGTTTGTCATATAGAGCAGGTTGCGAGCACGCGTCATGCCGACATAGAGGGTATTATTATCGCTCCAAACAGGCTTATCTAGCCGACCAAGTAAAAACACAATCGGAAATTCCAATCCTTTGGAAGAATGAATCGTGGATAGTTTGATTGTATTTCGGCCTGACAATTTGTTCACGACATTTTTCTGGAGTTGCACGGTCTGTTCCAAGAACGTTTTCACAAACCAAGCTATTAGCGGGACATCCGCCGGCCTACTGTAGGAGCATAACTTTAATATCTGGTAGAACTCGAGCAGATTATCCCTGAATTCTTGTAATTGTTCTTCATTTTGAACTTGAAATAGTGGTATATCCATTCGTTCTATTAATTGTGATAGTTCGTTCATGAGGTCAAGGGGCACATTGAGCTCCTGAAATTTGCTGCGAACTAGCAACGGAGATAACGCATTTAGGTATGTGGCGACAATTTTTTGTCTTCTGAGAGGTAAACTCTTTCTATACTCAATAGAATTAATTAACTCCCAACATGAAGTTCCCTTGGCCCTTGCTCCATTGTAAATTGAATTTATCAGAGAAGGACCAACTCTTCGACCCTCTCCTAAGGTTACAACTACGCTGAAATCTGTCTTCATTTTTAGGTTGTGACTTTCATCGGTAGCGCCCTCTTCCTGGCACACCGCCGCCAGTAGTTTCATTATGTCGATCAGAAATAATATTCTCGGATCGTTCATCCATTGAGGTTGGGCCGTCAGCTTCTCAACAGGTAAGCCAAATATCTTCAGTCCACGGGCAATTCTATCCATATGTTCATTCGTTCTTGTTAGAATTGCGATGTCTGATAACTTGGCAGAGCTACAGACCAGCTGACATATTTGATCAGTCAGAAAACAGAGCTCTTCAAGCGGATCCTCCAAAGTAAAGCTAATCGGTTTGATCCCACACTGTAACTTTTTATGCAGTCCATATTGGTCTAAATTAGCGGGTGGCATCTTCCTGCCCATAACTGACTGTGCCAAATCTATAATCTCTGGTGTAGAACGAAAATTGTCGTACAATTCATATGTAAACATCTTTTCTGCAGGCCGCATTGAACTAATCTGTTTCATAAAAAGTTTGTTACTCCCGAGGAACCCATAGATACTCTGGTGCTCATCACCAAATAATATGAGTTGCTTCTTGGCGGCGATTAATTCCAACATCGGAAAGAGAAGTGGGTAGAGATCTTGGACCTCATCAACAATTATAACCTTGTAGTCATTCAAAAGCTGGCCTGTGATTCCGCTGGCCGTCTGCGGGTCAGCATCCGCAAGAAACTTCGCGCAGAAGTGTATGAGATCTTCGTTCGTGAAAACCTTGCACGTCTTCATGAGCTCAAGAATTGCCTCTGCATCTATTCTGTCCGGTTGGATTCTGCCTTCCTTATAGTCCTGAATCATGCGCGCAAAAGCGCGCGGCGTCCAGTCATGACGGGATCGGCCCTTATAGGACTTCCCTGCAAGCCGCATGAGGCTCCGCCAGCCATTTTCTTCAATAATATTGACAAGTCCTTCGTTTTCCAACACGACCTTGTTCGCGAGACTGTGGAACGTGTTCACGTCTATCTGCTCAAGTATTTCTACCCTTTCCTCAGCAGACCATCGCAAGTTGCAATCTGCCTCTTGGAATGTCTCCATAAGCTTTTCATTGATGTTATCCACTGCTTTATTTGTCAAGGAGAGGATTAGTATTTCATTAGGAGCTACAATCCCTTCGTAAACCAGGTTGTAGACTTTATGCAGTAGTGTCACGGTCTTGCCAGACCCAGGTCCCGCTACCACATTGACAGTTGTACAAGGCTCATATGGATGTGTTACTACTCGTGATTGGGACGTCGTCAGTGCTTTCATTCATGTATGATACATGCTCGAGCGTCGGCGAAGGAAATAAATTCGTGAATTTCCGTTTTAAGATACTCAAAAGAGATGAGATAACCGCCCGCAAGGCGGAGTAGAATTACAGCAGCTATTGAATATATTTAGTTTATTTATCTGGCTAGCTTAACCACTAGTGTGCATTTCTATTAACCTACCTAGGTGGTCTCTGGTATCCTTCAAGATCAGAGGCTCGTTGTCGTCTTGGTTGATGTAACCCAGGTTCTGTTGTAAAGCGTTCAGTAAGTACATGTAGTTGACCGCAAGGAATTTTCCGGGCGAGGAGCTCTTTCTACTGCACCTGGTAATAGTGTTCTCAAATTCACTGCGAATACGCGTGACAGAGTTGTAGAGCGGTTCGGCTTTCTCGTCTATTCGCTCTCTGTGGAAGGAACTCAGGATCAGTATGCCAGCCAGGAATTTGGAAAATTGCACGGTCAGTTCATGAGGAGTGACCAATGGGTCCTTGCTTGCACCAGCCACTTGTGCAACAGCGGTAGTGGCTGGTATCTGGCGGAGACTCTCGCATTGGAAGTCTACAAGGCGCTGGAATTTGGGCCACAACAGCAGTAGCTGACTATTGAGGAAGTCATCCATGACAGGAACCTTGCGTTTCTGGGCCTCAAATTGCAGATAATGTGCCAGGCAAATAGCAAGAAGCACGCCATAGATATCGAACGTATTGCGGACTAGTTGTTCCGTATATTGAATCGCGTTTTCGAACGTGGGTTGAAAGATTTGCTCCAATAGTCCCCGTAGCTCTTCACCGCTGCCAGGATCGAGATGGAAGAATTCATTCAGGAAATTTAATTCCGCTCCACAATTGTCGAGGATTGCGAGATTCAAGTTTCGGAAACCTGTCTCAAGGTAATATTTCATCTTATTATTCTCTGCAATCTGGGAGACCATTACTGTATTATCTTCCTGTCGCAGGACGGATAGCCGCTTACTAACCTGGAAGTACTGAGCCACCATTTCGCCGATGTTGTTGGATGAGCTATCGAGTATGGAACGGCCCAAAAGATATGAGCTATACGACGAACCAGAAGAAGCTGTCGAGAGCCCTTGGCCAAGGGCATACTGCTGCGTGATGTTAGCAAACTGGAGGATGGTCAGGGACCTGATGTAGCGTGCAAAATACTCTTTATAATACCACCTAATCGTGTATGTGTATGCCTGCCGTAGTTCCAATGCAAGTGATAGGTTATTTTGAGAGATGAACTGGAAGATCTCCCGCACGTCTAACAGTTCTTTCTGTATCTGCTGCGAGGGAACTGGCTCTCTGTTACGCAGGCGTTTTATACGCACCACAATGAACCTCTTGCTCCGTTCGATGCAAACTTGTTTCAGCAGGTGTAGCAGCTCACAGAGCTCGGGATAATCGCTGGGGGTTTCTTTGTTCTTGTATTGATCATATATCGCCAGTTTATCATTCAGATACGAGATGCTTTCAATATAGGATGCGTCTATTTTACCATATAGAAGCTGTTGCACTACCTCCGGTGATATCACTAGATCGTTCACGAGAGGACTGATCTCGGCGAGTTTACTGGAGTTTTCTCGCAGTAGCCGGTTCAATTCCGTCGACTTCCCCTTGATGAAGTTTAAATCTTTTGTCAGCGCATCCAATCTCGACTGAAAATTGTGAATGTAGTCCTTAAGTTGTGGAATTACGTCGCTCAGGGTCTCTTCGAGGAGCTGTTCCTTACTTTCTAGTATTTTGCGCTCCAGCGCTAACGAACTTTCAGTTTGAAGTTCGCTATCCCTTGGAAATGCCAGGAACGTATGCACAGGATCAGCTAATGGCTGCTTGTCAAAGACCAAATCCTTCACCCCTAGAACTTTTCCTAGAGCATCCATTCCGATAACCTAGGTCGCTTTGTGTCCTTAAAGAATATTGGTTTAATTTGCTTTCGCGGACGGAGTAAAGCGTTATGTAGCATTTTTCAAAAGAGGCTTAATGGACACATCCCAGGATAGTATGAATGAGAAAGTCCAATTCGTGGCACCATTGTGCTAGTTCTTATATTTACTGTTATACATCTACTGCAGAGTCAAGCATATATACCAAATAATTCACCAAATACTAGCTCTTCTAAGTCTTCAGCTGATGGATTCGCGCCAAGGCGCCGCAGAGCTGCAGGTAGGTACCCACACCTTCCAAAATCCTCATGTGCGTGAATCCTATTTCTTTAATCATCTCCAGCCGCAGGGGTTCTTTAATCTCTGTCAAGTTCTTCATGACACGGAAACATGTAGTGATTATGTCCACCGCCGAGTACCCTTTGCCCCACAATTCGCGTAAGTAATTGAGCGACTCATCAAGAGTAGCAGATAGCAGCATTTTCTTGATGACCAGGGGATGCGGCGAGTCCACTATCTTAAAAACGTTGTCGCCGTTCACTAACGTGAAGCCCGCCACGGTGCTCTGCAGATTGTTGATGGCCTGCCGCATGTCACCTTCCGCAGTGAATATCAGCGCCTCCAGACCATCATTGGTGTACTGTACGTTTTCCGCCTTGATTATTTCAAAGAGGCGCTTCAGCACTTGCTCGTCAGACAGCTTGGAGTAGCGCAGGATCGCACATCTCGACTGGAGGGGCTCGATAATTTTGTTCGACTGGTTGCATGCAAACGCAAATCTCGTGGTATTGGAGTACAATTCCATCGTCCGCCGCAGCGCCTGCTGCGCGCCGCTGGTCATGGAGTCTGCCTCATCCAGAATGATAATTTTGTGCTTGCCGGGTGGCAACGTGCACTTCTTTTGCGCAAACTGCTTGATCTGGTTTCTCACGACGTCGATACCACGGTCGTCCGATGCATTCAGTTCCAGCACGGCCTGTGAGTATGCGTCCCCTAGCAGCTCGTGCGCCAGGCAGTGGATCGATGTGGTTTTCCCAATACCGGGCAGCCCGGAGATGATCATGTGTGGCATATTTCCATCCCTGGCAATCTGTTGCAGGCGCTCCACCGTTTCATCGTTTCCCACAACATCTTTCAGCAGCTTCGGCCGGTACTTCTCAACCCATGGAAGCTCGAGTTTAGTTGCTAAGGACGTCATACTCTGCTGCTTCGCTGTTGGTTTTTAAATCTCAGTGTAGTAGAACGCGCTGAGCTGAGACGCTTTTCACCACACGGCTCTGGATAGAGACACACGCCCTAAAGCTCCCCAATAAAAGGTCAGAATACAAAGACTTTAGCGGGCTCCTGACCCTTTATATGACCTAGGGGCTCCATATATGGGCTGAACTGTTGTCACGTGACCACTATACAGCCTCACCATGGGCGAAAAATTTCACCAGGTCATTGCCTCATCACCGCGAAAGGGCATCCATTTTACTGTACTTCAGTGACAAGACCTTGCGCTAAGAGTCCTCAAACTGGGCAATGACTCCTGAAACTAATAATGATGAAACATTGAGTCGGCCAAAACCACGGGCTGCCTTGCCGCCCGTTCCCGAAGGCATGTCGAAGTCGCAATGGAAGAAACAGTGGAAGAAGGAACAGTTCGAACTGAATAAGCCGCTGTATGCGAAAATCCGTAAGGAGAAGAAGCAAAAGGCGAGAGAGCAACGCCGGGAACGCTTACAGAAGGCGCTGGAGGAGAATGGTGGGGAGATCCCAGAGGAACTGCGGCGCACGCCGCGCGTAAATGTCAACCAAAAGGACTCCGGGATCAAGGTGATCATCGACTGTGCTTTCGACGAGCTTATGAACGAAAAAGAGATCGTCAGCTTGTCTACGCAGATAACGCGAGCATACTCTGCCAACAAACGAGAAAACCACTTTGCGGACGTAAAGGTAACTTCGTTCAATAAGCGTCTGAAGGAGCGCTTTGACTGCGGACTCAAGGGGGCCAACTATGATGCATGGAAGCACTTCGAGTTCACAGACGAATCCGCCCTTCCAACTACGAACGCAGTTTACCTTACTGCAGATACTGATGAGACGCTGGAGACGCTGGAACCCGGTACGACGTATATAGTGGGCGGCATTGTGGACAAGAACCGCCACAAAGCTCTCTGTTACAATAAGGCCAAAGAACTGGGCATTCCTACTCGTCGCCTACCAATAGGAGAGTACATCAAGCTATGCGGCAGGAAGGTGCTGACCACCACCCACGTTATCCAGATCATGCTCAGATACTTTGACAACCATGACTGGAAAGAGGCGTTTGAAAGTGTTCTGCCCGCCAGGAAGCTAGCAGAGCTTGCAGACCACGCCCAAGAATCCAATTCCTCTTCGCCAGCAGAAGAACAAGACGCGCAAGATATATAGACATAGTCCGCAGACATGAATGAACACTTCGCACCAGCAAAGCTGCATAGGTTGGCGCTTCAGTCCAGCTCCAAATACTTATTTCCCGGAGCAAAAAACTTGCTCCAGGGGAGGTTCGAACTCTCGACCTTCAGATTATGAGACTGACGCTCTTCCGACTGAGCTACTGAAGCCAAGCACGGGTAATTTGGAGAGGATGGCCTAAAGGATCCCAAAGGTCCTGCGCATTGCTTTTGTAATCCAACGGTGCGGAGGCCACTCGTACAGAGCGTAGCGCAACGGCGCCCGGTTTCGCCGTCCGCCTAGCACGTCGGCCCCGGTGTCCGAGGCCCGCGACAGCGCCGGCGCTCGCGCGTCTGGCTTCGTCTCCTACGTCACGAGAGTCATGTATGATTATACACTACATAGAGGTATGGACGCGCTTACTTGCGCAATTGCTCCTCGAGGTTGTCAATCTTCTGTTGCTGCTTCTGCAGCTGCTCACGAAGCTGCGCTAGTTGCTCGCGTTCGTGCTTTTTGATGTAGAAGTCCTCGTTCGCTTTCTCGCGCTTAGAGAAGGCATCATCCGCACTCTGGCCTCTGGGAGCACCTGTAGAGCCCTCTGGGGAGTAAAATCTCGCCATAGTGCCTAGGCGCAGGCTGGTCTTGCGAAGTTCGGTACGGGCGGCGGATAGCATTGGTTCACGGTGTGTGGCGCAAATGAATGGGGCCCAGGAGGGGCACCTTTCCCTTTATACCGCCGGCCACACGAAGTTTATCGGCCCGCCAACATCCGTGCACCGCTCAGTGAAAGCGAGGCTGTGATTGGTGGCAACCCCCTGCACAAAGCTCCGTGTGGGGCAGCGTGCTGCCCCCAGCAAACGCCTCACCATGTCGGACGTTGTGAGACTAGGAGGCCTGCATGAGGGGCCCGTTCTGGCCTGTGATTCTGCCCCTGACGGCCGTACCGTGGTCACGTGCGGCCTCGATCAGCGCATCGGTGTCTGGGACCTGGATGGCGAGGCGCCGTACATCCTGGAAACCGGGGACGTCGCATCATGCGTGCGCTGGTTGGGCGGCCAGAAGCTGGCCATCGGCTGCGCAGACGGACATGTGTGCATATACGACCTGACCACGGGCGAGCGGCTGCGGAAATTGGCGCACCACACGCGCGTCGTCAACCAGCTGGCGGGTGGCCAGAACGGCAACTTTGTGAGTGTCGGCGACGATGGGCGGCTAAATTGGTGGGATGAGCGGGCGGCAAGCGGTCGGCCGGCGGCTTTTGTGGCCACCGACTTTCCGCTGCTATCAGCCGCCGTCTGCCCGGTCTCGGCCGGGCGGGTATACACGTCGGGGATTGAGCCAGTGGTACGAGCCTACGAGCAGCGGCGCAGCGAGGACGCAGTGTGGAAGACGCAGACCGGCCACCGGAGTGGTGTGACCTCGCTGTGCACTTCCGCGCATGGAGAGGAGGTGTGTGCGCTGGGCTTCGATGACAGTGTGAGCTTTTACGGCCAGCAGGCCGGACAGCGTCTAAGGCGGGGATTTGCCCTCCCTGCGCGGAACACCGGACGCCTCCTGGCACGGTGCGCTTTCGTAGAGGACAAACGCTATGTTGCGGCGTACGGCTACGTAGTGGACGTGACCAGCGAGGTAGTGGTGTCCGACGAGCTGGCGTCTCTGCATGCGGGCGCAGTCATTGACACCGTCTACAAGGAGGGTAGCCGCCAGCTGCTGAGCACGTCTGCGGACGGCACGGCGCTGGTGAAGACCTGGGAGGCGGGCGGCTAACTGGCGGCAAGTCTTGCGCATGTATTACAATGTACGTACTACTATAGTATTTTGGTCTTCTTTTGGGGCGGCGCCTCGAGGTCAAAGCCATTGATCTCCTCCTCGCGGTTGGCGGGCCTTGCCGTGACGCGGGGGGTCGCGATCTGCGCGTGGAAGGCCTTGATGATGGAATCCACGTCGTCGATGTTCAGTGGGCGGACGTCCCCGAGCTGCTTGATCTTTGCGGTGACCTCCTTGACCTGGTCGTCCGTGAGGTGGAGGTTGAGCTGATCTACACGTGACTTGATCGCGTTCCAGCCGGTGAGGCGGTTCGCGAAGTGGATGTACCTTGTCATCCCGAAGTCATTGGGGTTGAGGATTTCGTATGTGGAGGGGTTAGCCAGAATGGCCTTTGCGTGGATGCCTGCCTTGTGGGTGAATGCGCAAAAGCCGGTGATGGGGTTGTTGAACGGCACGTTGACCTCCACAGCCTCTGCAACCAGGTTTTCAATGTCCCTGATCTTGTGCAATTTGTACTTGGACTTGACGTAGTCCGGCGCTGCGACAATCATTCTGGCCATTAGACCGCCAAGTGGGGTAATTCCATTCCGCTCCCCAATGCCCAGGACGGAGACGTCGACTAGCTTAGCGCCGCCTTCCAGCGCGGTGTACGCGTTTGCAATGGCGCACCCTGTGTCGTTGTGGAAGTGGCACTCCACGTCGCACGAAACCACAGACTTCAACGTACGGACCAGCTCGTAGACCTGTCGTGGGTTCGCACAGCCGACGGTGTCGGCGATGCCGACACGGTTGACGCCTATTTTGTCCACGGTCTTATAGATATTCAGAAGGTCCACCAGGTCAGAGCGGAAGGAGTCCTCGGAGGAGAAGCGGATTTCGATCCCCTTGGACTTGACATACTCGATCACTTCGATTGCGCTTTTGGCGATGTAGTTCATATCTTTGCCGTGGGAGTACTGCCGCAGGAATTTCGAGGTTCCGATGACTACGTCAACGCCGTCGACACCCGTCCCAACTGCTACCTTTGCGTCATCCATATGGCAGCGGATGTGCGTTAGGATTTTGGCCTTGAGCCCTAGTTTGCAGATGGCTTGGCAGTCCCGGAGCGACTGCTCTGACGCAACAGGGGATGTGAGCTCAATATAATCCACGCCGAAGTCATCCAGAGCCCGAGCAATCTCAATCTTCTTCTCGGTGCTGAAAAATGCATTGGCAAACTGTTCACCCTCGCGCAGCGTGGAGTCGATCAGCTGGAAACTGCCAACATTTGACAGATAGTCCGCGGGATTGGGACCGTAGGGATTCTGCTGAAAATTATTCAGCGCAGTCGTTGCCTCTGTGACTTGATGGAATTCTAACCATCCGAGTTAGCATGGGTGTCTAAAACACTGACGCTAGTACCGCATCTTACATACCGTTACCTTGGCTCATCACACAGTTTTGTATTTTTTGGATGATCTTTAACCTCTGGACTTCAATCTTCTGGGTAAAAGCACAAGTTTAGAGATGTATGATCCAAGCACCAAACTACAGTCTCGAGACAGCAAAATAATCCTACTTATATAAACTGAACGTTGCAATTCTTTAAAAAATTTACTAACTTCGATTAATGCGGCGCCGGTGAGCGCCTCTGTTATTAGCTGAGTCATGCTGAGGGTTTGGCTAGGAAGCATCCGCTCTTACTACGTATTT
Source organism: Eremothecium gossypii ATCC 10895 (assembly GCF_000091025.4). Taxonomy (NCBI): domain Eukaryota; kingdom Fungi; phylum Ascomycota; class Saccharomycetes; order Saccharomycetales; family Saccharomycetaceae; genus Eremothecium; species Eremothecium gossypii. The sequence goes on along the minus strand of NC_005785.6, from coordinate 897,919 downwards.
ACCAAGGCACAGGAAAATGTGGTGGTATTCTTGATTTCGGCGGCGTTTTGTACATTACTCCATAGCTCATGGTCAGCAATCCCGTTCAATGGACATTTGCTCAATCGTGAGTCTTCCACTGGACTTGAAATCCCGCAGGGATTTTCGGCTCCTGGCTCAACCAGGTCGCCCGGACACCTACAGCCGAAAAAATTGCTGCTTGGACTAGGTCCGCTGACGTGGACATGCGAGATGACTTTAAAGTGATACATTAAAACCAGGGCTGTATGAACTCAGCAAAGGTCTCTTTTATACAGTGTGCATATAATATTTCGGGCGCTTGCAATTACCTCATGCCAGGTACTCGTAAGATTCGCCGTCCCGCGAGCGCTGTAGGTATTCCTTGCTAATTAAGTTGTCGATGGCCTTCTTGATTAGAGATACCTTTGCATTGAACCGTTGGTGAGATTCGGCTATGCATTCGTTCACCAAAGTGGCATGAGAGACGACCCGCTTTGCTTTCATAATTCTGACGATACAAGCCTCCAGGAACAATTGTCTTTCTTTGTTTAGTTCTTTGTTGATATTATCCGAATCCATGTTGTCCGCTTTGCCAGAACCTGAGAGGCTAACATCGCCCTTCACACCTGCTGCGAAGTTAACCTTACTTTTAGCAAGCTTATATGGCAGGTTTAGCTTGTATTGTGTGCCGAGGAGCCCCATGCTCTCTAGCCCAGGTGGGCTCTGATGAAGTAGTTTCATTTTAATGAAGGGAAGCATAGAAAGAATGATGTGTTGGGTCGTGAGATTAGTTCCTTCCTGAATTTGCTCAAATGATAATGTGTCGTTCTCGTTGAACATTAATAGGATAGCCATTTGGAAAAGAGTAACAGTGAAATGAAATGGAGGCCTTCCTGGCCTACCGATATCTGCACGGAGTTCACTGCGCGATAGAGGCCACAACCACTTCAAGACCCGACCGCTATGCTTTTTCACATACAGATCAACCAACTTCTGATGCTCGGCCACCAATTCCTGCGGAAGCTTAAACTCGACTTCCTGGTAGGGAAACGGCCACATAGTCTCCGCAAGTACAAAAGGCTGAAACTCTGGGTATCTTTCCTTTGAATAATCAGGTTCACTCTTAATCTGGCTGTCGAACTCCTGTCCGAGCTGTTTTGATAACCTCACGTCTTGGAACATTTTGGTTATTCTGCCGGTGTATTCCATGCTGTTTTCGCTCTGTAGTCGCTGTATGACCATCTCCTCATTTTCCTCCGAGGTCGAGGTTCCGTGGATGAGGCGTTTTGCGAGGTTCTTTCTATAGTGATACTCGAAGGCATCTTTGTCCGTGAGAAATTTGAATATCGTCATAATATCGTCCACTGACATGTCCTTATCACCATCGGTACCATTCTTATTCTTTTTCAATAACTGGTCACTGTACTTCGCCAACATCTCTGGTGTCTTTGAGGTGGTATTTTTAGATGAGCCTGGTGCAAGGGCGAACTGGTTGTTATTAATATACCGCCTGGAGGCACTATCAAGGGCTCGGGCAAAAAGTGGCGACTTCTGGAAGCACTCGTCTGTAAGCACCGAGAACACCACGTGGACGTCAATTAACGTCTTGATGTAGTCTCTTGGAGACAATGGAGCCGCCTTCTTGCCACTGTCTGAATTGGAAGCTTCCTTGTGCGACTCTAGCAATTTCCTTACTTCGCTTTGCCCAACGTCCTCTACATGCTCCTCAAAAGACTTGGCAAGCTCCGGTAGCAGTGTGAAGTCCCTTTGCATTAACTCATACAGTGTTGATATTTTTGTTTCATCCCGGGATTTGAGAAGCAAAATGAATTCACTTTTGAGCTCCTCTGCATGCTCCGCAATAAGGACTTCATTCAATGTGTCAGATAAAGGTTTTCTTGTGTGGTCATCTAAATATAATACTATCTTGCTCTCCTCTTCTGCAATCCTGGAATGAGCCTCAAATATGTAGTCGGTGACGGAGTGCGTTTGAAGATACTCTTGTGACATTTTTCTATAGTACTCGCGCGTGCTATTCAAAAATGCAGTTTCAAAGTTTTGAATATACACATTTAGATTCAGCTTCTTCAAGTCCGATGGATCAATTCCCAGTGCGACGAACGACTTGATAGCTGTGGTGATATCTGTTTGGTTCACTATGCGGCCGTCCCGCTGCAGCGTGAGCTGCTGCAGAATCTCGTCCACAAGCCCCTGGCAATGCTGGTCAAACATCACTTGCTTCCAGGTCATCAGGCAAAGCGTGTTCACGTCGAAGATGTTCCTTTTACCGTCGCTGCGTTCCTTTTGCACCCAGTAACGGTTCATATAATCGAACGCGTGGTTTAGAAATACCGCGCCGATAGTGAACCGCTTCCACCGCCGTACATAGAACTGCAGAAACGTCTCGTCCGGGTCCTTGCTCAGGTTCACAATGTAGTCATGCAGGTAAGCCTTGAGCTTCTCGTATATCTCCCCTCCGACCAGGATCGATGACTGGTTCGACTGCCGTTGCGCCGAGTCCGACTGAAAATGCCCGGTGGACCGCGACTTGTTGACGCAGTAGTTGTAGATAGCCGTGTAGACATCCATGTACATCGCAGCTGACAGCAGTTTCTGCACTCGCCCTGCATGGGGCGACCCATCCCGGCCCAGGATCTGCCCGATACCGGGCTCCACAAAGTTCCAAGTGGCTTCCAAGTCATCTGCTCTCGGCAATTTATCGTTCATCGCTCACTTCTAATGTATATTACACCTGCTCTGACCCCCGATAGCCTTGCTCAAGCGCTTTTTGAGGGATGGTTATGTGTTTATTTGCCTAACTTTTAGGACTTTTGCCACCGCTAATCGTGGAATGGGTGGGACCGCATTTTTCTTGTCGCGCTAGCCTGCATGAACACCGGGTAACGAAGGCACATTCGAAACTTCAGGGAAACCTAGTAATACCCTGGAGATACCATGGTAGTTACTTAAATGTTTATTGCCGTATAGCTCTTTATTACATAACTGATGCCTTTATCCCCGTTTTTTTTCACTTGTCCTGTTAACTTTTATCTGGGTGAAAGTGAACTCACCCGTTCCACTACCCTTAGAATGCTAATGGTGAACGTGATGACCCACATGACAACCACCAAGAAGAGAAATGCAGATAGGGCGCGCTGCTTGCGGCAGATGTAGTCTATTTTCGGGATCCTGTTAGGGGAGTCCTCGAGCCCTGTGCAGACCCACGTCTTATCGTAAAGGGTGTTGAAGGCTAGGGAGAGGTTGGCGCTGGAAAAGATGATAAAGAGGAGATCCAAGAGGATCAAGCGCATTTTGCCGAGCGGATTTCGCAACCCGAGGGGCTTGCCCGCAAACTCATCGTACGCGATGTACGCCAAATATACGATGGCGACGGTGTTCACGACAATGGCCATGATGGTGCTGGGCTGCTGCGGAACGGTGAGTGGAGAGGTGTCCTCAATGCGATTGTGCGAGTTTTGGAAGATGCGGACCGCGAGGCCCAAGGCGACGCAGGTCAACATGATAATGATGAGGCGGAACGAGAGCGGCAAGTACTGGCTGTCGATGAGGAGGCGGCGCATCTGCGGCCCCCACTGCTGCTTTTTCCGCTGCTCGAACTGTAGCCAGTACAGCTTTTTCCGGCGGAATTCGAGCTTGTGCCGCTCGACAAAGGCCTGTATGCGCCCCACCTCATCGTCGTCGTCGGACTCAGAGTTGCTGCCCCCTCGCGAGCTGCCGCCGCTTTTAAAAATGCTGCCGTAGTAAAAGTGCTTGAGCTGGCTGATGTACTTGGTCCACTCGTTGCGGTCCTTCTGGTCCTTGAACTCATAGTCGTGGAGGATGGGCGCCTCGAAGATAGCGTTGAGCCGCTCTTCGCCGCCCCAGTTGCTCTCCAAGTCCGTGAGGACGCTCTGGCTGGACCCCCGTCGCGTCGGCGAGTGCTCCGTGATCGCGCGCAACTTCTCGTTCTTCAGCGGTGAGAGCCCGCTGCTGTCCGACGTGCTGCTCAACGTGCTGTGCGAGTGCGTCCCGTGCGATGCCTTGTGCCGCTTGCCGTGCCCGCCCTCCGCGTCAATTACGTTTACGAACTCGCTCCACTGCGAGTCGTACGAGACCAAAAACGGGTCCTTGAAGCGCTGCCCGCCATTCGCGAGCATATCCCCAGACACGCCGAGCGAATCCCGCACTCGCAGCCGCTTGAACTGCGCGTCCAACGCAAACGGGGGCACCGTGGTCGGCTTCAACGAGTACGCGTTCAAGCTCGTCGCCCGCACCATGTCCTCCTCTGCTCGCCGCCCATTCAGCTGCGTGAGTGACGGCCGCTTCTGTACCTTCCGGCTGGTAGACCCGGACTTCGTGGCCATCGATTGCTCCTCATCTTCTCTGTTCGGTCCTGCTGGCATGTTGTACCGCAACCAAGCCTCGCTTTATCACCGTCAAAATATACCGACTCGTGGCACCTGCCTTCTGTATTCCTCGTAGTTCCAGCAGTGACAAATTGACAACAATGACTATCGAAACCTGTGCTATTGCTCTCACTGCTGCTTTCTGGTACGTTCATGTAAACACACCGCTGCGCTCCGTTTTTGGGTCATATTACCTATCCCTTGGCCTCAACTCCTGTCAGCTTTTAGACACCGGGCAAGGCTGAAGCAAATTCCTATATAAAGTACAAGATCAGCGAGCAGACGCGGTCACTACATGCGTCGAGATCGGCAACAGACGTTCGCTACAAGAAGCAAGTTTGCTATACGGTCGGTTACGGGCGTTTCTGCGGACAGACCAAAGGGCAGCGCAAGTGCAAGGCAGGTTCATGAAAAGCACGACCATTAAGAAGGTAGTTACGGCATACAGCCGGATGGCCGAGCCGCGGAGGACGCAGGAGTACCTGGCGGACCCGCTAAAAATCGTGGCGGTGCCGGTGACGACACAGCGGTGCTTCTTCTACTTCAAACACACGGATGACTACCTTGACCGCGGCAGCAGGCTTGTGCGGGCCGAGCAGCGGGTGACGCGCAAGGTCGCGCGGACGTGGGCGAAGATGGAGAGCTCGCGGAACGTGGTGACGGTGCGCGTGGTGGGGTGGGTGAACGTGCTGTTGGCGCAGGTGCCGTGGAGGGAGCGGTCGTTGGCGAGCTTTCCGTCCGAGTCGTACATCCTGAAGCGCGTGCACCTGCAGGGCAAGGAGGAGACCGAGAAGCGGCTGACGCTGCGCGAGGCGCAGGCGTGCGAGGCCGGGGTCGCGGCGGCGCCGATCGTTGTGTACTTTCCGCGCAGCGTGATATCCGAGAGCGTGCTCAACGACGAGTTGGTGCGCCTGTTGCGCGAGGGCAAGCAGACGCACATGCGGTACCTGATATACTGCCTTCTCGCGTTGCCATTGACAATACCCATTGCCTTGGTCCCGCTGGTGCCCAATATACCCGGCTTCTATTTGGCATACCGCGCGTACTGCAACTTCAAGGCCTACAGCGGCGCGCGGCACCTCGAGTCCATGATGCAGGGCGACATGCAGCCGCTCCGCTTCGCAGACCTCCAGGAGTACTCCGCCTTGATGGCCGACAATGTGGCGCCCGCCACGCCCGGCGAGTCTGAGCGCATGTTGCTTGACCAGGCATTGCTCCCGCGCATACTAGATAACTTACAGATACACGAACTACGCCGACACATCGAGACGGCAATGCGCCAGGAGGCCATGCGTCTCGAGGAGCAGGCGCAGCACAAGGCCGAGTAGCTGCAGAGGTCGTGATAGAACTACATACTCTCAGTGTGGGCTGACGGGACTACTCCAGCCGTACATCTATAAACAGGAAACCCATACACGCTTGCCGCGTAGATTTCGCGCGCATCCAATCACGTGCCCACTCAGAGGAAGTCGCATCTCGCACGCCACCGAGCCCTGACGCCCTTGTTCACGTGAAATAGTTACCCTACACAGGCTGACCCCAAGCAAGCGGCGGGGAGCCCTCGCGTCCCCATCTCCCCGACATCCCTCTTGTACAAGAGTAGCTTTTCAGTCGTCTCTCTTCCACTTATTACTCCTTCTTAGTTCTTACTTCCATATATCCAGAAAACTTTCATTTCACAATGAGAGCTAAGTGGAGAAAGAAGAGAGTTAGAAGATTGAAGAGAAAGAGACGGAAGGTTAGAGCCAGATCCAAATAAGCGTGCGGTCCATACAAATGAACGGTTGAGTGAAGCTACTTCGCTCGGTCGCGTATGATTACTCGCACCAGGCTCTGGATGACGCCGGGGAGATGGCGCTGCTGCTACGGCAGCCAATATATACATCTTCTATAGGTCTAATTCATGTCCGCTTTTTAAAAAATGGCTTGCGTCAATTTGTATGTAGTAGGCTATGTAACGGCTCAGTCGGTGGACTCGGCGAAGCGTTCCTGGATGGAAGCAAAGAGCTTTTCGAACTCTGCGTGGACCTCGCGCTCGCCGCGGCTGGGCTCGAAGAACTTGGAGGACGAAACGGCGTGTTTCACGTCGCCGGTTGCCTCCGACAGCACGGCCCAGTTGGCGCCGTTGGACACGCTCTTTTGTGCCTCGTCGAAGTAGGACACAAACGCTTTCATCATATCGTAGGTCTTCCAGATGGGGCAGAATGCGTCGTAGGTCGAGTAACCGTTCTGCTGCAAGAAGTCTTCTTTGATTAGCGTCGCGACATCCAGTACGATCTTGTCTTTGTCAGAGAGCGCGGACTTACCGACCAGCTGAACAACTTGCTCCAATTCCTCGGCGTTGGAGAGGATCTCCTTGATACGGTCTCTCAGGACTGGGAACTCGGGGTAATTGCTATCATAGTATTTGTTTAGGACGTTGGTGTACTTCGAGTACGAGACAGACGTGTTGATCGAAGGGAAATGCTTTCTCTGGGCAAGCTTTTTGTCCAAACCCCAAAACACCTGAGTAATACCCAAGGTCGAAGTAGTGACAGGGTCCGAGAAGTCACCGCCAGCTGGCGAGACAGCTGCGACGATAGAAACCGAACCGACTCTGTCGGGAGAGCCCAGTGCAACCGCCTTCCCTGCTCTTTCATAGAAGGAGGCTAGCTTGGCGCCGAGATAGGCCGGGAAACCCTGGTCGGCAGGCATCTCCCCAAGACGCCCCGAAATTTCTCTCAATGCCTCGGCCCATCTGGACGAGGAGTCTGCAATCATGGAGACGTTCTTACCTTGGTCTCTGAAATACTCGGCCAGAGTAATACCAGTGTAAATCGAAGCCTCTCTGGCAGCCACAGGCATGTTAGAAGTGTTAGCCACCAGAGTGGTACGTTTCATAATAGGCTCCTTTCTACCATTGACCTCAGTGAATAGCTCGGGGAACTCCATCAACACTTCCGCCATCTCATTACCACGCTCACCACACCCGACATAGATAATGGCGTCCGAGTTGGAGTATTTGGATAGGGACTGGGAAATGACAGTCTTTCCGCACCCAAACGCACCGGGAATACAGGTGGTACCGCCCTGGACACATGGGAACAGTGAATCAAGCACTCTTTGCCCCGTCAATAGCGGGTAGTCGGCAGACAACTTTTCGGTTACAGGCCTTGGCACACGCACGGGCCATGTGTGGAACATGGAGTATGAGTACTTTTTGCCGTCGAACTCCACCTCCAGTACCGTTTCGTCGACAGTGTATTCGCCTGCAGGTGCAATCCACGTAATGGTCCCCCGAGCCCGCGGTGGAAGCAGGATCTTGTGGTCCTCTAAGAGAGAGTTCTCAAAGATCGACCCAAAAATATCGCCGCCGGATATGTGGTCGCCAACGCCCAGCTTGCCCGGCTTGAACGCCCACTTCACCTCGCGGCTCAACGCTGGTGCGTCGACGCCGCGCGGGATGTAGATCGACTGCGACTGCTCTTTGATCGCCTTCAGCGGCCGCTGGATCCCGTCGTAGATGGTCTCCATCAACCCCGGACCCAACTCCACCGACAGCGGCTTGCCCGTCCGCAGCACAGGATCGCCGACCGTCACGCCCGCCGTCTCCTCGTACACCTGGATCGTCGCCTTGTCGCCGTCCAGCCGGATCACCTCCCCAACCAGGTTGTGGTGGCCCACCTTCACAAGCTCGTACATCGCGCATCCAACCATGTTCTCCGCCACGACCACCGGGCCGGACACGGAGTATATCTGCCCGTATTCGTTCTCATTGTGGTCCTCCAAAGAGATTCGCTTGATTTCCTTGCGCGCGTTTTCCAAAGCTCCTGCCATCTCTGCAATGCTGATTTTCTGCTATCTATGAACTCCACCTGCTTTGGGCTGTGCTCTGGACGGTCCGCGAGATTCGGGCTCTCTGTCTGTGCACGTATGCTGCGTTTGAACTGCTTGTGTGTTTACCGTGCGAACCACCGGCGTGCGGTGTTCACCAGTTGACCCCCTGTTTCGCAGAGCGCTTGCTGGTTGCGTTTGGCTGTGGTGTAGAGATGTAAAAGTCATTTCCCATATATACGTTAATGAAGCCTATCTAATACAGCTCTTCGTCGATCTGACAGACGAGTAAGCTGTGGAGATCAACCCAGAACTCCTTCCAGAATTGGCACCAGGCCTCCCATGGTGTGCTTTGTTCGGCGTCGCTTGCGGGCGCACGTGTACTTGGCTGTTGGCACTGACGCTGGAGCGACAGCGGAAGGTAGTAAGAGGGAACGGGGAACTTGTAGGTGTTGAGCGTGCTCTGGAGGTCGTCCGGAGGCGGGTCCGCGCGGGCGCCGGCCGCCTTGATGGGGAATGCAACCGGCGTGCGCCTGCTCAGGGACAGCGTTTCGAACGAGGGCCCGTTGGGCTTGGCGCTGTTCGCGGTGGCCGAGCCGGCGCGCGGAAGGGAATAGTCGCTGAGGGTCTCGCTGTCGTCGGTGGCATCGGTATGCAGGTCGCGCGTGGGCCAACAGTTCTGCAAGATCTGCTTCATTTGTTCGATCGACTCTGAGAGGTCGCGGCCGAGCGCCTTGGGCTCGGGCAGCTCTTTTTGGTACGGGTGCGTGCCGTGGATTGCTAGCGAGGAGCCGACGTGGGAGCTGGCGGGCGGCCGCCAGCGCACGAGCGCGTCCTCCATGCGGTCGAGTAGGCGGTTATATGTGGGGAGGACGCGCTGGTTCTGCTTATCTATGACTAGCTGTCGGATCCCGTTGGACGTGTGGGGCAACGATTGCACATGCGTGGGCACGTAGTTGGGGAATGTGATCTCCTCATTGTCGAGGGCAAAACCCACGGTATGGGGTAAGTCTTCCTTGAATGCGTGCATAGCCTCGTGCAGTGGCGGCTTGTGGGACTTGTGTCTCGCGCTTGCCCAATTTTATTTGTCTGTGTCACAGGCGCTGACGCCCGCGGCAGCGCGCCTAGCGGGACTCTACAAAAGCCGCAATTCCGCGCGATGGCTGGGGACCGTGCTGGGTCTACATAAGCGCGCCCCCGGACACTCCATATTCCCGCGATACCTGCTGTGCTCATGGCCCATCACCTCGCCGGCCAGCGGCTGGCGCCAGGTTACCCGCCCTTGGTGAAAACAAAAAGAACACTCAGGCTGATTCCGCTCCAAAATAGTGTCCGACCCCGCGCCCCACCCCTTTTGCCACCAGAAGGTCAGCAAAACATACAAGTAACCGAGTCTCCTTCGCTTTTAGCACAAGCAAGAGGCATAGAGCAGTCAAGACTCCAGTACCAGCAACTACAGACTGCGATCACTGAGGACCGCATAGAAGAAACCGGCCCACTGACAAGGTATACATTCCCGCAGCAGAAAACACAGTAGGAGTTTTCTTGTTGGTATTTACGCGGAAGGTGCGCCATATTCGAGCGATAACAACTGTGAGACATAGCCACGCGTACGCGACTCCAGATAGTCAGGCTTGTGGTTCGAAGCGTTCGTGCTTAGTGAGGTGTGGATACTAGACTGCCTTATTTGTGAGAGGGCCGCGCGAAGTGTATTTATAGTTAGCTGTCGATTGCCAATAGCTTGAGCTCTGCAGGATTCACGAGTGCAGACGACTCCGACAAGCAAGCAACAACGGAAGCTGGGTTTGCAGTTCGGACGGTTATTTTTGTTTGGTGTAGGTGAACTCCTCACACGCGGGGCATTTTTTCTTAAATTTTAAGTGCGTGTCAACCGGGCAGTATGGATATAGACAACGATGTGCCAATGAAGGACGCAATGGAAGACCAATTGGATCAGGCGATTGACGAAGATTCTGGAGTAGGATCCGTGTCGTACTTCAATGCCAGTAGCGGCCGTACAGTATCAGGGATAGCGGATACCAAGTCATCAAAGCCCCTGGAACTAACTGCGTCGAGCATCAGCCAGTTGGACCAGTGGATTGAGCACCTCGCGAAGTGCCAGGTGCTTTCAGAGGAGGATGTAGGTAAGCTCTGTAAGATGGCAGTGGACGTCTTGCAGTTCGAAGAGAACGTGCAGCCGGTGAGCGTGCCTGTGACGATATGCGGAGACGTTCACGGGCAATTCCATGACCTCATAGAGCTCTTTAAGATCGGTGGGCCTTGTCCAGACACAAACTACCTCTTCATGGGAGACTATGTGGATCGCGGATACTACAGCGTGGAGACGGTTTCGTATTTGGTCGCCATGAAGGTGCGCTACCCGAACAGAATTACCATCCTGCGTGGCAACCACGAGTCGCGCCAGATCACACAGGTCTACGGGTTCTACGACGAGTGTCTCCGGAAGTACGGGAGCGCCAATGTGTGGAAGATGTTCACCGACCTTTTCGACTACTTTCCGATCACAGCATTGGTGGACAACAAGATCTTCTGTCTGCACGGAGGGCTATCGCCGATGATCGAGACCGTCGACCAGGTGCGCGAGCTCAACAGGATACAGGAGGTGCCTCATGAAGGTCCTATGTGCGACCTTCTCTGGTCGGATCCGGACGACCGGGGTGGCTGGGGGATTAGTCCCCGCGGCGCCGGCTTCACCTTTGGCCAGGATATCAGTCAGCAGTTCAACCACACCAACGACCTCTCGCTGATCGCCCGCGCGCACCAACTAGTCATGGACGGCTACGCGTGGTCCCATCAACAGAGCGTCGTCACCATTTTTAGCGCGCCGAACTACTGCTACCGCTGTGGTAACCAGGCCGCGATCATGGAGGTCGACGAAAACCACAACAGACAGTTTCTGCAATACGACCCTTCGGTGCGCCCCGGCGAGCCCACCGTCAGCCGCAAGACCCCCGACTACTTCTTGTAGGCTGCCATTGCATTTAACGACCCAGCTCAAGAAACATGAAACTACGTCGGCCCTGCCATGTACGCCGTGTGTACTAGATAACTATTAATCCTGCCAGTCCAGAACTAAAAGAATACTGTCTATTTTTGCTTGCGGCCCAGTAGTAGCCAGCTTAGAGCGTAAAATACCGCCTCTACCCTCTTGCCTGGCGCCGACCGCCACCGTTGTATGCCCTCTCAGCCTCTATTCAGAAAAAGATGACGAATTGGGCTATAGGGGATCAGATCTCGAATCAAAACCAAACAATCACCTTACGAATAGGCGGTCAAATAGTAGAAAAAATCACAAGGAGTTTATAATGCGGGTCATTGTATCGTTTCACATCGCGAAGTTTCGCAGCACGCAAGCAAACAGCAATGCAGGAGGAGACAGAGTTCGAGCAGTTCGAGGAGAACGACCCCAGAATCAACTACAAGGTACGGGCAAAGAAGACCCTGGAGGAGTACAAGCAGCTAGACGCCGAGGACGAGTCGCTGGCAAAGTGGAAGGAGTCTCTAGGGCTGTCGAGCGACGTCCTGCCTTTGGAGTTCCCGGGCGACACACGCAAGGTGGTCATCAAGGCAATCCAGCTGCTCGTCGACACGGACGCAGAGCCGATTACATTTGACCTGTCCACCGAGGAGTCCATCAAGGAGCTGGCATCTAAGCGTTACAAAATCCGGGAAAAGTCGGTGTACAAGCTTAAAATCACGTTCAAGGTGCAGCACGAGATCATCACCGGGCTGCGCTACGTGCAGTACATCAAGAAGGCCGGTATCGCGGTGGACAAGATTGACGACCACCTGGGCTCCTACGCCCCAAATACGGCCAAAAAACCCGTGTATGAAGTCGAGCTGCCGGAGAGCGAGGCTCCGTCGGGGTTTTTGGCTCGCGGAAACTACAACGCCGTTTCGAAGTTCATCGACGATGACCAGGCCAACCACCTAACGCTCAACTGGTCCGTGGAGATCGTCAAGAAATAAGTGATGCGGCGATGTGCTGCGCTGTCCTTAGTTTTTCTGCACGTCACTCGGTGTTCTGGTGGCCGCGCATTACATACCTAAAAACGAAGTAGATGCAAGTAGTCAATGAGGTGACATGTACTTATCCTGGCTGCCGGTGCATTGACGGCCCGCAGCGACGCACTGCATTGCTAGTATAGATTCCACATACCAACTAATAGAAAAAGCGCGGTTCTGTACGACAGAGCCTCAGCTCGGCGGCACGCAGTCGGTACTAGAGTGACTGAGATCTGCCGGGGGGTTTCTATCATACGTCGACTCGGCCGAGAAGCGGGTGCTGCCAAGGTGGGGGCTACTTGGGGTTGTGTGGCTTTCCCGCGTGAGTGTCGATGAGGTGCTGCTCTTACGTGAATACGGCGTGCCACTGGCAGACGATGATGACGGATAATAGACGTTGCCGGGAAAGTGAGACTGCCCCGGCGGCGGCGACGCGGCCGAAACCTGCACGCCCTGCATCCCTGGCTGTAGCGGCATGTGGAGCCCGGCGCCGTGGGGCGGCAGCGCGTACATCGGCATCGGATATGGCGGCCCTGCCGGCCGGAACATGTAGTCCAATGGAGGGGAGCCGTTTGCCGAGTAGGGCATCATGCAGTTGGCTGGCAGATAATAGTAGCCCTGTGGGTATTGCGAGAGATAGTTCTGGGGCAGATACGCGACGTAGCGGCTGACGGGAAAGCCGGGAAAGCCGGGATAGCTGGAGCCCTTTGCAGGCTTCTGAGCCTGCTGGTTGGTATGATTTCTGCGGTAGTTGTGTGCTCGCCTATGGGGCTTACTACTGTAGCTGTGGACGGGCCCGGTGCCGGGGCTCTGTGTGACGGCAATTGGCGGACCAGGCGATTCTACGGCTACCGGCGCCCCTAGTAAGACGGGCGGGATATCGTCCATGCGATCTAATGCGTACCGCGAAGTCTCAAACTCGTGGGGCTGCGGTGAGTCGTCCTGCGTATCTTCTATGGGCTCGGAACCGCGTTCGCGCCGGGGCGTAGCAGGGACAGGGGAAGACACCTGCTGTACACGGCCACCCTCTTGCAGATCCGGCGTCTTAGCGGGCCGATCCGGCTCAACAGAGGGGCTCGAAGGTGGGTGCCACCCGTATCTGCTCTCGTAAGAGCGGCCCCGCCCTGTGTGAGGCGCGCGGTCGGCCCCCTTGGCAGCGGAAGCACCAGGCCTGCTTAGTAGCTTAAAGCCTTTGGGCTTCTCGCGCCGCGGGGTGCGTGCCGCCGCGCCTCGGCTCGGCTGGGGAGCATGAGGGCTGCGTGCCCACTGCTGGGCCTGCACGTTATTGTTCCCCGGATGGAGCAGCGCGTCGTTCATTGCAGCCATCGCTGCAATTGCAAAATACTCCGGCGGGAACTGGTACATCACGCTGGGCTCCAGCTCCTGCAGCAGCGTCCGCTGCGAGCCCCGCGCGCCGCGGCCTTTATCAGCCTTTGCGTTCGCCTCCTTGTAGACTACTACACACAGCTCTTGCTCGCGCGAGACCACGTGCGAGAGCCCGTGGTAGTCCGCAACCTGGTGCGACAGCAGCCGGTAGTACGAGTTCATCGGCTGCAGCTGGTAGCTCATGCTCGGCGACTCCACGAAACGCAGCAGCTCGTTCTCCAGCGCGATCACGAACTGGCGGTCCTGCGGCTTCTGGAACAGTGCCACCAGTAGCGCCGGCATCAGCTTCGACGTATCTGCCTGCGGCGGCCCCTTCGGCTTCGTCATGTGTCCGTGGTGCGTGCTCTGCCTGCTGCGCGTTCTGCTGTGTAATGCCACCGTATATATACCGACGCACTGAACGCTCGCACGCTACTTCGGACCTTGGGCGCTCTTCTACTGCCAGTACACAAACGGACTTCGCTGTCCGCTTCCTCTGCCGCCGTCCGCTGCCGGAAGGTCGTGGCAACTTCCTACGCGACTGCGTGAAGCTGCGGAGCTGGTGGTGCAGGTCAAGCTCAATCCCAACCCTTGCGCGGGATCAGATCTGGCCTCGATTTAGGAAATTCACTAACCAGAAACCCACAACAATGAAAGCAACAGCAACGCCTGCTTGCTCTATAAATACCCTACCTTCTACGCGCCCTGCGCCGCGCCTTCTCTGCTGCTCTGTCCGCGCTAGTCTTGCGCTCTGCTGCCCGTGACGTCCGTAGTGCAGAGCGCAGTGCGTCGTCGGTGCTGCGCCTGCAGCTCGGGCTGCCAGCCGTTCCAGCCCGCCACAGGCGACGCGTAGGGCTGCCTCGTCACGGAGCCTGCCGGATGCCAGCGGGGACCAGGCGCTGCAACCCGCGTTCCTAGGCCTAGTTCTGCTGCTGCGACGGCACCCCGAGCACAGGAGGGGAGAGCGGAAGATCACGTGATCATATACGGTTGGAATCACGTGGCACGAGCGCGCCTTTCTCCTTGGTGGCTGACCAGCTGCGACTACGAGAGGTTTTACACAGCCTATATGCAGCGCGTGGTAGACACGGTGAGTGCTGGCTAGTTGAGGACCGTCGGATAGTTAGAATCAGATTGAACGTAGCGAGCGGCGATGGCGAGTTCTGTGAAGAGCATTATTACGGAGGTGCTGCGCGTGACAAGCGACGCAGAGATGGCGAGAGCGCGCAAATACACGCTGGTGGGGGCGGAGGTGCTGGGCGGGCCGGAGCTGGCGCTGGATGCGGTGGACGGGATCCTGGTGTCGCAATTGACAGAAAACGAACACCTGGGAGAGCAGCCGATGGCGTATCTGCACGGGTGCTTTGAGCGGTGCCAACAGACAAAGCGGCTGAGCAAGAACAACGCGGACGCGGGCGTGCAGGCGACGCTACAGGAACTGGAGCGCCTGGTGCTGGGTTACGCAGTGGTGTGCTTTCAGCTTGAGGAGTTTGCAATCGGCGGGAGTCTGCTGACGTATGTGAAGGGGGTGGTGCGGGATCTGGACGTGTACACGGACTTTATGTCTGCGGTGATCCAGCGCGCTATACGGGAGGACGTGATATTCGACGTGTGCAATGGGTTTTTCACGGCGCTGATGGAGATGATCAAGGACATGAACAACTCGAAGAACGGCAAGTTCGATCTGAACGATCCGACGTACAGCAGTGTGCTGACGCTTTTTGAGCTGTTTGTGTCCTTCAAGCCTGTTGCGGCGATATTCACTCAGCTTGATGGCTTCTATGCCCCCTACGACACGAAGCCAAACCACTTGGAACGAGTGACGCTGCTTGGGCCGATCTTGACGCTTTCGCCTATGAATCCGAACGTGGCGACGCGCAATTACGGGGACAATCTCGAGCGGACGCAGCAACAGACCAATCTGCTACATGAGTCGCTGCAAGCTGAACACAAGGTTGTGCTGGACCGTTTATTTTTCATCATGGACAAGATTGTGAGAGGATCAACAGAATCACGCAACGGGCTGCTGTCATACTTTGCCCAGATTGTGAACAAAAACCACTTGCGCCGTGGAGATCATGCTCAGCATAACAAGCTTTCTTCGAATGCGTTTATGACCAATATCACTCTGCTTCTTGTTAGATTCTCTCAGCCATTCCTGGATTCTACTTGTAAGAAAATTGACAAGATCGACGTCAACTATTTTAACAACCTGAACCTCTTCATTGACCTTTCTCAGGAGACACGCATGAACTCTGACTTTAAAGAGGCCGATGAGTTTCATGATAAGAATCGCAAATCCGAGGATAACAAACCAAACTTCATCAGCGACTGTTTCTTCCTGACTTTGACGTACCTACATTATGGACTTGGTGGGACGCTACTTTACGATGAAAAAGTCACGCCCCAACTGAAGCGGATGAAGCAAGAGCTACAGCGTATTAAGGATGCTGCGAACAGCAATAATTCCACCGACATTTTTGCGAGGTTCGCCGCTATACAGCTACCAAGTTTGGAAAAAACCTACACCATGCTACAATCCATAATGGACTCACTCCAGGGATTTTTCTCCAACAGGGCGCTGCAGCTGGAGGTTTTCGAGTTTATTTGTGGCGTCTCAACCTTTTTGATTAGAGTTATTGATCCAAAACATGGATTCCCATTCAGCCAACTAGAATTACCATTAATCCCGGATCAAGTAGGCGTTGAGAATGTAGATAACGCCGAGTATCTTAGAGCGCATGCCCAGGTTCCTTTCAAATATTACCCTGAATTTGTTGTCGAGGGCGCTATCAATTACTGTTTATACATATCGAAATACTCGAGCAACCCTATGTTCCGAAACTCGAGATTGCATTCTTTTGTGGAACTAGCAACTGTAATCCTACGTTGTCCAGAATTGGTTTCAAACCCTCACTTGAAGGGAAAGTTGGTCCAGGTGCTCAGCATTGGTGCCTCCCCATTAAGTGAATCCGTACCAGGCTTCATGATGGATATCTTTGAAAATAATGAACTGGTGATTAAAAATATATTCTACGCGCTACTGGACTTTTATGTTATTGTGGAAAAGACTGGTTCTTCTTCGCAATTTTACGATAAATTCAATGCTCGTTACAGTATTTCCATCGTTTTAGAGGAATTATACAAACTTCCAAAATACCGGGCGCAATTGCTGACGCAGTCACAGAATAATCCAGACTTTTTTATTCGTTTCATTGCGCGTATGCTGAATGACCTAACGTTCCTACTAGACGAAGGCTTAACTAATCTGACTGAGGTACACAACATCTCAAAGGAGCTCGAGAACAGATCGCGTAACCTACCACCTACGAGAGAGGAGGAGACTGCGGAGTTACAGGCCAAACTAGCAGCTGCGGAGAGGCAGGCGACTTCTTCATGCAGCTTAGCAGACAAATCCATGTCTTTGTTCAATGTTTTCACCAAGGATATTCCACGGGCCTTCGTGACACCAGAAATTGTGGATAGACTAGCCGGTATGCTCAACTACAATTTAGTTTCGCTTGTGGGCCCGAAATGTAGGGAGTTGAAGGTGAAAGATCCCAGCAAATATCAGTTCAACCCCAAATCGCTTTTGAAATCCCTGTCCGAGGTTTACATTAATCTGTCCGAGCAGGATGAGTTTATCTCCGCCGTTGCGAGAGACGGTAGATCCTTCAACAAAGATCTGTTCGACCGTTTGGTGCATATACTGGGTTACAAGACAGGAATGGCCTCGCCAGAACAATGCGAGGCTTTGCTAAAGTTTGCGAATGCTACACACATGCGCAAGCTCGCTGCGGAAGAAGAAGACATGGACATGGGGGATGTTCCTGACGAGTTCCTGGACCCGTTAATGTACACTATTATGTCCGAACCGGTTATACTACCCACATCTAAAGTCACTATAGATCGGAGCACGATAAAGGCCCATCTGCTCAGCGATTCCACTGATCCATTCAACAGGACACCTCTCAAGTTAGAGGATGTCATTCCCGATCATGAGTTGAAACAGAGAATCGAGGAGTTCAAAGCATCAAAGAAACAAGGTAAACAATAAGTAGTCACTTTCCTGTATAGATTCCACACTATCAAAAAAGCGCTCGCTGCTACTCCCTCTGGCAGGCCGCCGCCGCTTGAGCCCGCGGGTCTAAAGATGGGTTCTTAAAAGTAAACTAAATTAACATACAACGGTTTACGTAGACGTTTAGGCCTTAATAGCGTACTTTCTTTGTGGGAAAGCAATCTGCTTCTTTCTCTGCTTCTCAGTGATCTGAGCAGCCTCGAACTTCGTCAAAGCTCTTCTCAAAGCTCTGGTCTTCTTTGCTCTCAAGTCCTTTGGCTGGTACTTCTTGCCCTTGTACAACTCTCTGACAGCCTGTCTCTGGTTCTGGTTGATGACGGTCAAGACACGAGCAATGCTCTTTCTGACGGTGTTGATCTTTGGCAAGGATGGTCTGGATAGCTTCTGGACCTTCAAAGCAGCCAACTCCTGCTTCAAGGAGATCAACTGTTGCTCCAGTTGCTCCTTGGACTTGGTTCTCAATTCAAAAGCTTTAACACCGGCCTGAGATGAGATGTTAGTACTCCGCGCACCTATCAAGCTTGGAATGACATTGCTGGCAACCTGCGGGGCCGCATCTACCCCTCGGCTACCGCTCGCTGGCTAACCCGGTATGCGCTGCTGTCGCGCACTTCTGTCCCACGGATTTAAGCCTCTAACGGTCACCTCGATACCCAACGAAAAGCTGCATGCCATCATCCCACGCTATACACCGCCTGACACATACCATTATGATTGATTTTGCTGTATTTTGCACTAAGAGCCACTCCAAATGAACTGCCTCTTCTGTTGAAGATGTTGGCCTGCTGTGGAAACCGACTGTGCTCCGCTCGGTGTGCGCGAGCGAGTCTGTCGGACGACGCAGAATCTTCAGCTATACAACCCACACACCTCCGAATGTACGGATGCAACAGTCAAACACAATTCACAATCACGTGACCTACAGGTGAAATTAACGATTTCGGCAGATCGCAAAGTGAGCGCCAAAGGCGCGACGGAACACCGGAGCGGGTACACGATGGGTGCGACTTCTTACACTATATATCGATGGTAACAGTGCACGCACAAAAAAAAGTAGTATACTAGGGTCTACGAGACTTCGCTAGTTCATTTACAGCCTAACCTAAAGATTAATTATGCCAAGACAGTGATTTGGAAGGAGAGCGCAATCATGCTTGGTTCTTCAAGTTGGTGCTCAACCATTCCAAGCCCTCGTATAGGCCCTCCCCAGAAGTTGCACAGGTGGCCTGGATGTACCAAGGACGCTGTCTGATGGAGTGGAGGCCCAATTTCTCGGTGATTTCGGCCGCGGACATGGCCTCCGGCAAATCCTGCTTGTTGGCGAAGACCAACAGCACCGCGTTTCTGATCTCGTCCTCGTTCAACATTCTCTGCAATACCTCTCTGGCCTCGGCAATACGGGATCTGTCGTTAGAGTCCACGACGAAGATAATGCCCTCTGTGTTTCTGAAGTAGTGTCTCCACAAAGGTCTGATCTTGTCCTGTCCACCAACATCCCAGACGGTGAACGAGATGTTCTTGTATTCGACGGTCTCCACGTTGAACCCGATGGTGGGGATGGTCGTGACAACCTCGCCCAACTTCAATTTGTACAAAACGGTGGTCTTACCGGCACCGTCTAGACCAACCATCAAGATCCGCATCTCTTTGTGACCAAAAAGGTTGCTAAACAACTTCGAGAACGAAACACCCATTGCTGCGCTTGTGTTAGTATCTGCCCCCTCAGGGTGTTTGGTCACTCGCCGCCCGATGACTCCCAGTCACGTGACACTAGGGGTGGCAAACCGCCGCGGCCGCGGCCGGCTGCCAGCCGCCAGATCCAGTGCCACCCTGTCTTTTGTTCTGTTCCCCGCGTGTTCCCGCCTGTGCTTCACGTGCGTGCGCGCCTATGTTCGCCACCTCCCCTCAATTCTGACACGTACATATTAGAAAGCCCGGTAAACAAAGCGAGTTTGTTCCCATTCCAATGCTTTACTATTGCGTTCGCCATTCACGGTGCCGCCGAATCGACCATCAACCACCCTGTTGCTGTCTGACACACTTCAAACATACTTGTCTTTGTTTCTTGTTGCTTTGTTTTGACCGACTGACTACGACTACCTGTGTTGCAATCGAACAGGTTCCGGTGGGTTTTAAAAATTTTTTTTGAATAGAGCTCATATCATGAGCCACTATTATGGACGGCAGGGTAACTGAGGTGGCGGTTATCAACACGCCGCACTGCTTGCTACGTAGAGACTAATGGCGGGTTCCCGTGGCGACTGCCGCGCGGCGGATACCGGCGGGGGCTTGGCAGGCTTGGCGGGTACGGTATTTGTGCGGTGTTGCGCGGAGTGGCGTGGGCCGGGCGGTATATATTTTAGCATAACGCCAAGTTCGGCGGCTGCGGGGCGCTAGTCGCTGACGGCAGCGCCGATGCTGCGGGCAGCGGCGAACTGGGCGGGGCGCCCGCTGCGGCCGGACTCGAGGGTGGCCGTGAGCCACTCCAGGCCGGGGTAGATGCCGGTGCGGCGGGCGGCGGAAACGGCCTGTAGGCGCCAGGGGCGCGGCAGGCCGCCGGCGAGGCCGAGCAAGTCGCAAAGCTCGCCGTCGGGCAGGGCGTCGGGCAGATCTGTCTTGTTGGCGAGCAGCAGCAGCGGCCGGGCTCGTAGCGCGCAGTCGTCGAGCAGTGTGTGCAGTGTGGCGCGGGCGGCGTCGATGCCGGCGCGGTCTGCGGCGTCGACGACGAAAATCAGCGCCTTGCAGCGCTCGTGGCGAGACGAGGCGAATGCGGCGTGATCTACGGCGCGACTGGGGTCCCAGGAGCTCAGCACTACATTTCTGTATGCGACGGTTTCGACCGGCAGGCCGTCGACTGTGCTGGCCGACACATTTCCGAGCTGGAGCTGCCGGAGCAGCGTGGTTTTGCCCGACGCGGCAAGACCTAGAAGCAGGATAGACACACCATCGTTCTGGCCGGTAGACACGGCGTCTTTCATTGGATGGTCCGAAATGGGCGCCGAAACAGGTACTACGCGATTGTCTCGCGTGCTGCTTTTAAATAGTCGGGAGGGTGTGCGTGGCTGCGGTGGTCTATAACAGCCTGCCCGCTGTTTCAGGTGCCTTGTCTATTACGACAAGAATGCTCTGTGCTGTTCCTGTTGCAAACGTCTCCGCCCGATAGCCAATACCCTGTACACGAGGAAAATCGTTCGACTTCGATATCCCACGGTAACTTCTTGGCGGCCGCAGCATGGTAGTTTTACGATGGACTTCCAAAACTTAGTGTTTATGTACTATACGCGCACTGCGCATGCCATCGCTGGTGTTCAGCTGTTTATGTGAGAAGCAGAGCGCTATATATACTCTTCAGGTATTCAATGCAAAACAGTTGGACTAGACAAGCAAGATAACAGGTAGACATTAGACTGTGTCGGGGATTGTGGCCTCCCGGCATGAGTGCTTCCGACCTGTGACTGAATGGTAACTAAGGCAACATATCGACATGTCCATCATTTCCCCAGGTTGACCTTGCAGGTAGAATACTGTATCAGGCCTCGGATGAAGACAGAATACATGACCTCGTCATTGTCTTCCTCCCAGTAGAACTCCGTCAAACGGATATGCCAAGGCGGGTAGCCCTGTAGGTCCAGATGCGGCCCGAAGTAGAGCAGGAGGTCTGGCTCAACGCCGACCAGCTGAGTGAGTTCGGTATCGACCAGCTTCATGGTGATCTCCTCAAGCTTGAGGTCTCCTGATTTGCAGAGATCTGCCATTGCCTTTGTCAGGTCCACTATGGTCTCGCGGCCATCACGCACCGAGAGCAGGGAAACCTCGATTGCGACCTTGTGCGTCTCCCTGCTGGGTTCCTCCGCCACCTGCGTCTCGTCCTCCGGCTTGTTGAAGTAGACCGTGTTCAGGTGGGGGATGCGTATCGCGAACTTGGGGACGTTGTTGGGGCCGTAGTAGCGCGCCAGGGTATCGTACACGCCCTGGCGGAACTGGTGCACGTTGGCCTTGAGCACCCCGTCATGATCATAAAGCGACAGGTGCTTGATGCCCGCAGACACAGTCCAGCATACTACGTTGCTTCCGTCGTTTATCAAGCCGTTGACGCCACCGCCGACCTCCCCTTCAGACTTGTATGCCAAAATCGCTGCCAGCCGCTTAGGGACCTTCTGCAACTTTAGCACGTCCTGTCTGATCAGCTGCGGGGTATTGGACGGCGAGTAGGCCAGATTCAGTAGTTTGATACGCAGCCTGTTGTACTGGTATTGGAAGTATCGGTAGAACGCATATGCCATGTAAAGACACAGTAGTAGCGTCTTGTAAAACAGAAACTGCAGTCCCCCCAGCTTCACCTCCTGCACGTTCGTGGACCGCAGCCGTTTATTAATGCACTCGTTCGACGTAGGGGTGGAGAGTGTGTATTCTGCGAGTTTCTTCAAATCACCGAGGGACGGTTGAACCACGTTACTAGGCGCTCCCTCTGCTGCAGTGCCGCGAGCCCGAGAACTATGCTGCTGGTCGTCACATGCACTGTGCGACTCTCTAACTTTCTTTGTAACCTTGCTCGTCATTGCAAGATCGCCTTTCGGACCTGATTCGTAGAGGTGTGGAGGCGCTTTGCTCTTTATTTTGACGGGAGTGTTGGCTGTTCTTGCCAAATTTTAAAGATCCCCACCACCTGCCCATCCATTGCTTCAAACCACAAAACAGTACAACCACTTCAGCATCGGATACCAACAACGGGCTGGTGTTAGCAGGTACAGTGGGTAGAGTAATTCTCAGGGAGTTAGGATGGTATATTTTGCTAGTGAGGTGCGTAGCGAAGGCCTATGCCTTGGAGGCTCCACGGTCACATGACTTGGTGAAGTTCGCAGAGTAAAGTATATAACGTGCGGAAAGACAGTAGAGTCTATGTACTTGTGCCTGCTGCGGGAGTAGAATGTGTGTTTACGACAATATTGTTCATTAGGTCAGACATGTAAGCGTTGATGCCCGCAGGCGCGGCAGCGGGACCGCCAGCGCCAGCGCCGGAATTGACAACGCTGTCGCTACTGCTATTGGAGGATTCCGAAATTATTGAAGGCGGGGCACGGTGATACGTGGCCAGACAGAGACCGTTGCCGAGATCGACATGGTCTTGGTGTTCACTGGGAGCGCACCGGCCGGTGACGGTGAGGTGGTAGTCTTCTGGGGAACTTTTGATACGCCGGTTCCATGCACAGGACGCCAGGCTGGATGGACAGCGGCGGTAGAGTTCATTAATTTCTTCGAGTGTTAGACCGCTGGTCTCATAGACAGTCAGGTAGACGACCATAACGCCAATGGCGTTGAGCGAACCCCAGACAAAGAAGATGGTGCTACCGAGGCGGGACGTGTAGGAGCTTATATCAATGAGGTACGGGGTAATCATCGCGCAGACAAAGTTAACGAGCCAGTTGGATGCCGCGCAGATGGCCGCGCATTTGGAGCGGACGCCCAACGGATACATCTCGGCGGACATGACCCAGACGACGCCTCCCCAAGTTGCGGAGAATGCGGCGATGAACATGCAGATGAACACGATCATAACCTTCTTAGCGATAACTGAATCGGTGGACACACCCACTATTGCGATGATGAAATTGGAGATGGTCATCAGCACGCCGCCGACCAGAAGCAGCTTCCGGCGGCCAGCATACTCGACGAGAAATAGACCGGGTATGTTGAAGACGACATTTACGGCGTAAGTAACGAACGATACAAGATAGCTCTTGCTAATGCCTGTGCTGCTGAAGAAGTTGACCCCGTAATAGAAAATGAAATTGATGCCCGAAAACTGCTGGAATGCCTGCAACAAAATCCCTGAAAGCATCCTAATTTGCTGCTTGGGTCTGTGCTCACTAGTTCGAAAACAGTCAAGATACGAAGATGACTTCAACGACATCTCATAGTCATAGTTCGCCTTGATCTCTACCAGTTCTTCCAGGAGGCCGGCGTCATCGTGCGGCACTCCTCGCAAGAAGGACAGGGATAGAGCGGCCTTGTCCAGCTGGTCCCTCAGGACGTAATAACGTGGGCTCTCTGGCAGCAGAAGCATTCCCGACCCAAGAATGATGCACCACACGTATTGCAGCGCAATTGGTATTCTGTAGGACGAGGCGTCGTTCCTCAGATATGTGCCCTGAGAAACAGCGCTCGAGACAAGCAACCCCCAGGTTATGGCCCACTGATATGTACAGATAATGGCACCACGACACCATTTCTGCGCCGCTTCGCCTTGGTATAACGGCACAACCACAGATATTAGTCCCACAGCCACCCCGGAGGCAACACGACCTGCCACTAGAAGCGCCATACTAGTTGCGCTGACCTGCAGCGACGTGCCCACCAAGAACACTATGAATGTACTGAATATGACAGTCGATTTTCTTCCGTAGGAGTCTGCCAGCAGCGGGGCCGCAAGTGCACCAATGAAGGTCCCAAGTGACAGGAAAGAGACAAGTATGGACATCTCCATCGAGGTAAAGTTGACATGATTGGGTGCAAAATGCTTCTTGACGAAGCTCATCTCGGTGATACTGTTAATGAGGCCGGTATCGTACCCATATAGAAAGCCACCGACCGCAACAAATATGCCCACCAGAATTGACATCTTATTAGACTGTCGCATCGCTGGCCGTTCTAGTTCGGTCTCCTGGATGGAAAACCCTTCTGAATCATCTCTCAAATCGGTCACCATCACAGGCTGCTCATAGTGGCTTGCATTCTTCTGATCGTTGCAGCCCTTCGAGTGCTTCTCATCGGAGGTCTCGGATGAGATGCAGTTCTCCTCTATCTCCTCAGGCTTGCGCCTCAGTCGATAGTGGAAAGTAAGCCTCTGTGATATTACTTGTGGAAGTGTTAACTTCTCAACACTTTTCAGCATTGGAATGGGTTTCACACCTTAGAAAGCCTTGCAGTTATGATATTTTCAATATATTACCTGTATTCTATTGGTTTCTATTACCATAGCCATGCTATTGGTTCGTGTGTCGCGTCAGAGATGACGCCTTCTCTGCTCAATATCAGTAGGTAATGCTCTCCGAACTTTTGTCGACAAGTTGTTAGTGGTATTCGATTGAGGCGAATGAAACTTGGATCTCAAATCTTCGATTACCCGTTATTACAACGGTATCTTCAGTCGCTTTGCTGTTGAAAAGCAACGAAATGACTATTGAGGTTGCAAAATAAAGATCGAGAAATGTAAGGGCGCTTGTCGACCACAGAGCACACATGACCAAGCGTGCAAAGCTAACGCTACCTATTAACCAGAATAATTCTTGGCCGTGCAGATTCGTAGTCTAGGCAGAAACGCAAGGCATACTGGGTGTAGTTCTAAATTATATAGTACATCGCTCTATTGGGTCAGCTAGAGGTTGCCTCTGCAAGACCAATTAACCGCTTGACTCCGGTCAGCCAGTTCCCTGCTTCTTGTACATGGTTAGTAGCAATATCCACATGAACCGCTAGAGCGTCCGAGTATTTATGCTCCCGCAATAACGCGACAATAGTATGCAACTTTTCGATAGTTGGGGCTGACAATAGATCTTGTTTCTCGATGTGAGTGAACAGGATATTCAGCCGTTTGCTACAGTCCTTTAGCTGCTTGTTATACTCTGGAGGGACTAGTGGCGTAACGCGGGCCAGCTCTTCTTTGAAAAATTCAATGATTAGCTGCTGCTGTGGAGGGATCGCGACAGGTTCCGCCACTGGGGAAGCTGCGTGTACTGAAGGCTGCGGGGCTACGACCTGCTTCCGGGGAGGAGGGCCGCCGTTAGGGGCTTTTTGGATGGAGGAGAGCAGTTGGTTAGCGGAGTCGATGTCTTTTTCAGAAGTGGTGGACTTCCTTGCCATGGACTTTGGAGGGGGGCCTGGCATGGCTTTCTGTGGTGGGGCAGCCATATTGGATAATGGCGTAGCACGGTGAGTATGGTCTATCGCTTGTCCAGCCAGATGAGGAGAGTATGTTCCCGTGGGGGGCGCCGCAGCGTGCGCTCCGGAAGGCGCGTACGGGTTCAGAGGTGGGGACTGCACGGCATTCCTGCCCGTTACAGGGGGAGCATATGGATTAACTGGCACTGGAGCATTCAGGGCGGTAGTTTGAACTACGGAAGACTTCCGGGAAAGCTTCTGTGGGGTCATTGGGGAACCGGCAATGCTCGTATTGGAAGTGACCCTTGTAATAGGAGGAGGAGGAATCGTGCCGCCGGTGACATTAGGCGATGCTTGCATTCCCGTCATAGAAGCCACAGCAACTGGCGCTGTGGATACCGGCTTGGCCCTCGATTTCTTCTCCTTCACAATTTCAGGAAGATCATTCCATCCATTGTTGGCTTTTCTGTTTAAATGTGGGGATTGACCAGATAGCACATTCGTGGCGGCAGGGTTGACTGGCGGCTTATCCTGGGTCTGGTTCATAAAATTTCTCTGCGGTGGCACCCCATACATGTTCTGAGGCTGCCCTGCAGGCTGCACATGTTGTGGTGCGTAGGAGTTATGTGATACCGCGCCGGCGCCATTGGTAGATGGCGCATATGGGTTGTGAGGCATGGAAACCGAACCGCGGGGGGTATTGTGCCCTGGAGAAGCAGAAGCAGAATTAACGTACTTTCCATGCGCAGCAGGGTTGGCCATCTGGTAGGCAGGCGCAGGAGCAGCGTATGGGTTTGGTCTTCCGTTTGGAGGTGGCATTGGCGCTGCAACATTGTACCCTGGCGCACCATAACTTGCTGTACGGTCAGCCAGTGGGTTAGCTGGTGGTTGCATACCAACAACAGGCATAGGAGCCGCTGGCATACCCGGAACTCCGGGAGCCACTGTTGTAGATCCGTACTTGCCCCTTCTTGTGGAGGTTGCGGATGTAGTGGCGCATTTGCCTGAGGCGATTAGCACACGCTGTTTTTCGGTCTTCACCTGCTCATTGTCACCAGGCAAGTTCTCCAAAAACTTCAAGGCCAGTTCGAAATCCCCGCTAGATGAAGCCATGCTCACGAATTCCAAGAATTTAGATACCAATTCTTCGTTTGTTAGCTTTGCACCACCATCCTCGTTGATGTAGGCAGACAAAACAGTGAATCTCTCAACAAATTCAGTCAAGGCTTCCAGATGCGCCTCGTTTAGAGTATTTTTATGCGAACGCATTTCGGATTCCAATGCAGGCAGCTCCCTGAGCCAGACGGATGCAACCTTGTCCAATGACTGCCCGGCCAAGTAGAGGGTAACGGCATTTTGTCTCTGACCTGCCTGCAACAACCTATCGCCCAATCTGATCAATAAAGAGTTCTTAGATTGTTCAGTAGCGTAGGTCTTGATTGCCATAACAATATGCTTCCACTGCGAGACGTTCAAGTTGTCCACGAGGTCTTCAATTTTCCTCTCGGAAATTGCGTACAACGACCGAGCGAGCTGCGAATTCGAGGCATACTTAGTATAGTATGCATTCTTGACCTTTTGCTTTATTTGGTCGTCGTCGGAATTTAAAGCAATCACCAAAGACTCCAGAAGTAGGTCCTTCTCGAGCGCAAGATTTACAGCCTTGGATAGCTCGCCCTTCAGAAGGTTTAAAGTAATGCCCGGGTTGGCAGCATCAAGTTCAAACTCACCGGATGGTTCGTATTGGCCGGTTAAGTTCAGGAAAAAGTCCTCGTCCTTGGTATCTGGTTGGGAATCTACTGCTTCGTTGTCGTCGAACGAAAGAGCCTCTTGCAGGTAAGTGTCCTTACCGTCCATGGATAGACTCTCTAACAGGGACCAATCCTCCTCATTTGTAGGGGTGACAGTTTGAGCCAACCTTTTGTTTATAATAGGAACAAAGTTCTTTGACTGAAGGGCCTCATCCAGCATGACGTTCTTCTCAAATCCTTCGATATGTGGTTTGCTCACCGACACACCCAGCCCATCGGAGGTGATGCGTACTATCTTCCCGCCGAAAGCCCAGTGAGCCGCTGGTGACTTCTTGCTGTGCCATGCAGGGGCCTGTATTTTTGTAACAACAGGCTTTTCCTTCGATTCGCTCTGCGAGACGTTGTTCCAGAAATCGGCCTCGGATTCCTGTTGCTTGAAAGCCGTTTCGTCCAGATCCAGCTTGTTTGCAAGGTTCTGGAGGGTCTGCACCTGGATCTTGTTGTCGAAGGAAGCACTAGCAAAGAGGTCCGGAGCCTCTGGCGCAAACTTGGTCTTGAAGCACCAGTTCCCGCGCGTAGGGTATTGTGTCAACTTTTGTGCCTCCTCTGGGTTCCACAAAATGCAGGTGTTGTCCCGGCCGCTGGACAACATGAGCTTTTCATCGTGCTTGCACCAGTCCAGGGACAAAATGCCCTTCGAGTGTCCTTGTGACATCACTTGTAGCGGCATGTTCGCATTGCGCAGGTCCCACACGAGAATCACCGGCTCGTTGTCGTTGCCCGTGGCAGTGGCCACGCGCGTCGAGTTGCTGGGGTGCCACTCCACCACCGCCAGCTGGTTCTTGAGCCCGGAGTGGGGCGATGTGTAGCTGAGGTGGATCACCTCCTTCTTGGCCTTCAGGTCCCAGATCGATGCAAAGCCCGACGAGCCCGCGGACGCAAACACGTGCGCCAGCGACTGGTTCCACGCCAGCGACTGCACCTCGTCGATCGGCGTCATCGCCGTGCCCGGCCCGAACGGGCTGTAGCCCGCCGCGCTGATCTTGTTCGTGTCCCACACAAAGATCTCCCCCTGGCTGCCGCCGGACACCGCCACGTTCGCCTGCTTCGCGTTAAACCGCACCGCGCGCACGCCCGTCGTGTGCCGCGCCACCCGCGCCACCGACCGCCGCTCCCGCGCGCAGAAAAACTCCACCACCCCGTTCTCCAGCGCCCCTGCCAGCATCGCCCCGTCCCTGCTCCAGTCCAGGTCGTTGAACTTCGCGTCCGCCGTCACCGACCCCTGCGGCCCGCTCTCCGCGCTCCCCACCTCCCAGAACTCCAGCGTCGCTGTGCTCGAGAAGTCCGCGTCCACCGTCCCCGACGCCGTACCCGTGGCCAACACCGGCACCTTGTCGGGTGACCAAGCGAACGTCGCCGTACGGGGATATTCTGCTAGCTTCACCATATTCAATACACAACCTGTTTCAGAACTAATTGCAGCCTCTCTCGATTGATCCTCCGATTAGCCTCGTCTTAAAACTCAACCAAGCTGCTCTGAAACAAACAACACGTACCACTTCTGTGTTGTTCCTCTGCGCTTGTTGACCGTCCCGCAACTACTATGTCGTTACGTGTGTTTTTTCGGGAAACTTGCCACCGTCTCAGAATCAGAGGCTGTGAGATTCTTCTGTCGAATATCGCTCTGGACGTTCGCTTACGTGCGCCCCGCCAGTGCTCTTAACCGGCGCCGTAGCCCCCGGCCCTGGCCGGTACCAACAAGCATGGCAGGAGACACAGAGTACTACAAGCAGGCGGTGGAGGAGTACGCGGCGCTCAAGCAGGACACGGACCCGGAGGAGTGGGACAGGCGGATCGCGCAGACGGGCTGCTACGTCGAGAATATGGCGCTGCAGCTGTGCCACGCGGAGACCGGGGACTGGCGGGCGTGCGCGGCGGACATGGCGCGGTTCAAGGCGTGCTGGGCGGCGCAGGGCAACCGCGAGCGCGTGCGCACGGTGGACCGGTGAGCTGCGGGCTGTAGATAGGTGTAGTCTGGGACGGCGTGTCACGTGACCCTTGGACCACGTGACCGAGCGCATATAGCGGGCGCGGGGCCCGCGGCGCATGGGCGCGCGCCACCATGATCAAGAAGCGCAGAACGGGGCGGCTACGGCGGCTGACGGGCGCGCTGCGCGAGCTGCTGGACGAGCGGCCCGCGCCGCCGGCGGCGGACACGCGGCCGGCGGGCGTCGTGTACGTGATGTCGCGTGAGAACGAGCCGATCCCGCGGCTGTCGGACGCGGAGGTGATGGAGCGCCACCGGCGCGCAGACGAGAACATGAAGCAGGCGTGGACGCGGATCATCGAGAAGTACGAGGCGCTGGACGACCAGGGCGACGTGGTGGACCTGCGCACGGGCGAGATCGTCGAGGACAACGGGCACATCCGCGGGCTGGCGGACGGCGTGCGCGCGGAGGTGCGCTACGAGAGCGCGCTGCGCGACCTGGTGGACGTCGACGAGGCGCGCGGCGGCGTGTGGAGCGCGGAGGACACGGACGGCGCGGACAGCGGCGCGGAGAGCGAGGGCGCGGCGGAGAGCGAGGGCGCGGCCAGCGGCGCGGAGCACGACGACTCCGCCACCCCGGAGCCGCCGGCGCCCGGGCCCGCGGCGCGCGCGCCCGCGCCTGTGGACTAGCGCGCGGTTTCTAGCACATTCCACGTTTGTATTTTTCTCTATATAAGCAGCGGCGCCGCGGCGCGCAGCCGCCGGGGCGGCCGGCCAGCGCACCATGACCGAAAGACAGAAGACGTACTTTGACTTGAGCATCGGAGGCAAGCCCGCGGGCCGCGTCGTGTTCGAGGTGTACAGCGACGTGACGCCCAAGACCGCGGAAAACTTTGTCCGGCTGTGCGCGGGCGACGCGGGCGAGTGTCGCACCAAGCCCGGCGTGCCGCTCTGCTACCAGGGCTCGCTGTTCCACCGCGTGATCAAGGGCTTCATGTGCCAGTTCGGCGACTTCACCAACGGCGACGGCACGGGTGGCGAGTCCATCTACGGCGAGAAGTTCGAGGACGAGAACTTCGCGCGCAAGCACGACCGGCCGTTCCTGCTGTCGATGGCCAACGCCGGCCCCAACACCAACGGCTCGCAGTGCTTCATCACGTGCGCGCCCACGCCGCACCTGGACGGCAAGCACGTCGTGTTCGGCGAGGTGATCCAGGGCAAGCGCGTCGTGCGCGCCATCGAGCGCCAGGAGACCGCCGCGGACCGTCCGCTTGCGGACGTCCGCATCGACGCCTGCGGCATCCTGCCTGCGTCCTACGAGGTGCCCGCGGACGCCGAGGCTACGCCCGCAGACGAGTACGGCGACGACTACGAGGAGACCCTGGCCGACGACGCGAAGGTCGACCTGGCCGACCCCCGCAGCGTCATCCGCGCCGTTGAGGCCGTCAAGGCCATCGGCACCGCACAGCTCCAGGCTGCCCGCTTCGACGTTGCCGTCCAGAAGTACGCCAAGGCCGCCGGCTTCCTGCAGGAGTACTTCCCGGACGACCTGCCGGACGCAGATGTCGCCGCGCTCGAGCAGCTCAAGGTCGCCGTCCACCTCAACCTCGCGCTGGCCGCCCTGAAGGCCGGCAACCACCAGCGCGTGCTCTCCGCCGCCTCCGAGGTCCTGCACGGCGCCGCGGACGACAAGGCCAAGGCCAAGGCACTCTACCGCCGCGGCCTGGCATACCACCACCTCAAGGACCCGGAGATGGCCCTCACCGACCTCGAGCTCGCCGCCACCTACCAGCCGGGCGACGCCGGCATTGCGCAGGCCATCGTCAACGCCCGCGCGCTGAAGCAGAAGCTGCGCGAGCAGCAGAAAAAGGCCCTTTCCAAGATGTTCAGCTGACCGCGCGCCGCAATGCGTCGCCCAGGCTCGCGCGCCGCCCTAGCCCGCAGCACTCCGTGCCGCACTGTCCCGCGCACGTGCTGCTTCGTGCTTGCCGCCGGCCTGCCGATGAGATCTGCTCTTGCCGCTCTCCCCTCGCTGTCGATCAAATGTCATATGGTACGAGAGTTGGTGAAAATTTTTCGGTGGCAAACCTGTGAAAAAATAAAAATTCGGCTTCTGTAGTGTTCATATAGTTAATGAGAGCTACTGTACACGTGGAGACATACACGTTTGCTGTGCTCGTAAGGATTTGATACAGTCTGTTTCATCCCCTGCACTTATCCATTACCATACGTTTTGCTGCTAGTTGTGGAGTCCGTTTTTCGTCGATTCCAGCTGAGATTACACGAGCATAGGTGTTCGCCAAGGCAATAAGCAGGTCTGGCGCGAACCAATTCCAGAGCTGCAAGGTATAGACACGAGGTTTCTGCGCGTGAGCGTGTGTTCGACAGGAGCAGGCTTAGGGTCTCGAGCGGCACATATAACAGAGCTTCGTTGTTGCGGCAAGGGAGCGAAACAAAGCGGTCGGCGTAAACGAGGATTGCGAGTGGCGGCTGGGCGTCAGGTGCACACACGAACTTGCAAACGGGTGTATCTCCGGGAGCGGTAGTACGACACAGCGATGGTGGACTTTCCGTATTCGAGCGCGCCTCTGCGGACCATCAAGGAGGTGCAGTTTGGGCTGTTCTCGCCCGAGGAGGTGCGGGCGATTTCGGTGGCCAAGATTGAGTTTCCAGAGACGATGGACGAGACGCAGATGCGCGCAAAGGTGGGAGGGCTGAACGACCCCCGGCTGGGCTCCATCGACCGGAACTTCAAGTGTCAGACGTGTGGCGAGGGCATGAACGACTGCCCGGGCCACTTCGGGCACATCGAGCTGGCGAAGCCCGTGTTCCATATTGGGTTCATCTCGAAGATCAAAAAGGTCTGTGAGTGCGTATGCATGCACTGCGGCAAGCTGCTGTTAGATGAATACAACGAGCTCATGCGGCAAGCGATCAAGATCAAGGATCCCAAACGGCGATTCAACGCAGTATGGTCATTATGTAAGGCTAAGATGGTTTGCGACACCGAGGTGCCCTCCGAAGACGATCCCAGCAAATATATTTCTCGGGGCGGCTGCGGTAACGCACAGCCAAGTATCCGTAAGGATGGTCTCTCATTGGTTGGTACATGGAAGAAAGACAAGAACGCCGAAGACGCGGACCAGCCCGAGAAGCGCATTATCTCTGCTGAGGAAATATTGAATGTTTTCAAGCATATATCACCCGAGGACTCCTGGAGGCTTGGGTTCAACGAGGACTTTTCTCGCCCCGAATGGATGTTGCTAACTGTCTTGCCGGTCCCACCGCCACCTGTGCGCCCATCTATCTCGTTTAACGAGTCGCAGAGAGGTGAGGATGACTTGACCTATAAGTTGGGTGATATCCTAAAGGCAAATATCAATGTGCAGCGGCTGGAGATTAACGGTTCGCCTCAGCATGTGATTCAGGAATCTGAGTCCCTACTCCAATTCCACGTTGCGACGTATATGGACAATGATATTGCCGGTCAACCTCAAGCAGTTCAGAAATCGGGAAGACCGATCAAATCTATCCGTGCACGGTTGAAGGGGAAGGAAGGTCGTATCAGAGGTAATCTTATGGGCAAACGTGTTGATTTCTCCGCTCGTACCGTTATTTCAGGTGACCCAAACCTAGATCTGGACCAAGTCGGTGTGCCGAAGTCGATAGCGAAAACTCTGACGTATCCGGAAGTCGTTACTCCTTACAATATCGATCGTCTAACACAACTGGTGCGGAATGGCCCGAATGAGCACCCCGGAGCTAAATATGTCATCCGTGACAACGGTGACCGTATCGATTTGAGATATAGCAAGCGTGCTGGTGATATACAGCTCCAATATGGTTGGAAAGTCGAACGTCATATTATGGACGACGATCCGGTGCTATTTAACCGGCAGCCGTCATTGCACAAGATGTCCATGATGGCGCACAGAGTTAAAGTTATGCCGTATTCCACCTTTAGGCTAAATTTATCTGTCACCTCGCCTTATAACGCTGATTTCGATGGTGACGAAATGAACTTACACGTTCCACAGTCAGAGGAAACACGGGCAGAACTGTCACAACTATGTGCTGTGCCCCTACAAATTGTTTCACCTCAGTCGAACAAGCCATGTATGGGTATTGTGCAGGATACCTTATGTGGCATTCGGAAAATGACATTGAGAGACACTTTTATTGAGTTAGATCAAGTTTTAAACATGCTTTATTGGATTCCAGATTGGGATGGTGTCATTCCAACGCCAACAATTCTAAAGCCAAAACCACTGTGGTCTGGTAAGCAGCTATTATCCATGGCTATTCCTAGTGGTATCCACTTACAGAGATTCGACGAGGGTACCACCTACCTATCACCAAAGGATAACGGCATGTTGATTATCGACGGACAGATCATCTTCGGGGTAGTAGACAAGAAAACCGTTGGCTCTTCAAGCGGTGGTCTCATCCATGTTGTTACCAGAGAAAAGGGCCCTGAAGTATGTGCCAAGTTATTTGGTAACATTCAAAAGGTAGTCAATTACTGGCTGCTCCATAATGGGTTCTCTATCGGTATTGGTGATACCATTGCTGATGAAAAGACAATGAGGGAAATCACAGACGCAATTGCTCTTGCCAAGAAAAAGGTAGAGGAAGTCACTAAAGAAGCACAAGCTAATTTGTTGACTGCCAAACACGGTATGACACTTCGGGAATCTTTTGAGGATAATGTCGTGCGTTACTTGAATGAAGCTAGAGACAAGGCTGGTCGCTCTGCAGAAGTTAATCTAAAGGACCTGAACAACGTCAAGCAGATGGTCAGCGCAGGTTCTAAGGGTTCCTTTATCAACATTGCACAGATGTCTGCATGTGTAGGCCAACAGTCGGTCGAAGGTAAGCGTATTGCATTTGGATTTGCCGACCGTACACTACCTCATTTCTCTAAGGATGACTACTCTCCAGAATCGAAGGGTTTCGTAGAAAACTCGTACCTAAGAGGGTTGACCCCTCAGGAGTTTTTCTTCCACGCTATGGGTGGCCGTGAAGGTTTGATTGATACTGCGGTTAAGACTGCTGAAACAGGTTACATTCAACGTCGTTTGGTCAAGGCACTGGAGGATATTATGGTGCATTACGATGGTACAACTAGAAACTCTCTCGGAAATATCATCCAGTTTGTCTATGGTGAGGATGGTATGGATGCTGCACACATAGAAAAGCAGTCGATCGATACCATCCCAGGCTCCGACTTGGCGTTTGAGAAACGTTACCGTATCGATTTACTAAATCCAAACTATGCATTGGACCCTAATCTATTAGAATCGGGAACTGAAATTGTTGGCGATCTAAAACTTCAGAATTTGTTGGATGAGGAATACAAACAGTTAGTCCAGGATCGCCACTTCCTGAGAAAGATATTTATGGACGGTGAGCATAACTGGCCACTGCCAGTTAATATCAGGCGTATTATCCAGAATGCTCAGCAGACATTCCGTATTGACTCTACAAAGCCCACTGATTTATCCATTCAGGATGTTGTTCAAGGTGTAAGGGGACTACAAGAACGGCTACTTGTTTTACGCGGTAAATCACAAATTTTACAAGAGGCTCAGGAAAATGCCATTACACTATTCTGCTGTCTGCTACGTTCTCGTTTAGCAACACGCAGAGTGATAACAGAATACAGGTTAACCAAACAGACTTTTGAATGGGTATTGAACAATATTGAAGCTCAATTCTTGAGATCTATCGTTCATCCAGGGGAAATGGTCGGTGTGCTAGCTGCTCAATCTATTGGTGAGCCCGCTACACAGATGACCTTAAACACCTTCCATTTTGCTGGTGTTGCCTCGAAGAAGGTCACATCTGGTGTGCCTCGTTTGAAGGAAATCTTAAATGTCGCTAAGAATATGAAGACGCCATCCTTAACTGTGTACTTGGAAGAATCATATGCGACTGATCAGGAGAAGGCCAAATTGATTAGATCTGCTATCGAACATACCACATTGAAAAGTGTAACAGTCGCTTCAGAGATTTACTATGACCCTGATCCTAGCTCTACTGTGATTGAAGAGGATGAGGAAATTATACAATTGCACTTTTCTTTGATGGATGAAGAGACCGAGGCGTCTTTGAAGCATCAGTCTCCATGGTTATTACGTTTGGAATTGGATCGTGTTGCCATGACTGACAAAGACCTAACGATGGGTCAAGTTGGTGAAAAAATCAAGGAAACATTTAAGAATGACTTATTTGTTATATGGTCAGAAGACAATGCTGAAAAGTTGATTATCCGCTGTCGTGTGGTTCGTGATCCCAAAACATTAGATGCGGAAGCAGAAGCAGAGGAAGATCATATGCTAAAGAAAATTGAGAACACCATGTTGGAAAGTATTACTCTGCGGGGTGTTCAAGATATTACACGTGTGGTCATGATGAAGTACGACCGCAAGGTTCCTAGTGAAACAGGAGAATACCACAAAATACCAGAGTGGGTTTTGGAAACAGATGGTGTTAATTTGTCAGAGGTTATGTCCGTTCCTGGTGTCGACCCTACTCGCATATATACCAACTCATTCATTGACATAATGAATGTGCTTGGTATTGAAGCCGGTCGTGCTGCGTTGTACAAGGAAGTGTACAACGTTATCGCATCCGATGGTTCCTATGTGAACTATCGTCATATGGCCCTCTTGGTTGATGTCATGACCTCCCAAGGGTTCTTGATGTCGGTGACGCGTCATGGATTCAACAGGGCCGACACTGGTGCGCTCATGAGGTGCTCCTTCGAAGAGACTGTGGAGATTTTGTTTGAGGCTGGCGCAGCCGCTGAGCTGGACGACTGCAGTGGTGTTTCTGAAAATGTTATATTAGGGCAAATGGCTCCGATAGGGACTGGCTCTTTCGATGTGATGATTGACGATGAGTCCTTGATCAAGTACATGCCGGAACAGAAGTTGAGCACGGCAGTAGAAGTTAATGACGGTGGTGCTACTCCATACAACAGTGACGCTGGTTTGGTCAATACGAAGGTTGACATTAAAGACGAGTTAATGTTCTCGCCGTTGGTAGAAGCAGGTACTTCGGATGCTATAGCAAGCGGTGGCTTCACAGCTTACGGTGGCGCAGACTATGGTGGCGCGACTTCTCCATTCAGTGGCTACGGCAATGGTCCGACATCTCCAGGCTTTGGGGATGTTTCTTCACCTGGTTTCTCCCCAACATCTCCTGCATATTCGCCAACGTCTCCAAGCTACTCTCCGACTTCGCCATCATATTCACCAACTTCGCCATCGTATTCTCCTACTTCGCCATCGTACTCGCCTACCTCGCCATCGTACTCGCCTACCTCGCCAAGCTACTCGCCTACTTCGCCAAGTTATTCTCCGACTTCGCCAAGTTATTCGCCTACTTCGCCATCGTACTCTCCTACATCACCATCGTACTCTCCTACATCACCATCATATTCTCCTACCTCTCCAAGCTATTCTCCTACCTCTCCAAGCTATTCTCCTACCTCTCCAAGCTATTCTCCTACCTCTCCAAGTTACTCACCTACCTCTCCAAGCTACTCTCCTACATCACCAAGCTACTCTCCTACTTCCCCATCATATTCCCCAACATCACCATCATACTCCCCAACATCACCATCATACTCCCCAACATCACCAAGTTATTCTCCAACCTCACCATCATATTCCCCTACTTCACCATCATATTCCCCTACTTCACCACAGTATAGCCCTCGCTCTCCTTCATATTCACCAAGCTTTAACAACAACGATAAGGAGCAGAAAGATGAGAATGGCACACATTGATACTGTTCGTGAGATACCTTGGATAACTAAAATTTTTATTGCAATCACTAATAAAAATGAGATAGATTTCTCACTTATGAACTTCTGTATATGTTATAGCATCCCACTATTAATTAACGTAAATATGTATCTTTAATGTTTTGTGTTTTATCAAAAACATAATTCTTTTCAAAGTGTTGGCTATATATCAGCGCTCTATCCTGCTCTACGCGACAGCAGACCGCGGAATATATCAAAAGTGTTCCCATCGGGCTGCAAGTGATACACTTTTCCGGTATATTCATCATTGGAATTCTGTTTTAGTTCATTGGCTATTAACAGCCCATAATCAGGCGTGATTCCGCTAATTTTCGCTCTGCAATTATGCTCCGTTAAGGTTATAACCTGGCCAGAGTGCATCCACAGTTTATAATACCTTGGTAGTATGACATGAGGACCGTGATTCACAAAGTCTTTGAGAATAATATCCAACTTATTCATATATTTCGCCAGTAATTCTTCCGCACTTAATTCAGGCAATAAGTTCAACCCCATGTTCTTCCTTTCGACGTTTAAAATATCAACCCATGACTTTAACGATACAGTTGGTAGTTCATTAGAGACATTTAAACCACAGCCCAGTAGCAGAGAATACTTATTATTCATCAGGTTGCTATTTACCAACAATCCTGATATTTTAGCGTACGATTCTTCTGCGTCTGCTGGCACGGGTAGTTTCGCATTTACCCCCCCACCCAGCAACCTGAGTTTATTTTGATAATAGTAGTGAGGCTTCAAAACATACATATCGTTGGGCCACTTAATCCTAATTGGAATATCTTCAAAGCCCGATCCATAGGATAAGATGGCCTCACAATATGCCAGAATAGCCAGGTACTGGACAAAAACAATCGAAATATGTTTGCCTGTTATAGGAGAAACTAATGGCAAGGAGATACAGGTAGTGGAAGCGGAAACTCCTCTCGGATTTACCCAAGAATTGCTCCCGCGCCCTCGTCCTGAAAGCTGCAATGAGCCAACATGCAATACTGAATTTTCAGGCAGGAGACCAAGGAGCTTTTTATTGGAATCCAATAGAACGCTGGTCGAGGTTACCACATCACCATAGAGGAGCACAGAGCCAATACCTGTATCCTTTTCCAAACTGGCAAAATACCTCTCCATATCGAAGTTTGGGGTCAAAGAGCGTGGGGGAAGTACCTGGCCGTGCGCCCCAAGAACCAGCTGTTTTGTAGCAGTCTCGGGATCGTGGTCCTGTAGAAAACCTTCTGCACAAGAATATCTCTCAAAGCCCTCGTGCAAAGCAAACTTGTCAGAGTTGTCCTCCAGTATATGATAGGTGGCTAGGGGCTTAGAAGACTCCTTGAAACCTTCCACGAATCTGGACACCAGTTCAGGACGTGACGGCGAACAAAGCAGCAGCGGAGTCAGACTGGGAGGTAGACGTGTAATGGCCTCATTGCAATCCAACCCTGCCTCTGTTAAGATATACCGCATGAAATGCGCCCGCGATAGCTCATGCTCTCTCAGTTTCGCAAGAAGTCCGGGGGCCAGTCCATCCTGCGCGGCACACATCGAGCTCGGATTAAACTCCGGGTGTGGCGAGGTGAGCAATGCCTTTCCCTTGCCCACAGAGCACAGCACTACTGCAGCACGAGGTGCGGCGGGCTCCATATCGGTAGGGATATCGACCTCTTCT
Organism: Eremothecium gossypii ATCC 10895; assembly: GCF_000091025.4. Taxonomy (NCBI): domain Eukaryota; kingdom Fungi; phylum Ascomycota; class Saccharomycetes; order Saccharomycetales; family Saccharomycetaceae; genus Eremothecium; species Eremothecium gossypii. The sequence goes on along the minus strand of NC_005785.6, from coordinate 859,117 downwards.
TCAAAAGATGCTAGAATGCTGACGTTTCCATACTTATGGGCATCGAGAAACACAGATCCACCATTGTAGTAACAAGCAAAAGACCCGGCTCCTGCTTCCGATGATTTTAGCATTGCCGCGCGTGCCCCCTCCTCCGAGCTGTACTGGAAACCTGAAAAGGCAGGCCCCCGGGCGACGTCGGGGAAGAACTGCAGTTCTCGTGGGCCCACCACCTCCAGTGGCCCGTCGACATCGAATTCCACCCGGCTGCTCCCGAAGTATCCTCCCGCACAGAACCCAATGTATGTCCCGCCGAGCTGGCTCACGTACCGCCTTATAGCCGGCAGAGCGGCCTTGCACTCCCTGCCAAACGGCAGGTCCGCACCCCCGGGGAACACGAGCGCTGCCGTCTTCCCCTGCCACGGCTCGCTCGACAAGGCCTTGGCCTGAACTGTAGACACCGCATAGTGCGGCTCCAGCAGTCTCCTTAGTTCGAGCAGCGTCTGTCTCACAGACTCCGGCGACGCACCGGGCCCATTGTACACGAGCACGTTCATGTTGTTTCTCTTCCGTGCTGCGTTGCTCGCAAATGTGTGAAGACCGGCAAAGAAGCCGTACGCTATGTTCCCACGCCTGAATGCCAAGATAAGCGACTCAGAGCGACCTTTAGCCACGCTCTGCAGTTAGCTGTTACTGCTCCCTAGCGGCGATCAAGAAATTTTTAGTGAGGAATCTCGGTGATCCATGCTGGAATGACTACGACACCGATTGACGTCCGTAAGCGCCAAATAGAGGACCGCCTTCCGTATCGGAGGGCTGTAGTCGGCTCGGAGAAGTTACTTCAGGACCCCTGGTAGGTCTTTCTATTTGCAGGCGAGGCCACAGATATCGCTGGCTCATCGCTGCCAAAAGTACTAAATTTTCACGTAGACGTTAGTTGGCCCATCCATCGGTCTCTTTCTTAGCTAGCTAGCCGGTAGCCATGATTGTAAAGCCACTCAGCCCACTATGGAGGCTACCAGCGCTGGAGGTCCGTGCCCGTATAGCAGGAAACAGGTGGATGGTGCCTGGAGTGCTCGTTGGGCGGAGTTACTCTTGCAGGGCAGGCCCGCCCAGCGAACAGCAGACACATGACGCTGCGCCGAAGTCAGTGATATGGACGGTTCCCAATATCCTGACGATGTCACGCATAGCGTGTGCGCCCTTCATCGGGCATTGCATTATGACGCAGCAGCTCATGCCGGCGTTCTGTCTGTTTGCATATTCGTGTGTCACGGATTTCCTAGATGGCTACCTGGCGCGCAAGTACAAGAGCAGGACCGTGGCAGGGACGATTCTGGATCCCATGGCAGACAAGCTACTGATGATCGTTACGACGGCTGGTCTGACGCTACCGACGGGTCCGCAGCTGATCCCGCTGCCAATTGCGAGTCTGATCCTGGGACGGGACGGGCTGCTTGCGCTGAGCGCCATCTACTACAGGTATGCCTCGATGCGGGCTGTGTACGGGAAGGTGACGTGGGGCACGTACTGCGACTTCTTTCGGTACCCCAGCGCAGAGGTCAAGCCGACGCTGATCTCAAAGTGGAACACGTTCCTCCAGATGGTGTATCTCGGGTGCGGTCTTGTTGTGCTGGCGCTGGGTCCCGACGAGGCAAGGCCCGAAACGGAAGGCGAGGGGGATCCGTGGTGGCGCAGAGCGTACCGCTACCTAGGCTACGTGGTGGGCGCCACGACCGTGCTGAGCGGAGCGTCGTACATATTCAGCAAAAGCGCGGTGAAGTACCTCAAGCCGCAGGGCCCGCGCCCATAGAGTAGCGTCAGCGCAAGTAATTTACTTCATTCATTCTATTTGGTATTAAAGTATATTTATATGTACAGCGCGGAAGCAGCGGGCGAGAACTCAGCGGCTGAAAGTGATGTCGTCAATACGTAGGATGGATTTGACGCACTCTGCAGCGAGAGTAATGGCGCTGGTGCTGACCAACACCGGCTGCAATATGTGTTCATCGTATGTATTGGTGGTGCCCGAACGCCTCACGGATATGCCTGCATTGGTCTCACCACTCTCGTGCCTCGAACGCAGCTCTGTGACGACCTTGATGCTGTTCAGACCCGCGTTCTCCGCCAGAGTCGTTGGAATCACCTCCAAGGCTTCGGCAAACTCCTGCCAAACAAACGCCTCAACTCCCTGCATGGCGCGCGACTCCCTCATGATCGTGCGCGAAACCTCGATTTCTGGCGCGCCGCCACCGGCAATCAAGGCACGTTCCTTAACCAGACAGCGGATCACGCACAGTGCGTCGTGCAGCGATCTCTCAGTCTCGTCAAGCACGACGTTGTTTGCGCCGCGGACAATGCAGGAGACGGTGGGCTTCGCGTTGCCAGTCTTTATACCGGTGATCTTGACAATCTTGGTTCCGTCGCTGTCGATTTCCTCAACCAAGTCTGCAGAACCAAGCCTGTCTTCGGTGAACAGCTCTACATCGGAAATAGGCTTGCACCCCAAACTCTTGGACAGGAACTCAATCTCGTCTCGCTCGACGTCCTTGATGACCACTATATTTAGCTTGGACAAGAAATGCAAGGCGAGCTCGTTGACTGCGTCTCTCAAGATCGATTTCTGGATGAGCAGGACATTGCACTTCGCCTTCTTGATTTTCTTACAGATCTTCAACAGGTATGCCCGCTCCTCCTTCAATATCTTGTCCATCTGCCTGTAGTCGTTGACCACGATGTTGTTCTCGGTGTCTGGCTTGGGAGGCGAGATCTGGAACTGGATTAATCCAATCTTGGCCTTCTCCATTCTGACCGGGCCGCCCGCGCTTTTCACAATGTTCTGCGTGAGCACCACGCCGTCTACCATCTCGGTGTCGTCGATGGTCCCGCCGACCTTCTTCACGAGCCGGATGTCATTCAAGTCCACGTTCGTCGAAGCCTCGTTCGTCAGGCTCAGCACACAGTCCACCGCGAGCGGCGCCAGGAACGTCGAGTACTGCGACACAATCTTCGAGCTCAGCGACGTGCTCGCCGCGCGCACCAGTTCTGCGCGGTCCTGCAGTGAAATCCGCTTCGACATCCCCAGCAGCACCTCCACCGCGCGCTGCCCGGCGCGCTGGAACGACTCAGCGATGATCGTCGGGTGAATGCCCTTGGCCAGCAGCTTCTCCGCCGCGCCCAACAGCGCCCCGGTCAGAATCACCACCGACGTCGTCCCGTCGCCCGCCTCAGAGTCCTGCGCCGCAGACACCTCCACCAGCATCTTCGCCACCGGGTGCAGGATCGCCATCTGCTTCAGTATCGTGTGCCCGTCGTTCGAGATCAGGATCTCCCCGCGCGCCGTCTTGATCATCTTGTCCATGCCCTTGGGGCCCAGCGACGTTCTGATCGCATCCGCGACTGCTCTGGCAGCAATAATGTTCGCCTTTCTCACTTCCTGCGGCTTCTCGCGGTTTTTGAACGTCGCATTGCTGGCACTGACCTTCGGTGGCATCTTAATATACTTCCTGATTCCGCGCCCCAGAAGCCTTACTTGCTGCTAGAGAAGTTAAGGTTGTTTGTTTATGCTGACAACGCCTAAGTTACCGTCAAACGATCAGATTTTTGCCACTGGAATTTCCCTTCGTACAAACGGATACTTGATCCTTTGATCTCCAAGAGCTGTTCCATCGGGATGGCCTGCTGAGTAGTGCCGGGTTGAAGGGAAAATCGGGGCTCGACAACTTGGGAAATGTCTACGGAGGACGCGGCGTTAACAGGGATCGCGGTGACGGCAGAGCTCAAAAAAAAATGCGCGTTTTCCAGCTGGTATGAGGCGTTCAAGGGCCACACTCCGCGGGCCGAGGTGATTCGGCCGCTGCCCGAGGAGTTCGTGAGCTACGTGGATCAGCGCGGGATCAGGCTGGCGCGCGAAGAGGGCTCGAAGTATTTCTACGGCCAGGAACTGGAGCCTACGACGGACGGAGAGTACAGCGACTGGGAGGGCGGCGACAGCGCGAGTGAGCGGTCGTTCGTGCCGCTGGACCCGGTGGCGGACTTCCCGGAGGTGCACGCGCGGGTGAAGCAGGCGATCGCGCGGTTCGGCGCGGTGGCGCCAAAGCTGAACCGGTCCGCGCCGAAGGATGCGATGTGGCGGCTGCGGAATTACTCGATGAAGTGCAATGAGGCCAACGATGTGTATCTGCTGCTGAACGGGTCCAGCCACGTAGCCTGCGACGTGAGCGACACACTTCTCGATTGGTTGGCCAGCACCGAGGATGAGCCGGTGATGGAGCTGGTGCTGCGAGAGTGGCTCGACGTGAACCCGGCGCTGGAGTTCCGCGTGTTTGTACGAGGTGGGGAGGTCCTGGGCGCGTGCCAGCGGGACCTGAACTACTATGACTACCTGAAGCCGCTGGAGGAGAAGCTGAGGACGGCCATTGAAGACTTCGTGCACGACGTGATGCTGCAGCGGCTCCCGGACGACACCTTTGTTGCGGACGTGTACATCCCGCGGCCGTTCACAAAGGTCTGGCTGATCGACGTGAACCCGTTTGCGCGGGAGACGGACCCGCTGCTGTTTTCATGGAACGAGCTGTGCACCCTGAAGCCCAACGCCGAAGGGCAGCCGGAGCTGCGCCTGGTTGCGGAAAACTACATCGGTCGCTTCGCGGAAAACAACATCGGTCGCTTCGCAGCGAAGGAGCACTCGGAACACCAGGTACCTCTGGACGTGGTCGAGGCAGGGCTCAATCCGCAAAGCATGCAGAAGCTGGTTGAGACATGGCGGGATTTGCTTAAGATACAGGAAGAGGAATAAATAAGTACAATTAACTAATAAGATGGTATCTATCTACCAGGTGTAGCTTTCCTCCTCTAGGTCGACATCACACTGGAGTTTGCCCGTGATGCTAGATTTCACAGCTGACAACGCCTTAGTTACCGCCAAACGATCAGCTTTTTGCCACTGGAATTTCCTTCGTACAAACGGATACTTGATCCTTTGATCTCCAAGAGCTGTTCCATCGGGATGGCCTGCTGAGTAGTGCCGGGTTGAAGGGAAAATCGGGGCTCGACAACTTGGGAAATGTCTACGGAGTACGCGGCGTTAACAAAGATCGCGGTGACGGCAGAGCACATCAAAAAATGCGCGTTTTCCAGCTGGTATGAGGCGTTCAAGGGCCACACTCCGCGGGCCGAGGTGATTCGGCCGCTGCCCGAGGCTTTCGTGAGGTATCTGGAGCAGGACGGGATTAGGCTGGCGCAGGAGGAGGGCTCGGTGTCGTTCTACACGCAGGAGTTGGAGCAGACGGCAGAAAACGAGTACAGCGACTGGGAGGGCGGCGACAGCGCGAGCGAGCGGTCGTGCGTGCCGGTGGACCCGGTGGCGGACTTCCCGGAGGTGCACGCGCGGGTGAAGCAGGCGATCGCGCGGTTCGGCGCGGTGGCGCCAAAGCTGAACTGGTCCGCGCCGAAGGATGCAACGTGGCTGCTGCCGAATAACTCGATGAAGTGCAGTGAGGCCAACGATGTGTATCTGCTGCTGAACGGGTCTGGTCACGTAATGCACGACCTGCAGGACGCGTTCCGCGAGTGCGTGGACGGTGGGGCGGAGCGGCCGGCGCCGGAGCTCGTGCTGCGGGAGTGGTTCAACCTGAACCCGGCGCTGGAGTTCCGTGTGTTTGTACGAGATGGGGAGGTCCTGGGCGCGTGCCAGCGGGACCTGAACTACTACGACTACCTGAAGCCTCTGGAGGAGCAGCTGAGGACGGCCATCGAAGACTTCGTGCACGAAGTGATGCTGCAGCGGTTCCCGGACGACACCTTTGTTGCGGACGTGTACATCCCGCGGCCGTTCACAAAGGTCTGGCTGATCGACGTGAACCCGTTTGCGCGGAAGACGGACCCGCTCCTGTTTTCGTGGAACGAGCTGTGCACCCTGAAGCCTGACGCCGAAGGGCAGCCGGAGCTGCGCCTGGTTGCGGAAAACAATATCGGTCGCTTCGCAGCGAAGGAGCACTCGGAAAACCAGGTACCTCTGGACGTGGTCGAGGCAGGGCTCAATCCGCAAAGCATGCAGAAGCTGGTTGAGACATGGCGGGATTTGCTTAAGATACAGGAAGAGGAATAAATAAGTACAATTAACTAATAAGATGGTATCTATCTACCAGGTGTAGCTTTCCTCCTCTAGGTCGACATCACACTGGAGTTTGCCCGTGATGCTAGATTTCACAGCATAGCGGAAATGGTCATTAAAGGTCGAAGGGCCGCTGCTAATAAACGTGACGTCCTGTGCCTGGTTAGACGAGAGCAGGATCTGCTCTTCCACGATCTCTTTGAGATCTGGGCGCAGGAGGAGCCTGCAGATATCCAGCGAATCCACGAACTTCGCAGAGGCGGAATCGGCAACATCTGGGGTCAGTTCTTTAGCCGACTCATTGCTCCTCGTGTAAATAATTTTGATGTCGCAGTTCCGGTCCGCCAGGTACCTCAGCTCATGCGAAAACCAATGCAGATATGAAAGGTCATTTATAATCCAGTAGAATGAATGGGTGAACTGGCTTTCCTTGTCCAACAGAGAGACGAAGTGTGGGTAGACCGCTGCTACGCCAAGACCTGCGCTGGCGCCCACGTAGCGCCGGTCAGGAGCAGCAAGCCGCGGAATGGTGTTTCCATAGGGCCCTTCTAGAAGCACCTTGTATTCGATGGACTCTTTCCCGGATAGAAAGATCCTGTTTAGCAGCTGCTGCGTCACGCCCTTGTGCACTTTGAAATAAATCACCAGGTTGTCGCCATCGATCTTGGGTGTATTAAGGACGGTGAACGGGTGCGACTGGAATGGATAGAACCAAGCATCCTTCCCACTAATAAAATAAACGAAAACATAAGCCCCCGGGTAATATTTGAAATGCTTTGGCTTCTCCACTGTCATCTTGAGCACGCGATCCCCAACATCTGTTAATGTGGCCTTCTTGATGCCTCCAGCAAGTACAATGCGAGCTATCCGGGCCACACGCTCGAAGCAGTAGATGGCAACCATCGACCAGACCCAGCCGTGCCATCCCAGCGTTTTGATGTGCATATACATGCATACAATAAAGACAATGTTGAAGAGCTTGTGCAGTATCAGAAAGAATTCGTACGTTCTTTGGCGAATGAACTTTTCACTATGCAGGACAAGAAGCCCGGCCAAAACCGTTGCAAACAACCCCCATTTAAAATAGGCGTCGCCCCACCATGCTTTAAATCCCCCGCCCTCTTTGCTCTCACTGTAGACAATCCATATTAACGAATGGATCGCGGCAAGGACAAAGCATGCGTATGCAGTCCACTTGTGGTAGAAATTAAATGTAGAGAACGACATGCCGGAGAGCGGAATGAAAGGGTTGTTGCGAATTCCAAAGAAATAGATGACTGGAAACAGGGATATGGCCATGAGGTCCACCCGGTAACTGATAAGATCCAGATCCATAAACCACTGCGATGTCGTGAATGGATGCGGTAGCTTAATGTTGTAGTCAAAGCAGCACAGCAGCACAGTTAGTGCCACGAAACCGGTGACAATCAGACCATGAAGCCTTGTAGGGAAGTTTAGCGGGAGAATCCGGCAGAAGAAATAAGTGCGCTCATGATAGTCGGAAAAAACGGACGGTAGTGCGATATGCTTCTTAACCCAGTTCCAGCGCATCGGGCGTACACCGAATACACGATCGCAGATGTTGAAAAGCGTGGCGAAGCCGACTACCGCAGCCCAGTAAAAAACAAGAATCCACCCAAACCACTGCGATTTCCTCACGGAATCATTGAAGAGCTGAAACTTCGTGTAGTACCAGCTAAATTCCTTCGGGTTGGCCCTCAAGGTCGTGTTGACCGTCTGCTTCAGGTCTTCAGGTGTGGGATCGCGCAGAAATGCCGTGCCGTTGTGGTAGAAGCCATACATGTCTTCGAGCGAATAATTGTAGTTGCCCCTGTCCTTGCATCTCTGCGACACGTGGCGTAATGCATGTTCGATGACCTTCTTTGAGTCCGAGTTCGACACTATGCAGTTCGTCACCGTTCCTAGCCAATTAACGTTCCGGCAGCGGCACGCGTACGCACGCTGGCCGTTGCCAGTCGACCCGCACCCCCAGTTGAACGTTTTGTCGTAGTAAATGCATGCGGTGGCGAGCGCAGAGTCTACTATGACCAGTGCATTTATTACTAGCGGCAAGTACGCCAGTACGACCACAGGGATTTTCATTATATCAGGGCCGCAGCAGTGCCGGATTCTATGGTACCCAGCACCGTTGTGACATCGTTATCCGATTTAACAGTCGACTTTTTATAGAACTCCTGTGGGCGGCAGTTTCGTTGGTGCGCTCTCGAGCAAATTCATCCAAATGAGCACATTGTTCTGTATCTCTGAGCAAAATCGGCCAGATCGAGAAAATAGGTAATCATGGCGAGAAAAACCAACATTATGTGCTCAGGGAAGCACCTAAAGTGCTCGATATTGGCAGCCTTCAGCACCCGGATGCATCATGCACCCACTAAATGGTTTCCATTTTTCTGCATCGCCGTTTTATTTTCCGTTCGTTGCACGGACCATTTTAGACAGGGCCATTAAGCTCTATTGCTGATAGGCCTCGAGAGAAAGATTTCCTGCTGAGCAACTTGTGGCCGGATTGGCCTTGGTGGTGAGGAAGAGGTCGAAAACCATAGATATAGGCACCCGTAGCCCATGCACTTTATCACGTGAATCTATGCTTCTTGGTCGGCCGAGCTCTTGATTAAATAGGCAGGCGCGGCCAGCGCTATCAGTATTTTGCACGCGCGGCCGTTGGACGCACTGCATGCGGTAAATATCGATCAGTCATCCAAGTATGGAGTGGCTGCAGTAGCGATTGCCAGTTGGATTTTGAGGTGTTCTCTTTGCTCGAAGCCACATTAGACTACACAATGCAACCAGGCCTCCATGAGTACATTGGGAGAACAGGACAAGCTGCGCGCGCTGGTCATCGGGGCCGGCGCCGTTGGAGTCGTCGCAGCCTATGCTTTATTCAGAAATGGTGGGGCAGAGGTATCGCTGGTTTCCAGGTCGGACTACGACCGTGTTGTTTCACAGGGATATACGATTGATTCCGTCAACTACGGGAACGTTACCGGGTGGCGTCCGTCACATCTATACAAATCGCTGACAGACGCGATCGCTGCTGATGTGTTCTACGACTATGTGGTACTCACCACCAAAAACGTGCCCGATGGACCTGTGCAGGACACCGTTGCGCACATACTAGCACCCATCCTCGACGCAAACAAACGCGTAGACCCGGAGAAGCCTTTCGGTCTGGTGCTGATGCAGAACGGCATTGACATCGAGCACACCGTGTTACAGGACGGGGATACCGCCGATCGGAAGCTGGCACTCCTTTCGGGCGTCCAGATGGTTGCCTCTACTAAGATTGAACCGGGAAGGATCAGCCAAAAAACGCCGGACCGCCTGTATGTTGGTGCGTTTGACATTGCGGACGAGCTTGCAATTCAGTTTGCAAAGCGGTTCGTTAGTCTGTATCATAACGAGGGTGTCAATGAGGCACTGTATGACGCCAATGTCAGGGAAACAAGGTGGACCAAGCTTCTATATAATGCGTCCATCAACCCCACTACCGCCCTCGTCGGACTCGATGTTAGCCGCTGCTTAAGCTATGGGATACAGGGCAAATCAACCGCAGAGCACATATTCAGGCCAGCCATGAAGGAGATCATAGCTGCAGCCGCCAGCGAGGGCATAGTGCTGGATGAAAAGCTTGTTCCTTTCTTCATTGATATTACGGGCAAGATACCTTTCAAGCCATCCATGTGTGTTGATGCAGAGCATTCCAGGCTAATGGAGATTGAAGTGATCCTCGGGAACCCTATTAGGATCGCAGAGAGACACAATGTCCCTGTGCCCACTTTGTCTATGCTTTATCATTTATTGATTCTTGTGCAGGGAAAACTGAAGGCCCAACAGGGAATTGTCAACCATGTTTAAACTTTTCCATGTGCATGGAGCTCCGTATGTAGCAATATATTCTCATAGCTAGAGATCTCACTATATATTAGCTTGGCACATTTATGTCATATCGACGTTCGTTTTTGTACACCTTTGTGTCAGGTAGCAGGGGCCGCACATAACTAGTTATAAAAACGATGCCGCCGGAGAACGAGATCTACTATCTCTCTGAGTAGGCACAGTTTCCAACGTATTAGTCCTTAATGAGCAAGCGAATCATTCAACTCATACTTCTCTCTGCCTTTGCGCGAGCTAATTACGTGGAGCCCTTCAAATCAAATCCATACATTGCTTGCTCAGAGGCAAGCCATTGCCCAAAGGAATGGCCATGCTGCTCGCAATATGGACAATGCGGGAGTGGGCCGCTATGCATTAGTGGCTGCAACCCAAAATTCTCGCATAGCCCTGAGAGCTGCGTGCCAGTGCCGGCGCTACTACCGCAATTGGAGATAGTGGCCAGCGATGATAAAGGAGTATACCTAGAGATGTCGGGTCAGCCTGCCTTGGTCACAAAGTTCCAGCGCAAGAGCTCGGCGCAGTTGTTGGAGGTACATCACGAGGAACAGCAGTATGGTGTGTCGGCATTAGAGCAGGACCTAAATAGCAGGGGCTTGATCCACTTCCCAGATTACATGATAACATCGAAGCCGAAGGTCGCAAGGGAAATGTTGGAGCAGTATGACTTTATACATAGCGGCTTCATCAGCGTAGACGGCAAATCAGAAAGCCTCATCTTGGGCATGCCGAAGAAGACCACCGGCAGTTTGATCAGCTCATCGAAAGTTTTCCTATATGGCAGAGCAGCCGTCACCATGAAGACAAGCAGAGGCCCAGGCGTCATCACCGCAATTGTATTCATGTCATCTACCCAGGACGAGATAGACTACGAGTTCGTGGGGAGCGAGCTCCATACTGTCCAGACGAACTACTACTACCAGGGCGAGCTCAACCACTCGAGAATGCGCCGCCATTCGCTACCCTCCAACAGCCACGAGGAGTACCACATATACGAGGTTGACTGGGATGCCGAACGCATCCACTGGATGGTCGACGGCGAGATAGTGCGCACCTTGTACAAGCGCGACACCTGGGACCCGGTCCACAAAATATACAAGTATCCACAAACGCCCATGATGCTCCAGATTTCCCTCTGGCCCGCGGGCACCCCCGATGCGCCGCAGGGCACCATCGAATGGGCCGGCGGCTTGATCGACTGGGAGAACGCGCCAGACATTAAGGCACACGGCCAGCTTGCTGCCCAGATCCAGCGTGTTGCCATCACGCCATACAACAACGATTTTTGTCCTGAAATCCACGAGAGTATGGGCCAATGGGGCGCCCAGAACTCGGAGGAAGAGCCCTTCCGCGTCGCCTACGGATACGAGTCGAACAACGGCCGCTTCGACCCAAAGAAGTTGAAGTGGTATACGGACGCCCGTCTCCACCTATCCTCCTGGCATGCTACAGGCATCAAACCCACTGCTGCCCAAAGGCAGCAGCATCACCGGCGCAGTCTGCCGCATGTAGAAGCTCCGCCCATCACCAATACCATGTGAATGCGCACCTAACCATTCAGTCTATATTTCAGCTAAACTAAGCACTCTACGTTCCAATCTCTTTCTCCAGCCTGTAAAAGCTATTAACCAGCGCTAAGGTGTCCTTCCACACGCCCGTATTGCTAGCTTCTTTGAATATTTCCGTATGCGTGAATACTGACTCTCCTGGCGTCAGTGCCTCGCAATCCGGGTAATCTAGTTTTTCTTGGTTTTTTATCAAAAGCTGGCAAAAGGACAGGTTGGGAAGTAAACCCTGCTTAACATAGAATACGCCACCACCATTTAGAGAAACAGCATTCAATCAGTGTCGACAATCACACTACATTTCAGTACATCCAACACGCAACATTGTCTGCGTAGAACTCTTTAAAGATGAAGATGCTTACAAAGTTTGAGTCGAAGTCTACCAGGGCGAAGGCAATTGCATTCCACCCGTCGCGGCCTTGGGTGCTGGTAGCGCTATTTTCATCGACCATCCAGCTGTGGGATTACAGGATGGGGGTGCTGCTGCACCGGTTCGAAGAACACGAGGGCCCTGTCCGTGGAGTGGACTTCCACCCTACACAGCCTCTGTTTGTTTCTGCAGGGGATGACTACAGCATCAAGGTGTGGTCGCTCTCAACACACAAGTGCCTGTTCACACTGAATGGACACCTGGACTACGTGCGCACGGTCTTCTTCCACACGGAACTTCCGTGGATCATCTCTGCGTCGGACGACCAAACAATCCGCATCTGGAACTGGCAGAACCGGCGTGAAATCGCGTGCCTGACGGGCCATAACCACTTCGTGATGTGTGCGCAGTTCCACCCCACCGAGGATCTAGTGGTCTCCGCGTCTCTGGACGAGACTGTGCGCATCTGGGACATATCCGGGCTTCGCAAACGGCACTCTGCGCCTGGATCGCAGAGCTTCGAGGAGCAGATGATCACCCAGCAGAACCTATTCGATGGCGGCTTTGGCGACTGTGTTGTGAAGTTTATCCTGGAGGGCCACACGAGGGGAGTCAATTGGGCCTCGTTCCATCCGACTCTGCCCTTGATTGTCTCCGGTTCTGACGACAGACAGGTCAAGTTGTGGCGTATGAGCTCCACCAAAGCGTGGGAGGTCGACACGTGCAGGGGTCATACGAACAACGTCGACAGTGTAATATTTCACCCATTTCAAAACCTAATTATCTCTGTCGGCGAGGATTCTACCATTAGGGTCTGGGATCTAGACAAGCGCACTCCTGTAAAACAGTTCAAAAGAGAACAGGACAGATTCTGGTCGATTAGGGCGCACCCTAATGTGAACCTCTTTGGCGCGGCGCATGACTCGGGTATCATGGTCTTTAAACTGGACCGTGAGAGACCACCTGTGGCTGTGAACCAGAACCAGCTTTACTTTGTCAACAAAGAGAAGCAGGTCCAAATGTTTGACTATGAAAAGAAGGTGTCCTCTCTGCCATTTGTTTCTCTAAAAAACTTTGGAAAGCCATATAACGTGTTCAAGTCCATCTCTTATAATCCCTCGCAACACTCTCTCCTCGTGAACTCAAGTAGCAGGGATGGCGATAGGTATGCTCTTTGCCTGCTTCCAAAACAGGCTAGCGGTGCTGTTGATGCCACAAATATAGTTGAGGATAAGGGAAGCTTTGCGACTTTTGTCGCTCGGAATAGGTACGCTGTCTACAACTCTGCGTCGGAATCTCTTGAAGTACGTGGGTTGGACAACAAGGTAACCAAATCGATCAAGATAGAAGGAACTGTTAAAGACATTGTCTATGGAGGCCCTGGTGCGGTACTCATCTTGAAACCAAAGGCGGTAGTCTTGTTCGACGTGCAGCAGGGGAAAAAATTGGCGGAGGTAGCTCTGAAGATGGTTAAATATGCAGTCTGGTCCCCAGATGGGCAATACGTTGCTTTAATGAGTAAACACACGCTGACCATTGCTACTAGGAAGTTGGAGATTACTACGTCTAACCATGAGACGATCAGGATCAAGTCAGCGGCGTGGGATGAAACTGGTGTTCTGCTCTTGTCTACTTTGAACCATATTAAGTACTGCCTATTGAATGGTGACAGCGGGATCATAAAAACTTTGAGCAAGACCCTATACATTACCAAAGCTCATGGCAAGCATATATATGCTTTGAACAGAGACGGCGATATTGAGATATTGACCATTGACCCAACCGAGTACCGCTTTAAGAAAGCTTTGGTGAACAAGAACTTCCCTGAAGTCTTGCGTCTCATTCGTACGTCCAACCTTGTGGGCCAGAACATCATCTCGTATCTACAGAAGGCCGGATATCCGGAGATTGCATTGCAATTCGTGGAAGACCCTCAGACAAGATTCGATCTGGCTTTGGAATATGGAAATTTGACTGTTGCGCTAACAGAAGCCAGCAAGCTACAAAACGATGCGGTCTGGGAAAGACTCGGTAAGGAGGCTGTACTTCAGGGCAACACGACCATAGCAGAATGTGTCTATCAAAACTTGAAGCAGCTAGACAAGCTCTCTTTCTTGTACTTGTTGAAAGGCGATTCCATCAAGCTTTCGAAAATGGAAAACATTGCAGAACAACGTGGTGATATCTCCAGTTTGCTAATGCACACTTTCTACACTAACTCTGTGAGTAAAAGAGCCGACACCTTTGCGGCTGCAGGCTCTGTCCCGCTGGCTTACGCTGTCGCAAAAGCTAATGGTGATGAAGAAAAGGCATCCCAGTTGCTAAAGGAGGCTGGGTTATCGGAAGATGATGTTGTCTTGCCTGAAACTGTCTCTGGTTCTGCCTTTGTCAAGGACTCCACCCTTGCGCAGCCTTTCGAAAATTGGCCTATGCGTGAGGCAGAACTATCTTACTTTGAGAAAGCAGTATTAGGCCAAATAGAAGAACTAGATCTGGACACTGAACCAGCACCTGAAAATGAAACTAAACACTTAGACTTTGCTGCCGAAGACGAAGACATGGGTCTCTTTGAAGATGCCGCCATGAGCGGTGAGGAAGATGCGTGGGATATTGATGACAATGATTTGGCACTGGACGAGGAACCAAATAAGGATGACGACACTATGGTAGAAGAGCTCGATGCTACGGAGGAAAATACGTGGGTCAAAAACTCAAAGTTACCGGCGGTACTCGTAGCAGCTGGTGCATTTGAAGCAGCAGCACAGGCCCTACACAAGCAGGCCGGTATCGTTAACTTTGAACCTCTCCGTCAACGGTTCCACGATATATACGAGGGATCTAGGGCATATATGCCTGCTACGCCAAAGGAACTCTCCTCAATCGCCGGGTGTATCCGCATGCGCGTGGATGAAGATGACTCAAAGGCTCTGCCTTACGTTCTTGGAATCTCTTCTGTCACATCAAAGCTGAACGAAGGCTTCAAGTTGTTTAAAGCCAATAACCTCGAGGCCGCTGTCGAAGCCTTCCGCAATGTCATATACATGATCACTTTGCTAGCAGTTGACAATTCGGACGACGCCGAGACCGCCCGCAATGCGCTGGAGCGTGCGCGTGACTACATTCTAGGGCTCTCCATTGAACTAGAGCGCCGGGCGTTGCCACAAAATGACGTTAAGCGTAACCTGGAGCTCGCCTCTTACTTCACCAAGGTGAATCTCTTTGCCCAGCATCGCTCTAACGCCCTCCAGGTAGCAATGTCCCAGTCATTCAAGCACAAAAACTTCGTTCAAGCCTCGCATTTTGCGTCTGAGTTCTTGGAGATCGTCCCATCGGGTCCCCGGGCAGACCAGGCTCGCAAAATCAAGGACAAGGCTGACTCCCTTGCAAGTGATGCTGTGGAAATTGACTTTGATCCATACGCAGAATTTGATATCTGCGCGGCCACTCACACGCCAATATACAAGGGTACACAAAGTTCGGTCGATCCACTAACTGGCGCTAAATACCATATCTCTGAGAAAGGCAAGTTGGATAAGATTGCGTATATTTCGAAGGTCGGTGCTACTGCATCCGGTCTAAGGATCCAGATTTGAGAACCATGGTGCCAGTCCCATCTTTAGGGCGCAGTATCTCATAAAGTAAAACATAACGTGTATAAAAGAGAATAAACTGTCTATCTTCTGCTTATTCAATTGGTGAATTTGATCCTAGAGAATCATTACCCGGCTTTATTTCTCAAAGGCAAAGTGCCCCCCACATGAACTGAAGCAGGTCCATATAAACAAACCCATATTTCCATCACTAGATAGAATTGTCCTTGTATGTACCATTGAGCACTTATGACTGGGGAAATAATATCTATTCAGGTCGGCCAATGCGGAAATCAGGTGGGAAAACAGTTCTGGGGCCAGTTAGCTAGGGAACATGGAATTGGAGTAGACGGCCAAAGTCTGCATCCAGAAGACGCCAATGTTGTAAGAGAGGATGACACAAACGTATTTTTCCGGCAAAATGATCACAATAGGTTCACTCCGCGTGCCCTGCTGTATGACCTCGAGCCGAGTGCAATTGGCGATGTGCAGAATTGCTTTCCAGGCTTCTTCAATGAGCGGAATGTGTGGATCTCCAAAGAGGAACTAGGTGCAGGCAATACATGGTCGATCGGCTACGACTACGGTCTCGAGAAGCAAGACGAGTTCATGAACATGATTGATAAGGAAATCGATGCCACGGGAAATTTTGAAGGGTTCCAACTGATTCACTCGGTGGCGGGCGGTACCGGATCTGGGCTGGGGTCAAATCTGTTGGAAGCTCTGTCTGACCGGTACCACAAGAAGATTGTGAGCACATATTCTGTATTTCCTAGCAGGGAATCTGAGGTGGTCGTACAGCCCTATAACACCATATTGACCTTGCGGAGGCTCATAGACAATAGCGATGCGTCGGTATTATTTGACAACGATGCGCTGCTCAACCTTACCGCAAGAGTTCTTCGTGATTCAAATACGAGCTATCAACAGACCAACCAGCTAATTGCAAGTGTGATGTCTTCGGTAACTAATAGTTTGCGGTTTCCCAGTTATATGTATAATTCGCTACCAAGCATCTTCTCCACACTCGTGCCCACACCAGAACTACACTTCTTAGCACCCAGCTTTACACCTTTTACATCTGATTTTGTTCCTGGTGCAAAAGATTTCAAGAGATTATCTGCATACGATGTAATCTTGGATTTGTTCGACAAGAACAATTCCATGGTTACCCGAGACACCGATACGCCGGTGTATCTGGCAATATACGATGCCCTCCAAGGTGCGGTAGAGCAAAGTGATGTTACGAGAGCCATATTGAAAACACAGCAACGTATAAAGTTTGCACCATGGTCTCCGACGTCGCTGCATGTGAACCTTGGGAGAAAATCGCCTTACAACTCATCTGCAAATTCGGACTACGTTAGTGGAATGATGCTAGCCAACACATCATCGATAGTTTCAGTATTCCAAAAGACAGTATCAAGCTTTGACGTTATATTCAAACGCGGTGCCTTTCTTCATAAATTCCAAAATGGTAAGATGTTCCAACACGGTTGGGATGAGTTTTTGGAATCACGCGAGGTTATTCAAGGCGTCATTGACGAATATATAGCCGCTGAACAGGAAAACTACCTGGATGACGTGCTGGAGGAAGATGGTAATTTTGTGGGTGGAGATGCTGAGATGATCGATATTGAAAGTAACGACGACATCATATGAGCTAAGTAGGTAAATTGTCGCGTAAATAGGCTAGTAACCATTGGCTTCATCATTAGTAGATACTAGAAACGGGACCTGTAAAATTACAAGAGGTGTGTGGATTGCGATTAGCGAGCTGTTGTGTTGGAGCACTCTTACGTTTAAATATTTTTTATTTATCATTTGCAAGTCCCAGCTGTCGATGAAGTCAGTTGTATTATATATGCCATAGTCTTGCTATCCAGAAATACGAGATCATACCCTTCGAGACGGCGGAGGCGGGGGTGGAGATGCAAATGGACTACGGCCAATCGCCCTAGTAATTTTATCCATAGGAACGCTCATATGCGAATCTGTCCGTTCGAACCGAGGCTCAGGAGTCTTGGGGCGAGGAGCTGGAGCCGCGGCAGCGTCTCTTGATTTTTTTTGTTCGACTTTCAACTGTCTGATCGCCTGTCGGCACTTGAACGCAAGCTTTGTGGTTGACATATGCTCCGATTTCACATTACCAGAAGAACATAGATTATCCACTGAGCAGAGGTACTCAAGGAGCTCTAGGAGTTCCTGCTCTCGATAGTGCGATTGAGTCCATTCGGTCTTTCTTAATATTAGATCCAATATACGTAAAAATGTATTGCGTAATACTTCTTCATCCTCAGAAATATTGGTCAAGTTCCTGATCAATACGTCCGTGACCACATGTAGGTCATTCAAGTAAAAGTAGTCCATCGCAATTTCATCCCTGCTGGTTAAAATGAGGTAAATGATTTTGCACATCATAATCTGCAAGGACTTATCAACAGTCCGGTTGAATTGCAAAAGTAGTAACTCCACGAATTGTTTCGAGGCGGTGTGATTCATCAAGTACGCATACACCTTGTTTTCAAGACCTGCTTTGTGGTTAGATATCATATATTGCTCGTTGAGAGCCAGTAGCAGCCGAAACTTGGCGTTGTTGTACATGTCCTCGACCGTATCCGAGCGAAGAGACACCATCATGTAGTACACGAAGAAATCATCCACCCGCTGAAGATTGGCAAGCTCGCACTTTGAATACTTGAGAATCTGGAATAGGAGGTCGAGCAACACGGTCGAAATCTTCCTCAACTCTTCATTGATTTCCTCGTCCAATTCCGTGATGTTGGCCTCGAAAGTCGTCTCTTCATCGTCCGAGTAGCGGTGAAGATATGCAAAATGTTCATAGAGCTTGTTGTATATCACCGTGAAGCCCTGATAGTCCAGAACGTGGTCAAGCGACGACGAGTCGGCCTTGCATTCACATAGCAGGATATAGCTGATGACGAATTTCATGCTCATCTCAAGCAGGTCGATACTCAAGAGCGAGAGCATCTTCGATATGCAAAATGACTTATTGCGCTCGTAAAGCGGAGCGCGGAGTAGTAGAAGTGCCACCCGGTAGAAGTCCCTGTCCTCTACGAGGTATTCCCCGTACCGTTCTGACGCCGTCTTCACATACGCAACTAGGGCGGAGTTCACTTGTGCTTCGCTGGTACAATCGGCTGCATCTAAAAGAGACTCTAGATACTCCCAGAAGTGCACTGTCTCCGTCTGCGTCCGGCTCCGAGATGCCCCACCAGATTCTGGGGAATATGGGGGCTTCAGTGCCATAGGCCTGTGTTCCGTTTCCGATATTGTGGATCTTTCGGTGCTTCAACGGATTTGAAGTTATTGTGACATGGCGACACGGGCATGACACTATTTTCCGTTAATTCAAGGAGCATTGAACTCCCCACGCTGTTCAGAAGACCAACCCCAGTTCAAATTCATTGTAGCGCTCAGGTATGGTAGAGTTAATAGATGTAAGTTTTTGGTGGCCTTTAAGTGTTTCCAGTCATTCACTAACAATACACAGATATATGATCATATAGAAGCAGCCGAGCAACTAAGCCGGGAAAGGAACTACCAGAGCGCCGTGAAGGAATATGAGCATGCGTTGACAGATCTCCAGGCTCTAGAGAAACAACTGGGGACGAATGGCAAACTTAAGCATGCAATGATTCTTCTCCGAGAAGACATTCAGATCAAGATTAAAGAGCTCGAGCAGTGGGAGCTACGGCAGCCAAGTGCAGGACTGGGGGCGGGCTTGTCGCCCAACAGGAAAAACAGCCCAGTTCGAGGGCCTGAGGCGACGAGCCACCTCAGCAACGGAGTCCCGATCGCAGACCCGTTTCTCGCCTCGATAATCAACAAGTTGCAAACGAACATCCTTCAAACGCTATCGCAGCGGCTCGCGGGGGAGGGCAAGCCCATGGGTAAGCAGGAATTGGAGGCAGTGGTTAGCCCACAGATGACTCAATTCCAGAAGGAAATGACTGTCTTCGAGCAGCGCAAGTTCCGGGAATACGATTCCAAGATGGACCAATTGCTCAAGGAGAACAGGAAGTTGTCCAACCAAGTAATAAGACTCAAAGACCGTTGGGATAGCTTAGTGGAAAGCGCGAAGCAAAAACGGAACCAGCAAGAGCGTCAATGAGGGCGCGTCGCACTTCATATATAAGATCTGGTATCTATGGAGGAGACAAACTCTAGGTATGATTTATTTAGCCTTTAATCCATGCATTATTTCATCCTTGGTAATGAGGTGGCCAATTGTCTCAATGTGCTCGAGCAACTGGTCAACGTTCGAGGACCACTCGTTCAGTAGCTCGCTGGAGTTCTTTGGCTTGCCGAAGTTGACAATTTTGGCTGGCCTATTTATCTTCGCGTAGATGATACCCTGGTTGACTAGGTTACTGATGAAGGTCTCCGTCTCGGCCTCGTTGAGATCTAGCAACTCATTCAGACGTGGAAGTGTGATACGAGTGTAGTATTTGGAGATCGTTCTAAGGTTGTGCTCGATAACACGCTTCCGCAAGTCGTCCCAGTGGCCCTGGTTGGAGCCGAAAACCACGTTCTCCTTGCTTAGTACGGGCTCGTATGTCTGCTTTACCATCGGCCACCGCATGAGCTCTGGGGTAGTGAACAGCTTGACCAGCGACTCCTGTAGCTCAAGCTTCTTCAGGTTGTTGTCCTGTTGAACCTTGAGGATGAGGTCGTTCTGCAGGTTGTCGTATGGGGCCAAGATCAAAAAGTACACCACATGTGATAGAGCTGTCTTCCACTGCTCCTCGGAGCTGCGCACACTCGGGGTGTTATAGATCTCCTGGTAGTACTGTGCAATCTCAAGGTAATCGGATTTGTGCAAACCAATCTTGATCAGAAGCTTGTAGTACTCCAACTTCAGCGCCTCGTACTTCTCGTTCTTGAAGGTCTTCTTTAGGATTTTGCGGGAAAGCACGGTGGCCTGCGAGAAATCGCCCTTCAGAATACTTAGCTCCATCTGCTCGATGATAAATTCAATCTTCTCACTCATGTCCATCGAGCCATAGGTCTCCACCTGTAGCTCGCACAGTATGTCCGCGGCCTCGTCCAGCTTCCCCTGCTCGCGCCTGATGTGCGCCAGCTCCCTCGTGACGCGCGCGCGCTCGACTTCGACAAAGATCTTATTCTCAGCAACCTTCCTGATGGTCTCGATGGACGCTATCTTCGTATCTACGTTGTCCAATTCGTTCAGGTGTTCCATGATTCGTTGTACCATTGTCTGAATTGACAATTTTAGCTGGCCGTGTTTCTTGGAGAGAAGCACCAGCTGCTCATCGAGCTGGGCCCAATCATTATTGGCCACCAGGAGATCCACGATCCGCACCAGTACCCGCTTGGAGGACTCAAGATCCGACGCCTGTCTGGTTTGTTTCTCTAGCGACAGCAATTTGTCCAACGCCTCCCCATGATTTGTCTTCGCTAGAATATCGATGCCGGGGAACTGGTCATTCAATATATCAGCATAGTTCTTCTCGGCCTTGATTGGAGCGTCGCGCGACATTTCAAACACGTGTGGTCCTCTGTTATCGGTCCTCCAGTTGTCCCCTCAAGACTGTATTATAGACTACCTCAGAGATTTAGATTTTGTTTGCCACCACGATATTACGTAAGTTTATCACGTGTCTATCACGTGATGGCAGGATTTCTTTTGCCTGAAAAATTTTAGCTCATCGCTGCCACATATCGCGGCCTCGAGATGAGCTAGTAGTCGAACTCTGGATAAGTAAACAAGTGCAGTGGATCACGATACAAGCGGCAGTCGCGAGCGCGAGTTATAAATGGCAGGTTCACAATTGAAGCGCTTGAGAGCGACTCTGAAAGCACATGGTCTGACTGGCCAGACCAACGTGAAGAAATCCAAGAATCGCAAGACCAGCAAGGAGTACGATCATGAGGAGAAGGCGCGCGTCGTCTCTGCGATCCGCGAGCAGTTTAATCCGTTCGATGTGAAGGCGAACCGGAGTAAGCTACATGCGGCAGGCGCAGGGGATGCGAAAGTCGCCGTGGGCAAGCCTGGCATCTCGAAGCAGATCGGCGAGGAGCAGAGGTTGCGGTTCCACGAGTCCAAGAAGGCTCAGAAGAACCGTGCAGGAGGACTGATCGATAAGCGTTTTGGTGAGCGGAACAAGCATATGACGGCCGAGGAGATCATGCTGGAGCGGTTTACGAAAGAACGCCAAGCACAGTCTCGGCAGTCCAAAAAGTCTCTTTTCAACTTAGACGATGAAGAAGACGATGGGGACGCTTCAGGAGCCTTGACGCATTTCGGCAAGCCCCTAGCGTCTGACTTTGAAGACGGTGATCTTGGGGTCGGCATGGCGGGTGCCCTAGGGCCTAAAAGAGGCCTTGCGGACGACGAGATGGAGCCAGAGGTGCCGAAGAAGAAGACTAAGGCGGAAGTCATGAAGGAAGTGATAGCAAAGTCCAAGTTCTACAAGCATGAGAGGCAGAAAGCGCGCGAGCAGATGGAAGAGGAGATTGATCAGCTAGACGACGAATTTGAAGGAATTATGTCCGAGCTGCGTGCTGCTCCACGGGCACGTACTAACCCGGTTGAGAGTAAACCATCTCAAGAACTGGAATACGACCAGAAGGTTAGAGAGCTGTGTCTAGATAGAAGAGCAGCACCTGCGGATAGAGTCAAAACCGACGAAGAGATGAAGCAGGAAAGAGAGGAGAAACTCAAAAAGCTAGAGCTAGACAGAGTAAACCGTATGAATGGCTTGGTTGATGGAGAAGATGCACAGGGTGTTGAGGATCTGGACAATGGTTTTTGGGAAGCAGAAGACTCTGACGCTGGAGAATACGGAGAGTATATGGAAGCTATTGCTGACTCTGACGACGATCTCAAGTTTGAAAACGAGCCAGAAACCGCTGAGCCCACTGGTACATCGCATAAACAAAAGAAAATTGCAGCTCTGCCCTGCCCCATCACCCATGCTGAACTCATGGATGTACTCACGGCGTATCAACTAGAAGAACAACCACATGTTGTCAAGAATATTATTAAGGCCTATCAACCAAAATTGGCAGAGGGCAACAAGGAAAAGCTGGACAAGTTTAGCGGTGTGCTTCTTCATCACATCTTATTCCTCTCTAGTTCCGATTATGCATCTCAGGCAGACGTGATAGTTGAAGTACAGAATTCATTAATTTCCATACTAAAGTTGATGTCTGAAAAGTACAATCAGGCACTCTCCGAGGCCTGCAGACAGGTGGTAACCGAAATACAGCAGCGATTCAAAGCACAGCATTACTTGGGTTTGAAGCCTTCGGATTTGGTATTCTTTTCTTTGGTTGGTTACATATTTTCGACATCCGACCATTATCACCTTGTTGTAACACCTTGTTGCATACTGCTAGGGGAATTCCTAGAGCAAATCAAGCTAACTGATTACGAGAGACTGATCTTTGTTGCTATAGCGGCCAATATTTGCGTCAGGTATCAGAGAATTTCAAGAAGACATGTGCCCGAGTTGGCCTATTTTTTGAAAAGAGCACTTGCATCGTTACTACCATTCAGCACGGAAAATTCGCAAGCATTTAACATTAGATTGGACAGTGACAAGCTTTCCCTGAGCAAAACGTTGGTACTGGAAGATATAGAGCCGACCTTGAAACTAAGGTTCTTATTCTTGAAGGAGTATGACGATTCGGTTCAAGCTCAGCTTTTGGTCAACCTTCTCTCTACTCTTGACGCATGTGTGAGCCAACTTTGGAAGGGGGTATCGGCTTTCCCAGAACTTACCCAACCATTCAAACCTCTCTTGTCGGCATTCGCATCATCATATCCTACTTTTGCAAAGCCGCAGCAAATTATGGAAAGGATGGAAAGAATATCTAATCTTCAACAGCATTTCCCTCTAACGTTGCAGAACCATAAGCCTGCAGCTATTCCGAGCTACATGCCTAAATTCGAAGATAACTTCAATCCTGAGAAGAAATCATATGACCCTGATAGAACGCGTAATGATATTAACAAGATGAAGGCGCAGCTGAAGAAGGAGCGTAAGCTAACAATGAAAGAACTTCGGAAGGACACCAAATTTGAGGCCAGACAGAAGATTGAAGAACAGCGTAAGCATGCCGATGACTACAAAGCCAAAATGGCACGCATTGTCAACCAAATCAGCACTGAGGAGGGAGCCGACAAGAATAAGTATGAGAAGGAAAAAAGACTGCGCGCTGGGAAGCGGTAATCTATATGTTATATATTTATTTTCTGCCTGCACCATAAACTTTCTGTCCATCTTACATCTTGTAGTATTTTAGTTTTCAAATTATAATGAGCCAGAGTTAACTTACAACTCAGCTCGAATTATTATCTACCTACATCCGACTTTCTATAATATTGATTCAGTAAACCAAGGACCCCATTGCCTCCCATTGCATCACTTCTTTCAATAGGATCATAATCCGCTACAGGAATTGAGTTAATAAAAGATTCGCCTAGATCATCAAACTGCACGTTACTATGGCTTATTTCTGGGTCTAATCTCGCCCTCAAATTCGATTTTGGCTTATTAGCTAAAATTGAGGAGGATAGCGCTCTTGGTGTCACGGACCCAATTTTGAAGTCTTCAGGTTTACTTCCTAGTTTAAACTGTTTTTTCCATGAATAGTGCTGATGAGATTTCATATTATACTTCGATTCATGACTCAGGTTTTGGGTTTTGGGTATCTGGTATTTTCCTACTGCATTAACGCTATTCTGGTAGTCATCGACAAAGTACATGTAGGATTGTATCATCTTATTCATACCTTTATCTGTTTCTTCATCACTTGAATCGTGGTCATCGCCCAGAGAATGACCGTACTTTGTTTGAGTTCCCTGTAGGTGTTTATTAGTCCTTAGGCCTTTCTTGCAGTTCTCATCAAACATGGCGTATTTACAAACGTAACCCAAACCATCACCATATACAGTTACCTCTCTGAAGAAGTCTACAATACTCTCAGCTGAATTTGGAAGGGAAAACCACAGAATGAATGGTGTCATTATCAAACTAGCAAGCTCCCTGAGTAAAAGTATGACCCGTAAGTTGTATAACTTACAAAACTCCTGCTTCACTTCATCGGTATGGTACCTGCCATCCCATTCTTTTGGAGCATAATGAATATATGTTATCAGTTCTTTGAGGGAGTCCTCTGGATCAAAGACGCTGCAATTATCATTTACTGCGCTGTGACAAACTGCCCATATTGTCCCCAAGACTGTCATATAAAATAATACGGTCCTATCAGCTGTCAGCTCAAAGTTCAAAAAGTTCTCTGGATCAAGCACAGTCATTAATGCCAGTATCGCAACGAATGAACCCGAGATAAACTTGACAAATTTGAAAAAGTAGTCTCCCAGTGCGTTTGGGAATTGATTAATGTACGTATTAGCAACCTCGTAGCTGAGCCCCATTCTCTTTTTGAACAAATGATATAGTTCGTTGTACTCTCTGAATTTCCATTCCGCAATTGGTGTGTATTGTCTAGTGCTCAATGACCCCGGTGAAGTTTTATATTCGTTAAAGTACCGGAAGAAATAGAGCAGAACGAAGTATACGACGAGGAATGGCGCAAGAATTATATTGAGAAAGCCGGCCAAAATAAACCTCTTCTTAAGTTCTTCACTTAAAAATTCACGCTGCGCTGGATTTAGGAAGCTCTGCTTCAGAAACCCGGCTTCATTGAATGCAAACCCTATGATACAAAGGTGGATGTTCCACTCAAGAGTCTTTGTTAAAGTGCTCGTTCGGTATAACGGGATTGGGAGTGAAAGGTGCAGAATATCCTTATTATAGAGTGCAATGAGATAATTCTCTTTTCGCATAATTCTATTTGCAACATCGTGTGCATCGATATGATTCTTAGCTTTAACTTCTACAACATTCGCTGTAACAGCATTCTGGTCCTTTAAACGCATGATCTGGTGAATTACACTTTGCCAAGGAATAGTCTGCAGTTCTTTATCTGAGATATTCAACAGATATGTGTAAAAGTTGTGAATCTCGTGTATCCTCCTGAAATCAAAGTACATTTGCACCACTTTCAAAACTACAAAGACTCCGAATATCCAAAACAAAAGCTTGGTAGTCCCGGTAATCTGAGTCTCGTAACATTGGTCCACGCGCACATCGCTGAACTTATGGCCATTGGGCAGCTTGGAGTAGTCAATGCAGTGAGACATATAAGTGGAAATGAACACAATAAACAAAAGGGTCAGTAGGTTCAGTATCTTCTCTATCATAATGCAGTAAAACCCATTTCCCAAATAGTAACTGTAAACATCTTGAAGAAATCCGTCGAGATTTTCCACATTAGCCCATTTCCATAACGCCCGCTCCCTCGCACTTAGAGGACTAGGCCTGCTTGGCGAGGAAAGCCTGGCGTTGGACTTACCCGACAACAAGCCCGGCCTTTTCGACTCAGGTCTGAGCTGGTTCTCCTCGTCCCAGGTGGGGCCTTTTCTGAATATGAAACTGTCTTCCTGGCTAGCAGGTTCCTTCCCCAATATGCTCTTCCCCTTGCTTCCCAATATCCGTTTCAACCCCAGCGGCTGGGAACTGACTTTATTTCTTCCCTTGGACCCATCTTGCAGCCGGTGTTGGAACAATAGCGCATCTTCCTCCTCTGCCGAATCGGCCTGAAGTCGATCATCCTCACTGCTAGAGCCCTGCCCTACCTTGGCGATCGTGTATGTCTCTATAGTCTCTAGTTCCTGGTCACTAAATGGCACATCGGAGTCCTCGCTCCCGGAACCCTGTGCTCCATTGTAACTAGTCATGTTCTCCGCAACAGACAGATCGTGGCCATCTGTATCTTCCTCCTCGCTTGAGCTCGCTTGGTCCGACTCAATAACTCTTGACTCGTCAATCGCGTTGCTTCCTGAGCGTGCTATTTGTATGGGGTACTGACTCAGCTCCGCGGTCTCGATAGAGTCACCCACTTCTGACGAATGAACTCCAAAGACCCGCGACAGAAACGTATTCTTTCGTTCATGCTGGATGGTGTCTTCACTTTGTTCCATATTGCAACCAAGGCTCGTGCAGAAGAGGAATGAAACTCCCTGCCTCGGCTCTTCTTTTCCTATTTCAATGGTATTTATGTAGTAAGCAAACAGCCCATATTCTCGCGGTTCAGCGTATCCTAGTGGCTCATTGGTCACGTGATAGACATAACGTATGACTACACCACCGGCTCACTCAACCTTACGGCGTAGTGGAGCATCGCCCCTCTACAATTACTCTGGATATGTGTTTGCATGTTCTAAATCTCTCCCAAAACTAGCTAACCTTCAAGGTGTGTGACGCCGGTCCAGTGGTATTACATATGAGTAAAATGCAAAGTTGATTGACTCAACGTCAGAGGTGGGGTGTCACTACCACGCGCCCATCAACCTGGCCAAGAAGCTCTATTTCCTGGCCTTCGTTATCCAAGGCAATGACATCCTGCAAGAACGTGAACTCCGCCCCTCTGACGACATCCATGATGCAATCCCCCAACCGTACAGAAATCATGCCTGATTTGTGTATCCTGAGTGAGCCGATATTGCCTGCGAGCTGGTCCAACTCGGAGAGGTCTGCAGTCGGCTTCGCCACGGGTGCAGCATCTGCTTCGTCCTCCTGGGAGTCTTCTGTCTTTGGTACAGGCTCCGTCTGCTGCTCGGGCGCGGGCTCGCGTGGCTTCGGGTTGAGTGGCCGAAATTCAGGTAGCTCTGAGGGAAGCTGGAAGAATAGAAACTTTCCCGGCTGCTTGTCGAGGCGATCGAGTTTCCCCTTGATATACCTGTGATCCTGTGAGATCTTCTTGCGCTCCGCCATTACCTCTGCGGATTCCAGACCGCCAACATGTAGTTCATCCAGCTTAGTGCGCAGCTCCTCCTGATGGGCGCGCAACATTGTGTCCAGTGTCGCGTCCCCAAATGCTGGTGGTGTGGCCGGCGTAGCGGAGTCGGACGGCGCCTCTGCGACCACACTCGTGCTACTCTCAAGCTCTTCGTGGCGGACCCGCACGGCCCGCACAGGAAACAGCTCTGCCACGCGCCGCGATGTGGCGGCGTCGGCGTCCATCTCCACATCGCTCTCTTCGTCTTCTTGGAATAATTGCTCGGGCTTGGTTTCTTTACCCATGTTAATGCGGTTCTTGTTATCCTGGTAGTCCTCCTGGTCTGATCCATCCTCACCTGTGTCATTGCCGGCGGCTAGGAGACCCTGTTGTAGCAGTTTCGATTGCGAGCCTTCTACCTTAAAAAACGGCCGCCCACTGTCACCACCATTGGAGAAGTTACCTGCGGCAAGCGGACCCGAGGTGATTACCTTCGTGTTTTCTAGGTACCTCGGGAGTCGGCGCTGCTGTGGAGGCTTCTTGGTGTACTTCTTTCGTTCGAATGAGGGCTTTTCTTCTGCATTTATCCTTGCCGTAGCGGCATCTCTCTCTTCTTTTGACTTTCTTGCAACTACCTTCGGTTTAAACTTCAACCCAGGCTTGGAATTGCTTCCTCCCAATGAATTTAAACGATTAGACATTGTGGCTGGATATAAGCTGGAGGTGCAGCTGTCCTGACTAACAGCTGAGCTTCTTTCTGGTGATGAGCACACTTTCAGGAACTGAAGATTTCAGTTGAAAATTTTTTGGATAAAAAGAAACGCTCGAGCACGTCCCCCAGGGAAGCTGAAAAATTGTTCGCAGCTCATCTCAACGAAATACGCAGGTATTGAAGGTACTCGAGGAACTAGCGGGATCATTAGAGGCCAACCTGAACCTTTATTTTAAGCCTCTACTATGAAGACTCGCAATTCTGCAAAAGGCGTATCGTCCGAGGACCCGTATGGCGCGAATGAGGTAGATGACTTCGCCGCCAAGCGCGAGAAGGTGATGCTGGAGGAAGCCGGGCTGGACGGGCGCTCCGACAGTGATGATTCAGACGTGCCAGATGAGCAGGAGGATGAAGTCATGGCAATGACGGACGACTCTAGCGACGAAGATTCAGCGCTAGACGGCGAGGAAGCATACAAGAGGGTGTTTGGCAGACGGCTTGACGCCGACATAGAGGAAGCGGAACAGGGTGACATGCTGGATAATGAGGCAGCATGGGGCTCGACAAAGAACGACTACTATGGTGCGGACGATCTTGACGACGAAGATGCGGCGCGGGAGATTGAGAAGGAAGCCCTGCAGCAACAGCGGAAGCACCTAGAGGAATTGAACATGGGCGACTTCCTAGAAGATGAGATAGAGCAAGACTGGGTGAAGGAGGCCAAGGCCTTTGACATTGGCGAGTTCCAAGCATCCACGCAGCAGACCTCCGTCTCCGTGGCGGACGTGCTGAACATGAGCATAGAGGGCAAGGAGAGTTTTCTCAATACTTCGTTTCCTGAGTTCTACCCGCTATGCAAGGACTTCGAGAAGCGTAACGCCGAATTAGAGCTCTTGAAGGAGGATGATCAAACAGAAGTCAACAGGCTGAGGATCATGGCACTGTCTTCATATTTGGGCACCATAGCATCCTATTTTGCGATCTTCTTACATGAACTGAAGACCAATGAGGACTTCAGCACCATGAAGGACCACCCTATCATGGAGAGCATTTTAATGAGCAGAGAAATGTGGCGGCAGGCTAAGGAGCTTCCGGCAGATGCCGTGGTGCCAGAGGGCGAGGAGCAGGTGTCGGAAGACGAGGAGGAGCCAAACAGTGTATATGAATATGAAGCACCTATGGAGGAATCTGGCGACGAACAAGAGCAAGACATGTCCGCTGAGAGCGCAGAGGGAGACTCTGATGTTCAAGAGGAGCTGGATATCGACGTAAGCAAACCGCGTATCAAGAAATCACACAAGAAGGCTGCGACACAAGATGCCGACGACTTTGCGGAATCTGAGATAACAGAAGTCGATGCGCAGGAAAAGCAGAAACGTAGAAAGACCCTGCGTTTCTACACCTCTAAGATCGACCAGAAGGCAAACAAGACGGAGAAGTTCAAGGGTGACGACGACATACCGTACAAGGAAAGGTTGTTTGAGAGACAGCAGCGCCTGCTGGAAGAAGCCAGAAAGCGCGGGGTGCATGACAAAAATGGCGCCGACCTCCAGAATGACGAGTTCAACTCGGATGACGAACGCACTGCCCAGTCCGTTAATGCTGAGGCTGTAGACGACTACTATGCACAGGTGAGCGCCAGCAGAGTTGCGAAGAAGGAAACGCGGATGAAGGCCCACAAGGATGCTCTGAGAGCGGTCAGGGAAGGCAAGCTAAGCGAGCTGGCCGAAGAGGTTGACGAGCATGGCAAACGTGCCATCAACTACCAGATTCTGAAGAACAAGGGTCTGACGCCCAAACGTAAAAAGGACAACAGAAACTCGCGTGTTAAGAAGAGAAAGAAGTTCGAGAAGGCGCAGAAGAAACTCAAATCCGTGCGTGCCGTCTACTCCGGTGGCCAAAATGGTGCATACGAGGGTGAGCAGACAGGTATCAGGAAGAACGTCACTAAGTCGGTCAAGTTTAGAAGCTAGTAGACCCGCCGTCGGTGCCGATGGCAAACGTCTCATCATTTCACATATAGCGCGGCGTCAGTCCAGCAATGCTATCCGGCTGTATTGCCATATATCTATCTTTACTGTCCCATCAGATGCGGTCGTACACCCGTGTATAGGTAGCGCATGCCTAGCGCTAGCCAGGCAGCCGCCAGCGCGGCCCAGCGGCTGTGCCTTGCCTGCGGAGTTATTGGGTGGCCGGCAGGCACTGGCAGGCGTGCCGCCTTGGAGCTTAATGCTGGGGTCCTATCATTTAATGCCTTGTTAGTTCAAAATTTACCCTATATATAATATTAAATGATGACTACATATGTGGACCAAGAATAAAATTTGATATCATTACAACCTTTGCAGATGAGGCAGGTTCCTATACTTGTTTGGGCGGCTCTTGTTTCGCCAAACACATGCTTATTAGTTTCATATCCTATTCCCACAGCACGCCAGCCCTATCCGGCTGGCCCGATGCATTAAGCCGGCTGGAGGTTCTCCTCCGCCATCGCGATCCACCGAGCAACCACCTGGGCGGAGCGGCGATGGCGGCTCTTGGAGTACTTCTCGAAGATGGCCTGGTGGCGCGTCTCCGCGTGCCTGCAGTTCTCGAGTATCACGGTCGCGAGCGACACGAGCTGCTCCGCCGTGTACCCCGAGTAGAAGACGTGCTGGCGCGTCCACGTGTTGTACCCGATGATGATCCTGCTGAGGTAGTATGCGCCCGCCGCGAGCCAGCTGGGCGGTGCCGCGACAAGACGCGGATCCATGATGGTGGTCTCCAACAAGTACTTCGCCAAGGTTCGTATGTCGTACTCGTAGTTGTCGGCCTTGCTCACGCGCCGGAGAAACGACATCGGCCCCGGCCAGCCAAACTCAAACTCCAACGTGTCGATCATGTACCGCTCGGCCTTCAACACCTCGTCCGCCGTGTATGCATTGTCCAACATGTACAGCAACTCCCGCAGCGTCGGGCAGTTGATCTCCTCGTACTTGCTCGCGATGAAGAGCGCCGCCGCGCCCACCAACTGGAAGCGGTTGAGCGTCACCGTCTTCCGGCTGAGAAAGCGGTCGATGATGTTGACCGTGAGGTACAACGTCTCCGGCAGGAGCTGGAACCGGCAGTGCACCTGCACGAGCCAGTCCACCAACGTCGCGCGGTACTCCCACCGCAACTCCGGCTGCCCGCGCATGTAGTCCGCCGCCGGCGCAAACCGCACCTCCAGCCCGCGCAAGTACGCGAAGATCTCCGGCGCGTACTCCGCCACCATCACCGCGTCCCACGTGTCCTCGTCCGCCGGGTCCGGCGCCCCGCCGTACTCCGCCGCCGCTGCCGCCACCGCCGCCTCCGCCGCCGCATCCCACACCGGCCCCACCGCCCGCACCGTCTCCTCCACATTCTCGCCGCCCTGCACAGCCGCGTCACCCTGCGGCTTGCCCGCCCGCGCGTCCTTGCCGCCCGCCCGCGGCCCCCGGTTGTTCACCTGCGCCGTCACGTCGCCCAACGCCACTCGCGGCCCACCGCTGCCGCCGCTACCGCGCCGGCCGGCCCTGCTGCCTGCCGCGCCGGCCCCGCTGTTCTCGTTTCCCGCCCTGGCTCCGTACATGCCTCCAGGTTCGCTGCTCTCGCTCTTGCTGCTGAAGCTGCTACCGTTGCACACTCCTAGTCGATCCGCCGGCCTCAATTGACGTCTCCTTGCCCGATACGCCTGCTCGTCGATCTTGCGTTCACCTTGTAGCGAGCAACACAAAGAAAACTTTTGAGGAAAATGAAAACAAACTCCAATCTCGCCTGAGTTATAGGGCAAGCGCCTTGAAATGAGCGTTCCGCGGACGCGACGGCAGCGTCACGATCTACGGGACAGTATCGTAGCTATGTAGTCGGCGGCTGGCGCCCCAGCGACGTCGAGCGACGCCCGACGCGGCGCGTCGGGCGGCGGGCCAGTATGTATTTTGTGTGTCAGGGCTCGAAGTTCAGCAGAAAGCCGGCGGGGTGCTCCGGGGCGCTGAAGATGAGCTTGCTATTGTCCTCGTGCTCCATCTGGGGCCCGGCCAGAAACTGGCGCAGATCGTCGGCCAGCGGCGGCGGGTCGTCCTTGAGCAGCTGCGGGAGCGCGCGGCCGTCGATGATCTGCTCGGGCGAGTCCAGCGAGGCGCGCGGCGCGGGCGCGGCGGCCGGGCGCGGCGGCGGCAGGTCGCGGCGGCGGCGCTCAAGCGTGCGCAGCTTGTCGAGCAGCTGGGCGCGCTTGCGGGCCTGGACGTCGAGGACCTGGCGCAGGTACTCGAGGTACTCGACGGTGCGCAGCAGGATGATGCCCTTGTTGAGGCGGACCTCCTTGCCCTCGTCGTTGTAGTTGAGCAGGCTGGGCGGCACGAGCTTGCCGAGCTCCTTGATCTTGGACTTGATGAGCTCGCGGCGGCGGCGCTCGACGGCGTTGTGGAACTCGCGGCGGCGGCGCAGCTTCTCCTCCTGCGTGAGGCTGCCCGCGCCGTCCTCCAGCACGGGCGTGCTGGCCAGGCTGCTGAGCGACGACTGGCGCGCCCGCGCCTGGCTGCGCAGGCTGGACGAGAGGTGCGCGCCGGCCCGCGCGCTGGCCGACGGCGACCGCAGGTGCTGCGGGCCCGACTCCAGCGAGCCCCGCCGCTGCGCCTGCTGCACGGACCCCGCCGGCGACAGGAACTCGCTCGTCATGCTGCCCAGCGACGACCCCAGCGGCGACCGCCCCCCGTCGTCCTTGAACTCCGGCAGCAGCGTGTCCGCGAACAGCCCGTCGCCGCCCGCGAGGAAGTACTCGTCCAGAAACGCCCCGTCATCCGCCAGCTGGCTGGCCATGCTCTGCTGTCGCTGCTTGCCGTCGTGCCGTGCGTAGCCTGCGCCCTGCGCCCCGGGCCCGGTGTTGCTCTCGCTCTGCGCCTGCTTCAGGAGCTCCTCAAGCAAGTCCTCTGCGCCTTGAAGATGGCCGTCCATCCCTGGCGTGTGCTCCGAACCTAACACAGATTCAACCGTCCTGACAACGACTCTATCGAACGGGTGGGCTCAAGAAACCAGCAAGCGTCATGTTGGGCTTTTTTTTTATCCGGGAGTCAAAGCCTCCGGCCACCACTAGTGGCTTCTAGCAGGGCGCGTCGAGTAGCAGGATGGAGAGCAACGAGCAATCAAGCAGTCTGCGCGACTCGCTGAACCGGTGGAACGCCGGGCGCGCGCAGCAGGGGAGCAGCGTGAACGAGGGCGCCAAGACGCTTCTTGCGGGATGGGCGGAGTCGCTGAACGCGCGTGCGGCGGACGTGTACCAGCGGCTGCCGCTGACGCAGCAGGACCTGGTGCAGAGCCCGGAGCCGGCGTGGTTTGCGCTGAGCCGGACGGAGCGGCTGGCGCTGTTCGTGGTGTTTCTGGCGGCGGCGGCGGGGTGCTTCGCGGCGTGCGTGATGCTGTTTCCGGTGCTGGCGCTGAAGCCGCGCAAGTTCGGGCTGCTGTGGCCTGTGGGGTCGCTGCTGTTTGTGCTGGCGTTCGGGGTGCTGCAGGGCCCGGTGGCGTACGCGAAGCACATGTTGTCGCGCGAGCGGCTGCCGTTCACGGCGTTCTTCCTGACGACGTGCGCGGCCACGATCTACTTTGCAGCGATCGCGAAGAGCACGCTGCTGACGATCCCGTGCGCGCTGCTGCAGCTGGTGGCGGTGGTGTATTACGGCGTGAGCTACTTCCCGTTCGGCGCGGCGGGCCTGCGCATGGTAAGCGCGGCAGGGCTGAGCACGGCGCGGGGGGCGCTACGCATCTAAGTATATTGTTATGTAGGCATGTTACGTGTCTTCGTAAGTCGGGGGGTCTGCGGAGTAGGCGGGGCAGCGGGAGTCTGCGGAGGCGGTGTTGCTGGAGCTGGAGCGCATCATCTCGTCGATGTTGCTGTAGCGGCGCAGCGGCGAGAAGTCTGCGGGCAGCAGCGGGTCGGCCTGCGTGTGGGTGGTGGTGCGGGAGAGCGAGAGCTGCTGGATGGAGAATTCGTCAGGGTCGTAGGAGGCGAGGATGTCGGGCGACGCGAGCGGCGAGGTGATGGGCGAGTCGGGCGCGGAGAGCGTCTCGGACACGGCCTCCTCGAACGTGGGCAGCGGCGAGCGGAAGCGGCTGTCGCCGGTGACCATGTTGTAGGTCGGCAGGTCGACGTTCTGGCGGCTGCAGTACTCGGAGAGCAGCACGATGGGCGTGTCGATGAGCACCTCGTAGTGGCGGAGCTTGGCGCCGTCGGCGTCGGAGTCGCGCTTGCTGACGCGCAGCATGACCTCCAGCTTGTGCTTGACCACGATGTGCTTGAAATGCGTGCTGTCCGCGTACAGGCCGCGCTTGGGCACGTTGAGGAAGGTCGAGTGCTCGATGGGCACGCGCGAGCCGGTGCGGAACGTGGACCCCGAGTGCGCGGTCGCGCTGCTGGCAGTCGTGCTGGGGCTCGGGCCCTCCGCGGTCCGCGGGTGGCTGCCGCTCGAGCGCCTGCCGAAGAGACCCAGCACGCCGTGGCTGGGCGGCGGACGGTGTGTGTGCGGGCTATCCGGGGAGGGCACGAGCTCTTCGATCCCGTATGGCGGCATGGTCCCGTTTTTGCGGGGCACAGTGAACTTCGGGAACTTCAGAGTCGTCTCGAGGGTCAGGGAGTCGACCATCTCGACGCCCTTGTCGCTGTTGAGCGCGGCATCGCTGTAGCAGAGCAAGTTGTCGCCGGTCGAGTTCTCGATGACCTCCTCCCTGAGCGCCTTGATGCCCTTGTCTTTTGTCCGCACCTCCAACAGTGGCAGGGAACGGGCCGGCTTCTTGAGGAACTGGAGCTCCGGAAATAGCGGGTTATACGGGTCTTGCAGGATGACGTCCATCTGGTCGAACTCGTACTTCAGGTCCTTGGACACAAGGGTGATCTTCTCTGAGATGTTTATTCGAATCCGTTTGACAGACACATGCTTCATTAGCGGAACCAGTTTGATCTTGAGAGGGATTTCGCTATCCAGCGGGACATATTTTTGTAGCAAGGAAATCTCGTAAGATAGAGCATTGGTCCATACTCTGTTAATATAAATAGGTTTGTCTGCAATGGATATTGACCGCAGTGGAGGGGTCCTCACAACTGTGACAGGCATAGAGCCGCAGGCTATGGTATCAGCAACGCCATCCTTGCCCGAGGAGGCTTGAGATGATGAAGTTAAGCGGGCCTTGACCTTCTTGATGAGGCGGTCCGCAAGCTTATGAGGGGTATCGATTTCTTTCTGGCATTTCGAGGGGCCGGTCGTCTCGGCCGGATACTGGTCAATGGTTTCGTTATCCGGAACGGTGAGTTTGTTGACTCGCATACCACAGCAGAAGTCGTAGTTCAAACGGGCAGACGGCACATATATCGTCTCCGGAACTTGTCGAATAAATTGGACAGGTAGTATGAAAACATAATCACCCGGCTTGAACGTGTAGTTTTGTTCAGATAAGTTGGTCATGAAGCTTGCAAGGGTAGAGTTCACTCTGTCTGAGCTATCATCTCTTTCGTAAACGTTCCTAAATAATTTTCTGTGAACAACCCCCGTGGAGCGCTCAATAATCTGGTCTTCTGTGGAAACATGGAGTGGCACATAAAGGTTGTAGTTCTCAGCAGTTAGCGTCCATTTCAAATCGCCAATAGTGTAGTACTCCTCGAACTTCCTGCGTCCTGGAGGGAGCCCATTGTGCCAGTGGACACGCACGCGCGAGAAAAGCCGCGCCTTGATCTCCGACATCTCCACGGGCTTCGCTATAGATACCACAACCGCCAGGTTGAACAAGGTGGTCGCATCGTCCAGCAACTCTGTCGTCAGTTGAGTCACAGGCATCGCACTCTCACTGACGTCCGAATCCAAACTAGTCGCACTGTATGAGTCAGGAATAGCGGCCTCCGGGTCGTCGTACACTGTATGGCTGTCGCCATAGTCGTCGCTGAAAGCATCGCCGTTTTCGAGGGACTGGCGTATGTTCCTGAGGTACCCCTCCTCCAGAGAAGACGCCGTCGGTAGAAACACAATCTCTCCTGAAGTCAGCGCATATACCGCAACGTCGCCCTTCGACAGAAGCGTGCGCTGCTGAACAAACCCCCGCTCCGCCAGATACTCTGTGAGAAACTCTCGGGAGTCCAGCCCGCCGCAGCCTGCGGCCTCTGCACAGCTGCCTGGCCCAACATCATCGATACCAAATAGAGTACCCTCATCATACATATCTTCGACGCCGTGTTCCATCGACCATCTTAGACCTTCATCTCCCAACGTGTACTGTGCTCTATGTTCTGGACGAGAATCCGCACGAGCCGGGCTGCTAAACCGTCTCGCCACCCTGCGAGTAGTCCCCTCCAGACCTGGCGTGCTCGCCCTCCGCCCCTGAGGCCCAGATCGGTCCATTTCCGCGGCCTCCTCTGAGCCGCGCTCACCAGTGAAAAATGAGCTTAGTGCCTGTTTGACGCTGGACGATCGCCTTCTTCTCCGTTCCGCTTCTGTATCGTTCTCCATCGCCGTAACTGGGTGTCTAATTGCAAACGGCATCATATTGTGTTCTGTACTCAATCTTTACGCACCATAAAATGTGACACGTTTCATCCACGCGCAATCTCTGCAGCCCTAGGTCCGTATACTATAACTTCAATATAGGCCGAACTAATGCTGCCTGCGCTTTATATCGTAAGCCTATATGCAGCAGTCGCTTGGCCCAGGCCTATCGTCCTCCAAAGCGATGGTTGCGAACTTATAGCAATAGTATATTGTATCGCGGTGTTCGGGTTTAGCGACAAGTACGGTAAGTGTCCACGTGACCGCTAAGTAAGATAGGGACACGGAGCATTCTTACTCCGACACATAGATATAGGACCTCTGTGGTATCGGCGTATCGGCCAGTGCTGTAATTGGTAACGCTTAGTCAGGTCTGGTCGAAGCGGCAAGACCATGCATTTCTGCCTGTGCACACTCCCTCAGGGGTTGGAGATAATGGCATCATCGAGTGCGCAACTCCTTGTACATGTGCAGAAATCATGCTGCGTAACTAGGGGGCAGTGCTTGGACATCTGATCTTTTAGGCAGGATATCTCTGCTTTCTATCGGACTCATCGGGGTGTGAATAGCGTGCTCACGTCATCCATATTGTCATTAGCTCCGTCACGTGACGCATATGCCTATATACGACAGAAGTCATGTGACCGTGGTCACGTGGTGGAATTCCATGTGAGGGTACAGGATAATGGCAACTTGGCTATAACCTTTAGACCCACCCACAAGCCAGAGAGACCCACTCATTGTTCTCAGAAGCAGCAGTATAGCTGTCGCCGGCGAGATTCTTTTATTGGAGGCTGACGAATCAAGGAGGAAATGGGCTCATTACGGACATTCATAAAGGACGTCAGATCGGCGAAGACGCTGGCGGACGAGCGGTCCATCATTACCAAAGAATCGGCCAAGATTCGGACGAAACTAAAGGATGACCACCTATCGCTTTCGAAACGGCGCAAGAATATCCACAAGCTGCTGTATCTGTATGTGCTCGGGGAGAAGACGCACTTTGCGCAGGTGGAGTGCATCAACCTGATTGCGTCGGACGACTTTGAAAACAAGCGTTTGGGGTATCTAGCCGCGATGCTACTGCTCGACGAGAAGCAGGAGCTGCTAACACTGCTGACCAACGTTTTGAATAGCGATCTGTGCCACCCCACTAAATACGTGGTGTCTCTGGCGTTGTGCGCACTGGGCACGTTAGCGTCAGTGGAGCTAGCACGGGACCTGCACCCCGACGTGGAGCGGATTCTACAGACATCTCAGGATCCGTATCTATTTAAAAAGGCACTGCAGTGTGCGGCTAAGATGGTTGCCCGCGATTCGTTCCTCGCGAGTATTTTCTACCCTTATGTTCGGCGGGCGCTTTCACACGAACTCTCTACGCATGGTGTCTTGTTTGGCGCACTCCAGCTATTGCAGTCGATCATGGCTGTAGAGGACCTGAGCGATATCGATGACCAAAATAAAATTGTTGATGCGGTTGCCGGCGCCGTACCAGATCTGTTATCCAAACTGCAGTTGTTGAATACTCCGTCGTTCACGCCAGAATACGACGCTGTCGGGGTAGCTGATCCATTTTTGCAAGTGGAGCTCCTGTACACGCTTCGTCGTATCTTTGAAAAGGTTCCGGATAATGTGAGCAGGTATTCTGGGAAGCTTGTTTCTGTCTTGTCCAGTCTTTGCTCCCACGCTGAACAATCCAAGAATGGTACGAATGCAATATTATATGAGGCCGTCCGTACGATTTTTGCGCTGAAGCTCGAGCATAAACTGCGTATCCAGGCGATTGACATTCTGGCTATCTTTTTGACCAGTAAGGACATCAACAACAAATATGTTGCTTTGAATATGCTAACTCAAGTAGTGTCGACTGAGCCACAAGCTGTACAAACCCGTCGGAAATTTATTTCAAAGTGCCTATTCGATCCTGATGCATCTATTAGAAGAAGAGCATTAGAACTGACGTTCGCAATCATTGAGGACTCGAACATGAAAGATACAGTGGAAGAACTTGTGGCATTCCTGACTTCATCTGATGGGGAAGATCGTGATCTAATAGTGTACACAGTTGAGCACTTACTGAATATTTTTGGAATGCGTGAGGTTGCTGACGAGAGGTGGAAACTCACCGTCCTTATCCGTATCTTGAAAGTTATAGGTCAGCACATGACAGTCGAAATCATCAGTGAGATCTTGGTGATGTTGAACAACATATCAGATGTGGCCACTAAGAAGGAGATTGGCTTACAACTTGTGCAGTTTTCACTCGATAAGGAACAAAACAATATCTCTGAAGATAATATTGGATGGAAGCTGATTATTGTTTGGGTTATTGGAGAGTATGCAGAGCTAATGCTCGGTGAGCCTGGTGTCACCGATATAAGCTTGACTAACTATTTGAGCAGCCTGAACAGTTTTTACTCAGACGATCACAAACTGATAGGTTATATTTTGACGGCTGCCTTGAAGCTATCTTTGAAAATACATGATCCTGCGTGTTTCGAGAGGCTTCGTCAGTTGATTAAGTCTCACGATCGTGATACGGACCTGATTTTACAAACAAAAGCCGTTCATTATGGGATTCTATTTAGCCAGCCGGCTAACATCAAGAAGGCGTTCCTTGAGCCAATGCCTCTGATCGTAACTACAATACGTAACAGCGGGCCCTCTGCTACGAACGCGACCAGAAAGCCATCGCTGCCTGATCCGATTGGAGACTTACTCAGTGATATTCCTCAAACACAATCGCTGCCAGCTGTTGCTGTGAAGAGCGTCAATACCAAGCAAGGTGATCTGCTCACAGATATCTTTAAGAGCAGCTCACCACCACCTGTACAAAAGGTACCCACACCCACGGCTACAGTTACTGTTCCTGCAGGAGCTACCGAGATGCACCATTCTAACCTCGTGCAAGTATTTGGTTCCGTCGTATCTTCTGCCAATGGCAAAGCCGAGGTAGAACTTTTCTTCAAGGCAAAGTCGAGAATCACTCAACTGCACGTCCTTGTTGCTGTCGCCAAGACGCAACAGCTAACACTGGGCGCGCTTACAAATACCAACATGAACCCTGGTGATATCACGTGCCAGTCGTTACAAGTGGTTGGGACCGGCGCTCTGAAACTGCGCGTCAAATTGGAAGCCAGTGGCGGCGTGACGGAGCAATTTGATCACAAGTTTAACGCTATCTTATGATCTAAAACTGTAGTCATATATGCATCTGCATGTATTGAACATATATAGTGATAAAGAAAACAGCTCGAATCGCTTGAACTAAATATTGGTGTACATCAAATCAAGTAATGGTGTGCGCTCAGCCTATGCTCAGTCGCTGGATTGGTGAGACGCAGCGCCGGTTGCCCGTGCAGAGGCGCCCTTGGCCGCCTGCTCCATTTTAGAGGAGATGCCACTAGCCTTGCGCTGAGAACCAGCAGCGATGTATGGATCCGTCAATGGCGCGATAACTCTGTGGTAAATTAGACTCGCGCCGCCAAGCTGAGGAAGAGCAATGAAGATTAGGAATATGGTCTTGAAAAACCAGTAGAATGGTACCCAGTATAGGATCGCTTTGGACCAGAACTCAATGACACTGAAGAACGCAAAGACAATCCAGTATGTCAACAATTCCGTGTCATCCGCGGTAGTGGTCGTCTTGATGGCATGGAGCGAGTAGTAGCATGGTAACACAAAGCCCAGGAAGTTGGATAGGATCTCCCCAACTCCGCCGACGTTGATGAAGATAATGAACAAGTAGGCCACACCTGCACCGGCAATGGCATACGACTTGGGAAACCCAGTCTTGCGCTCAAACTCCTGCAGGTATTTGTTGCCCGCGAATTGCTGCTATATGTTAGTATTCGTGCTTCGCTGTGCTCCGGTTAAACCGGACACCGATGACAAACATACCCTGTCAAGAGATTGAAGGATCCTTTGCAAGTTGCCAGCGATTTCAGCCATTATTCCTTGTTTAATAAAGCGCTAGTGGTCTTACTGCGGAAAAAGTGCGAGCTAAAGATAGCTGCGGATCAGACAGAAAGCGTTGCTGTTATAAGTACTGTAGGAACTACCTGGCCATACGATGAGCCCCTCGTCCGGACGAAATTTTTAGGGGAATACGCCACCCTGTACCATCACGTGATGTTTGCAAGCCCTAACATTCGCGGTACTTCGCGCGCAAGGTACGACACAAGCCGCCGAGTCCCGCGTCCCGTGCTTAAACACTCAAGTCCTAATCTGAGTTGGCTGCACTCTTCAATTCGAGTGTTTCAGCCTAGTGCTTTCAATAGGGTTTCTTCAGCTACAGAGTATTTCGAATTCATGAAACGGACGGTCGTGCGAGCTGTGCATCACGTGCTCAGTTGCTTCTAACCATACCCGGCGGTGTGCTCGTCTGCTCCACTGATTATCTGCGTTCAACGTGCTCCGTTATACAACTGCGGATTTAGCTCAGTTGGGAGAGCGCCAGACTGAAGTCAACTTCGGTCCGAAATCTGGAGGTCCTGTGTTCGATCCACAGAATTCGCATTTTTTGCTGCCCAGCGTTAGGGATCTTCAACGCGCCATTTATCGGCACTGGCGCTAATAAGTAGCAGTAAGATCTAACTAATGCCCAGCTGGGCAGATATACACTAAAACCAAAAAAAAACCATTACTAATTGAGGTAATCGCTGGCAGATTCGGATATCTTTTGAAATGTATCTTTCGATTGACGTGCCAGGTTACACTAAATCCTAACATTAATGTTTAACTGTGACTGCATGTAGCGAACTATTCTATTTTTATCCCCGTCTGGTGTCCTATGAATTGGGTGCGTGAGTTCCACTTTTATTATACGTTCACTTTTAATCAAGACCAATGCTGTAGTATCCATATGAAGACAAGCCGGTGACGACATAGAAAAACCGACCGAGACAATGGAGCAAGCAGGTTGCCGGCAGATGCGTCAAGCGCGACTACGGATCTGCCCTTTTATGATCCGAGTCCTTTTATCTGAATCAGGTCCGTGGCCGTCCTGTAAGCGGCGCCCCTTCGTGACGACCGCCGCTGTCGCCTGTTTTTTGCCGCCGAGCGGTGTGCGTAGTGGTCAATAGATGCTGCGCGTGAAGTCATCCAAGAACAGCTGCATACCGTCCCCCTGGTTGTGTTGGAGGTGTATCTTGGATGCGGCGCCCTGGCCCGTGCTTCCACGCTCGACAGTGGATAGCGCGTTGGGGGGGGACGGTGCGTCCTCCTCGTATATCTTTAGTTTTGTCAAGTCGTCGGTGAGCTGGTGGAACTGGTACTCGGTCCAATTCGGGCCCACAGCCGGCGCATACGCAGTGGCCGCGGAGTTCAAGCTGCGCGCGCCCAGCGCGCCGTTCGGCGCAGAGTTCCAGGGCGACTTGGGGGCAAAGCTGCCGAAGGCGTCCTGGTACGTGTAATTGGACGACGAAAGCAGCTTGTTCCCAAACGCAGCCGAGCCCATCGGGTCCATGATCGACGGCGGTGGGGTCGTCGCAGACGTCGCAGACCAGGTGCGCCCGGGCAGGTAGCCGTACTGCTCGCTGCTCGTCGTGCTCGATGTCGACAGCTCACTGAGGCTCACCCGCTGC
The DNA here is from genome assembly GCF_000091025.4 of Eremothecium gossypii ATCC 10895. Classification (NCBI taxonomy): domain Eukaryota; kingdom Fungi; phylum Ascomycota; class Saccharomycetes; order Saccharomycetales; family Saccharomycetaceae; genus Eremothecium; species Eremothecium gossypii. The sequence goes on along the minus strand of NC_005785.6, from coordinate 816,935 downwards.
GACGTGGACGAGGGCCGCGAGTTCCGCCGCTTCAGCTCCTTGGGCGTCAGCAAGTCCGACAGCTCGCTGGGCACCAGCACCTCGCCCTCAAACGCGTCGAACTCGTCGACCAGCGGCGGCGTCGAAAACGCCAGGCCCCGCAGCCCGCCTCCGCCGCCTTCCGCGCCGCCCTCCGCCTCCGCGTAGCGCGCCGCCCGGCGCCCGCCCTTGCCGCCCGCGTACAGCGCCTGCTTCGATGGGTTCACGCGCGTCCCGTCCGGCAGGATGTGCGCGTTCGCGCACTTCGCGCCAAACTTGCACGTGCCCTTCTCGAAGTACTTGCACGGCGTCTGGTCCGCCACCAGCACGTTCAGCGAGTGCGAGAACGGGCACGAGCTCCCGGCCTGACACGCCCCCTGCCGGAAAAACTTGCACGGCACGTGCGAGTAGTTCTTCTGCGGCGCCGAGTTCTTGGTGATCAGCAGGTGCTCGATGATTGCCTTCTGGTGCTGCGCCGTGAACCCCGGCCGCCCGCCCTCGCCCTCCCCGTCGCTCGCCGCCCGCGCCCGGCTTCCCTGCGAACTCTTCGCGCGTGTGCGCGCCCGGCACCGGCCGCTACGCTGCCCTCCCGCGCCGTTCTGACTGTATGTGTACATCTCCCTCGACTCTGTAGCCCTCCTGCTGCGCTCCGCTCACCTGTCCGCCCCGAAATCTCTTCTGATGCCCTGCTCTTAAGTATGCGCAGCGACAGTCGTTAGGAACCGGCCTGATCCGTGAGTAGGAGGTGATCATGGTACCCTTTTTCACAGTTGACGGCTAACAACGACCTCGTTATGTGCTATCTGCTACTATCGCACAAGGGAGACAGGGGAGTGAGGCTGCAGCGGCATGGGTGTCTTGGCTAGACACGCGTCACAGATAACTATAGCAGCGCCTAACTCCGCATCCGGGAAATCATTCTGCGCTGTGTGCTGCACAAGGACCGGGCGTTCTTTTCGGCCCAAACAACCGGTTCCTGGTCGGGGTTCCCATCCGAGCCACTGGCTGCCGTGGTGATCAGGAACGGGCGGCGGGGCGCGGTGTGCGGGGGGAACAGGGACCAGCGCCGCGGGCCAGGCGGCCGCGCAGCAAAAAGAGAGGGCTGGTAGGCGGGCGGCCCGTGGGCTGGTCCGGCGGTTTCCGGACGGTGCGGTAGGCGTCGCAGCGACGTTTGGGAGGGCCGGCGGCGGCAGTTGCTTGTCTCAGGTAGGCGGCAAGCCTGGCAGGCGTCGCAGGCGGATGGGTATATATTCAGCGGCGGCGGCTGCGGCGGCAGGGCGGCGGGCATGAGCGCAGAGAAGAGCAAGATAGAGCATGCGCCGTGGGCGTGGGGGCTGCCGGTGACGCCGCCGCGCGCGGCGGCGGCGTGCGCGGCGTCGCCGTGGACGCCACGTGTGCCGGCGGACATAGCGCAGGCCGGGGGCCGCGCGGGGACGCCGCGGAGGCGGGCGCCGGCGCGGACGCTGGGTCACGTGATCTTCGCGGTTCCGGAGCTGGTGGAGCAGCTGGTGCGGTTCGTGGCGGCGGGAAGCGAGCAGGCGGGGGCGCCGCGCGCGCTGCACCACTGCCTGCTGGTGAACCGACTGTGGCACGCGGTGACGGTGGCGGTGCTGCGCGAGCGCCTGTACTTTGCAGACGCGCGGCGGCTGCGGCAGTTCGCGGCGGCGGCGCACCGCGGGCGGCTGGCGCCGGAGCTGGTGGTGCTGCACAAGCTGACGCGGCTGGAGCAGCGTGACCTGGACCGTGCGCTGCAGCACGTGAGCCCGGAGCGGCTGCGACGGCTGGAGCTGTACGTGTGTCCGCGCGTGCTGCCGCCGGCGGGCTACCTGGGCCGGGCCGGCGGGCTGCGGCGCCTGGCGCTGCCGGGCAACAAGCTGGTGTCGGACGACTTTCTGATCGAGGCCTGCGTGCACCTGCCGCGCCTGCAAGTGCTGGACCTGCGCGCGTGCGACCGCGTCAGCGACGCGGGCGTCGTCGCGGTCGCGACCAACTGCCCGCGCCTGCACACCGTGAACCTGGGCCGCCACCGCAACGGGCACCTGATCACGAGCGTCGCGGTGGTCGCGCTGGCGCGCCACGTGCAGCTCGAGACGCTGGGCGTGGCTGGCTGCGACGTCAGCGACGCGGGGCTCTGGGAGCTGGCCGCCGTGTGCGGGCCCAGCCTGGCGCGGCTGTCGCTTAACAACTGCCGCTACCTGACTAATCGGTCGGTCCCGGCGTTGCTGGAGCTCAACGCGTTCCCCAACCTGTCTGTCCTAGAGCTGCGCAACATCCCGCATTTGACCGACGTGCGCGCGGTGGTGCGCTACAGGCAGTGGAAGCGGGCGTGCGGCCTGCCGGTCCTCGTCGAGGGCTGCGACCGCCTGACGCAGCTGTTCCGCTGCGAGGAACGCAAACTATGTAAGGAAAACTGTGCCAGCCCTGTCCGGGACCTCGCCGCGTGGCTCCGCAGTGAGGAGGACTAGCCTCGGTATGTAGCAGACACAGTGTAGTCATCTCCAAGGTCACTCTGATGCATTCTTCTGCACGGCGTGGAAAATTTAGCCATAAAAGTACGGGCTCGCAGAGCATTCCTCGCCAGACAGAGCCACATAATGAGCTTCTCGGGCGAGCATCCAGGCAACGCCAACAACGAGGGGCCGCCGCCGCCGCCGCCGCCGCCGCCGCCGCCGTCGCACTCGTCCGCGCCGCCGTCGTCGCAGGGCGGCAGCGCCAGGGCTGCCCCGCTCAACGGAGCGTTTCATAGTCATCAGCCACATTCGCAGGGCTACGCACGCGCGGAGGGCAGCAACGGGTACCGGCAGCCGTACGGGCGCGGCGGCTACCGCGGCAGCGGCGGACGCTACTACGGGGGCTACGGCTACGGCCACGGCGGCGGGGGCTACGGCTACGGCCACGGCGGCGGAGGCAACTACGGCCACGGCCACCACGGCTACTACGGCTACCAGGGCGAGTACCGCGGCCACAGCGGCTACCAGCGCTTCAACAGCCCCGCGCCCGTGGGCACGCGCTACAGCGGTGCCGCCGGGCCCGCCGCGCGGCCGCCGCCGCCGCCGGAGCCCGAGCCCGAGCAGCCCTTCGAGCTGACCGACGACCCGCTGTTCCACCTGACCGAGCTCGACCGCTCCACCGACGACCCCCGGCAGCTGGACGAGATGCGCCGCATCTTCAAGGACAGCGTGCAGCTTGATCAAAAGCTGGAGCAGCAGAAGCTCGCCATGTGGCGCACCGAGCTCGAGCTCAGCCTCCTGGACACCCAGTCCGCGAAAGATGCGTTGAACGTGCAGCTGAACCAGGAGAACCTCGACGCCCTGCTCATGCAGGGGTGAGCACCGGAACCCCCGTAGCCCGCCCCGTGCCCTCTACGTATGTCGTAGGACCACTCCCCGTGCTAGACTAGAATTGTAACCATTAGATCCAAGCCCCCTGGGCTGCATGTATAAAAAAAACACGTTTGAAGACCAACGGGCTGCCTCCGCTTGGCATCCCGACAGACAGACATGGGCTCCTTATCGGATATCTCGTTCTTCGACCATCTGCAGGAGCTGGCCAGACGCGACTGCTGCGTCAATGCGCTCCTGTGGTGTGCTTTTACGGTCGGGGCCGTCAAGCTCACGACGTTCATGCTGTCGCTGATCAGCATCGCGCTGGAAACAACGGTGCTGCCCTCTGCGTCTTACAAGAAATACGGCGCACGCAAGGGCGCGTACGCGCTGGTGACGGGCGCGTCTGACGGGATCGGCAAGGAGTTTGCGCTGCAGCTAGCGTCCAAAGGCTTCAATGTGCTGCTGGTGTCGCGGACGGAGGCGAAGCTGCTGGAGCTGAAGCAGGAGATCATGGCCAAGTACAAGGTTGACGCGCGCGTGCTGTCCGTGGACTTCGGTGTGGACAACAGGCTGACGTACACGGCGATCAGTGAGCTGTGCGGCGAGCTGCCCGTGACGGTCCTAGTCAACAACGTGGGCGTGTCGCACTCGATCCCCGTGTCGTTCTTGGAGACTACGGAGGAGGAGCTGCGCGGGATCATCACCGTGAACAACACCGCAACGCTGATGGTGACGCAGACGGTCGCGCCGCTGGTCATCGCGAACGCGCGCCGCCTGCAATGCCGCGGCCTGGTGCTGACGATGGGCTCCTTCGGCGGCCTGTTGCCCACGCCGCTGTTGGCGACGTACTCCGGGTCCAAGGCGTTCCTCCAGGCGTGGTCCGCCGCGCTGGCCGGCGAACTTGCACCGCACAACGTCGACGTCCAGATCGTGCTCTCCTACCTCGTGACGTCCGCCATGTCGAAAGTCCGTCGCGCGTCAGCCCTGATCCCCACGCCCCGCGCCTTCGTGCGCTCCACGCTCGCGTCGCTCGGCCGCCGGGTCGGCGCCCAGGAGCGCTACGCGACGTGCACGCCCTACTGGTCGCACGCCCTCTACCACTTCCTCATTGAGAACACCGTGGGCGTGCACTCCCGTCTCGCGAACGCGATAAACTACAGGTTCCACGCGGATATCCGTAAGCGCGCGCTGCGGAAGGCTGCACGCAAGGCCGCCGAGAAGCAGGAGTGACCTCCTCTACAGATACTACATACTCCCTATGTACCCCACGGGCACGGGCCCATAAACCGGCAAAAAACGCGCCTGCGACAGAAAATTTTGTGTACCTCTACCACCAGCACCCTCATGAGCGATCTCACCAACTACAAGCGCCTCGAGAAGGTTGGAGAGGGAACGTATGGTGTCGTCTACAAGGCCGTAGACCTGCGGCATGGGCAGCGCATCGTGGCGCTCAAGAAGATCCGGCTCGAAAGCGAGGACGAGGGCGTGCCCAGCACGGCGATCCGCGAGATCTCGTTGCTCAAGGAGCTCAAGGACGACAACATCGTGCGTCTGTACGACATCGTGCACTCGGACGCGCACAAACTGTACCTTGTGTTCGAGTTTCTAGAGCTGGATCTCAAGCGCTACATGGAGTCCGTGCCGAAAGACCAGCCCCTGGGCGACAAAATCATCAAAAAGTTCATGATGCAGCTGTGCAAGGGTATCGCGTACTGCCACGCGCACCGCATCATCCACCGCGACCTCAAGCCGCAGAACCTGCTGATCAACCGCAACGGCAACCTCAAGCTCGGCGACTTCGGCCTGGCGCGCGCGTTCGGCGTGCCGCTGCGCGCGTACACCCACGAGATCGTCACGCTGTGGTACCGCGCGCCCGAGGTCCTGCTGGGCGGTAAGCAGTACTCCACGGGCGTCGACGTCTGGTCCATCGGCTGCATCTTCGCCGAAATGTGCAACCGCAAGCCGCTGTTCAGCGGCGACAGCGAGATCGACCAGATCTTCAAGATCTTCCGCCTGCTTGGCACCCCGAACGAGTCCGTCTGGCCGGACATCGTCTACCTGCCCGATTTCAAGCCCACGTTCCCCAAATGGCAGCGCCGCGACCTGGCGCAGGTGGTTCCGTCGCTCAACGAGCACGGCCTGGACCTGCTGGACAAGCTGGTCACCTACGATCCCATCCACCGGATCAGCGCGAAGCGCGCGGTCACGCACCCGTACTTTAAGGACGAATAGGGCCGGCCCGTTACCCTCCCTCGCCGCCTGCGCGGCCTGCGGCCCGCTCGCTGCCAGAACAGGCAGCTACGTAGGTGGTATAAATAGTAGCGCTGGTGCTGTACCGCGTTTGCATGTAGATTGCGCTGCTGAGAACGGCGCAGAAGCCGATGCTGCTGCACCCAGGCACGGAAGTTTGCTAGAATGCTGAGCTGTAGGGGCTGTTGTGCGCGCCCGGACCGCGGACCCCGCCGCGCGACACGCGGAAAGAGCCTCGCGCACATGCGGGCGGCTGCGGCTGCGCGGGGCCCTGCGGGCCCGCAGCGCGCGGCCGTTGCAAGTCATGCGGCCGCACAATGTCTGCGCGCGCGGATGCGTAGCGCGTACGCAGGCTTGCCTGGGCGCTTCCGAGGCTGCGCGAGCCGCACCGGCGCATGTGCCCGCGGGTGCGCGCGTCTCTGCGCTTAGCCGCCAGACAGGCAGGGATGCCGACGGGCCCCGCGCCTGCGTGTAGCACGGGCACGGCGGCGCGCGGCGCGGCAGTGGATGACGGGGCGCGCGGCCTGGTGCAGCGCCCCAAGGTAACTGGGAGGGTCCACATGCATGTGGTCGCAGCGTCAAACATATTCCGTGACATTCTGTGGCACATCGAGGCGCCAGCTGGCTGTATTTACAATTTACTAAAAGAAAGTTGTGTGGTGTGAGCGATATGGGCCTGCGGCAGCACAGCCTCGCATCTCAAAGCAGGGTTGCGCGGTGGAGGCGACGCAGTGCGGGGTCGCGGCAGAGGAAGCAATATTGATTGGTACACACGGGTTGCGGTGGACACGGTGGGAGATTCGTTAGCGCAATCAAGGCAGCATAGCCACGGTGCCCTCCTTTGAAATCCAGTTCTGTACCGTGCTTGCGGAAAGAGAAGCCTCGAAGTCACCATCGACCTCGACGATGTGGACGTTGCTGTTCTCGCCATCAAAGATGACAGCGGCCTTCATGGGGCGCTGGAGAGGGCGCTCGAAGTAGTCCTGGGACCCGCCGCCGCCGACATTGTATCCGTCGTTGCCCTGGCCGTCGTGGATGTGGGAAATCATGTACTTGGAGCCCTTGCTTAGCACCTCGAAGAGGTCCATCTCGCCGCAGCCGGTCTTCCAGCAGGAGCAGGACGAGTCGCCGTACTGCAGCGTTCTGGGGATCTTCGCGTTCAGCAGCCAGATGGCAGGCATGTCCTGGTTGTAGTCGTTGCCGTGCTCGTCGCTGGGCATCGTGAACTCGAACACAAACATCTTTGTGGCGCCGCCAAACCCGTGGTAGGCGGGGATCTTGTCGCGGTGGAAGCCGCAGTCGCCCAACGACTTGTCCTTGCAGGAGGCGCCGGAGAAGATCATGATCTCCTCGTTCGACTTGAAGGTGACGTCGTCGAGCGGAGTAGGATTCGACGCACCAGAACGACCGTCAGAGCTTGCAAAGGAAATAGAATTGCCGAAGCACTGCGACCAGGTGCCGGAGCCCTTGCCGCCCTGGTGGTTGAAGAACGTACAGTTGTCAGTGGAGCCGGGTGTGTAGTGGGCCACCCGCTTCCAGCCGGAAACGCTGCTGCTGCCGGCTCCGGTGCTGCTCGCCTGAGCAGCAGACGACGTCGAGGACGAGGACTGCTTGTGCCCGTGGTCGCCAAAAACCTTCGTCAGGAAGGAGTGGAGGCCGCCCTTGCCCTCCTCCTTGCTCGAGGGGGACGCGCTCTGGGACAGCGACGACAGCGACGACGAGGGCGCACTCTCGAGCGACGGCGCAGGCGCGCTCTTGGATGGTGGCGCAGGCGCACTCTCTAACAAAGGCGCTGGCGCGCTCTCGGACAACGGCGCTGGCGCGCTCTCGACCGCCTTGGCAGGCTCAGAGGTACTTGCCGGCGCGGCCGCCACTGGCGTCTCGGCGTGCGCGCCGCCCTTCACGTACACAGTCGAAGTCACGTGCACGTAGTGCACAGCGCGCTTGTCGTGATCGTGCCCGGGCTTGTGCTTGTGCCCAGAGTTGTGCTTGTGCCCAGGCTTTTGCTCGCTGCCTCCGTCGCTGCCCGCGGGGTAGTACACGCCGAACTGCTTCAGCCGCAGCGGGCCGCGGAAGTGCACCGTCAGCTCCTGGTCCAGCGGCGAGAGACTGCCCGAGAACTCCAATTTTCTCTGCTTACACTTGCAGCTCTTCTCGTCCATGCTGGTGACGTCCAGGTACGTGCCGCTGTAGCCCACATTGGCATACCGGATATTTTCTGCCTTCGAGCAGTAGTAATTCCCTCCGATGAAATCACAATCGCCCAGCACCTGCTGCGCAGCGAGCAGGCCACCTGCAACGACTGTCGACAGCTTCATAATTTGTTAACGCTTGTAAAAGAATGACTAGTAGTTAGAACAGATAAAAGAGTGCTTTGCTGTGTGCGCTGTCGCCCGTCCACGCCTTCCGAGCTCACCCGCCTTCTTATATATAAGCCACCAGCGCAAGTAAGCTGGGGAGACGGGCTCTGCCTCCGCCGTTCCTGCAAGCCCACGCCTTGCACGTTCATCGTTCCTTTTTCGGTCCGCAACTAGTCGCGCCTCCGCTGGTTTCAGACACGTAGCAGCGGACGTAACCTTCCTATCGGAGACAGCTGCGTTGGTTTTCCCAGTTGCCATATCGGGAAGTGGTATTTCTATTTCTGCTCACGGGCATCATTCCTGCACAGATTCCGCCGTGCGAGATCCCGATCGGGATCGCGTGTGGTGCACGGGCGTTGCCGTTGCATTGTGTTCCGAGCCATGCGCTCGAGGCGGGTAACGGCCACGAGCAAAAGGTCCGGACCGTCGGCGCGCTGCGCCAAACCGCATGCGGGGCGCCGGGCAGGGTCGCAGTGGCGGGTAACGGCAGGGATGACTCGTGCTGGGCGGCCCGGCGTGCGCCGGCCCCCGCGGCACGCGGGCAAAGTGGCGGCGCCCGCGCGTACGGGCACGGCAGCGCCAGCCTCGGGGGCCGACCGCCGCTCCTAGTACAGCCGGGCGCCGGCGGCCCGCGTCACGTGAGTGGGCCGGGTAACCGCGGCGCAGATCTGGCTGGGTAATCGTGGCGGCAGCCGCGGCCGGGGTTTTTGTGGTACAGCGTGGACACAAGCACTTCCCCCTACTGCACGGACCACTAACAGCATGGCGCTCCAGACCCCCAAGCAACGCGCAGCGAACCTGCGGTTCGCCAAGGCCAACGAGAAGAAGGTCGGGAAGAAGAAGAAGACAGGCAGCAAGACCGAGTACCCGATCTCCAAAACGTGGATACTCGTGCTGCTGTTCCTGCTGGTGGGCGGTGGCGTCCTCGAGCTGGTGTCGCTGCTGTTCTAGGCATGTACATAGGTATCTATCTATGTAAGAAACGAATGATAGTGTTGTGCGGCGGGCGGGCGGCGGGCGGCGGCGGGCGGCGGCGGCCAAAAATCGCTGTGCGGCGCCGCCGCACAGGCCGCGCGGGCACCAGAGCAGCATGAGAACGGTGCGACAGAGATGGGCGACGGGGTGGGGCCGCGCGCTGCACACCAGCGGGTCAGCCCCGGCGGGCAGCAGCGCAGAGAGCGCGCTGCTGCCGGAGATGGGCCAGCTGGACCCCAAGGTGGCGGCAGCACCCAGACGGAAGTACCTCTCAGCCAAATACCGGGTTGTGGGCAAGCTTTTCCAGCAGGCGGAGAACGGCGGCTATCTGGCTTACCGCAAGCCTGCGGCGCTCGAGAACCCGTACCTGGATGTGCAGGCGCGGCCGCGAGTGGACGGGGCCACGGGCCAGATCGTCTACCAGGGCACGCCCCGGCTCTCGGTGACACGACTGCTCACGAAGCAGTGGTGCGAGCTGCGCACGGCCTACGACCTGTACTCGAATATGCCGCTGTTCGAGAGCAAGGCGATGCGCATCGGCAAGCGCGCGCATCGCAAGCTTGAGAACAAGCTGCACGGTGCGTCGGACGCGGCCGCGACACAGGCGCTGGAGCGGCTGCAGCTGGCGGTGCCCGTCGACCCGCTGCACCGGCTGGCAGCAGACTGGGCGGGCGCGATCGACAGGATGTGCACGCTGTTCCAGAAGGGCGAGGCGCGGGAGCTGCTGTGCCACGGCTATATCAGCGCAGACCACGGCGCCTTCGTCGAGGGGCCTGTGCGCGAGGACAGTGACGTGCTCGTCAGTGGGGTCATCGACCACCTAGTGCTGACGCAGCGCGGGGGGGGCAGCCCTCTGAGCGCGCTGCAGCCGGAGCGCTCGCTGCAGTTCCCGTCCGACATGGCGGAGCTCGTGCCGTTCCTGAAAGACCTCGGTGAGCGGCGCGCGGCTGAGTGGGAGGTTGTCGTGGGTGACATCAAAACCCGGAAGTATACCCAGGTGCCCTCGCAGGCGTCCGTCGTTGAGACATCGCGCTTGCAGGTGATGTACTATAGGAGGTTTTTGGAGGACCTGGGCGCAGATGTTGACAAGGCATATGAAAAGCTGCTCACCAACGCCCAGCGCCGGGGCCTCGACGTGGACGCGCCGCTGGCCGCCGGCAGCGCGATCTCTGTGATGGAGGGCATTCCGCAGCTGGGTGCAGATATGCTGCGGCTTGTGCGCGGGGACCCGATTGGCTTTGGGCCCTTTGACAGCTATAACAGGTATGCGGCGCATGACACATACGATTTTACGCAGCATGCTGCGCTCCTGCAAGATCAGCCAGAGCTCCAGAAGTATGCAGTCTTCTTTGGTCAATGGAAAACGCCGTTCAACCTGCGCTTCCTGGCGGCCCGGATGGCCCAGCTGTACGGTTGCATTGCGCCCCTTCTTTCTAACACACTGCTGATTGAGTACTATATGGGCGGCGAGTGCTTCCACGTCAATACCTTCAAGTACGACGCCGCCGAACTGCGCAAGCACTGTGAAGACAGTGCCCGGTTCTGGTTCGGGAAAAGGGAGATTGAGCCGATAGAGCCCACGATCCGCAATGTCAACGCATACTGCAAATTCTGTGACTACAAGGACATCTGCCTCTGGCGCAAAGAAGCCGTTCTGGGATGGAAATCCCTGGGCGAAGAGCTGCGCGGCCTACCTTAATGCGTCGCAGCAACCCTAATTCGCGGTGCCCGCGTCCGAAACTGAGGGTAACACATGTGTAGCTTTGATATTTAAAATGGTTCAGCAGGGTGCTCCTGCTACCCATTCCTCAACTCCGCAGTTATCGGGGAGAGCACACTGCTATTCACCGCACGTTGCGGGCGCTGTGCAGGGCCTAATATTCGTTCTTGCACGTGTGGCAGTCAAGGCTGAGTGCCGCATGCAGTTAATGTGATCGTCATTTTATTTGAGAGCGCTTCCTGTCGATACGAGACAGTGTCGCGTGGGTGCACTCCTGAACCAATGACGAATATCAAATTCTCTTTCCAAGAGTTGTAAGCACGCCTATCGGAATTCCCTGTTTACAAATCCAAAATACAGAGAATACATTGCTGCTAATCGTACTGAAGTCAGTAGGGTGATTTCTGAATAAGGCTATGAATGCGATTTCTAGCCCTTGTTGGAGGTAGATCGTCGCGCATTCAAGGGTGATTGCGTCCGGCCTTCCACTAGAACGTCATTTTTTGAGAGACTTTCTCTGCTGGCGTGTGCACGCCTCCTCCATCAGAAGCCTCTTTCACACATGACGGAAAGCAAGCTGTTCTCACTTCTTTCAACTGAAAGAACGGAGTTTGTGAATTAAACAACCATGATTTACAAGTCTAAAGGCATGAGAATACAAGTCGTAAATTACAAGCTGTATTCCTATAAATATAGTCGGGAGCCGTACGCGGCATCACTCAGTATCCGGCACAAGAACGGATGCCTCCTCGAGCATAGTAGTTAGCTCGCCGGATTGCGCCATGTTGGTGAGGATGTCGCACCCCCCAACAAATTCCTTGTTGACGTAGAGCTGTGGAATTGTAGGCCACTCGGAATATTCCTTTATCCCGCTCCGCAGCTCAGAATCCTCCAGCACGTTGAACGCCGCAAACTTCGCAGGATCCACGCCCTGTCTGCCCAGGATCTCAATGGCGGCCTTCGAAAAGCCACATTGAGGGAACTCTGGGGTGCCCTTCATGAACAGAACCACTGGGGCAGAGGAAATGGCGCCCTCAATGGCCCGCCGAGTTTCCTGGCTCAGCAGTCTGACGCCAACGCTACGCAGGGGTAAAGTCGAACGGAGAATACTAGCCGAATATGTTGCAAACATCGCTGGTTGTGCGGGCGCTTGGATCGTAGCGGGCTTTCGCTCTGTTGAGGCAGAAGATTAATCGAAAAGTGTATTGGACCGAAACTGCCATTGCATCCGGGCTCGCCGGCGAGTGCTCTTGGTCACGTGATCACGTGTAATATATCAGACGCGCTCGGGCGGAATATTTGTCGAATAATGGGAGATCCAACAGGGGCTGCTGCTGCATTCGAGGTCAGTCTATAAGTTGCTTTGACCACATGTTGGACTCGATGTTGGAGTGAGGGGAAAGTACCAGCCCAGATGTCCAAGAGTGTCTAATGCATTCGTTATTTTACGAAAAAAAAACTACTTTAGTATTCTTATATTGCGTACATACATCAGGGGTGCTATAGAAAGCACTGGAGGATCAGAGCTTCCCTGCCTTCAAGATATGTCCTTCATCGTACAAGCTGGAAAGGATATCCTTGAAGACCTTGGTGCAAACTTCACGTTTGACCTTAAAGGTTGGCGTCAGGGTTTCACCATCTACGGAGAGCGGCTCAACATCGGCGTAGAGGTTTCCAATCTTCTCAAATCCTTGTAGCTCAGCAGTAACAAAGCTGTTAATAATTTTCAGTGTCAACTGCTTCAAAGCCGGATCCTTGTTGATGGTAGGGATTACCTCCTCAAGAGGCAGCTTGGACCACTTTGAAGTACGACTGTCGAGGATGGCCTTAAAAGGAACCACGTCGATACCCACGACCCCAACCAAGTAGTTGTTGAGGGAGTTTCCGTGTACAAATATCTGGGTGATGAATGGACAGGAAGATAAGTAGCAGTTTTCTACCTTCTCTGGAGCAATGTATTCACCCTGCGATAATTTGAAAATGTTCTTCACTCTATCTGTGATGAAGAGTCTACCCTTCTTGTCAATGTAACCGACATCACCTGTGGAAAACCAGCCATCTTTATCGAGAACTTCGGCCGTCTTCTCTGGCATTTTGTAGTACCTCTCAAATTGTTGCTGACTTCTGACAACGACCTCGCCCATGTGGTCCTTCTCGGCGTTGTACGACATACCTGGCACATCGCGCAATCTGACTTCAGTGGTCATCGCTGGCGGACCGCATGAACCACAGTCAGTCTCGTATGGGACACTGAGGAAGTTACCGCCGAATGTCTCGGTTAATCCATAACCTTGCAGAATACCTATGTCCATGGCACATTGAATAAACCTCAAGGTCTCCGGTGATATAGGCGCAGACCCGGTGGTGACCAGAGGTACGTTGGTGAAGCCCAGCTTATCACGAATCTTGTCCACAAATATCTTACGGTAGATAAACCTGTTCATGTAAGAGTCGTCGGGGCCGCTAACGGCACTGAAGCGTTTGTCCTTGGCGTCTATGACCGTCTTAGCAAGCTTACGCTTAAACGTCGAGACGTCCGCACCCTGGATAGAGTTCTTAATCCCTGCCTCCAATTTAGTCAACACTCTAGGAACTAAGGAAACCATCGCGGGCCGAAGCACACACATGGCCTCTATAAAGAGATCAGGGTTAGGTTTATGCAAAAACCCAATCCCGAAAGCGTGCATGAGATTGAGTCCAGTCATTTGGCGCTGGTAAATATGAGTCAATGGCAAGAGACATAAAGCGTACCTCTGCTTGTTGGGCTCACAACGCACATGTGAGCAGGCAAAGGCAAGCGCAGCACAGTAAGCGCGGTGCGTTAGCTGAACACCCTTCGGCAAAGAGGTTGTACCAGAGGTAAACGAGATAGTGTGGAAGGAATCTGGGCTGGGCGGGATCGGCGCAATGTTGTTCAACTCGCCAATTTTCTCCACCTGCCGCAAAGTCAGTACGGAAATCGTTTCGCCCTTCGCGTTCTTGGTGACGGGAAGCAACGAGGCGAGACGGTCCACCTCCTGGAGGTCCATATCGTCCATTATCACGATCGTGTTGAGCGCGCGCAACTTCGAGGCCAGCGCGAAGATCCTGAGCAGGTTGGGCTTCGAAACCACGACTACAGGTGACTCAGTCAGGTTCATAATGTATTCGGACGTGTTGGGCCCCAGCGTCTCGTACAGCGCCGTGTTGACCAGCGAGAACGTCTGGCATGCCAGGTCGGTCAGAACCCACTCCTTGCTGTTCGCAGACATCATCGCCACAATGAAGTCATTTGTGTCCAGTGGCTTGCTGCGCTTGACATTCACAACCGACAACAGCCCCGCGCCCAGGTTCTCCGCGCGGCGCTCCACCTGGCTGTAAGTCTCCCAGCGGTATTCGTCCAGCCATTTGCCCGTTGCCTCGTCGTACGCCCGCATCCCCAGACAGTGGTTGTCGGGGTACATGCGCGCAGACAGCTTGAACACGTGATACCCCGTGTCCACACCCTCGTCAATTGCGGACAGCAGCTTGCCCTCCGGCACAAGCACATTGCGGAACACAGGACTGTAGCCCTTCTTCCCGGACCCCGGCACAGGCGCGGACAGCGCCATGCCGTCCATCCCAGCGAACAGCGGCATGTTGTCGTACAGCTCCTTGTAGAACTCGACGCTGCCCTGCTGGAACAGCGATAGTCGCTTCCACAACTCCGCAAACCTCGCGTCGGTCCGGATCACCTCCACCAGTGAGATGGGGCCCATCCCGGGATACCTGTTAACTTCTGTCTCGTTGCTCATTGCTGCGTTGGTCAGCACCTGCTTCTTCGTGTAGCGGGCTGCCGAACGGTATATATAGTTTTCCCGTATTCGCGGCCGCGCTCCGGCGTTGGATGGTTGCTGGAAATAATGGCGAAGAGTGCGTGAGCACGTATGTCTCCGCTTCCCCTCCCGACGCTGAGCGCAATGTTCGCAATTAAACCGCTTATACCCTAGACAGCCCGGCGCCGAAGCAATACATTCCCCACACTTCGTTACCCGGAGTTGGTGAGCGCGATAGTCGTAACGCTATCGCGACCCCCTCCAAGTCTGCTGCAATCGCTGTCGCGCAGCGCTATCAAGCAGAGCTGATAAGCGCCAGGGCCAGGGCCGCTGCGATAACCGCGGGCAGTCGTATATAACCGAGTCCGCGGCCGCCCAGCCTGCCTGGGACGCAGAGGCCAATGACAGATCACAGTAGCACAGTGGGGTGGACCTCACAGCAGTGGCGCGAGTTCCATCGCCGCGCGTCTGCGGACGCATCGCTCGCCAGGCTGCTGGCGCTAGCACACGCCGAGCGTGACGCCGGGGCGGCGTGGATTTCCGTCGCTTCCGACGAGCACATAGAGCACCAATGGCGCGTCCTGCAATCGCGTGGCGACCGTCAGCGGCTACCTCTGTACGGTGTGCCGGTCGCGGTTAAGGACAATATCGACGTGCGCGGGCTTGCGACGACTGCTGCATGCCCCAGCTTTGCATACACGGCGGCGCAGGACGCGACGGCGGTGCGCCTGCTGCGTGATGCGGGCGCGGTCATTCTCGGCAAGACCAACATGGACCAGTTTGCGACGGGGCTCGTAGGCACGCGGTCCCCATACGGCAGCGTGGCGAGTGCGTTCAGCAGCGCACACGCTGCGGGCGGTTCGTCCAGCGGCTCCGCCGTGGTCGTGGCGCGCGGCGCGGTACCGCTTACTCTAGGTACGGACACGGCTGGGTCCGGACGGGTGCCTGCTGCGCTCAACAACCTGGTGGGGGTCAAGCCCACGCGCGGCACTGTGTCATGTACTGGCGTGGTGCCTGCCTGCCGCTCGTTGGATTGTGTGTCCGTCTTTGCGCGGGATGTCGCGGACGCCCACCGGTGTCTGCGTATCCTGGCGCGGCCCGATGGGTCAGATCCATACAGCCGGCCTTCCCCGGCGGACGCGCCGCGCCGTTTTGGCACATGCCCAGTGGTCGGCGTTCCGCGCGAGGCGGAGTGGTTTGGTGAGTCGCAGAACGCCGAGCTGTTTGCGGCGGCCTGCCAGCGCATGCGCGCAGCGGGCGCTCGTGTGGTGGAGGTGGACCCGCAGCCGCTTCTGGACCTCGGCCGGTCGCTGTACGAGGGCCCGTGGGTGGCGGAGCGGTACGCTGCGATGCGGGCGTTCTACTCCGGACAGCCCCCGAGGGATACGCTGGACCCTACTGTGACGGGGATAATCACATCTGCCGGGGGCTACAGCGCGGCGGACGTGTTTGACCATGGACTTCGGCGGCAAAAACTCGTGGCGGCTATCGAGGCCGAGCTGGCGGGCGTGGATGCGCTGCTGGTGCCGACCTGCCCGCTGAACCCGACATTGGCGGCTATCGCGGCCGAGCCGCTACTGGTGAACGCGCGGCAGGGCATGTGGACGAACTTCGTGAACCTGGCAGACCTCGCTGCGGTGGCAATTCCGGCGGGGTTCCGGCGTGACGGGCTGCCGCAGGGCGTGACGCTGGTGGGCCGGAAGTTCAGCGACCTCGCGCTGCTGGAGCTCGGGAGCCGGCTGCTACGCGTGGAGGACGCGGAGCCGCGGCGCTGCGGGGCGCTTCCCGCGGGCCAGGCCCTGTGCGAGGACGAGGTCGTTAGCGGGAGCGAGGAGCGGGACAGCACAGTTCTGCTAGCAGTGGTGGGCGCGCACCTGCGCGGCCTGGCGCTGCACTGGCAGCTGGACGAGGTGCAGGCCGAGTTTGTGCGCGAAGCGCGCACGGCGCCGTCGTATAGGCTCTATGCTCTGCCAAAGACGGGGCCTGTGCTTAAGCCGGCTCTGCGGCGCGTATGCGCGGGCAAGGGTGCGGCAATCGAGCTCGAGGTGTACTCGGTCCCCGAGGCGACATTCGGCCGCTTTGTCGCGATGGTGCCCGCGCCGCTGGCCATCGGGTCCGTGGAGCTCGAGTCGGGGGAGTACATCAAATCGTTTGTCTGCGAAGAGGACGGGTACATCCAAGACGGCACAGTCGACATCACGCACTTCGGCGGCTTCCGCAGATACGTGGAACATCTGAGGCGGCAGAGGGACGTAGACAAGCCCTTTGACACGGTTCTTGTGGCGAATCGGGGCGAGATCGCCGTTCGCATTATCCGCACTTTGAAGCGGCTCGGAATACGCTCTGTCGCGGTCTATTCCGATCCAGATAGACATTCCCAGCATGTGCGTGACGCTGATGTGGCGGTAGCGCTGGGCGGGAGCTCCGCGGCCGAAACATACCTGGACATCGACAAAATATTGGCGGCTGCCAAGAAGACGGACACACAGGCCATCATTCCTGGATACGGTTTTCTCTCCGAAAATGCTACGTTTGCGGAACGCTGTGGGGCAGAGGGTATAGTGTTTGTCGGGCCGTCTGGAGACTCAATTCGCAAGCTCGGGCTGAAACATTGGGCGCGTGAACTCGCCGCATCGGCTGGCGTGCCGCTGACGAAGGGCACTGGATTGCTGCAGAGTGCGAGTGCTGCTCTTGAGGCTGGTGAGGAGATCGGTTATCCTCTGATGGTGAAGTCGACAGCTGGTGGTGGAGGCATCGGTTTGCAACGAGTAGACTCTGCCGCTGAGCTTGCCGCCGCCTTTGAGCAGGTCCAGCGTCAGGGCGAACTGTACTTCACTGACTCCGGTGTATTTCTAGAGTCCTTCATTGCACGTGCAAGGCATGTGGAGGTACAGATTATGGGGGATGGGCACGGTAGGACTGTTGCACTTGGTGAACGCGATTGTTCGCTGCAGCGCAGGAACCAGAAGATTATTGAGGAGACTCCTGCTCCTAACCTACCTGCTCATACACGACAGAAGATGCGTCAGGCTGCGCAGCGTTTGTGTTCTGCAGTGAAGTATAAGTGCGCAGGTACCGTGGAGTTCATGTATGATGAGCAGAAGGACGAGTTTTATTTCTTGGAAGTGAATACTCGGCTGCAGGTTGAGCATCCAATCACAGAAATGGTGACTGGTCTTGATTTGGTGGAATGGATGCTGCGCATAGCAGCCAATACCCCACCAGACTTTGATGCGGGAGTCGAAATAGAAGGCGTTTCCATGGAGGCTCGTGTCTATGCAGAAAATCCCGTCAAGGGGTTCACCCCGTCACCGGGGCTGCTGACCGAGGTGGTATTCCCGTCTTGGGCTAGAGTAGATACGTGGATATTGAAGGGAACACGTGTGGCGGCCGAGTATGATCCGACCTTGGCGAAGATCATTGTTCATGGAAAGGACCGTGAGGACGCTGTGAGTAAACTACTCCTGGCACTGAGTGAGACGCGTATTGCGGGTTGCATGACCAACCTCGACTATCTCAAATCAATTGCCTCTTCGGAGGAATTCCGTAAGGCTTCGGTTTTCACGAGGCTTCTCAACGACTTTGAATATACCCCAACGGCTTTTGAGGTGAAGATCCCCGGTGCATATACTACAATACAAGACTATCCTGGCCGTGTTGGATATTGGCGTATTGGGGTGCCACCTTCGGGGCCAATGGATTCCTATTCATTCCGGTTGGCAAATAGAGTAGTTGGAAACGACTCCAAGGCAGCTGCCCTGGAGATAACGCTGAATGGGCCAGAGTTGAAGTTCCATTCAGATGCAGTTATAGCCGTCACAGGTGGCGCTGTTCCAGTTACCTTGAATGGGAAGCCAGTCCTACAGTACGTCCCGCTCACCCTAGAGAAGGGAGATGTGCTCAAGATCGGAAAACTCGAGAGCGGATCGAGGGCTTATCTAGCAGTACGGGGTGGCATAGATGTTCCCGAATTCTTGGGGTCCAGGTCAACTTTTGCCATGGGTGGTATCGGCGGCCATAATGGTCGCGTGTTAGCTCCTGGCGACGTACTATTTATTAATAAAGATTCCTCCGTCGCCGTTGGTGACACGGTGACAATACCTTCGGGTTTGCAACCCGTAATACCCCGCGAATCATGGAAAATTGGGCTAGTATGTGGGCCTCATGGCTCTCCAGATTTTTTCAAGCGTGAGGCACTGGAAGAATTCTTCTCCAGTCCTTGGAAGGTTCACTATAACTCCAACAGATTTGGCATCAGGCTTATTGGTCCTAAGCCCAAGTGGGCTAGATCTGATGGTGGTGAAGCCGGATTGCATCCTTCGAACACACATGACTATGTTTACTCCGTGGGCGCTATTAACTTTACCGGAGACGAACCAGTTATTATAGCCGCTGAGGGTCCATCTCTAGGAGGGTTCGTTTGCGCGGCAGTTGTTCCCGAAGCAGAATTGTGGAAGGTTGGGCAGTTGAAACCTGGAGACACTATTAAGTTTGTACCAATCAGCGTGGATACCGCTAGAGCGCTAAAAAGATCACAAGATGCTGCGGTAGATGCCCTAGATATCCTTTCGTCGATAAAATTGGATGATTCTATGGTGTTGCCCAGCTATCAGGATCCTGTGCTTCTGAGACTTGCCAAGAGATCAGGACTATGTCCTAAGGTGACGTTCCGGCAATCGGGGGATAGGTATATTCTCATTGAGTATGGTGAAAACGAGATGGATATCAATATCTCGTACAGAATCAAGCAGCTTCAAGAGATGGTGACTAAGAATAAGGTCACCGGTATTGTTGAGATGTCACAGGGGATTAGGTCCCTGCTGGTGGAATACAATGGTTATACGATATCCCAGGAAGACTTGCTAAGTGTGCTGTCCGCATATGAGCTGGAAATAAATTTTGATGTTGATTGGAAGGTAAAGGCCAAGCTATTCAGACTGCCAATGGCTTTCGAGGACAGCAAAACCCTAGAAGCAGTCAGGCGGTACCAGGAGACCATTCGGTCGGACGCGCCCTGGCTACCCAGTAACGCTGATTTTGTTGCCAATGTCAATGGTATTACACGAGCCGACGTCAGAGACTTGCTGTATTCCGCCACATTTATGGTTTTGGGGCTTGGTGATGTTTTCTTGGGTGCTCCTTGCGCCGTGCCGCTAGACCCACGGCAGAGACTACTAGGCACCAAATACAATCCTTCAAGAACATACACTCCGAATGGAGTCGTTGGCATCGGCGGGATGTATATGTGCATATACTGCACAGACAGCCCGGGCGGCTACCAGTTGATGGGGAGGACAATTCCCATCTGGAACCGTTTGCAGCTGGGAGAGGCATGGAAAGATCATCCGTGGCTGTTGACTCCGTTTGATCAGGTGGAATTTTATCCTGTTTCGGAGGAGCGTATAAATGAGCTCACTGAGGAGGTCGAGAATGGCACGTTCGAGCTTGAGGTTAAGGAAACGGTCTTTGATAACGGGGCATACAACAGATGGCTTGAAGATAACAGGGAGTCTATTCAGGCTTTCAAGGAGGGGCAGAGTGGCGAGCGTGCCGCGGAGTTTGCGCGGCTGATCAAAGTCGCGAACTCAGATCTGGAGACGGCTGTCCGAAAGGAGGCGGAACCTGTGGAGTACCCTGAAGATGCCCATATGGTATACTCCGAATACGCGGGCCGGTTTTGGAAGCAGGTGGTCTCCGTCGGGGATAAAGTCAAAGAGGGCGACAAACTAGTCATTATCGAGGCGATGAAGACAGAAATGGTCGTCTCGGCAACAGCTGATGGAGAGGTTATAAATATTCTCCATGCCAATGGAGATATGGTGGATGCTGGGAACCTGGTGGTGGTGTTGAAAAATTGTTAGAAAATTAGTTTATTTATTATTTAACTGGATTCTCTGTTTTAAACCTTAAAAGCAACATATGTGTTCTATTTAGGTGCTATTTATTCCTGCGACGACAATAGGAGGGTATTGCTATTCGTGCTCTCTTGAGACAATCTAGCCGTCTGGTATACTGGGGGCGATCCTGATGGCGGCCTGCTTTGCAGCGCCCTCGCCTTCTCGATTAGTGCCAGGCGCTTCTTGATTCGCCTAGCTTGCCATTTGATGGGCACGTATGGGATGTAGCCGAGCGTCTCCTCGATCTTCAGCACGTGCAGCACGCCTATGACGGCCAGCCAGTAGATGATGTAGCTGATGACGGAGCCATATGTTGCACTGTTGGTCCAGCCAAAGATCGCCGTGAATATCATCCAGAGGCCGTCGCGCTCGCCGTTGCAGCAGTTGACGTGCCAGACCGAGTTGGAGATGTCGTAGGAGCCCGGCCCGCTCCCAACCTCGGACATGTCCTGCCCGTTACAGAGGTCCACGTAGTGCTGCAGCTCGAACTGCCACACGCCCTTCGAGAAGAGCCCGGCTGCCACGAGGTACAGCAGGCATGTGGCTGTCACCAGGCAGACCTCGAGCGAGAAGGACCCCGACGATGCGAAAAAGAAGCGTCCGAACGCGTAGCTCACAACGGCTGCCGACAGCATCGACAGCGGGATCGAGCTCAGCGGCTGGTCGATGCCAATGCCGCCGACAAACACCACCGCCTCCAGCCCCTCCCGCAGCGACGTCACGAACGGCAGGATGAACAGCGCGTACTTCTCACTGAACTTCCGCGCGCGCCGGCTCGGCGCCAGCGGGTCGCTACTCTGCGCGTAAAGCATCGACGCCAGCTTGATGCGGAACTTGTCGCGCAGCCGGCCCATCCGCAGAAAGAACAGCCCCATGAACGAGATGATTACCGACGCCACAATGCTCAAAACGCCCTCGTAGTAGTGCTCGCTCGCGGCCCACAGGTCCTTGCCCACGTAGTAGAACAGCACGATAAACAATCCGCCCACCAGCATGCAGCATAGCAGCCCTAGCGCGCCCCCGCTCAGAATCTGGACCTTCAGCCTCCGGTACAGCTGGCTGTTCTCCACCGCCTCCAGCGGCCCCGCCTCCTGCAGCGCCGCGTTCAGCTCCACCTCTTCCTCTGCCTCCAGCCGCCCGCCGCCCAGGTACTTGCTGGACGCCGACTCCGGCTTCAACAGCGCCTGCTTCACGATCGTGAGCAGGATCGAGATGATGATCACGATCTCCAGCGACTCCCGGAGGAAGATGAAGAAGATCTGGAACGAGAAGTACTTTTCAACCTGCATCCTGCTGTCTGACGTGTTACCTTAATCCAGCCCATTAAGGGGTAATCCTGCGATGACTGATCTGTAGTCCGCTTTATAAACCGGGGGGCCATTTTTGTGGGTGTTGTTCATTCATTACATTCATTATGGATGGTGATGGCCTAACGGCGGCACCCGAGAAAAACAGGATAAGCGGGCAACGGCCTTACGTAATGAAGCGAGCCAGCTGCTAGCTATGACGGCCCTGGCCGCCGAGCAGAGTCATCTTCTGTAGCTTGTGTAGGCGCTTGATGCTGTAGCGGAACAGGCAGACCATCAGGACCAGGCCCGTGGCAGTGACCAGGGCGAAGCCCACGTTGCCCTCCTCGATGAAGTTCTCGAGGTTCATGCCGTAGAGCGCGGCGACAAACATCACGCTGCCGAGCGAGAGCAGGCCGATGGCGAAGCGCAGGCCCAGGAGCATGAGCTCGTTGCGGTTCGAGTCGAGGATGATGTTGATGATCTCCTCGGTGGTGCGGACGTTGGCGATGGCGCCCTCGATGGACTGGACGATCTCGTTGACCTGGGTGTAGTATGTCTCGAGGACCATCTCGAGCTCGCTGTGGTCGGCGACGTCGCGGGGCTTGCCGCGCATCTTCTCGGAGAGGTACATCTCGGACAGCACGTCGTCCTGGTCCATGAGATCGTCCATCATCTCGCGCATCAGCAGCGACTTCTTGTGGAAGACGCTGAGCTTCTTGTTCTGGACCAGGAGGAACTTGAGCTTGTCCTTGTCGATGCCGTACTCCAGGTCGTGCAGCGCGCCCTTGGTGACGGCGAGGTGCACGCGCAGCTCGGCGGTGAGGTTCGCGAGCGCGGTGATGAAGATGGACTCGAGCGCGCGGAACTCGTACGGCAGCGGGTCCTTGCCGAGGCCGGGCGCGCCCTGGTTCTTGAGGCGCGTCTGCAGGTCGGCAACGAAGCGCGTGTGCGCCACGGAGTCCATGCCGATGCCCATGGGGTCGAACAGCAGCACCGTGTCGCTCTTGACCAGCGCGCGGATGGTCAGCAGGCTGACCATGATGCAGCGGTCGCGCACGAGCACGATGGGCACGAGGTCGTGGCGCCGCGCCATCTCGATCTTGCGCAGATCGCGCGGTAGCAGTCCGTGTTTCTGGATCAGTTCCTCGCGACGGATGTCTGCGGCCGCCCCGCCGATGAGGGCGCCGTCCGAGTCGAACATGCTACATCTGATCGTGTCTGAGCTCTGGTTGTACAAGGACTGGTTGCGGAGCGCCAAATTCCGCTGCAGAACGGCGGAGAGGTCTTGCATCCCTGCGGCGGCTGCAGTGCTGGAGTGCCAGAGCCTCCAGCACGCTCGCGGACTTGCCATTACGGCCCGGCGACACACAGGCAGCCTCAATCCTAGCATGGTATGCCTTGCCTGGCGCTGTGAGCGGAGCAGAGGCCACATGCGTGGGCGATGATCCTGAAAAACCATGCTGTGCACGGGTTTTGGCCTGCGCGCCAGCGTCCGCGCCAGCGACGACTCAGGCGATGAACCATCGCTGCTGGACGCCGATCCTGCGCCTATTGGTTTTAATAGTTTAGCTAGCTGGGTATAAACTCTATACAGCGCGTGCAGCGCGGCGTATTCCTTTCGGCAGCTGGAGTCCACGGGCCTGCATGAACCTGCGGGTGCAGACATACCCGGTTTCCCAGGTCAGGTCCTGCTCCGGGTTGCAGATGCACTTGTTCTGGCGCCTGATCGTCTGCTCGAAGGGGCAGGAGCGCATCTCACGGTGGTAGAGGCCGATGCTATCGAAAAAGTGAACGTCTCTTCTGTCCATGAGCAGCGCGACGGCGAGCGTCTGGACCGCGACGTCAGTCCAGAGGTTGTAGAAGAAGCCGCCGCTCGCGTCGAGGGCTTCGAAGAAGGCCCGGAAGGCGTCGGAGCGCCAGAAGTCAAGTGAGGAGACCTGGAAGCCCGCGCGGAAGACGCAGCCGTTGAAGGTGTCGCCGTCGTTAGACACGAAGTTGCGCAGGTTGTCGTGCGCCAGGAGGTCCGCGCGCTGCTTTGCGAACGCGGTGGCCTCCGTCCACAGGGCCGAGTAGTCGGACGGGTCCTCGGTGGCCAGGATGAAGCCAAACTGCTTGCGGTGGGCCTTCATGAAGCGGAATATGTCGTAGTTGATGTCGCAGTACAGCTCGATGTCGGGCTCGACATACCAGTAGTATTCGTACTCCTGCATCTCGGGCAGCAGCGCGAGGTAGCCCGCGTGGAAGCGCCAGAGCAGGACTTGTTCGATCGAAACGCCGCTCTCGGCCAGCGCTGTGGTCGCCTTGCCCGCGCGCTCCTTCTCCACCGCGGGGGGGTACTCGCGCGCCGCCGCCTGCGCCACGCAGAAGCGTGCGCGCCCGCTCACGAGGCTGCGCGTCACCGTCTGGAACTTCTCCGACAGGGGCGTCGCCCCGACGAAGACCCAGTCGTAGTGGTAGCGCGCGTTGAAGCGGTCCTCCACGTGCCGGATCGAGGTCACCAGCGACCACAGGTCCTCCTCGCGCGCGAGCACCACGAATGCCGCGCGCACGGGCTCGCCAGCGTCCTCCAGCACCCTGACGCCCTGCAGCCGCTCGGCCGCGGCTGGCTGCAGCTTGGCGTCGCTGCGCGTGCCCGAGCCTATGCCAAGGTAGGGCTCCCGCGCCAGAAACATGATCATGAGCGCCGCCAGAAACGCCACAAACACCGTCTTGATCTGTCGCTCATACCGCCGCACAAGCACCGCTGACTTGGGCATCAGCCTCTTCCTCGTGTTCTTGTACATCGTCACCGCAAGCGCAGATCTCCGGCAATGGTGGCGGAGTGCGGGTTCCCCGAATCCGGGTTGCATAAATTTGCAACCTCCCCTACCGTCGTTGACCACCTGTAAGCATATTGATTACCTCGGGTATGTAGCGATAGTCTGGTTCCGCCAGTCGTAGCCCGCGTTCGAGCAGAACGCCTATATAACCGCAGAGCGGCAGCTGTCTAGTGTAGGTAGAAAAACTTGGCCATGGCAAACGCCAGGCCGTTGTCTAGTAGCCAGTCCTCGCTGTAGCCGTAGATGCTCAGCGTGGCCGCCACGAGCTCGTCGTGGTCATAGTCCGTGACCGGCAGGCCGAGCTGCTCTGCGAAGCGGCGCGCCTGCGGCGCCAGCACATCGCAGTCGTCGACAGCCACGTGGATCTCGGTATTCTCGAGCACGCGCCGCCAGCGGTCGGCGTTGAGGTTCGCCTCGATGTTCACGTACGGGTTCTTCTGCGCGCCCTCGCCAAGACTCTCGCAGTAGGCCGCGGCCATGCGCTGCAGGAAGCCATGCACGGCGCTGCGGTCCGCGTCCGCGGCGGCGTACTCCGCGTCGTCCGCGCTCCACGCCGTCAGGTTGAGCCACGGCGTCATGCAGAACGCGCGCCGCGGCCAGCGCAGGCCCTCCTCGTCCGCGCAGGCCAGGTACTGCAGCAGCCCCAGCATCAGGTGCCCGCCGGCCTCGCTGCCCACCAGCCAGATCGGCCCCCGCGGGAACTCGCGGCACACCGCGCGGTACAGCTGCACCACGTCCAGCGCGGCCAGCGGGAAGCCCCCGTCCTCCGCGCCCGCGTAGTCCAGCGCCAGCATCGCCGCCTGCGGGAACGTGCACTGGTACGCCGCCGTGATCTTCGCAGCCAGCGCGTAGTCCACCGGCGTCAGTCCCTCGCAGAACGCCCCGCCGTGCACGTACAGCACCACCGGGTCGTCTGGGTGCCGCTTGTCGGGCCGCGACACATACACCGCGCGCGCAGTCCGCTCCGCCGCCGCAGCCGCCGGCCCCCCGAGCTCGAACAGGTCGCTATCCTGCACAACGTACGTCTCCTCCAGCACCTCGCCGCCGCGCTCGAACGACCGCCGCGCGTGCCACCACGGCACGCACGTCCCGACCGACGCCCGCAGCGCGGCCGCCGCCGCCGGGTCCGCGTGCCGCGCGGCCTCTACGCCCAGCAGTCCCAGCAGCGTGCGCCGCCCCGCGCGCCGCACCACCGAGTATACCAGGCGCGCCAGCGCTGCCGGCACGCCCAACCCATAGAACTTCAGCAGAAACGCGAGTACGCTCCACGTTTTGTTTGGAGATCCCATGATGCCGGCCCGAGGGACGTCGACGCCGCCACCTGACGGGGCGGCTACTTATACACCACAAGATCTATAGAAAAGGAATGCGACCAACGACGAACGGGTGTATCGTTGGGAAAAAAAGGAGTCCCCAACTAAAGCTTGCTTGCTGGCTACGAGTTTGTGTTTCAGGTTCTTCATAGCATCCAAGTTGTTTTGTTGGTTGGGCAAGATCGCACTATGAACCATAGAGACATCGAAAGCGTGGTACGAGTGGCTGCCGAGCCGTTGCCCCCACTCTCGGGCAAGACAATCCAGGAAATCGAGGACGAGTACAAGGACGGCCCGGCGTTGGCCAAGAACATCCGGAACAACCCCAACGACTTCACGAGCAAGTTCCTGCTCGACCATGTGGAATTCGTGCGACTCACACGAGGCAAGGTGCGGACGCTCCACAACTTGGGGCGCAGCGGGGAGTCGCGGCGGTACGGGCCGCTCAAGCGGCGGGAGAAGAAGGAGCGGATGAAGAGCGCGAAGTCGGGCAAGAGCGCGAAGACGAAGGCCGCGGGGAAGACGCGGGAGGCGCGGTCCGCGAAGACGGCGAAGACGGCGAAGGCGCGGCCAGCGAGCAAGGGCGCGCGCGCCGCGCGCCGCGCGCGCGGGACCGCGGGGGCGGAGGACAGCGCGGCAGTGGAGGGCGCGGAGGCGGCGGAGGGCGCCGGGGTGGAGGCTGAGCCTAGCGCGGAGC
Organism: Eremothecium gossypii ATCC 10895; assembly: GCF_000091025.4. Taxonomy (NCBI): domain Eukaryota; kingdom Fungi; phylum Ascomycota; class Saccharomycetes; order Saccharomycetales; family Saccharomycetaceae; genus Eremothecium; species Eremothecium gossypii. The sequence goes on along the minus strand of NC_005785.6, from coordinate 790,477 downwards.
TGGAACTTGCCGCGGAGCCGGAGCTTGCCGCGGAGCCGGAGCTTGCCGCGGAGCCGGAGCTTGCCACGGAGCCGGAGCCTGCCATGGAACCGGAGCATGTCGCGGAGAAGGCGGCGGGCGGTGCGGACGCGCTCTGCGTAGCGTCGGCGGCGCCCGAGGACGATGACGACTTTCGGTCTGTGGCGGAGGCGGCGGTGCTCAGCGCGTCCTCAGCGACGGGTGCGCCGTCGTCGTGCGTGGAAAAAGACGACGAGGACGACTTCAAGTCGATTATTGACGTGGACGTGCAGCAGGGCAGCTCGCACGCCGCGGAAGATATCGTTGTTGACGTGGATGTGACGCAGTTCCGCGCCAAGTCGGAGCGTGGGTTGAATCCGATCCCGGAGAAAGACGAGGACAGCGAAAGCGGGGCGCACGAGCACGCCTCCCAGCATGCGGAGCACTCGTCGGAGTCTGCGAAGGACGACAAGAGCGCTGCAGCGTTGTCTGCGAAGGAAAGCGCGGGCATCGCGTCGCCAGCGCCGAGCGGGGACGACAACAAAACGGCCAAGCCTTCGAATGCAGCCACGGGGGACGCCAGCACCGCCCCCTACTGGGGAAGTGCTGTTCCGGGTTACGAGAGCGCGGCTCCCGAGTACGAGAGCGCGGCGCCTGCATACGAGAGCGCGGCGCCGGAAGGCCCAAGCCCTCTTCCTTCTGCATCTGAGCTCACCACGTGCGGGGCCAAGAGCTCCACCGTTGTCGACGCAGGCGGCGACAGCGCGAAGACGGAGGTCAGGGGCCCCACTGTCGGCGGCAGCGATGCCTCCGAGGCGAAAAGCACCTGCGGCGCAGCCACAGCGACTACGACGACTGCAGCGGGTTCTGCAACCGCAGGGCTTGATCTTAAGACGGAGGCTGGATCTGCGTGTGAGCCCAGCGCAACCGTCTCCGCAATTGCATTTGGGAACCAGCAGAGCCCGGCAGGATCGGTGCTCACGAGCACGGCTAACGAAACCGAGGGAGCCAACTCTGCGCATACGGATGCTGTGAGCACGATCAAGGCTGACGACGCGAGCGGCAGCATCGAAACGAAGCTACATTCTGCAGACGTGCCTGTACAGTCCCCAGCACTTGACGGGTCTAAGGCTGACTCAATTCCCGGGACGGCGAGCCCTGGTAATGTCAGCCCGGTAAAGATTGGTGGCAACACCGCTGCTGGTTCAGCGGTTGCCACTGAATCCGACGTCGTGGTATCTACCGACGCTGGTAGTGGCGCTAGTAGTCCTGGGAAAACAGAGCTTGAGGCTGGTGTTAGCGGTGCTTCTAGCCCTCTCAGAACAAGCCCTCTCGCACGGTCGGCTACCAATGGCGCTTTACCCATCAACGAAGCCGTTCTTCCTCCAACGGGAGGGAAGGATGCCCAGCATTGTGGGACTGCTTCTTCCAGCAAGGTTGGAACGGCGCCAATTAGCACCACTTCCGAAGCTCCTAGTGGGAAGGCAGCGACCACCGGTAAGTCAACTACCAGCAAGAAGAAGAAGTCCGATAAGAAATCAAAGAAGGCAAACCAGTCGCCAATCTCGATCTTGTCGTTGGGTCAGGGAACTGCAAAGTCCACGGATAAGTCCGCGGATAAACCCGCGGATAAGCCCGTGGACAACAAGCCTCTAACTCCGGTACAGCCTTCCAATGACGCTCCGGAACCTGCTGCAAATCCGCAGGTAGGAGAAGCACAGGCTAATGGTGAACCTTTGTTGGTGAACTTTATGATTCATGGCATTGGCGGCAACGTCAAACACTTTGAGCCGTTGATGTATATGTTGGATATACTAGGCGAGAAGTACTTGGCGTTCGACCTTCCAGGCTTTGGCGAAAGTGACCATTGGGCCGATGGCTACCCTATGATGGAGGTGGTTGAGTCGATTAAGGAGCTTCTAGATATCATGGTCCTACGGCCCAACCATAATAATGTCCGTGTGAGGTTCTTTGGGCACTCGATGGGCTGCATCTTGCTTTTGCATTTAGCCTTCAGATACGGCGTCAACAATTTGAACGCAGAAAAGATCATTCTATTGGCGCCGCCGCCACCTAGAACTCTCAAATCAAAGTTGGATATCGTCGAGCCATATCTAAACCTTTCACTAACATTCTTCAAGCCCTTCTTGATCATGCTTCTCAAATTCATAAGGACCAATTTCGACCAGATGAAGGGCTTGAACAGCTCCGGAATTAAGTTCTTTTTCTCCAACATGGGGAACAAGTACAGGAAGCTAAATCACTTCTACGACGGTGTAGCAGTTTCGACCAAATCCATCACTGAGTATCTTCTAGGCTGGCAAGACCTAATTAACGGCCCACCTTTGCTCGACAGCGGGTGCACAGGGCATGTCTTGGTCGGCAGTGAAGATAAGGTGTGTCCAGCTAATGCCACGCACTACCCTGACTATAGCTTCAGAGTAGTTGTCAACACCGGGCATAACATGTTTTATGACGGTGCCAGCGAAGCATTATTTGAAGTGTACAAGTTGATCTACCAATGAATTTGCAAACGAATAACCTAATCTTACTGTAGCTATTTAATAAGTAACCCCTGGAGGGCTGCTATTTCTCATAAAAAAAAACCGGTCTTCATTATAGGTGCGATCCTTTTAATGATTAGTATTCTAATAAGTGTTCTGGCTATCTGCTTGGATATACGATCGCCACATCAAAATCTTTATAGTACGTGGGAGGACTTTCGGCGTCTAGTCGGTCTCGAAAAACCTTTCCAGGTATCTTAGGGAATAATCAGGGGATAGAGCGTCTCATATTACTGAAGCGCCTTCTGACGTTCCAAGAAATCTATAGAATCGAACCAGATCAGAAGGTTCTTCGGATGGCTAAACTTCGAGCATGCACATTCAGCTAATTACATTTTTTGCCTTGAAGTGTAAGGTTTGAGATTTATTCTGCGGGATATTGGATCAAAAATAGATGATTACCATAGAAAGTATCATTTCCAGCCAGACAATTGGGGATTACTAAATTTCACCCTTTCCACAACAGTAGAGGGCGCACCGACCGGGCAGGTTTCCTTGGACCTTATTTGCCTTCAAATTTAGTGATATACGCAGGACCAGCAGAGAAGATCTACCAGCATAGGCCAAAGGATAGGCACGGGGTCCCTCATGGCCTAGCGATCGTGTGTAGAGGTAGTCTAGATAACTTTTCAAATTCTTGGCTCGCGAAAAGGGAAGGGCAGCGAGAAATCTGCTATTGGACCGTGTCCTGCCAGGCTACCAGTAGTGTCGCAGCAGGCATCTCGCCGAACTGTGGTTAACTAGCCCCCCCGCGACATGGCCAATGATATATATATATAGCGCTGTAACGTATCAACTTATATCATCGCTGGCCACCTCTTGTAATATCTACGGTTCACGTTTGCCACGACAAGAAATGTTCTCCAATGCTGGTCTCTTATTGTCCCTAATGGTTGCCGCTGCTTGCGCGCAGACGACTACAACTGCAGACTATACTGCGAAGGCCACTAGCTTGCGCTTCAGCAAGTCCACCACTAGCTCGAGCGCTTTCTCGACCTCTTCAGTGCCAGTCATTTCCACCTCCTCCCACGGGTACTTCAACTCTACACGTCATTAATTGTCTCTTGCAAGAGGTATCTTAGTTCTGTTCCTTGACCAGCTGGTAACAGTGCACCTGCTATTTCGTTTTGCCGCAGTAAGGCAGAGGCGGAAGCGAATTATATCCCGTTACCGGCTCATTAACTCAAGGCAGGCATGGTCAATGCCTCTAGTCGGTAAATTAATAGATAGATAAAAGTTGGTAAAGTTACTGTGCCTCGTTTTACTTTTCACATTCTGCACTTTGAGACCGCGATGCGCGACACAGTTAGATAGTTCGGAAATATCATCAGTTCTTCCGGAAAAATAACGTCTTAGGCGCTCAATCTACGATGGCTGAGGTGCAGGAATGAGAAAATTCACCAGTATACAGCATTCTATACTACCAGCTTCTTCATACCAATCTGAACGTTGGAGACTTACCTCCGGCAGTATTAGACTGCGATTTTGCCGCGGCACCTGAAAGGCGGCTGCGATCACTATGATCGAATATGCTTTAGAATATTGCGTGCATTTTCCCCAGTTTGGACCTGGCGAGTTTCGGTACCATAGGGCATAAAAGCCCATCTGGGAGCATAATATAGAGATTGGCCTAGACCGAGAGCATGCTGCGCGTTAGAGATTAAATTAAAGTTTTATCTTAAAATGCATTCTAACTGCCCCGACTTTTTAGAGTATGTGGCCCTTTTGGCCCAGCGGCAATTATTTACCGGCTATTCGTAGTGACACAATGGCGACACGGCTATCTCTGCATGTAAACTTTGCACCGCGTGGGGGATGGATACCGAGCTGTAGGTGTATAGAAAGCAGAGCATTCTGGCGTCACCTGGACAATAGTGAGCTCTAAGGTTGCGTGCGCGTATCCAGGGCTAAGCCAGTATCCTTTGATTTACTAGATAGGCCAAACTAAGACTATTTACAATATTAGAGAGCTACACGGGAATGGAAAACTTCGGTCGAGCATCGCTCACTGACCCTTGGTTTGCTGTTGCATCTTCTGTTTTTCTTTCTCATATAGTTCCTCGAACTCCTTCTGTTTCTGCAACTGCATCTTCATTTGTTCTTCAGGGGTAGGCATGTTCCCCTCTGCCATGTCCTTCAAGGTGAACGTTGGAGCACTCATGTGCTCCTGTTGCAACTTCAACTTTTCCTTCTCCTCCTCAATTAGCTTCATGAAGCGCACATAGTTCTTCTCACCTTCTTCCCTAATAAGATCGAGCGGGAATTTAGCAGGCTTGCTGGCCATTCCTGGGTTTAGCAGGAAAGATAGACCGCTTCCTGCCTTTGCCTTTTGGTCAGCGTTGAACTTGGCGCGCAGCTTCTCAACGCGCTCAGCAAACTCCTCAGGAATGTGGTGTCTGTCCTTGAAGCTGTTCAAGATTGGCCTCACATCGTTGATGGGTTGGGTGACAAGGTATTCCAGGAATGGGATGTAACGTAACAGCGCGTCATCTGCCTTACCGTCCCAGGGCTCTGCCAGGATGGCGTTCTCCATCTGAAGCTTCACTGAGTTTGGATCGGTGTCAATAATCAGGGTTTTGCCCAAGTCTCTGTTCAAATGCGATAAGTCCTTGATATGGATGCCATCCTTGTACACACAGTGGTCCTTGAATAGATTATAGGTAATGAACGCACGGATGGGGTCCAACTTTTCGACAACCTTCTCCGAGTACACCATGTAGTTGGAGGAGAACAACACAATTTCGTAGTACTGCGACAGATATCCGAGGAAGTAGTCTGCGCCCGGTCTCTTTGCAGTCCGCCAGCCGTGCTGCTGGGTCCATTCAGAATGCACAAAGAAGTCTTCCAATGGTAGCACCAGCGTCAATGGTCTCTGGTATGGCGGTGGAGGCGGTGGAGGCAGCAAGTCCGGGTACGGTGGCTCCTGGAAAAACGTGAAGAGCGAGTCAAATCTCGCTTTGAAGCGCCGGTACATCAGACCGGGCGTGTACCCATTCTCAATGCCCTTGCGCTCCTCCTCGGGCTCGTCGGCATCCCAGTCACGTGACATATACACCGCACCGCCCGCAAGCCCCGTCAGCGAAAACAGGTAGAACAGGTTCGCGTACCGCTCGCGCTTGATCTCCGTGGTCGTCTTTCTCGCCCGCTTCTTCTTGCCTGCCCCGGACCCGGTCTCCGTGCTCTCGCCCGCCTTGTCCTCCGCCGGCGCCTTCTCAGTCTCCGGCCCGCGCTCAGCGTCCACCCCAGCGCGCGCAAGCATGTCCTCTGTCAGGATGGAATTTGGTGGCTCTGGTTTCTTCGGTTTCTGTTCCTCGTGCAGTATGCGGGTGCCAATGTATGTTCTCGACCTTACGGCCGCTGCGCCAGCCAGCAACCCCGCCACACGCGGCAATTGGCGAGCCGACGTGGCTCTAGATCTTCTAATCACATGTAACATTGTACAACAAGGACCTCAATGCCCCTTATAATGCCTTCTTGCTTGAATTAGTTCCCTCTGGAAATGAATCCCGTTAGCCATTCGCTGCGACATCCTCTAATTTTATATACCGAGAGCGAAATTTTTCAAATCCTCCCTGCGCTGGTTACCCGAACTTAGTGATGCTCGACATGGAATCAGCTATTTGAGCGCAGTTTAAACGTGCGATGAGCACCGGTAGACACGGCATTGAGGGGTCAAAATGTCCAGCGAACCATCCGCTAGTGGCAAATGTGTACTATACACTACTAAGGGCGAACTTCAAATAGAGCTCTGGGCGAAGGAGTGCCCGAAAACGGTGCGAAGCTTTTTGCAGTCGATTCAGGACGGGAAATGGGATGGAATCGTGCTCGGGAAGGTGGCGGAGGATGCAGTGTGGGCACCAGCAGGTCTGTGCGCATGCAGTGCGGAGATAAACGGGCGGCTGCGGTTTAATCGGCGCGGGCTGGTCGGGATGGCGCCAGGCCAGGACCAGCCGTTCTTCACGCTGGCCAGCAGAGGCGAGCTAGACGGGCGGGCGGTGGTGTTCGGGACGCTGGTGGGGCAGTCTGTATACCGGCTGATGGAGATCGCGCAGGGGGAGGTAGGCGACGACGGGAAGACGTTCGTGTACCCCGCGGAGGTGCGGCGGGCAGAGGTGACAATCCCGTACTTCGATGGGCTGTCAGGGCAGAAGCGGCGCGCGGAGCCCGAGCAGCAAGCGGCGCCGCGTCCGCGGAAGATTGCGACGCGGGTGCGCCTGGAATATGAGGAGAGCGAAGACGAAGCCTCAGACCCGCCGCTGGACGTCCGCATAAGGGCAGCGCATGACATATTGCAGGACGAGCGGCTCACGGATGCCTTGCACGGGGACAGTCCGCCGCCACGGCCCGCAGAGGCCCCGCGGGGATCTGACAGTGCTCCCTGCGTAGCCTCTCCAGACAGACGCGCGGAGGCCGCTCCCCCCACCGACGGGCCGCCTTCGCGATGTGCATCCTTGGCCGGACCGGCGCCCGCATCTCCTGGCCCAGTAACGGACCTGGCCCCCCAGCTCTCAGCCCGCGAGCAAGGCACGCTTTCGTCCCTGGCCGAGTTCAGGTGTAAGCGCGGAGGGAAAAACCCTCTCCTGGGCTAGATAGGTAGTAGTAGCATTACCCAAGTAGAGTATAGAAAGCCTTATACGCGCTGTCTAAATCGAACAAAAGCTCCCGCGCCTCGTCGTCTCCCAGGCTTTCGTTCGCCTTCATCTTGTTGATCTGCACAATCCACTCCACAAGCTTGGAGCGCTTCTCAAAGTCCTGCGGGCCCACGCGGTTGATGCTGAGAAGAAGCTCTGACATTAGCGGATGGAGCTGGTCCTTGGCCTTGAGTCTCAGCTTCAATGCATCCATCACCGTGATGAAGTTTCCCGTGGCCTCTGCCACTGCCTTGGCATTGAACTGCGTGCCGGATGAGCTTGCAGGGTTGTCGCCAGACGAGCCCTGGATGCCGTGTTCAACCGTCACAGGCATACCGCGCTCCAGCCTGGCAATCGCATTAGAAGCGTTTATGTTCCATCGCTGTCGGAACTGCTGTAGGTCTCCAAAAACCGCTTGCACGTCAGAGTTATTGGCCAGATACGTCTTGTACTGCGCTATTAGCTTGTTGACAGAAACCGTATAGTCATCGCTGCTTATACCATCCTTTAGGTAGGCCTTCTCGACCTGTTCTAATGCAACGATGATGGAATATATTTCGGAGAGCGTTTCGGTTACTTCCCGCTGTTGAGGAGTAGTTGATGCGTCAAAAAGAGGAACTTCCTCAAAGAGCGCGTTGTTGAAGCTTCGCGTGCTATTTTTTGAGCCATAATAGTTTACTGGCGCCCGGTCGCTCATATTTCAGACGATAGAGTGTTCACTAGTAGGTTACCGCACCGCCGTGAGTTTTTAGTTCTGTGTGTTGGGCACGAGACCAAAAAAGTCCAGATCGGCGCACATAGATGGCAGAGCCGTACAGGGCACATGAGCATATTATTACAGGTAGGTATATATGTGATTGATTGAGCTAGCCTATTCTATTAGAGGGATTTTGTGTGAATATTTGTTGTCCATGTTATACATGACTCCGACATGCTTCAAGGTATTCTTGTCCGCAGTATACACGACCGGGGGAAGTGGCGGGTATTCCAATGCACCCGTTGTCCTGTTGCGCCGTATCCCGCCAAATGAGTCGTAGAAGTTCTTGGCATGCATCGCAACCTCGGTTTCATGGGCTATAACTTTTTCAACTAGGTTGATGTCGACCTTGGGCCATGCAGACACATCGAGGGGCTGATATATTTCAAAATCCTTCCCATTGCTGATCTTAAACTTGATAGAAAGCCCGTGCGTGATGGAGAACAACTGGCCCCTGCTGGTAATGGAGCAGTGATACTGGAAGGCTTGGACATTCTTGCTCTTACCCTTGAGCAGTACCGTTTCGGGGATTGGCGCATCCAGGTTGGGTTCGTTGTGGGGCAGCTGGAACATGACTGCCGGCTCGTTCATGCAGCGTTCAAATTCCTTGAAGTATACGTTCTTGGTGTATATCTTGATGTCCGAGGTGACTTCTATGCCGGCCTCGTTGATAGTTGTGTTAAAGGGCTTGATCAGGCTCTGCAGGGTGTTTTCCTTTACGTCTGCGTGCGAATCGTATACCTCCAGGACTTCCTTAACGTCAAAAACAATGCTTTTGAGCTTGACCTTTTTGTTGAAGAGCTTGTTGGAGTATGAGCCTGGGTAGTTGCGCGAAAGGTTCGGCACGATTATCAGGTTAATGTGCAATAAATCGTCCGTTGTTAGACAGGGGTTTTGAATACAGTACTTGATCTTGAATTTTCTGTCAGGAGATAGAAACTTCCGCCTCAGTGGCGGGAACAGACTGGGGGACGCAAACAGGTTGTATTTCTCCACATTCACAACAGTGGTAAAGGACTCCGTATTCATCGTCGCGTTCGCCACGGCATGCTTCTCGGTCTTTGGAAAATAGAGCACATTACACTCAAAACTCGTGAAGGTGTAGCCGAACTTGTTGTAGTTTGTGTCTTTTATATCATCGGGCAGGGCAATAGTGAGTGGGATATCAATTCCGATGATCTTTTTGTCCGAGAGGCGGATGCTCCTCTTGTAGTGCACTATATCTTTTTCCAGTCGGGCCTTGGACGTAAACGCTGGTACAGAGCTGTGGAGAACTTCAGACGTCTTAAGCAGTACCTCGATCCTGTCTATTAACATTGGCCTGCCATCGTTTGACCGAATACGCAACTCGCATTCAATACGAGGCAGCGTTTGTGGCACCCCTGGACAACCCCGAATTATGGAGTTGTAGCTTGGTTTAAGTGAGATGACAGGGTATGGCATTATTGCTCACCTATAATACATGGAGGAATGTTAGAGTATGATGAGGCATTGTGAGGTATTGGGAACTTTTAGCTTTTGCCGTTTTAGATGATCTTGGCAAACCCACCAAAGTTGTATACCAGAGTCGATAAACGGAAATAGCCTGGGGAAAGAGTGATATGTAGGCACTGGAAATCGGGCTGCTGATCATATCATGTGATGGGCGGGTCCAAAGAAGTTTCTGGACAATAAATGGTGGATAGAAAAAATCGGGGATTTGCCTGGAGATTCTGGATAGGCTATCGGACAACGGAGCCTCCGTCTTGATTCAATGAAAGGTTTCCGGCAACCTTGCTTAGAAGATCCTGTGCTTAAAATCCATACAAATGGTATCACGCTTCCTAGCTATTATAGTACAATCTACTTGAAACAGATACGGATTAGAAGGAGAAGGCCATCAGAGTCCGGCGATAAGGCTGTTCGGTACTATTAAGCATCTACCATTTCAGTGTCTTGACTCGGAGTCATCTCCACATCATACTCGCTGCCACCAACAAACTTCAGCGCGTTTTCTTCCTCTAGCTTGTGCCAGACATTCAGATAGGTATATTCTTCCACACAGGCGTCCAACTGCTGCTGCGTGAAACCCCTGGAGCGAACGATCTTGGTTATTGTGTCCATTGGTAAATTCTTGTTCAAGCGAGCAGTCTCCATCGCCATTTTTTTAATGATGGTAAATATCTTGGTCGTCGGCGTTTCATCATCCGCTCTGGTTTGTGTATCGTTGTAGAGAGAGTCCTTGGACACCTGGATAAGCCGTAAGGCTTCTTCCACGTCCTCAACATCGACCTGGTCGCTGAACCGCAGTTTTGCCAAGGCCTGCGAGATTCTAATGACAGCTAGCAGCGTTCTCGGAGTTGCTTGTCCGAATTGCTGCTTGGGGTCAGTCACATTTTTAGAATCCTGTCTCATACGAATGTAGGATTGCACCACGAGCTCGTTTACCTCCTGCGTCATAATTGGCCTCTTTGTCTTGGCGAACGCTATGAACTCCCGCATTGCCGCAGGTTCGATTGGTTCGAAATCTAATTCCGGTTGCCTGTTGTGCATATGAACGTATGCCACATGCTCCGCCAATTTCTCGTCATTTTCACGGTGGGGCATATCCAGCAGGAGGAACATGATATCGAATCTCGACAAAAGCGCTGCAGGTAGATTGATATTCTCCAATGGGGACAATCTAGGGTTGTATCTACCATACACGGGGTTAGCCGCCGCGAGGATCGAAGTTCTTGCGTTCAAAGTAGTGTTAATACCAGCCTTGGAAATCGAAATTGTCTGCTGCTCCATAACTTCGTGTATAGCGGTCCTGTCACTTTCATCCATTTTGTCAAATTCATCAATGCAACATATTCCGTTATCGGCAAGGACCAAAGCTCCGCCTTCGAGAACCATCTCATCTGTAACAGGGTCTTTCATAACCGCGGCCGTCAAACCAACGCCAGAAGAACCTTTACCAGTTGTGTACACACCACGAGGAGTGATCTTACAGATACTTTTCAAAAGTTGAGACTTGGCCACACCAGGATCACCCATCAAACATATGTTGATATCACCACGAATTTTCATACCATCTCCCACTGTTTTATGGACACCGCCTACCATCAACAGTAATAACGCCTTCTTGACGTCGAGGTTACCATAGATTTCTGGTGCGATAGACTTTGCCAACCTCGTGTAGACATCGCCTTGCTGTACAATGCTCATCACACGCTTTTCAACATCGGATGTGATTTCGAAGGATGAGAACTTCTTCTTGTGCTGCCGCACATACTGCGCCTCCAAATACGTCTCAGTAAGTAGACCAGCTTTCAGTGCCTTAAATCCCGTATAAGGAGCGGGTAAGTATATCCCGGTGACATCTACAATGTCACCGGGCACCATGGACCTAACAAGCGGCCCATTGACATGAATGGTGAGGGTCCGTGGAATATGGCCAATGGGAACTTGATGTGACATCTCCTGGATCTTGCACTCCTGGAAAGCGCTGAACTTCGACGCACGAGTCGACATGAACAGCTGGCCTTTATTCTGATTCTGCTGGCACTGTCGTGAGGTACACTCTAAAAAGGGCGTGAAGGTCCGCTTATTCACCTCTTGGAAGACCTCCGCGCCACATTGGTCACAGGTGTATGCAGTAACGAGCACAGCCGGCTTAACGTCAGATATCCTAGTCACAATTCCGCTCACCGTGATGAGTTTCCCCAGATGAGAGCCCTTGACCTCTCGTGCGCTGAATGGACCATAGTGCGACCTCACATGCTTTCCGACGCCCTGGAATTTGGTCAGGGGCGTGAAATACAGGTTGTAGCGCCGCATAAGCATCGGAGGGAACAAATCCTCCTGGCCCTCGTCCTGCTGCCGCGCAAGTTCGTTTAGCTGTTCCTCGCCGGCATCCTCATCCATCTGTTCCAGCTCCTCTCGACGTTCCGTGATCTGTCGCTGGTTCCGCAGTTGGCGCTGGTGCACAATAACATCAAGCACGTCGTCATGGTGGTCAAACTCCTTGGTCGGCGGCGGCAACAGCTTGTCCACGACCTCGGAAAACAGCTCGGTGTATCGAAGCGCGTTTTCCAATATCAGCTCGCAGAGCTGCGGCCCCGGCATACGGTCTACAGCCTCGCCCCGCATCGTCTGGTATGCTGCGACGTCATCCAGCTCTACATACAGCGTCGTCAGCTCCCGATTCGCGACTTGCTGCAGCAAATCTAGGTACTTCGGACCCGCGCCGACCATATCCTCCTCCATCTCAATCTCCCCAGCATCCTCCGTGCTAGACGAGCCCTTAAAGTGCACCAAAAAATCCTCTATTTCCTCCTTGATTCTGCCATAGTCTATACCAAGCTGTATGCTCGGCAATGCTGCGTTCATTTTGCCCTCTCTTATGTGTGCTTATGTTGTTCAAACCGCAGACTTCTTCAGTCACCTTCACGGTAATGTCCGCTCCAAATATAACTGGGTTATACAACCAATAACTCCCTAACCACCTTACAGATTGCCAACTTATTCGTCTACAGCCGCGAGTTCAGTCTTCATCTCATTGGCATCTGGCGAACCGGTTGAAAACCTGGCGCTGTAAAATCGACGCTTCCCAAAACGGAAATCCCATAACACGATTCCAAATTATTTTTTCGAGGAAACCGTCACGTGACACAAACGTACAGAGTGCGCGTGTCACGTAGAAAGCGATTGTAATCCATGATCACGTGAATACTTACAATGTCACGTGCGAGGCGAGGGCTGGCACTGCTCATCTATATGCTACTGATGTCTGTCAACTGGAGGACGCAGGACCGTGATGGAAGACCCTCCTGGATCGGTAAAGGTGGTTGTTGCGCAGTTTCTACAGAAATATGGCTACCAGAAGACGCTTGGGCATTTTCTGAATGAGGCAGGGTTGTCGCTAGGAGCTCTGCAGTCGGGCGATGCCGCAGAAGACCTCGAAACTATCATTGGCGAACGAACGCAGTACCTGGAGCGGGCAAGGAACGACGAACCTAGCCAATTGGATGTGGGTGTATCAAGCATTGCATGCGAGCAACTGCCACGCTGGAATTACGCGGTGCAATGGGCGGCTGCAAGAGAACTGCAGGGGGCCAACGGGTTAGTGATATCTGCAGACCTGTCCGGAGCGCAGCCAGTGCTAGCAACATCGTCCCGAGAGGTGCTGCAGTACGGATCCACACTGCAATTGGAGAAGCGGAGTGTCAGCAGTATCGGATGTATACGGAAATTTGGGTGGTTTGCAGGGCCACGGGGGTCGCGGGAGCGCTACGCGCTTGGTATGGACGGCAGCTTGGCACTGCTGGGCGCCGACGGGGTGCCGTTGCGTTCTTGGCGCTTGCATGGCCGGATGATCACACACGCGGCGTTTTTCGTCACCACAGAGCGGAAAATCCTCTGCTTCACCTATGGCCTGGACGGATACATTAGGCTACATGAGTTCGACGAGGAGATGGAGGAACCGAAAAGTATGGACGAGTATAAGCTAGTAAACAGCTGCACGGGGTTCCAGCTTGCACAGACCGACGACGATGAGCCTACTCTGTACTATACGAGAGAGGATCATACCCATCTGTTTGTATTGCAGGTCCACGATCTTAAACTGCAGGAGGTTTACAGAATCGCGTTAAATGCGGCTCAGTTCAGCACACATTCTTTCTCCGTGCGCGACATGATTGTGGTGAACTTTGAGCATATCTATGCGGCAGACGACCGCAACAGTCATTTACCGTGGTCTGGCCCTGGCTCTGTGCTGATCGCTGCCACATCGCATACTCCATATATGCGACTAATATTTGTGGAATTACCGAATACCAAGGAACTGCCCGTCTCATCAGGAGTGCCACATACCAACAGTGCCACTGTGCCGAATTTATTGGACTCGTTTACCGGGAATAGCGGGACTACCCCTCATCAGAAACCTGCAGTGAATTCCGGTCCTAAAGTTTACTATGATAAAGTCAAACGTAATATCGCTACTCCAGTCCCACAGAACCTATATTCTCAGCCTATACTAGCTCTATGCACGGTTTCTTCTGGGTTACTTGTTGGAGCCGACGATGGTGTGTATGCAGTTGACCTGCATCTTGGCAATACCTGGAAATTGGCCTTGCCTAATGGCAATGAAAGGGTCAAGGCAATGGCACTGCATGATGACTTTCTGCTGGTTTCTCTATCGAACAAAACCGTCTTCATTTGGGAGGCGCAAAAAGATTAATCAAATCAATAATTTAAAACTTTCCATTATTAAGAGCCTAGATGCTATATGAAATAACTATAGGCATTCCAATTCCCTCAACTGCCCAAGCGTATGATAGTAGCGGTTGACTGCTGCCTCTTTACTGCGGAATACCAGATCCTTTGCAAATTCGTCCATAGGAATGTAAACGGACCTGCCCTCCCACCTCTTGGTATTGCAAACAGGCATCTTGAGTTCGTTTGGCCATTCCATCTTTATATGCTGTTCTTCATCGCAAGGCACATTTTCGTCTTCTTCGGGCTTCTCAAAAACAACCTTATGCACTCTCTCAGTAATATACACAGGGACGGGGTCGCCGTTCCTGAACATTAGGAAGAACCAGCCAAATGGGCCTGTGCCTGGCGACTGGCCGGACTTCTGCACGAAATCCCACCTCAAGTATATGACCATCAAGTCCCTGAACCGCGTGCTAAACTGCTGGTATGTTGTGTCGATATCTAGCGGACCGGGAGCTAGCGAATCGGTATGCGGCACTTCCAATAGGTAATCGCCCGGCGTTTGGAACGGATGGTATACCCTAGTAACTTTGCCTGCAAACTCAATATGGGGCTTGGGCTTTTTCCAGTGGGCCTGGTTTGTAATTGGTATCAATGTCTGCGGAGATGAGATGGAGCTGTCGCTCGAAGATATGTCCTCTAGCAGGTTATCGTCTTCCTCCAATGCACTAAACGAAGTCTCCAGCTCCTTGAACTGGTCAACAACTAACTGAACATCTGCGATGGTTATTTCTCCTTCAACTTGCGGCGAATTTGTCATCAGGTCTGCCTTCTTCTTTAGTTTCTCCAACATAAATTCGTAATAGACGTGCTCGCTCTGCATCACACACTCCAAGACGCTCCAGTAGCAGTAGTTCCGGGAAACACTAAACCATGACTTACAAAGAGTCTTGAACTTCGACGTCCTGGCACTGAGTTTCTCAATGACCCTCTTATTCATCCGCACGAACCAAGTGACGATGTTGTCCTGCAGTGCCCGGTCGTAGGCACCCGCATCGAGGCACTCCTGGTTCTCCCAATTGATTATTGCAGAAAACCTATTGTTGACAGCAGGGTCGTCCGCCTGAACCTGCCTTTCAATCCAGTTGCCCTCGATGGCTCTTCTTTGCTCGCACGCATTGTACACCACTTCCTGCAGGTCACTGTCAAACCGCTGCTTGATTCGTTTGTAGCACCGCCGCAACGGCAACGCGCCTATCATCTTGCTATCAATTTCAAAAATGCGTTCCAAACGTGGGAATAGTATGTTCCGCGCGTTCTGCCGAAATTCCGTGGCGCAATAGACATATTGGTCGTGTGTGACATCGTACAGGCAGAGTAAGCGCCCTACGAACTGGTGGAAGTCCCGAACATCTGGGGCAGCGTTATCCAGGTAGGTATCAAGCACGTCTGGATTCTTGAGCGTGCCCTGGTCCGAAAGGTACTGGAATACCTCGCGGTCGTCCCCCTCGTATAGATGAAACAGCTTTCGCTTGGCGGTTTTATTACTGTATGCATCTATTTTATTCTGGAAGAGGTTAGTTCTGAACATCAGCGGACCACTATACAATTCACGGAGGCCTTATATGCGGTGCTACATCCGGCTTGCAAGCGCTGGTAACGTGGCCGCCGCGTATGCTTTTATATGCACCCGGGGTACCACGACATTTCGTAATTTGTTGAGCCAGGTCTTCCACTGCGCGGAAGAAATTCAAGCAATTATACCATTTTATCCATATGTAAGTATCAAACTCACAATTTGGGGCTCCGCACTTTCTTGGAGCTGGGTATGAAACCTTTGCTGGCACCTCTGCGAGCAGCAACAAGCTACTTCGCGCGACACTGACGCCGGAAACGCAGCTTACATAAGCGCCTCGGCCGTCCTCGAGAAAACGCACCGTTCGAAGGGCCTTCCTCCACGCCCCGCAGCCCAAGGGGATAGAACACCTCGAGAAGGACGCCCGCGCCGCCACCCCCGTCCAGATGAGCTCCGTCAAGCCCTTCGAGGCCACCGATTTGTTCAAGCTCAACGTAATTAACCTCGACCCGTTCACCGAGAACTTCCCCATCGAGTTCTACCTCGAGTACCTGATACTGTGGCCCTCGCTGTTCTTCAAGAGCGTCGAGACCACCAGCCACACCGCCCGCGACGCTGTCAGCGGCTACATGATGGCCAAGACCGAGGGCAAGGCCGCGGAGTGGCACGCGCACATCACGGCGGTCACCGTCTCGCCCAGCTTCCGCCGCATCGCGCTCGCCTCCATGCTCTGCAACGTGCTCGAGACGACCACGGACTTCAAGCCGCACGAGGTCAACTTCATCGACCTGTTCGTCAAGTGCAACAACGCGCTGGCCATCAGGCTGTATGAAAAGCTCGGCTATAGCGTCTACCGACGTGTCGTGGGATACTACAACACCGCGGAAGAGTACCGCCTCCACTCGCTAAAAGTCCTACGGGAAGACAAGGACGCCTTCGACATGCGCAAGGCCATGCCGCGCGACTGCGGACGCAGCATCCGGCCCAACGGCCGCAAGCACCTCTGCCACCCGCACGAAGTGCGCTTCTAGCGCGCAGAGCGCGGCATCGTATATACAGAGCACCCGCGAGTGCTTAACCAATATTACATAGGCGTGCAGACCGCATGCAGCTAGAAATCCACCTTCGCCGGCCGCGCGCCGCCACCGCCGCCGCCGCGCCGCCCGCCGCGCCCGCGCCCGCGCCCGCCGCGCCCGCCGCGCCCCCGGAACCACCCGCGCCCGTTGCGCGGCCGCGCGCTCGCCTGCCCGAACGTGTCCATGTTCAGCTGCCGCTCGTCCTTCCACCGCATGTTCGTGTTGGTCTCCGTCGACGTCGAGATGCTGTCGAAGAACGACGACTTCTTGTCGTAGAACACCTCCTCGCCCGCCGCCGCCGCCGGCGCCTCCGCGCCCGCCGTGCCCGCCGCTGCGCCCTTGCTGAACCGCGCGTTGCTCTGCTCAAAGTCGAAGTCCGCCCCGGCCCGCCCCGCCGCGCCTGCCGCTACCGCGCCCGCCGCCGCTGCCGGCGCCGCTGCCGCCGCTGGCGCCGCCGCTGGCGCCGCGCCCTCGCTGGCCGCCGGCGCGTACACGCCGTACCCCGCGACTGCCGCCGGCACCTGCGGCGGCAGCGCGGGCTGCACCTCCTCCAGCGCGCAGTCCAGGATGCTCAGATCCTTCACGTCGTTCCCATTGAACACCACCGAGTTGTACACCGCCGGGTTCGGGTACACCTCGTCCGCCCCGCCGCCGCGCCGGCCCTCCGTGCCGAAGCACCGCACGTTGTTCAGCGTCACCACGCCCTGCTCCGAGTCGATCGACTCCAGAAGGCCCACGTACCGATTGTCGTTGTTCGACACCAACGAGATGGTCTTCCCGATGTATTGCGACATGTCTCCCGCTGTGTGCTAGTGCTGCCGTGCCGCTGCCGACGGTCCTGCGTGGAGGCGACGTGAACTTTCGCCGCCGTGAAGCTGCGCACCGCGCGCAACCCAAAGCCGGGTAAGGCGCGCACCGCGGCGCCGCTCGGATGGGCTGTTGGCCCAGCGGGCTGTCGAGGCGGGCCCGGGCACGCTGGGCCCCCGAATCGCGCCCGCGCGGTCGGGGTTCGGCGAGCGCGCGAGCAGCGCAATGTCTGGTGTGGCGCAAAGCAGAGTGACCGCCGGGGTTTATGCGTTCGAGCACAGTGCGGCAGCTCTATAAAAGCACGCGCGGCGCGGGAGCGCGTGCAGGGTGTCGCAGGTGGGGCACGGCATGAGTTTCGAAAACGCAGTGATAGGAGCGACGGCCAGCTCGCTGGCCAACATCGCAGTGTACCCTCTGGACCTGGCCAAGACGCTGGTGCAGACGCAGCTCAAGGACGAGTTCGTGGAGGCGGGCGAGGAGGCGGGCGAGGAGCGTGCGGGGTCGCGGCGGCAGAACCGGATCAAGCCGATCGCGCTGCGCAGCCCGCAGGCCGCGGAGCAGTACAAGGGGGCGCTGGACGCGCTGCAGCGGATATACGGCGCGGAGGGCGTGGCCGGGCTGTACCGCGGGCTGGGGTCGTCGACGGTGGCCGGGTTCATCCAGAGCTTCTCGTACTTCTTCTGGTACACGCTGGTGCGCAAGCACTACTTCCGGCTGAAGCAGGCGCGCGGCGGCGACGCGCGGTTCTCGACGCCGGAGGAGCTGGTGCTGGGGATCGTGGCGGCGGCGACGTCGCAGCTGTTCGTGAACCCGATCAACGTGGTGGCCACGCGGCAGCAGACGCGCGGGCAGGCCGCGGGCGCGGCGGACATGCGCACGGTCGCGCGCGAGGTGCACGCGGAGAACGGCTGGCGCGGCTTCTGGGCGGGTCTCAAGGTCTCGCTGGTGCTGACCGTGAACCCGTCGATCACGTACGCGACGTACGAGCGCCTGCGCGAGGCGCTGTTCCCGACGCCGGCCGCGGCCTCGCACCTGGTGGACTCCGCGGCGCTGCTGAGCCCGGGCCAGAACTTCGTGATGGGCGTGCTGTCCAAGATTGTGTCCACCGTGCTGACCCAGCCGCTGATCATCGCGAAGGCCTCGCTGCAGCGCTCGGGCAGCTGCTTCCAGGACTTCCACCAGGTCCTGCACCACCTCTACAGCACGGAGGGGCCGCTGTCGCTGTGGAAGGGCCTCGGGCCGCAGATCACCAAGGGCGTGCTTGTGCAGGG
This sequence comes from Eremothecium gossypii ATCC 10895, assembly GCF_000091025.4. Classification (NCBI taxonomy): domain Eukaryota; kingdom Fungi; phylum Ascomycota; class Saccharomycetes; order Saccharomycetales; family Saccharomycetaceae; genus Eremothecium; species Eremothecium gossypii. Next base: position 771,618 of record NC_005785.6, on the reverse strand, counting down.
CCTGCTGTTCATGTTCAAGGGCGAGCTCACCAAGATGCTGCGGAAGCTTATGTTCTACCTGGCGCTTCTGAGAAGCAGCCGCCGTGCATTGAAGGGCTAGGAGTCTGTATACGCATCCGTAGTCCTGTCTCTAGTATTGTGTAGTCTGCCCCTCTATAACGGCTGGCATTTCTTTTTGTATCGAGCATTGAAAAATTTATTCCGGGCCTGCAACTCATCGCCATCAAGCGCAGCAGCAGCAGCTATTAGGTAGCGGGGATACGTGGTTAGCGGTGCCCAGATAGTGTGATGTCGCGTGTGATAGTCAAGGGATTGCCCATTTACCTCGAGGAGGCGCGGCTCCGCGCACACTTCCTGAAGAGGCTGCAGCAGCAGGGCCGGGGGAGCGAGGACCAGATCACAGACGTCAAGATCGTGAAAGACAAGTCCGGGAACTCCCGGCGGTTTGCATTCATCGGGTACAGGTCGGAGCAGGATGCGTTTGACGCGATAGAGTACTTCAACGGGTCGTTCATCGACACGGCGCGGATCGAGGTGGCCATGGCGAAGAGCTTCGCGGACCCGCGGGTTCCGACGCCGATGCGCGAGAAGAGGCGAGAGGCGCTCAAGCGGCTGCGCGAGCGCGAGGACCGGATACTGGCGGAGAAGCGCCAGAAACAGACAAAGCCGCAGCACGGAATAGACGCGGAGATCTCGAAGAACAAGCAGCTGCAGGAGTTCATCGAGACGATGAACCCGAAGATGGCCGCCGCCGCCGCGAACCCGATGGCGCGCGCGGCGGAGCAGCCGGCATCCGCGAACCCGCTGCTCAGTGCGCTGCACGGGGCAGAGGACGACGAGGAGGTGGACATGTTCCAGCTGTCCGAGCAGGAGAGCGACGACGAGTACACGGACCTGCACCAGAGACCGCAGAGCGCAGAGGAGGACGAGCTGGAAGAGCCGGCCGTGGGCCAGGACCTGGACGCGGCGCCGGCTCCGGACGCCGCGGAGGACGGCATGGCTACCAACCAGGAGGTGTCCGACCTCGAGTGGCTCAAGAACCGCCGGATCCGTATCAGAGACGGCGAGGACGCGGAGGCCGCACCTGCCCCGCAGGAGCAGGCGGCGGAGGAGCCTGCTGAGCAAGAGGTGCCCCAGGAGGACGAGGTCTCAGCAGAGGAAGCGGCGCTAACTAAAATCAGGGCGACCGGGCGTCTGTTTCTGAGAAATATCCTTTACGACGCCACGGAGGAGGACTTCAAGCAGCTCTTCAGCCCGTACGGGGAGCTAGAGGAGGTGCACGTTGCAGTAGATACGCGTACCGGGCAGTCCAAGGGCTTTGCATATGTTTTGTTCAAGGACCCGGAACACGCTGCGAACGCATATATCGAGCTGGATAAACAGATCTTTCAGGGCAGACTTCTCCATATTCTCCCAGCAGACGCCAAGAAAACTCACAGGCTGGATGAATTCGATCTGAAGAACTTGCCCTTGAAGAAGCAGCGGGAACTCAAGAGGAAGGCCACGGCTGCGCAGCAGACCTTCTCCTGGAACTCGTTGTTCATGAACCAGGACGCCGTCCTCTCCAGTGTGGCGGCCAAGCTGGGCATGGAGAAGTCGCAGCTGATTGACCCGGAGAATAGTGGCTCTGCAGTCAAGCAGGCTTTAGCAGAGGCACATGTTATCGGCGATGTCAGGAAATATTTTGAAGCACGCGGTGTCGACTTGACCCAGTTTGAGAAGTTCAAGAAGGTCACTGAACGCGACGACCGCATTATTCTGGTAAAGAACTTCCCTCATGGTACCACTCGCGAGGAGCTAGCGGAGTTATTCCTCCCTTTTGGGAAGATAGAAAGGCTGCTGATGCCCCCAAGTGGCACCATAGCGATAATCCAATACCGGGACGTACCAGCTGCTAGAGGAGCTTTCACCAAACTTTCGTACAAGCGTTTCAAGGAAGCGATTCTGTATCTGGAGAAAGGTCCAAAGGACTGCTTCTCTAGGGAGCCTCGGGGCGATGAGCTACTAGAAGGCGATGCCGCACCGGAAGATGTGAAGGAGATTAAAAAGAGTGTCGAGGACGTGATGGATGCAGACTCCAAAACTCCTTCTTCCGAGGCCACCGCGATCGATGGGCCTACCGTGTCCATATTCGTCAAAAACCTCAACTTCTCCACGACTTCTGCTCAACTGGCGGAAAAGTTCAAGCCCTTCTCCGGGTTCGTTGTGGCCCAGGTTAAGACTAAGCCAGATCCAAAAAATAGCGATAAGAAGCTCTCCATGGGCTTCGGATTTATTGAATTCCGTACTAAAGAGCAGGCGGGGGCTGTGATCGCAGCGATGGATGGCGCGGTCATCGATGGCCATAAGATTCAGCTCAAAATATCTCATAAGCAAAGCAGTCTCCCCAAGACCAGCAAAGGGTCCAAAAAGAAGATTAGCGGCAAAATTATTGTCAAGAACTTGCCATTTGAAGCTACAAGGAAGGACGTATTCGAGCTGTTCAGTTCTTTTGGCCAGCTAAAATCGGTCAGAGTACCCAAAAAGTTCGATAAGTCTGCCAGAGGTTTCGCCTTCGTTGAATTCCTACTACCGAGCGAAGCAGAGAACGCAATGGACCAGTTACAAGGTGTGCATTTGCTCGGTCGTAGGCTGGTAATGCAATACGCGGAACAAGAATCTGATGATGTGGAGGAGCAAATTTCGAAGATGACAATGAAGATGAAAAAGCAGGCTGCCGTTAGTAAGATGGGAGCGCTGCGCAACAGTGGTAAGCGGAAAATAGATATGAGCGATGATGAGAACGATGGGTTAAACGGATTTTAGCTAACCTAGAAACAACTATCGCAGTACCTTAATTAGTTCGGATTATTATATAAGGGCATATGATCTTTCATTCTGTAAATTCAAAATCTTGAAAACTACGCTGAAAGTCTTTAACCTCTATCTCTTCTTCTTCCTTGGATTGAAGGCAAGCCTTGGAGTTCCATATTACACGCTTGGGTAATTTGAGAAGGAACGCAGCCACCCTTCTACCAAACTGTAGATCAATGCTGTCCTCGGACTTGAAAGTAGCAATAAAGACCTTGGGGCTGGCTTTATGTGTTTCATACACAGTAAACTGCATGTAATTCGTCTTAGGATCATTGACCAGTGCAAGGAAGTCCGGATGCTGTAAACCTTCAAAATCTTGGAAGGTGAAGTTTGCATTTTTTTTAAACTTCTCATTGTTTATGTGTAACTGGCGGTCCAATGCAGTGGTGAAGCTTCCTATCAGATATTTCGGCACAGGAACCACCTGCTTGTGAAAGTGAACAGAGTTGACCGAATTGATTTCAAAGACGAGCGTCGACATGTCAAATTTCTTGTAATTCATGTTGACCAGTGCAGATTCGTAACGCATAACTTCTTTCCCCATTTCGGTTTCCATTATGGCTGAGGTTGTTTGGTCTGGTGAGGCGCTATTGAATTTTGGCACATGATCAATAGGAATAATCAGGCAATGACCAGAAAAGGTCATCTCCCCTCTAGGTACCGAAAGAGGGCCCTTCGCAATGGTCAAATAAGAGTGCTTGCCAATCGATATGACCATATGGTCTTCGACAGAAGGATTGCTTAAGCAGAAGTGGCATGCTGCCGGCAACACTTTTGTGCGCTTCTTTGGTGGGGGGAGTGGATCCGAGTCCAGGTCCCGTTTCGGCCTATCCATTGTAATAAACGGGTTCGTAGTTAGATTTGTCGGAACAGAAGCCTCCTGGTCTGTACCGACCGTGATATTGAATGCATATGCCCATTTCTCACCGCTTCCAAACGTAGCCAGGTTAATAAAACGGGTAATATCTGGCATGCTACTCCGGTCCCATCCAAAGGGTTCCAGTTCAAAATATTTGTCTCCTAGTGTCGCGAAGTGATACTGAGGCTTGCTACTAATGACCAACTGGTCCACGGTATCAGTGCCAGACACCTCTTCCAACTTTGAGCGGACAGACTTCGGCCACTCCTTGGTCAGTAGTATATCTAACCGTCCCACCTTTTTGAAGATCTCTAGCTCGGCATCGACGGCAGAAGGCTCTATGCGCTCAGAAGGCGTAAAGTAGCCGATCTTCATCCCACTAGGAAGTTCGTAAATGCCATGTTCGTTTAATAGGATGAGTTTATCGCATATGGTATGTGATCCGCGCAGTTCGCTAACGAACTGCCCCCCATTGGTAACATACACAGGAAAAGAAACCGGGTTTGCTGGTTTGAACGCTAAATCTGTGAGCACAGCTCCTGTTATAATGGTAGCATCGAATGGTCCCGATTTACTATTCAGGTCGGCAGCTTTTTTGAGAACCTCATCCAAAGTCGCAGAGCTCGAACGAAGAAGCAATCTATACGTTAGTCACTGAAAGAGCCACGGCTAATCCACTCAAAGAGAGATTTTAACATTAACATACACTTTCTGCTTTGGCATGGTGCTTGAATGACCAGCTTCAGAGACCGTTCCTTTCACCGATGAGAATGAATATATATATATGTTGATATTTTTTTTTTCAGTCTGCGCGCCAGCGTAGCATGCCTGAACTCTGACTGTAAACTTCTGACCTCCGATGGCCAAACCTAAAATAGGCGTGGGAATAAACATGTGTTAGCAGCCATATATACAAATAATTTAGTTAATTTGCAGGGTATAAAGGATTATGACATGTTAATCTGCAACTGGGCCAACAATATTAAGAATGCGATAAATGCTCGTAAAGCGACCTCATGGATGGGCTGTGTCGTCAATAAAACGTTGCAAATGGATCTGCATGCTCTGATCCGTTATGCAGAACTCCACTAGAACCAGTCTTGCCCTTCCTGTGTCTAAACGTAAACCCAACCAATTTCGAGCTGTTGGAGGATTCTTCTACCATCGCATTCAGCTTGTCTTGTCTCTTGAAGACGTCGGCGTACTTGGCCATATCTGCCTCGTTGGTGAAATCGTCAAAGTACCCGGCATCCGTCTCACTATCCAGTTGCGGTATGAATGGCGGGCTCATGCTTCTCAGGTTGGCGAAGTCGATCTCGGCAAAATACTTCATTTTCTTTACATGTTCGAACGAGCGCAACCGGTTGATGGGGTCAGCTATGAGCCTGGTGATAAGCTCCCACGTACGATCCGAAAATGCGGGTCTTCCGTTTTCGCAGCGCGGGCGCCTCAGGACTTGTTTCCAACGCCTTAGGTTTTCGTACGTTTCGTTGCTGGAACTGCCGCTAAAGGGCGTGTATCCCACCAAGCTTTCAAACAGTATGCAGCCAAGCGACCAGTAGTCCACGGTGAAGTCGTAGTTCTTCGCCTCCAAGACCTCCAAAGCCATGTAGTCCGGCGAGCCCACAGTCGAGGACGCGTAGTTCAGCTCCTTCTCCCGCACACGGTGATACATCTTGCGCCTGTAATCCATAGAGGTCTCCTTGAACTCCGGGAACTCGAGGTTCTTCACTTCTTCCAGCCGAATGCGCATACTCTCAATGCGCTCCATGGAAACCGTTCCCGAGGCCAACCCGAAGTCGGTCAGCTTGATGTGGCCCTTGGAGTCGATCAGGAAGTTCTCCGGCTTCAGGTCCCGATGCGTGTAGCCAAGCTTGTGCAGCGCGTCCACCGCGCAGAACATCTCGCTGATGTAGAAGCGTGCATGGGGCGCCTGCAGAAAACGGGTATTGATCAACAGGGTCCGGTAGTCGCCGCCCGGCACAAACTCCATCGCCAGATAGAGACTGTGCGGGTCCTGGAATGCATACAGCAGCTTGACCAGCCACTCCGACCGCGTCGTGGTCAGGATGTCGCGCTCGGTCAGCACATGGTCCGTCCCGTTCAGCTTTGCAAGCAGGTTTTTGTTCAGGATTTTTAGCGCACAGATCTCCTTGGTGTCTTTCTTCCGCGCCAAGTACACCTGCCCGTAGCCGCCCTGCCCCACCTGCGTGATGATCTCGAAGTCCTTGTTCTTCGGCTTCAGCCGCCGCTTGCGCAGGATGTCCGTCTCCCGGTACAGGTAGTTTTGCCACTCCTCGCTGATCTCCTGCGCCGAGTGCAGCCCCTGCGCCCGCTGCTGCTCCAGGTAGTTCATCACCTGCCGCGTGCGCTCGCGCCGGCTGATCACGTAGTCAAACATGTCGCAGTAGTAGTCCAGGAAGAACATCTGGCACACGCTCACCAGCCGCTTCGTCTTAGTCGACGACGCCCGTTTGTGGAAGTCCATCGGCAGCTTCTTCGGCGACCGACTCAGATCGATGTCGTCGCGCGGCCGCTCGTCCACGTCCATCCCCGAGTAGTCCGCGTTCTCCACCGTCAGGTAGCCCCCCTGCCGCCCCGCCGGCGACTTGCCGTTCGGTGTCCTCTGCAGGTAGCGCGACGGCGTGTGCGGAGGGTCGATCACTATGTGGCGCCGGTTCTCCATCTCGCCCTCAAAGCTCAGCTGCCCAATGTCCTGCGCTAGCGCATCAACATCCCGGACGTTGTTGCCACGACCTGAAAACATTTTTTTCGCCTTCGTGTCTCCCTGAATGCCTCTGTTCCCCTCGCCAGATTCCTCTGTGAGCGCTGTGCCACCTTCTTATAATCCACCGATCCAGAACGCCTGTCCTACGTCTACTGCACAGTGTTGATGTGCGATATCTGCAATCCGTAGACCTGCTAGCACTGCCGGACGCGAATTCCTGGCCTCGATAACCTGAATGTTTATGTACAAAGTTCCTACTAGTTCCTAAAAGAATTCATTTTTGCTGAATATTCGCTTCCATGTATTGTGCTTTTTCCACATGAGGCATAGTAAGTAGAGTGGCAGGGGCCAGCAGTAGTAGCAGCGCCCGGGCAGGTCGCGACGGCGGCGCAGCGCTGCCGTATGCGGGCGCAGAGTATGTAGACGCAGGGCACGCGGGTCCGGGCGACCCTGGGCGGCTACCGGGCGCGGAAGGCCTCAGCGGGGCGGCGGGGCGGCGGGCGCGCCGCTCAGCCCGAGGCCGATCTCCTCGCCGAAGCCGTCGACAGCGGTGCGCTCCGGGACGCCGAAGGCCGCGCGGTTCTGGAGCTGGCGCGCAGCAGAGAGGCGGAACTTGCTGCGGTGGGCGCGGAAGCGGCGGCCGGCGCGGCGGCGCGGCTTGGCGTCGGCGGGGACGGGCAGCGGGGCGGCGGCCGCGGGCGCGGGCGGCGCGGCGCGCGCAGCGATGCGGGCAAGGATGTCTGCGCGCCAGCGCGCGGCGAGCGCGGGGTCGGGCGCAGAGGCGTCGACGCGGGCGGCGAGCGCGAGGCGCGCGCACAACATGCGCAGGGCCTGGCGCTGCAGCGCGGGCGGCTGCTCCTGGACCAGCGGGGTGTCCCAGACGTGGCCGCGCAGGCGCACGCCCGAGGCGTCGGTGCGGCGCGCGTGCGCGGCGTGGCGCGGCGCGCCGATGGCGGCGAGGTTGCAGGCGGGGACCTGCGCGAGCTCGCGCACGCTGCCGGCGTGGGACAGCAGGGCCGCGGCGACGACGGGGCCCACGAGGGCGGTGACGGTGGGCGCGAGGCGGTGTGCCTGGCGCACGATGTGCGCGTCGATTGCGTCGACGGCCGTGTGCAGCTGCTCGTGGCGGTCTGCGTGCGGCGCAAGCTCGCGCGGCCAGCGCGCGGGGTCCGCGCGCGGCGCCTGCGGCCGCGTCATCGCGACAAGCATGGCCTGCTCGCGCGTCAGCAGCTCGTCCAGCGGTGCGCCCGTTTCCAGCGCGCGCAGCACGCGCACGTACGTGCGCTGGCTCGGCACCAGCTCGGCCAGCTCGGGGAACACCGGGCGGTAGCGCGCCTCCAGCTGGCGGTAGACGTCCGCAGCCTCGTCGCGCAGCACGGGCAGCAGCTGTCCGAGCGTGCCTAGATCCAGCTGGCCCGCTGCGAGCGCCTCATGCAGCTCCGGGAGCAGCGGCAACGCGGACGGCCGCGATCTAGGGGCGCACTGCAGCAGCGCGTGGAGGCGCTGCTGCAGTGCGCCCGACGGCGCCTCTGCGGCGCTCACATGTGCGTCCTGGGGGCTCGGGGGGTCGTCTAGGCCTTCCAGCAGGTCCATCGCGGGTACGGGGTGGCTTGTGGCTGGTCGCAGTGACTGGCATCGGCGATGATCTTGGTGGCTCGCGCGCGCGGATATTCATGTTATCGTTTCTTTTTTGGAACGTCAAATAAAAAAATTTTCCGCCGATGCGATGACCTGCTCACGGAACGGCGCGTTAACATCGGATTTGGCAAGCTTATCGGCCCCCCGTTCCCCCCGAGTGCTGTCCAGAGCGTTTCCAATGTCTAATATTGTCAACATCGAGTATAACCGGGTGACCAACACGACGTCGACCGACTTCCCGGGGTTTTCGCACCAAAAGGAGTGCGCGTGGGACGTGGACGAGTTCCGGCGCACCATGGACGTGCAGATCAAGAGCCTCGACGAGCGCGAGGCCAACTTCGACCTGCTGCGCGTGGACACGTCGATTGCCAATGCATTCCGGCGGATCATGATCTCGGAGGTGCCCTCGGTCGCGCCGGAGTACGTGTACTTCTTCAACAACACGTCGGTGATCCAGGACGAGGTGCTGGCGCACCGCATAGGGCTGGTGCCGCTCAAGGTGGACCCCGATATGCTGACATGGGTGGACAAGAGCCTGCCCGAGGCGGAGCGGTTCACGGACGAGAACACGGTGGTACTGTCACTGAATGTGAAATGCACGCACAACCCTGACGCGCCCAAGGGCTCGACGGACCCGAAGGAGCTGTACCGTAACGCACATATCTACGCACGTGACCTGAAGTTCGAGCCACAGGGCAAGCAGTTGGAGACTTTCGCCAAGTGCCCCGTGGTTCCCGCGGACCCGGACATCCTGCTCGCCAAGCTGCGCCCTGGCCAGGAGATCTCGCTGCGGGTGCACTGCATCCTGGGCATCGGGAGCGACCACGCCAAGTTCTCCCCGGTCGCGACGGCGTCCTACAGACTGATGCCGTACATCAACATAGTGGAGCCCATCACGGGCCCTGACGCCGAGAAGTTTGTCAAATGCTTCCCACCCGGAGTGGCCGCGATCAACGAAAAGGGCGAGGCCTTTGTCCAGGACGCCAGGAAAGACACCGTCTCGCGGGAGGTCCTCAGACACCCCGAGCTGGAGCAGAAGGTAAAACTGGGCAGAGTCCGGGACCACTTCATCTTCAACGTGGAGAGCGCGGGTGCGATGACGCCCGAGGAGATCTTCTTCAAGAGCGTGCGCATCCTCAAGAACAAGGCCGAGTACCTGAAGAACTGCCCGATCACACAGTAACGGCATCGAAGGCTTGGCTTTGGTACCAGGTGGATGCTTGCTGATGTACATTATATATAATAGAGTGAAAAGAATACAGACGGATATGTAGTGAATAGTCTTAGTGTTTATGCGCTTCTCTCAGACCATTGAGGTGGGTGAGGCGTTCCGCGCGCCGGCACCCTGGCGGAAATGGGCCGTGGTCCCATGAATAACTCGGAACACCTCCACGGGGTTGATGTGCGCTACGTTTATGCGGCCCTCGCCGGCCGGCTGGGTGCAGCCGGAGCCATCATACCCCGGCAGCTGCGTCTTTGTCAGCGGGGAAAAGTATACACAGGAGAGCATGTACAACCCGAACTGCAGGCAGAGAATCAACAACTGGTACGTCACCGCCATCAGGTTGCCGCCTATGTTCGACGCCGGCACGGCCTCGCCGATCAGCTGGAAAAACCACTTGCCATGCCACTCGCCTTGCATGACGTAGTTGTCGAGCGGTAACGGTGTGTTGGCAGGCCCGGGGTAGCCCTCGTAGCGGTACATCCCAAGTAGCTCCTGGAAGTCCGCAGGCCATATTATCCACGTTACCAGCGCCAAGCAGTTGAACGTGAACGCCGCGTGGAAAAGTGCGCATTGTATCCGCTGCAGGAACTCCTTCGTCATGTCCTCGGCCTCCGCCTCCGCGCCCCGCGCCCCGCGCCCCGGCGTCTGCTCGTCCTCCCCTTCCGTCCTCCCGCTCGCACCGCCAAATCGAAGCACCAGCTGTTGCCGGTTGGGGAACGGCGACAGGAGCGCAGACTGGAGCAAGAGCCGGAAGAGAAAAACCACGATGCTCCCGCCGAACTTGATGTAGCTGAGCACTATCACTGTGTACCCCAGTAACCCTATATGTTCCACCAACTGTTGCCGGAACGGTCCGATAGAGCAGACCGGAGTCGCGCTGCTTATGGAGCTATCCATCTTGCCTCCTAAATCTCACAATATCTGCTGTATTAGCGTGCAGAAAGCAAAGGACTTAGACCGGCTTTGTCCTCTCCTCTCTCTGGTGAACATAGTAGTTAGTAAACCGTCAACCTCATCTTGCGTCAGCTCGTCCTAACGTAAGGAATGATTATTCAGTACTGTGTCGAGCCAGCAAGGCTAGCCCATTGATATTGATTCATTAAAATACAGTCATTTCCCGCCGTAAATCTATGTAGAACTACAGATGGGGTGAGGTGGAATTCTCGCAGGTTTCGATAACTTTGTGGTATCAAGGCCAGTGGTTTTCTTGTTCTGTGGCACACAGGTCAAGAACTCTCAAAGCTGACGACAAGCTCCTTGCCAAAAGTCGCAATCTCGCGAAACACTGCATCGCTGTTAAGCTTGACGGTGTCGGGGTCGAGGGGACGGGCGTTACAGTCCATATTTGCCTTAAATCTGAACGGAGACTTAAAGGCAGGGCGGATGAGTCCGGTGATGACGTTCTCGTCCCCCCGGGGGCCGCCGTGGACGCCTACGTGGAGGTGTGACGAGAAGAGGATGCTGTTTTTGTACTTCATGTTGAGGTACTTGACAAGCTGGTAGGTGCAGTCCATTTTCTCGGACAACGTGGAGAGGTCCTTGGGGAACTGGGTGGGCTGCTCGTCGAGGTTCTTGAAGCCATCGGGGGAGAGCACACCGCTCGAGAGACGGAGGGGCGTGGGGCTACGAATCCGGACGGTGAAGTCGTAGTCTTTCAATGCAGGTGTGAAGAGGAGGTTGATTGACTGGGTGTTGAGGCCGTGGACCTGGATCAGGTTGACCGCGACCTTGGCGAGCGCGGTTAGTCTCGTGGCGATCGGCAGGGGCACGGAGGTGGAGTACAGGATGCCGCTGGGGTCGTTTTTGGACGCCACAAAGAACTGGAGTTGCATACCGTGGGGGTCGCCGTTGCGCAAGGACCGGAAGTTCGCCTGGATGGTCTTGTATTGCTGCAGAGTAAGCTTCTCCGAGAGCTTCTTCATGGCGCGCGAATCGAGATCGGAGGCACCGATGCTTGTCTCGAGATCGTCAGAGTCTTCGGGCCTGACGAGATCCAGAATCAAGGGGTCTTCCTTCCAATTCCACTCGCTCAAGAACTTCAGCACCTTTAGAAAGCCGTTCTCGATGGAGCCCGGGGCTGCGTAAGGGTAAGGCTCGACGAACGGCTTAATGGCAATCAGTTCGACGAGTTCCTCAGGTAGGTGTCCCAGCAACAGATGGGAGTCCAACCATTGCTTGAATAGTCTCACTACGGGAGAGTAGAACGGGAAGCTGTGCGAAAGAAGCTCCAACGTCCTGGTGTGCCGAATGGATGCTTGGTATTTCGAGGTGAACTTCAAAAATGTTCTTTCCAGTTCTTGCTTTAGTTCGCTCCTCGCGTTGCTGATAGCCCTCAGGTACATCACTTCATCGCGCTCTGTTAGTACTCTGAACTTGAACCCATAGCCCTCAGGGGTGAGAATGTTCAAGGTGACAATATCCAAGTTATAGGGGATAGACTCGTCGCGAGCAAAATAGCATCTGTACTTGTCACCCTGCTGGGCAGTAAGCTGCTCCTGGATCTTGAGTAGGAACGCCGTCTTGGCCTTTTCCAAGGCAGAGATCTCATCAGGCCACTTGGGAGAGGTTTCAAATTCCAAGATCACTTCCTGCAGAAATTCAGGATTTGAGTATGCATATGGGACTGGCTGACACATGGTTGCGTATCGGAAAGCAGCGCCCACCGGTAAAATGGACTTGACGGATAGCGGAAGTTTCAGCTGGAATACAATTTTGTATAGGTTGTCAAAGGAGCGCTTCAATTGGTGGAAGCTAGTGGAGTTCAACACAGACAGTTTCAAGCTTCCAGGTAAGTTAGGCTGCGGCAGCCTGCTGTGGAATTGCCTCGTTATGGCGTTGGATAGCTTTACGTCGTCAGAAATGTGCAACTTGAGAACGTAATCCAGGATAGACGTGATAACGGGCTGATTGGCTGAGGTGGACCACACGCAACTGTGAATAATGGAACCGTCCTTGAATCTACGCAGAGACGCTTTCTTGCCCCAGAAGCTGGTGAACTCGGCGGCCTCTGCGCTCTGCTCTTCCTTGTTAGCAGGGCCCCTGGTTACTAACTTTTCAGACTCGACTGGATTGACCAGAAGCTTAATTTTGATGGACGAAAAATTCATGGGTCCCGCTGGCTTCCGCCTGTTAATTGGGAATTTTGTTTTGTGCCCGACCAATTCAAACTCTTCTGCTCTAATTCTATCACCCAGAGCAATCCTAATTACATTGGCAAGCTTGTTCACGAGAAACTCTTCGAAGGATATAAACCGCACCTTCTCTAGCGGTCCAAACTTGGATAAAAGTTCTTCTTGGCTGGGAAACTCCAAGTCGTAAGATAGATCGTAACTGACGCTAGGTATTTTGTCAAGCTTGGTCAAGAAAATGCCTGCAAACTGATCCCGAACAACGTCGTTCAACATCGCAAGCGTCTGTTGTGCGTGGAGCTTTAGCATATGGTAGCCCGACACAGACATCTTGCTTAATATATTGACCTTAGTGGTCTTGTCGAACAATGTGGGGGTGCGGAACCCCTCCTCCACGTACTTTGAGGTCGGGACGTTCGAGACAGAATCAAGGTCAGAATGAAACTGCAAGTAGCCATCCGAACAAAGATCCATAGTAGCAAGGTACTTCATAATACCCTTGAACAACTGATAGGAGGAAAACCCATGCAGGAGGATTTTGTTGCCGTTGACGCCACCGCCATTCAACAGGACAGCCATCAGGATAGCAAATTCAAAGTTCCCAAAGCCGCCCAGCAACGCGGCATGCGACATGTCAGAATGGAACCCTCTCTGCGCCAACCAAAGACGGCCCAGCACGCAGGCTTCCTTAAATGCCTCCGTTTGTTTTTTTGTTTTGTAAAGGTACTTGAGGTAATGCTCATGGGTGCATGAGGACAGAACCGAAAAGTTATAAAACGGAGTCGGCGTAGAATTGTCCTCGCCAACTCTAATGCAATTCCTGGTCGGTAGTAACTTCTTGGGCTCAAACACACCATACGGGAAGCCCACAATCAGGTTCACGGAAAACTTCGTCTTGTGGAAATTGTATTCGGAGTCAGAGGCTTCGTTACAGGATATACGCAACATGGGCTGCAACGGATCGCTGTTGCGGTGTGCGTACTCCAGATGCAGAAACTCCAGCCGGTTCTTCTTCAGTGCCAGCGACAGCTGGTACGTCAGGTACGCCAAGTACACGCTCCGCTTGTGCACGCATCTGAAGTTTAGAAAGTCCTTCTTCTCGAACAATTCCTCCGGCATCGTCAGCAGCACGTCGATGCTGGACCCCTGCGGCTGGTATATCGCCGTCTTCAGCGCGAACGACCCGATCAGCGCCACGCTCGGCGTCTTGTACCCGAACTTGTACGGCGTCGAGCTCGCGGGCTTCGGGTCGCAGAACGGTACGCACACCGCCTTGTCCTTGAAAAAGGCCTCCACCTCCGCCAGGCCGCGCCCCTCCCACTCCGGCACGCCCTGCAACAGGTCGTACAGCCGGTGCAGAAACTTCTCCACGCGCAGTATGTGGCTCTCCTTGAGCTTTACCTGTTCCTGCAGCTCGTCAATCTGCATTTTGAAAATGTTCGACTTGAACAGCTCTGCCGTCTCCCGCGCAATCTGAATATCCTGTGCTCCCACGCCCGCCTTCCGTGTGCTGCGCTTCTGCTCGCCAATGTCTTCCTCCTCGCCGGAGGAGCTATCTGTTGCGTCATCCATTGCCTCTTCGATCTGCTCGGCCGCGCCTTGCCCCGAAGTCTCAATCAGCGCTTTCTTGGTGCTAGATACATCGCTGGCATCCTCAACGGCTGACGCATTTCTCTTAGTGGGAGCCATCGCCAATAACTTCTGATTGTCTATACAACTTCTATGTACTACAACATTGTCCATCAACTATCTTCGCTCTTTCGTTCGCACCTCATCGCACACGTTTCTTTTTTATTGAAAATTTTCGCCAATAGTGAGAACGGACCTCGAGTTTGTGCGTCTATCGCCGTGCACGAGCTCGGTGCGTGGCGATGGCTAGGCCTCAAGGGCGAGCGGCAGAGGACCGCGAATAGCGAGGCTGTAACTGTAGAGGTTGGTAACCCCTCCTGACGCACTGCGCGTGGTTGTGCGGCAGAGGGCGGCGGGTTGGGTCTTGCTGTTGCAGCAGTGCAAGAAAAAAGTAAGACAAATGCCCTGTACCAGAATTGAACTAGTGACCTTCGCATTACAAGTGCGACGCTCTACCACTAAGCTAACAGGGCAGCTGATGTTATACGTGGTTCTGTGAGCTAATTAACGGTTGGCGGCTGCGGACTAGGCATCGCAGCCAAACGGGACGCGCGTGGAGCCGCCGGCGCGGCCCGCGGCACGGCCGGAGCTCTATGATACAGGTGGCCGGGTATCCGTCGAACCACTCTATTACATGCCTACCAGATGAGTATATAGTACAATATACGGGGCTGCCGCCCACCTAGTATTCCGCAGGGCGGATCAAGCGCGCCATGGCCTTGTTTTCTGCTTCCAGGCGGCTGATGTCCTGCTCGAGGCCCTTGGCCTTCAGTTCCAGCTCGTCGGCCTCCTGGAGGTGGCGCTGGCGCTTGTCCGCGCGCGCGCGTTCGCGGCGGCGGAGGAACTGCTCCCGGAACTTGTCGCACTCCTGGGTGTACTGCCCGAGATCGTTCTGCAGCCGTTCCTTTCTGAGCAGCAGCCTTTCCCGCTTGGCGTGCAGCTGTTCCAGGTCGCTCTGCAGCTTGGACAGGCGCTCGTGCGCGGACAGGATGTCGCGCTTGAAAGTCGCGTCGAGCTCGTCGTATTCGCTTCTTCTCTGGAGCCGGTTCTCCTTCGATCTGAGGTACTCGGTTTCCAGGGCAGTCTGCTCGTCGTGTATGGCGGCCAGGGACGCTTCGAGGGCGAGGATTTGGTCCTCGTTTTTATGCAGCACGGTCTTCAGGTTGTCGATCTTGAAGGTGGACTTCTCGTCTTGCGAAGAGTTGGACTCGATCTTGCTCTTCATGTGGTCCACATCCTGCCGCAGCGCGTTGATTTTCCGGGCTGTCTCCTTCTTCGCCTTCTTCAGCTTTGCACGTTCCTCCGCGAGGCGGGCGTTTGTGTATAGCACCGACCTTTTTAGGGTCATCAACGGCGATAGGATGGGGCGGCACTCAAACGTGACAGGGGCCTGTTCAGAACGCTTCGTGCCGTCCTTGTCCTCTGTCTGTAGAAGAACATCTGCGAAGAGATGGTCGCCAACACCGTCGATCCGGTTGACGAATTGGATGGCGTAGGTACATGCAGGGACCAATCCGTTGATGACAACGCACAGCCGGGAGGTGGAGTTGTCCGTGACCGCCGAGGAAAAATACGGCCAAAGCAACTCGTTGACCAGAACCAGGAGCTCTCCCCTAGCCATATTAGAAACAGAAAATGTGGCCGTGGTTTTTCCGATCTCAGTAATGCACACTGTAGACTCCGTTGGAGCGGGAGCTACCAGCTGGAGCTTCTTATAGTCGGAGTAGTACTCTTCATTTGCAGGCAGTTCTTGTGGTTTAAGAATGACGCTCTGCCTTGGCGAGGGTTTACGAGGGCCCAGGGCAGGTGGTAAGCGCTCCCAAAAGATATTGCGCAAGAAAAGAACTTTCAACACGGTAAATGTTGCCCACAATGGAGGGAGAACGAAACGATCTTTAGCCCGAAGAAGCTTCTGAATCAAATTGAATTGATTGACACGGGAAATGCAGGTATCCAATTCGGAAGAGAATCCTGACTCTTCGTTTGCCGCACGCGTTAAAAATACTTCAGTATAATACGCAAAAAGGCCAGGTGTTTCCGTTGAGTCTTCTTTATGCTCAGCAGTGGCAGCCACTTTCGCCTTCTCGTCAAAGTTCGCGACACCAGTGGTGGTAATGGCTGATGTATTGAAATCGACAACCCTGTCAGTAAACGTAGGGACTAGAGACACCGAAGAATCCTGATTTATTTCCGCATTGGTGAGAGGGTTTTGTAAAAGATGCGAGGATAGGCGAGGGCTATCACAGGAACCATCACTCACGGTGAGCGAATTTTGGCTTGCCGCAGTGACGATGGGTTTTTCGTGGCAAGGTCCCCCTGTGACAGTGCTTTGCTCGGCACTATTGGCTTTTGATTCTGAGGCGGGGTTCAGCGCAAAGCGGCCAGCGCTATCCATACGCAACGGCTTGACATTTAGTAGAGACGGCGTTGGTGTTGGACGTCTGCTGATACTTGCATAGAACTGCCACGCCACGACATGAAATGAAATGATGTACTTCAGGAGAAGAATATAATGCTCAAATGTGGACGCAGAAGCACTCCCAACGTGCGTATATGGTGGTGCAAGATGCTTCTCTATGGCCTCACCTTCGGCAGGAAAAAGGCGGAACAGGTACGGCCACTTGTAGTATACCCCAATGTGCCACACGATTCTGGTGGTAACCGCATACGTTACTGAGCACGTGGTTGCGTAGCTCAAAAGCTCACCCCGGTCGTTCACCAATGAAGATGCAACTATTGACATCGCCAGGTTCTCGACAGGAACCTTAAAATGATGGCGCCCAAACCTCTGCAGCATCCAGGCCATGAACAACTCTAGTGCTAGCAACGCTCGCTTGGGCAGCATAGCTGGCGAACCCGGTGCCGGTCGGGTCGGCACGCTTTCAGCCAACGCACCAGGAGCGCGCTTCGCGTTCTTGACACGCTCCAAATGTGGCTTTCGCAAGGTAAACCCAAATATAGACAGCGCGCCATTTTTACCGGGGCGCCCGTACCATCGCCAGTAAAGCTGACTGACACATTCGGTGAGAAACCCTTCCGAGCTGGAAGCCGCGGCAAAAAGCCCCAGTATGCATAATGCTATCAGGTGGTTGAAGGATAAGAAGACCAGCAGGAGCGCAATCGTGTCTTTCATCCGGTGCCTTGTGGTAAACCGCCGGGGTCCCGCGCACAACTTCGTCATGTGTCGAGGTAATATGCTTCCCAGCTTCTGATGGCCAACCCACTGCAGTGCCTAGTCCAGTTCTCAGAGCGGATGTGACAAGTACTGGCCGTTTCTTCCAGGTATGTTGATTTCCCGCTGTTTGCCTAGGTGATGGGAGATCCGCTGTGCTTGGCAAACGACAAATTCAATATCAAACCTCACACCAATATGCTCCAAGTTTCTTTTTCCTACCTACTGATGTGGGAATTTCACTTCTGCAAATCCTTTGTAGGGCAGTCTTGGTTTGATAGAGCCTAAACGCTTGCGTGATGATGTGACGTCCTTGTTAAGAATTGTTTATCGTGGAAATTTTACTTTTTCCGCATATTTTGGTCTGAGTAATGCTGGCACATACCAGCGCATTGTGAACTAAATAGAATGGGAAGGGATATAGAGATACACATTTTATACTGAACGGTCGGTCCCCGTCAACCTGACGGCAGCGCCGTACCTTTGCAACTTAGTCAGCAAGCCGTCACCCTGCTTTATCAGTTGATGGTATTGTGCATTCTTGTTGTCTGGGCGATTGGTTTCTACAATGCCGTTGACGCGATCGATGATGCAATTGAGCTGCTTGTTGGGGATAAACTTGCTGAGATCCTTGTCCAAGAACTCAACAGAAACACCAAAGGTGTTGGCCATCGATTTGATGGACAGTGTTTTGTAGGACTCCAGTAGTTGGGCGTATACCTTGCGGCGCATCTCGCGCACAAAACAATCGGCGTGACGGTTGAGGTACTTGCAGGGCATGAGAACGTTGTCGTATGTCTCGAGCAGGTACGGGAAATAGCTGGAGTACTCCGATGTGTAAAGCGAGATGGTCAGCGAGGTGATGGACTGCAGCGCGGGCGTGGTGCTCATGAGCGACAGCAGTTCGGGGGAGTCGATGACCTTGGCCTTGAGATCCACACGCTCGAGCGCGTACAGGCCCGCCACGGATGCATAGGTCGCGATGTTCTCGTAGGACGTCAGCTCGACGCATGTGAAGGTGGCCAGCGAGTCCACAAGCAGAAGGGCCGCCTCCTTGAAATCGCGCACGGCCAGGCAGTGAATGCCCTTGTATGTTTTGTAGCGGTTGCGGCGCTCCCAGTCGCCTCCCTTTTCGATCATCGAGTTGATCTGGGCCAGCTTTTGCTTGACAAACACCTGGTCGTTGTAGAAGAACCCCAGCCGCGTGATGGTCAGCATTATGTCGATCTTGGCGCCCATCGACACCGCCTTGTTGATGGCCTCGGTCAGCGTCTCTTCTGCGTTCTTGCGGTCGCCGATCTGCGCGTAGTACTCGCCCAGCTTGATCCAGCACTGTGCCTTCTCCAGCTCGCCCTCGTCCTTCTCTTCGATCTCCTGCAGATGCTCCTTCAGCTCCGTGATATCCTGTGTGTTGGCGTCAACAAGCGAGTCGTACAGCGCCTGGTCCCATTCTATCAAACCACTGGGGAGGTATTCCTCGCAGAGGTACTTGTAGTAGGGGGCCATCTTCTCCTCCCGGATCGCCTTCATCACGAACTCCAACGACTCCGGGTGTCTATTGTGCAGTTTCGGCTGTGTAAGGAGAAAGGCATGCTCAGACACCTCATAGTTGGGTACTTTATTGACCGCTGGCTCCACATAGTTGCTTTCCTCGTCTGACATTCTCACTTCGCGCGCTCGCTGGCAATTGTGAGTCCTCCTGGGCTTTCAGCTGCTGGTGTATTCAGTTTGCCACCCAGTTAAAGCAGGTTGGTGCCGCGAAGTCCTGGACCATAGACTTCGTAGATAATTACCACTGGCTAGTCCACCGGATGGGCTGGTCAGCACGCTGTAGCGGAATAGTGCGAGAACTAAGTCGATTATGCTAGCTCTATTACGACTATATAAGCGATCTAGGCCCATCATACGTAGTTCCTGTGTCTGTCTTTGAAGAAGAACTGGACCATTATGGACTGGCCGGCGCTGACGCCAATCATGACAAGCGCGGTGAGAACAGACAGCCATACTAGACGAGACTCGGTAGACTTAACGGTAGACATGTTTCTCCACTCCCGCGCACGCAGGTAGGCCATGATCTTTGTGATGTGGTCAAAGTTCCGGTTGATCTCGTCGATGGAGTCGAGGGCGAGGAGATCCTCCGGGTCCTCCTTCTCGACCTTGCGTTCTTGTTCCTGGAGTCCGAGGGTGAACTCCACCTTCTTCAGCGCAGTGCCGTACGAGTTGGTGAAGCAGAAGGAGTACTGACCCACGCCCCACGAGTAGACGTGGAAGTCTCCGTACTTGCTGCGTGTGTCTGAGCCGATCACGTTGCCCTCGGGCGCAGTGATCTCGAAGTCGATCTCGAAGTTCCCGCCCGTCAAAACCTGGTACGACATCAGGATATGGTCTTGGCCCTCTTTCAGGTCAAAGTATACGCACTCTCTGGAGAATGCAGGAAGCATTACCGACATTGGAGTGCGCGTGGAGAAGTCGGCGGATACCGCCGCCAGGCCCGACAATAGGCCGATGAGAAACACAACAGGGTACAACATCCTAACAGCGAGTTCTGGGTGATAAGATGGTACGTAGTAGCTCTTGCCGCGCTATAAAGAACTGGCCAACAGCGCGATTGTCTTCGACTTCAAGGGCTGCTTCCAATGTTGAGGAGCTGGATCCCGACGAAAAAGTTAGACTCGTGTCATATTTCAGCCATTTTTTCAGGTGGATGCTCTCCAAGCCGCCCTTTCTGCAGAGCACCGAGGGTGATTGGACCGCTAGAGCGGTGGGAGCCCCGCCTGGGGCCATGCCCGTGGCATGAGTGTACGGTACTGCGCGAAAGCCGGGTGTTGCGGGCGCTTTGTATGGTCACGTGTAGATCTGTGCCGGCGATGATAACTTTGTGTTCTGGAGATATATAGAGGGGCGCGCTGCCAAACTTAGAAGCATCACCACCTGCGATGCCCGCCCCATAGTGGCTGGTCTGTCAGCCCGCACCCCTAGTGCCGGTACAGGCCTGCTGGATCTGCCGCGGCCTAGGTACAGTGCACCGCTCCTTTGCGCGGGTACTCACGTCCCGAAACTGAGTCAAGACCTCGACAACATGCTGCCGCTTGTGTGGCCACGCTGCTCTGGGCGGTATGCTACGTGAATCTGAAGGCAGATCTCGGCATGCGCGGATCTAGGTAAGATTTATATTGGTCGCCTGATCTGTTGCCGTGACTATATTGTTACATGCATTTTCCCTGCAAATAAAAACATCGGGCGTGTGGTCTAGTGGTATGATTCTCGCTTTGGGTAAGCGAAGTTGCGGTTCACTGCGGCTTAACTACTAAACATGTGAGAGGCCCTGGGTTCAATTCCCAGCTCGCCCCATTTTTTGGTACCCTTAGATTACATAATTGCGTTCATCTCGCCCTTCTTGAAGGACAGAAGCTGCCACTGGAGCTCTCGGCGAATACTCGCAGCCCCGCTGTTGCTGAGGTACCCACGCTCCCCTTCGTTGCATAGCGCAATGAGCATTTTCTGCGCCATCTTCCATTCTCGCAGGGACATGTCCTGAAGGGTGCACCCCTCGGTGACGGGATTGGCGCAGACGCCCGCGTCAATGAGATCCCTAATAAAAATCCCGCCGTAGTCGAAGCGCTGCATGCCTGGTGCGGGCGAGGCGCCGCAATATTTGAGCACGATGTCTATCCCATATGGGTCGCTGTCTGCGATTGCGCGCACAGCAACATTTCGGGGCGCGGAAGCGAGTAGCCTGTATAGGAAAACCCTCGTGAGCTGGTCGGGGTAGCCCTTGCCAGTAATGATGATCTTGTTACTGCAGTAGGCAGCCGCACGGGTGAGCCGATGGAACACGGCTTCCTTTTCGACCACGATCACCGCCTCCACAGCATCCCACTGCTTGCACGACACACAGGAGCTGTCAGAGACATATGGAATCAGGCCGACGCCCTTCAGTTCTTGTCCTTCGACCTCCAATGGTACTGGCACGTGGACCAACCCCTTCTGCGCGGCCAAAATGCGGAAGACACTCTTCTCGACGCCAAAGCACTGCTCCAGCGCTACCAGCCAGTCGACCACCACCTGCTGGCGGCCGTAAAGCTCCACGTTACCGTAGAATACGTCCCGCACGGTTGCAGTCTGGCGCGAGCGCATTCGTGTATGCACTGTCTTCAGCACGCTGACGAACGTTGCAGCACGCCTTGCGCCAGCACTCGTCGTCGAGCCCCGCGCAGGATACACGATGCGAGAACAACGGCCGTCGCAGCGCACCAGCTTTATGACCACCGGAACTGCATTCAACTGCATGGCATTTTTGATGAGGTCGAGCGCCATACCCACCTCGGCCTCGATGCGATCCACAGGTGTTCGTGGCCCCAGCTGGATCTCACGCTTTGCCGTATGCTGCAAGGCGTTCAACAATTTGCCCCGTGTGCCGTGTTCATCCATCAGCTCTCGCAGCGAATGTCTTAAACTAACCATCGCAGCTCTCCGACTTAAGTTAGTGGTTACTACTGAATGTACATTTGGGCGGCTAAATACAAGCACGAGCGCCAGCGGAAAAACAGACGGGACAAAACCCACCCGCTATGTACTTACAAACTACACAACCGTAGCCCCAGTGTTCACCCACCGTACTTCTCCTCCAGGTATTGTAGCTTAGAGAGTACCGAATCACTGTCCAAATAGCAGCCCTTTAACCAGCGCTCGCCGGTAAAGCCTGTGCGAGCATGCAAAATGCGTCGATTATTAAAAATGACACAGGTACCCTCCGGAAGCTTGACACGGAACTGGTTCTCTGGGTTGTTGATGTACTGCTCGAAGAGCCGCAGGCCGCGCTGGAAGTCCCTGAAGACAAAGCGTTCCGTCAGCTTCCCTTGCGGGGTCGATACCTCCGCGCCCTTTGGCTTCTCCCAAATTCCATAGGTGAACGGCTTCTGGAAGGGCGGGGAGTAATTGACGCACTTGATCAAACGGTTGAACTGCGAGCTCAACGACGTCCCTTCGCCGAACTCATGCTCCTCGATGACAGGCCGCGACCGGTAGTACCGCTTGTCGTCGCGGTTGTACCCGTAGTTGACCGGCATATGGGTGAGCGCATCATATGCGTCACTGTCCGTCTCCCGCACGTACCGCGCGGCATGGAACGCATCCGCAAAGTAGTTCATCCCCAGATCGGTAGCTCCGGTGGAGTTGCGGATGGCGTGCAACAGCTGCCAGCCCGGCACGGTCTCCAGATACAGCAGGTCCATGTGGAGCGGTAGGGGCACATTCGTGTAGGCAATGTTCTCGGCGCCCGCCTTGTTGATCACGTCAAACAGCTCGCCGTAGAACGTGTGGCGGATGTTGCCGATGCGCTCGGCAATCGTTTTCACATACCAGGAGTCCAGCTCGGAGGTTGTCTCGTCCGGGATGTTGGTGATGAACGAGATCCCGTACTTCTGCAGGTTCACCAGTGTCTGGTACAGCTTCCCGTCGCAGTCCGGCGCCATGAACGACTCGTAGTCAATCGACAGCAAGTCCGCAATGTTCGTCTTGAGCAGCTGCTTGTCCCACAGCACCGGCGGCTGCCGCGGCGTGCGCTGCAGCGGCTCCGTGCCGCTGTGCTGGTGGATGAACTCCAGCGGGTACGCGTACATGTCCCCGTCGCCCCACCCGATCTCGATCGCCCGCCCGTCCGCCGTCACCGCCACGCTGTGCGGCACCGTTGCCTGCTCGTTCGCCAGCACGGCGCCCGTCGTGAACAGCTTCTGGCTCGACACCGCGTCCACTGACGCCGGCGAGCGCGACGCGTCCCGCAGGAACACATTGCTAAACGCCACGGTCTGAGGCTCCTCCCGCCCGGGCCAAGTGTACGTCACCGTCGTTGAGTGTTTATTGAACATCGTGTTCACCACACTTCCTGCGCTGTGCACCTGCTCCCCCGCAGCGTCTGGCTGCTGTGCGCCCGGCCGCAGGCCCATTGGCCCATTGCTCTGCTTCCTCGCCAGCAGCAGGCCGCGTCCAATCTGCCTGGTCGTCTGGATCGCCTTGCTGAAGTGCATTTACGGTTTCTGCCAAGTGTGACCTATTGCTGCGATCTTGGCCCTTATCTGGATCCCCGCACTTATATTAATATATGCGCCAGTGTGGATGACTACTCACCCAGCCTTCCCTAAGAAACGCCACGGCTGCGAAAGCAAACCCCGTAGGTGGTGTGTAACCAATACCTCCGGTACCTGGAGCGGCTTGCCTAACCTATCAGACAACTCAGAGGAGGGCCTTTGTAGCGGGGCGCAAGTATAGCAATACGGAGCGAGGGAATTCGTCCATGGCGACGGGCCACTACATGGAATTCACGGAAGACCAACGGCAACGCTTCGAGCAGATGACCCAGGGAGCGCAGACGTGGTGTTAAAGAACATGCTAGGAGCCCGAAACTTGCGACCGTTGTGTTGCGATCGAGTGGTGCTGGGTAGCAGGCGGATCGGGTCGGGCATTCGATGTGGTAGCACTGAAACGGCGAATGTGGCCGATGAGATGACGCGGAACACGCTGGACAGCGTGTTGGCGACATCAGAGAAGCTGTCATCCAGTGTGCGGCGGTGGCCGCGGCCGCGACGGGCAGCCGCGGCACGCGGGGCCGGGAGCGAGAAGCACATCGTACTCACGGGGCCGTTCAGCATGGGGTTGCAGGAGGCAGGTGCAACAGAGCTGCCGCCGCGGCTGGCGCACGGGCTGGAACGCTGCCTGTTCCAGCCGCTGTCGGTGGTGCCGCTCCGGGACCGGCGGTCGGGGGTGTACAACTTCGAGCCCTTCATCGAGCGGGTGATCAAGGTGCAGGACTTCGACTTTGAGGCCATCGCAGACTTCGTGCCGCCCTCGCGGGACCTGCGACTGCTGGAGCGCGCCAAGGAAGGGCAAGCACGGTATGTATCGTCAACCAGTGCGATGTCTGGTGTGCTGTCGCACCTGCATTATCTGCTATCCAACTTCCGGCCTCTGAATGGTCGGCACCTGTCTGCGACGCTGCTGCGGAAAGACGCCCAGGTGACGAAGTGCTGCAAGATGACGTCGTCAATGCTGCTGCAGCGCCGGTCGCAGGCCCCCCCAATTTTCAGCTTGAGCTCAGACTCTTCTGCAGACCGCGAGATCATTCTGTCGCAGCTGGGCCATGCCCTTGAGGCGCTGCTGACGACGGACCAGGCTGACTTTGCGAGAATTTACGACAAGGGTAAGAGGGCGCAACCAGGATCTCAACCGTTGGGAAAGGGCCATGCTACATCCGCCTTTCGGTTCAACAAGCATGGTCGGTTTTTGCTTCGATCTCAATTGGATGCACACGACCCTAAGCTCCCTGGCACAGGCGTGTTCGATCTGAAAACCCGTGCGGTAGCGGCAGTACGACATGACTTGGACTATGTCAGCCAAAATGGTAACACCACGGGGTACCAGCTGATGCGACGTTCCGGGCAGTTTGAGTCATACGAGAGAGAGATATCCGAGCTCGTCAGAAACGCTATGCTCAAGTACTCATTTCAGGCGCGCATAGGCGCTATGGACGGTATATTTGTCGCCTATCACAATATCTCTAGGATATTTGGCTTTCAGTATATACCGCTCGAGGAAATGGACTATATCATCCATTCTTCGGCTGACAGGGCGGCGGCGATGAGCTTGACAAGAAGAGAGTCTGCTCTACAAGAGCTTTTTAATCCTGTTGAGTACGTCACCAGATATCGCTTTGAGAATACGGCGAGAGAAACAGCCTCGACGCTTGCTCAGGCAGAGTTTAACTATTCGATGCGAATTCTTGAGCATCTGTTTGATGAGATCACCTCATATTTCCCGGAATCTGTGCCTACCGTAAGAATAATGCTAAAGACTGTTGAACATAAGGATAAACCTCCCTCCATGGTGGCCATCGCTACCCCATTGGATACAAAGCAGTCAGAACAGTTAGAGAAATTCAACCTGCAAAGGGAATTCTTAAACAGTGACCCAGTATCCTTCACACGCCACGTAAACGAACTCCATGACTTCTATCATAGTGTTATGCCTGGTAGTGTCAAGTTTACAGTGTCGGTAAAACATAGCATGTCGCAGGATCAAAAACCTGTCTGGACAAGATCATCGGCCTTTTTCAAGCGGAATAAGGCTGACCAACAAAAGCTAATGGATGCGGCTTCCAGTGACTATTATGGGCCACATTGGAAGCATCCCTATTTTTTCAGTCCTGAAGACGTGAGCCGTTGGAATATACGCGTATCTATATCGAATCCAGTTGCTGCCAACGCTCGAGAATATGCGCAACTGCTACAGGACGATATTGCATTCTTGGACGGTCAGGCCGTTGTCAAGAAGAAAGAGACTATTTCTAATGGCAAGCACGGGAAGATGGCAACAGCTGCGAAGGGTAGTCAGCTCGATCAAGTATCCCAACTACAAGCGCTGTTAAGGGCATTCGGTATAAAAGGCCAGAAAGACGAACAAGTTACAATGGAGCGCGACCGGCGCTCGAAGAACAAGTACCTGTTAATGTGGGATGGCCAAAAACGGCAACGTGTTACGACGGACCCGAAGGATCTCACGCGATGAGATCTGACGCTGAAGAGGTAACTATTGTATTAGATATTAAGTAACATGCGTCCCACTTCTATACACTAAATGCCGCAGCTTCTCCGTTTGAGAGCAACATCTGCATCTCTATGCGAGGTGGTTCAGATTTCCTCCTGTACTTTGGAAAGTAGTACTTGTAGTACACGTAGATGAATGCAATATATATGTCCAAACCCATCTGGAACAATGCAAATAAGAAAAAAATCATGGATATATTCTTGGCCCCAAAGACTAAGTAACTGATTTTGAGAATATCGCCGCAAAGCCAGCTGACCAAAAGAATCAACTTAAAGCCTTGAACGCTCTTCAAGGTATGCAAAATTGAAATCTGCGGCAGCGGAAGTAAGGCCTCGATCAAAAGCCCTAGTGAGCCAATAAATGAACCGAGCCACTGGCCTAACCACTCCAAGTTCATCACCCGGGCTATAAAAAAGGTCATCAAGAACTGCCCGCACGTGAACCATAGTAGAAACAACCAAAAGTAGCGTGGGTTATTCCACTGCCAAAATGCGCCTATGCGCTGGTATCCCGGGTCGAAAAATTTGAGGAACTTGTAAAGCGCTACCAATAGCATCTTCTCCATGTAGCCTGCAAAGCTGTTCCAAGACATGGCCTGCCAGATGCCCTTCCAACCGGCACCCATCGAGCACAGGGGAAAAAACTCCTGCCACACGTCCTGTGAGAGCTGACCAAATCGCTCCACCGGCTTTAAGCTCTCGTACTTGTATTCCTCTGGTCGGTAGCACAAACTGGTATAGAGAAGGATCAGTTGGATGAAGATCATCACCAAAGACTGCCGGAGAAGTGCCACATCGTACGGCGTAATTAGGTAATAAGACACACGCAAGATGCTTGCGATCAGCATAGTCGCGCATATGTCGATGGAGAACCCTAGCGCCGTCTTCGATCGCTTGATGCTCCATACCGTCGTCCCGTAGGAGAACAACGGCGTGAAGCTGATGATGTTGTTGGCGAGAAATTGCACATCCAACCACGGCGGGATGTAAAACTGGTCGATACGTGGCCAGTAAGACCCGAAACCGGGTGCGCCTCCACCGAGTGCGGCGGCGGCTTCGCCCACGTCTCTACCGATCACCGTACTGTTCAACATTTGCACTCAGCAGCCAACCAACGTGTAACCGGTAGCTCAGAACTCGCCCGTGAAGTGCGTTCTAACTTGTGGTGCGTCGCGGTGGACCAAAATCCCCTATTTGACACTTTTACCAATACTGTCTGAGCAGATTATGTTAGCGACCTGCGGATCTTTTACCAACGGATAGCATTCATTCTTGTGTTCTTTGTCCCTCGTACTTGCGTCTGTGGCTCTCGCGGGTGCACGGATGGCTAAAGGGCCCAAAGACATGGCATCGCCAAAGCATGTGGCCGGGATACGACACAGCACCGGGTTCCGGGAGCGGAGGAGACCAGCCAGTAGAGCATGCAGCGGTAGGGTCGTGATGGCGCTAGAAGGAAGTTGCCCGTAATAGAACAGTAAAAGATCTTCGATACATACGTTGCCAGTGCGCAGCAGCCATGGCCCGCTATATCGCTAAAGAGGCAAGGTACTCCTTGTGGACTGGGCGTGCATCGCCTTCTGGGCGGTTGAAGGCCTGCCACTTCGGTTCGTCTTTGAAAAGGCGCTGGGCGCGGATGAAGTTGGACTCTGTCACGGTGAAACGGTGGTAGATGCCGGCGGGCACGATCAGTAGGTCGCCCGTCGTGAGTTTCACGCGGATCCAGTCGCCCGTGGTGGCGTCACGCAAGTCGAAGTAGCCCTCGCCTGCGAGGGCGTAGCGGATTTCCTCGTCTTCGTGCAGATGCTCTGTGTAGAACACCGCGAGCTTATCGCGGAACGCGTCCTCGGACGGAAAACTGGCCGGCGAGATGGTCACCTCGTCCCGGTTGCTGTAGTGGCGGGCACAAGCAACAGCGTCCACTTCATCCTGGCTGCGGCAGTGGCGGTAGAACACGCCTAGGCTCGCGAGGCGTTCCAGCGAGACTGACTTGCCGCTGTGGTGCGGCGCGCGGCAGTCCACATGGGTGTTGTTGTCGTGCACGTAGGCTTCCACCATGGCTGCAGCAGGGTGCGGGGCGTGTGGAGCATAGCACAAGGATTATATACGCGCGAGGGCGGAACAGTCATGCTGTCGGTTGGCAGCCAGCCGGTCACGCGGTATGGTTGTCCCCAAGAAAAAAATAGCGTCGCCAGGTTTCGATCCTGGGACATCAGGGTTATGAGCCCTGCGCGCTTCCACTGCGCCACGACGCTATAGAGAATGATAACATCGTGTCCTAATTTGTGCAACGTGTACCTAACATTCCCGCATGTGACCCTGCGTAGGGCTTGCAGCTCCGGGGTCGTAGCCCGGCCATAATTGTCCGGGCTTGGAGTCATCCTGCGGACTCTTGGCGCCACAGCGGCCGAAGTCACCGCACAAACGTAGCTGAGCCCTGGTCTGGCCCTTGGAAGCGGCGATGTGGTTCCAAGCTGCTGCTTGCGGCCCCTACCTAGGAACCAGCTTCTAGGTACGGAACAAGAGGTATTGTCCTTTCCGAGAACTGCAACCGCGCTCGAAATCCGCGGTTGGAACCCGGAAGCCATGACAACATGCCTAAATAACTATATTTTATTAGCTCATGCTTGCTGTGTTCTCCAACAAAATTATAATAAGTCTCTGTCGATCGCTTATATCCGATTTGCATCCTAGTGCCTGAAAAATGCAGGATAGAACCCAACAAGTCTTGGTCTAGACAGGAACGGGATGGGACCACGGACAGAAAACATCTCACCATTAGGAACTGGTTCATGCTGCCAGTGCCGATGTCGCCTGACGGATTTTTTTCCCGTTGCCGCGCCGAATTATGACGGCTGGCTCATCGCTTCTGATTTGCGAGCTAGTCTGGCAGCCCTAATCACACGCCTGGATCCGACTGTCACATACAGCTCAGTCTTTCTTACGCCCAATAAAGCTTCTATGGCCAAGTTGGTAAGGCGCCACACTAGTAATGTGGAGATCATCAGTTCGAATCTGGTTGGAAGCATTTTTTTTCGAGCCTCATGCAGTCTTTTTGGGCCTCGAGCGTACGCTGTACTTTTTGCGGAGGGGTGCGTCGCTACGCTACAGTGCGTAGCCCTCCGAGCGCACCATGATTCTACAGCGGCAAGTACAGCGCAGATGGCTACCGAGCTGCCGAGCATTGCTGGTGGCATGCGTTGCACTACTGCTCCTCTGGTGGGCGCGCGCGAGCTGGTCGACTCGCTCTACAGTGGCCAACAACAACGGGCTCAGGGCAGCGCTCAAATTCTCGCCCCTGTTTATGCTGGACACCGACAGCTACAGGTCGCCCTTCGGCGGGTGGGGCGAGCGGAGCCTGCGCATGCGGTGCAAAACGTACTTCCGGCAGACCTACGAAGTGCATAATGCGTGGGAAAACCGCCTGCTGCTCAGAAACGAAGACCAGTATTTCAAAGACATCGTCGCCTCGCTCGCAATGGAGCGCCTGCGTGTGTACGACGAGTGTTTCATCTCCGGCGGGCTCGCCGTCCACGACAGCATGCTCGAGCCGCTCACGCGCATCGAGCTGCGCACCCGCATGTTCCCGTTCCTGGCTCCATCGCACAGACAGGACCTCATCTGGCCCACGGTCATCAACGCGACCTCCGGCAGGCACATCCGCAGGCTGCTGAAGATAAGCACCGGCGAGCTCCACCGCATCCGCCCGGACCGCTCGTTCTGGTACAACTGGCGCGAGTTCGCCAACGGCAGGGGCATCGCCGTCGCGGTCAACGACGAGCTCGCCGACAGCTTCCAGGCCCTGCTCGCCGTCCTGGACCACCTCGGCAACACGCTGCCCGTGCAGGCCGTGCACAACGGCGGCGAGCTCTCGCAGCGGCGCTTCGACGAGCTCGTCGCGCACATCCAGGCGCACTCGCGCCAGCAGGTGTTCTTCGTTGACTGCACGCCCACGCTGCGCAACATGTGGCTCCGCAAGTTCGCCCGCGTCCCGCCCTCGCGGCTCGCCGCGCTCTTCAACTCCTTCGACGAGTTCGTCCTCCTGGACGCCAGCGCCGTCCCCTTCGTCCCCCCCGCGCAGCTGCTCGCGCTCCCCGAGTTCGCGGACACCGCCGCGCTCTTTTTCAAGGGCCGCGCCTACACCACCCAGCCGCAGCGCAGCTGCCTCCACAGCATGGCTCGCCTGCTGCCCTCCGCAGAGGAGGCGCGCCTCTGGCGCGGCGCCGCCGCCTTCAACGCGTCCGGCGCCGCCGCCGCCTTCAACGCGTCCGGCGCCGCCGCCGCCCGCGACGGCGCGGCCGCCGCGCTGCTGCGCGCCGGCCTTGTCGACGGCCTCGACCACGCGCTCGTGCTCGTCCGCAAGCCGCGCGCGCTTGCCGCCCTGCTCGCCGCCCTGCTGCTCGACCTCCAGCCCCGCGCGCCCGGCTGCCGCCCCCACGCCCGCAGCCTCTTCCCGCTTGCCCTCCACGCCATGGCCCTGCCCTACGCCGTCCACCCCGGCGCCGCCGGCGCCCTCGGCGAGCTCGACCCGGCCGCCCCCGCCGACTGCCCTGTCCTCTGCAGCGCCCAGCTCGCCCATCTCGACGCCGCCGGCCGCCTGCTCTGGGCCAGCGGCGGCCTGCGTCGCTGCCACACCTCCGACGCCCGTCGTGATTTTCGCGACAATGACGCCCACTTCCGCCCGGCCCCCGCCAGTCCCGACGGCCTCGCCGAAGCCCGCGCGCGTCCGCTCAGCGTCCACGCCTTCCTCGCTCCCGCCTCGCCCGCCGGCTGGACGCCCCATCCGGACTGTGCCCATACCACCCACTGCGCGGCCCTCTGCCGCCAACCGTCCGCAGACGTCATGCTTGGCACCCTACTCCGCTTCGGCCAAGCCGAACGCCGTCGCCACGCCGACCTGACACGCATATGGAACGACGCGCTGCCGGCGTTCCTGCGCCAGGCCTAGGCCCCTGGGCGGCTCCATCCGCCCACGGCCGCCGGCACGCCCAGTCGAGGTGGGTCAATACCGTAAACATCTCTTTCCTGATCGGGCGCCCTGCGGCCGGCTGCATGACCGCAGATGTACATGCGGGCCCACCGCATATGTAGGATCTGGCCAGCCGGCTACCCCTCCTAGCGCGGTGTAACGGCGCGCACGCATATATCCGCTTCTGGCGAGCCAGAAAAAGTAATAACGGTGTCCGAAAGCTGACATAACATGATTTTAATTGCCGCAGCAGCCACCCCTTGTGGCTCGTCGCGACCTCCGGCCGTGGGACTGTACTCCGCACTCCCCGCAGGAGAATGCCCCAGATTATTGTATTCCAAAGCGGAGAACAGAGCAAAGGAGCTCGCGCGGGTCAGGGCCTTTGCTAGTGTGGAGTTTGCTCTGGGATCCGATGCCGTGAGCTGGCATCTGGCGCGATGCTGCATCGCAAGGACTATATATATAGGGGTTTGCGCAGTTCTGGTGGTCTAATCGGACTCGCACACCAAGCAACATCGCTTAGAAACAAACCGATACCAACTCCCTCGCTCGCAATGAAGTTCCAATCCGCCGCTGCCGTCGCCGCCCTCGTGGCCACCGCTGTCGCTGCCGTCGACAAGCTGGAGTCGTCCTCGCTGGACGTGTTGTTCTCGGACGCCCAGGCGCACACCCAGGACTACATGGGCTTCTTCAAGCCCGTCGGCACGCACGACCCTCCTAGAGGCTTGAAGGAGGCGTTCTTCAAGCTGCTCGCGGGCAACTTCCCCACCGAGGCGGACTACGAGGCCATCGACTTCGAGACCGTGAAGAACGGCGTGAAGGACTTGCCATGGTACAACGACAGACTCGCCAAGCCGCTCGCGGCCATCGGCGGCGCCGCGGAGCAGCCAGCCAAGACCGAGGCCCCAGCCTCCTCGGCCCCAGCCTCGTCTGCGCCAGCCAAGACCGAGGCCCCAGCCTCCTCGGCCCCAGCCTCGTCTGCGCCAGCCAAGACCGAGGCCCCAGCCTCCTCGGCCCCAGCCTCGTCTGCGCCAGCCTCCTCGGCCCCACCTGCGCCAGCCTCCTCTGCGCCAGCGGCCTCCACCTCCTCCCACGCCGTCGCCACCAAGGACGGCGCCGCCAACGTGCTACCATGGAGCGCCGGCCTCGGTGTTGTCGTTGCTGGTGCCATCGGCATGTTGATGTGAGTAGGCTCGTCGCCGGCCGCGCGCTGAGCACGCTGCCCGGGCGCAACTAGACCTTTTTTTCAACAAAACAGCCCGTGGCCCTTTTGTCTGCAACTATTATACTTTCTACTTAAGTTTTCTTAGAGCCCCCGAACGAGACAAACGGGCGCGTTGGGCTCGCTATTATGTTCATGTAATTGATTTACATAGTTACAATTTTGATTATTTTGTCAGCTTTATGTGTGGGCGCGCGCAGCGGCGTTTTGCCGGTGGTCCCGTGACCTCTGGCGCGGTCTTTTTATGCGCTGGCCCCTTCGCGCGAGCATCCATCCCTCTTGCACTCGGCAGACAGGATGTACAACCCGTATCAGCAGAGCGGGGGGCCGGCGTACGGCGCGGACGGGTACGGGCAGCAGGGCTACGGGCAGGCGTACGGGCAGCAGGGCTTCGGGCAGGCGTACGGGCAGCAGGGCGGGGGGTATGAGGCCGGGCCGGCGGCGACGTACACGGCAGGGGCGGCGCAGCCGCTGCGGCCGACGGCGACGGGGTTCGTGAACGCGGCGGCGAGCCGGGGGCTCAACACAGAGCTGAAGATCCCGCTGTTCCGACTGTCGTTTCTGACTGCGGCGGACCAGGCGAAGTTCGAGACGCTGTTCCGGTCGGCGGTGCGGCCGGGGGCGACGACGATCACGGGGGAGGACTGCAAGCACATCCTGCTGCGGTCGGGGCTGTCGCCGTTTCAGCTGGGGCTGATCTGGACGCTGTGCGACACGAACAACGCGGGGGAGCTGCTGTTCCCGGAGTTCGCGCTGGCGATGCACCTGGTGAACGGCGTGCTGCAGGGCGAGCGGATCCCGCGGGCCCTCGACTCGAAGGTGAAGAACGAGGTGAGCAGCTTTGTGGACCTGATAAACTTCAGTGTGGGGTCGAACTCGCCGCCGCCGGAGGGGCAGAAGGCGCGGACGCCGTTCGACGCTCTGACGCAGGGCGCGGGAACGCTGCAGCCGCAGGCGACGGGCTTCATGCCGCCGACGTCGTTCGGCGTGCCGCAGGCGACGGGGCTGGGCTTTGGCCAGGCACCCATGCAGCCGCAGGCGACGGGCTACATGCCGCCGACGTCCTTCGGGGCAGGGCTGGGCGCGCACACGACGGGGGGGAACGCGCTGGCGTCGCAGATGACGGGCGGCCTCCAGCAGTACGCGGGCGGCGCGTTCCAGAACTACCAGGCGACGGGGGGGAAGGGCCTCGGCGCGCAGGTCACGGGCGGCTTCGCGCAGCAGCCTGCGGGCGCCAACCCGCTGCTGTCCCAACTGACTGGCGGCCAGGGCTTCCAGCAGCAGCGGCAGCCCACTGGCGCGAACTCATTGATGCCTCAGGTCACGGGCGGCTTCCAGCAGCCCAGCAACGCCATTGGCTCCCAGCCACCAGCGATGGGCATGCCACAGGGATTGTCCCAGGGGCAGTCCGTAGGGCTGCAGGCGCAGGCTACCGGCTTTCTACCACCATCGCAATTTGCGCCCACCGCGCCTCTTGCGGCTCAGAAAACAGGTTTTGGAAACAATGAAATATACAGTCATGCGGCCTTTGCATCTGGCTTCCCGGCTGGCGAGGATGATAAGCTCACTCCTGAGGAAAAGTCCTTGTTCTACAACATATTTGATACCTATGACACCGACAAAACAGGGCAACTACATTTCAAGGTCGCCGCTGAAATATTTAGAAAGTCGGGGCTCAACCGCAGCGAGTTAGAGCGCATCTGGAACTTATGTGACACCAACAATTCCGGGCAACTAAACAGACAAGAGTTCGCTGTGGGTATGCACTTGATATACCGGCGAATCAACGGTCACAACTTGCCGCACACTTTACCGCCCAGCTTGGTGCCCTCTAGCACGCGTATCTTGAACAATGTGAAAAACCAGCTCAAGGTCAGTTCTAGCAGCAAGAAAGAGCCTACAAGAATTGACGGTCTAGCTTATAAGAATAATGACGATGATATCTTGCCCAGCTTCAAGAACCGCAGAAAGACCTTCACTGAACCGCGGCAGTCGAAGGACAACAAAACCGTCGATGACCTGAAGAAGTTGGTTGAAGAAAAGCGTCGCAAGCTTGAATCTGAGAGGAGTCAATTATCGTTGAGACAGAAGGATCAGCAGATCAAGGATGAAGAAACGATGAGGCATGTCGACTCCCTGATGCACCAGATCAGGAGCCTTCCAATGAAGAAACATGCTGCAGTGCCTTCTGATATGAAAGCAAGGTTTGACTCTCTAACTAGCAGCATTTCGACACTGTTCAATAACATCGCGGAAATAGACGATGAAATAACCAATGCCAAGGTGCACTTGTACCGCTTGAAGAACCCATCATCTATCGTTGGAAGCGGGCCAAATGGTGAAGTCACTGAATATGACCAAAAGAAGGCAAGACAAAAGGCAGTTTTGGCTGCACGCATGGCTGCTCTGACAGGTACTCCAATTGAAACGCCATCTGAAGCTGACTTAAGAAGAGAAGAGCAGGGCTTAAACGAAGAAGTTGCTAAAATTAAAGAAGAGAGTAGGAAGAATCAGGAGATCCTCAATGACATTAAGAGTTCCATTACTGAAATCTCCGCCCCCATCAGTACATTCATATATGGGTCTGGAAATGCTGACAAGGACCCTGCTTATGAACGGTGGGAACTTGGAATTGGTTTGGAGCCTGAGGTCTGCGATTTTATTCGAAAGCTGAAGGAGACCCAGACTCAAGCCCAGGCACAGGAACAGGCGAGAGCACAGGAACAGGCGAGAGCACAGGAACAGGCGAGAGCACAGGAAAAGGCGAGAGCACAGGAAAAGGCGAGAGCACAGGAGCAGGCTAGGGTCCAGGAACAGGCTAGGGCCCAGGAACAGGCTAGGGCCCAGGAACAGGCTAGGGCCCAGGAACAGGCCAGGGCCCAGGAACAGGCCAGGGCCCAGGAACAGGCCAAGGCAGATGCCGCAAGCCGCGAGAGTACTCGGAGTCCGGAGGAATTTGCGAGATGGCCTCAAGATCAAAGTCCATCCCACCCTGGTTTGACAGCTTCTGTTTCCCCCCAGAGCCAGAGTGTGTCTGTCAGCAACAGAGGCACCCCCCAACTTGGTCAACAACAAATGGGATCCGGATTCTATTCAGACTACCAATCTGCTGACGCTAGAGCCGCTTATGTCAGGCAGCAATCGCAATTGAAACAGCCTGCCCCGGCTCCGACCAGTACTACTGACTTTAATAGTGAGGACGAGGAGGATGAAGAAGAAAGAAGTCTAAGAGAACAGCTAGCAGCTCTGAAATTGAAGAGAAAAGCCGAGAAGGAGGCGAAGCTCGCAGTCGGTCGGAACCAGACAGGGGCTAGTCAGGATCCAGCCGTCAGAGCTAGTCCAGATGAGTGGGACGAACAACCATCTAGGCCATCGCATACACCTGTGTACTCAACGAGCCCGGCAATGGCTAGTCAGGGAGAGCTACCAAAACAAGGTTCATCTGCACCACATCTTCATCCTACTACAACTGGTGACAGAAGTCCTTTCTTCAAGCAGAAGCAGGGTAGTACTTCTACTTTCGACTTGAAAGCCGCTGAACAACAGCGGCGCCTGCAGCGGGGCTTGGATGACGGTGATGGGTGGTCTGACGATGAGGACTCTTCCTCTAAGCCCACACAGCCGACAGCTACAACCTCTGCGACAGATATTCCTTCATCTGGTGCAGATTCTGGTGCAAGGGCGCCCGTTTCGGCCGCTCCCGCCTCAATTGTGCGTCCAGATGGCTCGACTGCTACACAACCACCGGTCGTTCCGTCGCCTCCTGTTCCGCAACCAGGACCTTCATCAGGCGCACCCATCCCCATCGCTCCTCCGTTACCCACTCTAAACGGGCAGCAAGCAGGCCCAGCACCTTCAGTAGCTCCTACTGGACATGTAGAGAGAGCCGCATCGCAGCCACAAATTAACGATGGTAATGAGGACGATGAGGACTCTGACGTCTTGTCCATCCCTGAGTCTGTGGAATCTGAAGATGGGAAGGACCAGTACACTACCGCGATCCCGGAGATTCCATACATCCCTCCACCTCCACCACTGCCATAAACGTGTATATCTATTTGTTTCCTTGCTGACTTGTTGCAGCTTTCCCCATCCTTATTCAGAGTATGTAACTTTGTCTACATGTGGCTGCCATCACAATTTACTTAGTTAGTATTACAGTATTATCTTCCATCAACGTCTTTCTTCGAGGAGAGGAACTCACCCATTGGGTCAGCTAGCTCAGCATCTTCCGTCAATGTGATCTTCCCTTGTATTGGTGCGGTCGTACCGACTTCGACGTCCACGAGGTCCCTCGCCAGCTCCTCCCTCACAGTTTTCACGTACGCTTCATCCTCATCGCGGGGTTCGTAGAAACAATGGTCCACTTTCAGCACCCTTCCGCATAAATTTACCCCATTTAGATTGTCCACGGCCAGGACGGTCGACCGTTGGTCTTCATACTTGAGAAATCCAAACCCTCTAGACTCCCCCGTTTCTCGATCTCGGACTAGTTTCAGATCAGTTGGCACCCCAAATTGGGAAAATACCGTGAGGATATCACCCTCGGTCAGCTCCACATTCAACCCACTAAAATGGATATACGCTTGGTCTTTATACTGATAGTGCCATGATGCCTCTTCGCTGAGGATTCCGTGTTCTAACTCAGTTTCACTTAGCTTCTGGATTGAACGTATCTGGTTCATTTCTGGCTAGGATCACTTTACTGGTGTTCAGTATTTAATGTGCAATGTTACATCTGAGTATGGCTTTTTCCGCATGGCTTTCCCTGCCCAAGGTACGCAGAGCATAAGGAAGAAATGTCTCATAGTAGGGCTCTATCGAAGTTCAGCACCTGCGATGTGGCAGATGGCTTATTGAATTTCTGTGGAATAGATGATGGCGGGTTTCTTGGTAACTTAACGCAGTGGTCTGGGTCGGAGCAGGGGACACTAGTGGGCCCAGCCTACACCGTTTTATTTGACAAAGTGGAAAATGTGGACGAAGAGGTGAATTATATCGACAGCCTGCCTCGAGGCGTAGTTCTCGTTATTGGCCTTCCGCTTGAGCAGCAGCTTCCCACTGCACCGCACGTTATAGTCAGCCAGGCCTTGTATGGGGGCCTCATGTCTACGAGGGCGCAGTACCTGGGGTCACGTGGCACAATTGTTTTTGGAAGAGTCAGAGATGTAGATGAGCATCGGCAGCTAAACTACCCTGTATTCAGCCATGCACTGGGCGTATGCGCCCCCAGGATGGCTGTAAAGCCTGCAAAAATTGGCGTGGCGCTCCCCATTCTAATGCCTGATGGCAGCGTCAGACATCTCAATCCGGGCGACTATGTGGTTGCTGACGAAAATGGTGTCGTCCAGATCCCGGCGAGCGTAAGTTCAAAGATGGAGAAGCTCATAAATTACATTGATCATTCAATTAAGGCGGATCAGCGTGTCGCGCAGGATATCAAGATTGGGGTACCTGCGAAACAAGCTCAGAGGAATCGGCGGGCAGCTCTGAAGGACCTCATCGAACCGAACTAAGATGATGGTTGGCGGATGCAGGCCACCATGGGACATATACATGAGCAGAATAATGACATATACGAGTTAGTATCTAACTTTACAAGCCTAATATACAACATCATCTACAAGTGGAACAAATTATGGAAATGCTATATTTGTTGTCACTTGCGCCTACTTCTGCTCTTATTCTTTGTAGCTTCTGCAGCCAATTCTTCAAAGACTTGGGCATCTTCTTGTTCAACTGGTGTCCTGTAGGTCCTCTTAAAGACTCTTCCCAACATAATGAGAGCCTCTGCACGTCTGATCCTCGTTTCGAGTTCAGCGTTTTTGTCCTCTAGCACCCGAGTACACACAGATTTTAAAGTGGACATAATTTCAAACTTGGAGCCATGCCATGCTGCAGAAAGAACCTTCCCCATAACCAGCTGTTCCATGTGCGCCAGCTCCTCAACAGTCGGCT